>NW_026713043.1:1202500-2402500 GCF_030625045.1 Achroia grisella | reverse complement strand
CTATTCTATTCTATTCTATTCTACATACTTAATATACATAGAAAACAAGCAGACCTATACAAACAATCATACTTATGAATACAAATGTTTGTATCAAACGAGGAATCGAAGAACAAGTAAATAAATAAACCGCTAAACCACCGAGGTCATCTAAGTGGGATATTACAGTTTTAGATTGGATATTAGATTAACTCACCCGCGCAAATTCGTCTGCATGCATATATTTCGCCCAATATACATAATATCTCTATAAATTATAGCCTATATGTTATTCTGATGTATAAACTACATTACTGAAAAGTTTCATCAAAATCCGTTCCGTAGATTTTGCGTAAAGAGTAACAAACATCCATCCATTCTTCTATCCATATTCAGAATGTTAACTATCGTGTGACGCACCATTAATTAAAAATGGTAAAGTCAATAATCATGTAACCTGAAACGGAACGTCAGAGGCCAGAGCCAAAGTAATCTATGTGACATTGACAAGTGGATGACGGATGATTGAACGTAGGCAGCGGGAGTTTTGGGGCGAAAGTGTTGATATTATTATAAAAACATATAAGAGATAGGTAATTGTGAATATTGTAGGCATTGAGGTGTTTCTCTCCCTGACTAACCGGCATTACGCCTAAGTCGTCAGGATACTAGTGATTTTAAAAAGAAACTTTCGCGTTTTTAATATTACTAAAATATTACCTGTTATCTGCTATTGATACAATTTATTTAATACTAACTGTGCTCGCGGTTTCACCCGTATGAAATTTATAGCCTATATGTTATTCTGATGTATAAGCTGTATTACTGTAAAGTTTCATCGAAATCCGTTCAGTAGTTTTTGCGTGAAAGAGTAACAAACATCCATCCGTAAACACAAACTTATAATAATAACTAGATGAAATCCCGGCTTCGCTCGGGTAGATATTTCTGTAGTCATCGGTTCTCAAAGAACATTAAAGATAAGCAAGCCATAGATACGTAAAGCTTAGTTCATTGTGTTATAAATACTATAGTAAATAATACGTGCAAAAGTATTTATACAAATAATTTTTATTTTAAATCAACATTCAAAATAAATTATTTGTTATAACTTGTGCAGTCACAATTTCGTTTCCAAACTATAACGCATGAAATCTCATCTGAACGGACGATGCTACGGAATACGAAACCGGTTGGTGCCGTTGCCCGTGGCATTTGGATTATGGGTCACAGGTTCCACGCCGGTAGCCGTCCGATTCGTAATTTAATATACCCTATTTGACCGTCCTACAATTACCTTTGTAATAAGTAGATTGACCCCCGTAACATAGTTGTAAGGCAAGGTGCCTTTGCGTCTTTAAGAACGCACTGTATGAAATTTGTTTTCAATTAAATTATATATAGTTCAATAGCGTTAGTTATTTTATTTTTTTTGGAATTTTCCTGATATGTAAATTGACCCCCGTAACATATTTGTAAGGCAAGGTGCCTTTGCGTCTTTAAGAACGCACTGTATGAAATTTGTTTTCATTTTAATTACATATAGTTCAATACCGTTAGTTATTTTATTTTTTTTGGAATTTTGCTGATAAGTAGATTGACCCCCGTAACATAGTTGTAAGGCAAGGTGCCTTTGCGTCTTTAAGAACGCACTGTATGAAATTTGTTTTCATTTAAATTACATATAGTTCAATAGCGTTAGTTAATTTTTTTTTTTGGAAATTTGCTATCTTCTAGCTGTACGGATACTATAAGCAGGTGAGTTGGTGGATATTGTCGAAGAAGGATCTCTATCCATCGACATATTTCAGCTAGGTAGAAACTTTCATCCAGCTCCAGGATATTTCTCTTTTTGGTCTCTTTGCTGGGTTATTATCTAGAATCTAGAAGCTTCTGAGCCAATTCGTTCGGGTGAATAGCAAGGCCTTATATTTGTAATTGTGATTGTTTTCCCAATTTCTTCTCTAATTGAAAAAAATAACTTTTATCTTTATCAACTGTCCAAGAATTGATAATATCCAACCAACCAAAATACAGTTTTTTTCTAGATTGTTCTCCACAGTGATCTTTTACAATAAACAACTTTATGGTGCAAAGCATCCTAAGAAATGAATGCGTGGATTTATCGACCGCCATTATACTAATAAGAGATGGATCTTCCAGTCAACTTTTTTTTTAATTTGTTATGGTTTAGGGTTCGTGTCTGCCAGTGTCAATGTGTGTGCCATGTGTAGGTGAAGCAATATTAAACCGCTACACAAATCAAATCCAGTTTTAGAAGCAATTGTTTAATTAATGATGTCGGTATATGTGTTTAGAATATGTTGTATACCAGTGGTTCCCAATTAGTTTTTGCTGCGTACCACTTCAAAAAAGCAATCACACTTATCGTATATTAATATTATAAATGTAAAAGTTTGCGAGTGTGTGTGTGTATGTTTGATTTACTGATAGCCGCATGTACCCCTTGATGCAACTTCACGTACCCCTGGGGTACGCGTACCACTAATTGGCAAACACAGTTGTAGATGATGGAAATGTTTTTAGTTGATAGAGCGATCAGTTAACTACAAAACTGCAATTAGATTTCTTCTCCACCGTAAGGCCTTATCATGATTCGTAGTTAGCGTGAAGTGGTTACGATTATTTTAATGAATCTCTCAAAAGTATTAAGGTATACTGAAGACTAAGGTGTCATGCCCCTTTACCAAATGTCACCAATCCGTCACGTTAGCACTCACCTCCTATTGTCGGGTGAAGCTGTAAATATCAGCTACGGCCGACAGCATTAGTATAGTCCAAAAAAATAAAAAAACTCTCGTATCTTTCGTCTTAATAATAAGATGTTATTACTAAATATATTTAATACTAGCTGTTCTCGCGACCTCGTCCGCGTGGAATTTAACTTTATTGTCTAAAATAAAAATAGCCTAAGTTACTCCTTATTACATCAGCTTCCTGCCAAAAAAATCCCGTCAAAATCGGTCCAGCCATTTCACGAGATTAGCCGGAACAGACAGACAGACAAAAATTGTAAAAAAAGTTATTTTGGTGTATGTACCGTATTTATATTCATATCCATGTAGTAAAAAACGGTTATTTCAATATTACAAACAGACACTCCAATTTTATTTATATGTATAGATATTGAAGATGTGTTTACCATTTTGAGAAGTCGTACCTTAATTTATTTATTAAAACTTCCATACA
Organism: Achroia grisella; assembly: GCF_030625045.1. NCBI lineage: Eukaryota > Metazoa > Arthropoda > Insecta > Lepidoptera > Pyralidae > Achroia > Achroia grisella. Next base: position 2,399,311 of record NW_026713043.1, on the reverse strand, counting down.
CAAATAAAGGTTTACATAGCGAACTTAACATTATGAGGCATCTCCCAGTCAGCCATGAGGCAAACAAACATTCATGTGGGCGGTGCATTATCAAAATGAACGTAGTAAAACAAAAGATACTTTGAATCTGATTAATTATACGACAATACTTATATACATATTAGCTTTTGCCCGCGGCTTCGCTCGCGTTAATTTATCCCCTTAGTTGTGGAATTTATCAAAATCCTTTCTTAGGGGATGCCTACGTCATAGTAACTTTATGCATGCAAAGTCTCAGCCCGATCGGTTTAAAATTGACAAAGTTTCATATAAACTTTCATCCCCTATTTTATTCCCTTGGGGGTAGAATTAATCAAAATCCTTTCTTAGCGGATGCCTACGTCGTAACATCTACCTGCATGCCAAATTTCAGCCCGATCCGTCTAGTGGTTTGGGCTGTGCGGTGATAGATCACTACGTCAGTCACCTTTGAGTTATATATATTTAGATTTTATCGTAGTACCATAGTGATACTACAATCAGCGCAGGCTTCAATTGAATACGAAGCTATTGAGCTTATCGATTAAAATACCATATCCATGACTGATTGGGAGATCGTGATAAATTAAGCTGGCGAAAAACACGTTCTTAAAATGATAGTCATAATCGAAGCGGAAGCTGTCCGTGATGACTATAATTATCACTAATATTTTGAACTAGCTGTGCTCGCGGTTTCATCCTCATTTAATTTATAGCCTATGTATTATTCTGATGTTGAAGATATATTATTGCTGTGTCATCAAAATCCGTTCAGCAGTTTTTGCGTGAAAAAGCAACAAATATCCATCCATACTCATAAACTTTCGTGTTTATAATATGAGTAAGATGCCAAAGTGTGTATGCCTGTTTTGTTACTTTTTCATGAATACACAGCTGAAAGGATCTTAATCTTAGACGTAAACTTTCACGTTTGACGTGCTCAATGGATGAATATGGAATTGTGCAACCAAATTCATAAACGAACGTTCAATTCTACGATTAAATTAACCGAATTTGGCAGTTTGAATTGGTAATAATAGCGAACGAAAACGTATTATGTCATTCTAGAATGGCTAAACGAATTTTTTAATCACATGTTTATATTATATAATAATAAGCTCCTGCCTTTTTTGGATCTGATACACGTCAAATCCTAACTTGCGTGTTCTTTATTTTATAGTTTATAGTCTTTATTTGTTCAAATTGCTTTATACTCAAATAAATTAAATCTAGCATTATCATTTACAAATTGAGATGAAGGGTCAAGAAACCTTAATGTCTGCATCATTTAATAGGCATTAAGATAATTATAGTATCAATAATGCCTTCTAATGTGGAGGGTACTAATTCTTCTTACGATGCAATGGTAACTATAGTAATTTGCCCAGAAGTTGCGACGATTCTAGCTCATTCAGTCGCATATTTTGGTCTTCCTTTGTGCACACATAAAGGACAGGAGAGTAGCGGAGCCTGAGTCTGGGATGATGCTCCACAGTCAGCTTCCCTTGAAGTGACACCCAATTTTACCAGGATGACTAATAATGGGACTACTGACTCCATTCTTAGCATTATACCATGTCAGGTCGACGTTTGGAAACCCTCCCTGGAAACCGTCGTTAAATGCTTTGGAATTTCTAATAACTGACCTAGCTCCATCCTTATCTTATTATAGTCCACTAGTTTGCCGCCAGTGTGTACCGTTAGTGCAGACGGGAGCACCTTTTCATTATCATCCTGTAAAAAAATTATTGCTAATACTTTTTTTATCAATTTTGTAATCATCTGTATTGCACCGTAGTGGGTTGGATTATTGAGTTAAAATAAGACTGTCAGCTTCGTCATACTAGTGATCAGACAATACTTGCAAGGATTGCTCTAGTTGCTACTATTATTTTATTACTTAATTAAATTTAGTTTAATGTATTAATTTTATTATTTTGTGTATTGTTTTGATGAGTCTTAGTTCTTTGATGTGGCCACACATGAGGGTGTCACAAGACGCTGTTTTGTCGGTGGTTGCTATGCTTGTCGGTTCATTAGTTGGACCGTCAACTTGTTTGTCATATCTTTTATAAGGCTAATAAGGTTTTGTTTTTAACGTTGATCCGTATTGTGCAGTTATATTTTGCTAACTCGATGATCAGCGCTCGGTTTGTTTGTAACATTTCAGGTTACGTCCGTTCACGTCGAATCTAAGCGTCGACTGTTCTTTTGTAACGCTTATAATTGCGTTCCGTTATTGCTCTCGGTCATTGTCGTCCGGTCGGCTTTCGAAACGGAACGGGTTCCCGCCCTCTTTGCGTTTCAATCTTTTTTTCTTCTTAATTCAATCCTTCCACATTTCTATATTTATGTTTTTTTCTTTCAATGTCGGGCGTGGTTGGAATTATTATTATTGTACTTGCAGTAATCTATAATTTATGAGGTGATTATAAATAATGCTCCTATTGAGTTTTATTAATACTTCATCTAGAGTTTCGTTTAGTCTATTATATTTTCTTTTTATTTTTATATTGACAAATTTAAAACTATGTATTTCTACATTTGGCAGGAGACAAATCGCAAAAACAGTCGTCGAAGTTATACATATGAGCAAGTCTTGAATTTTAGTTGTAGTTTAGTTGTTTTTTCAAAATAAATACGGATTACGGATTTGTTAGAATTTTCAAATTACAAGTATAGGTTTTTAGTTAATAGTTATTCTTTCTTTCCTCTATAAATTAACTTTTTAGAATCGCTTTCTTTTCTGATGTTGTGGACATATCATGGCATGGATTTTGATGCAGCTTATAAGGTTGTTAAGTACGTATATCAAAGTAAACTACAATAGTATTACCTCGTCTTTATTAGCGAACATGTTTGACTATGCCAAACCCACTCATTTGGAATTCTAATGTATACGGGCCAAATAAAATGGCGTCGTCCCATTGGATTTTGCACCTAACGACGACGGCACGAGGACCTTGTTTCCTTGAACGAAGTGGAAAATGTATCAAGGTGCGCCAAGGACATAACGTAATGTACGTCTAGTTGTTTCAACGTTTTTTCGACCAGTTCGTGACCGGTGGAGTCCTGCGCACCCCCCACTCTCCCTCGCGTAATGTCCTCCCCGGAGACTTGCGCGTGCGCAGCTCTGAATGACAATATGGCTTTTGTTACCGGATGTCTTTGTACAATCGAATGTGATTTTTTTAATATGTATGAGGTACTTTTGGTAGTTCTGATTTATGTTTTTTTTGCGAAATACCATGGTAGTTTAAACTACAAATATATATTTAAATATTGTGGTATTAATATAGATTATTATTCAAAGAAAATTATAGACAAATAATTTGATATTAGCAGACACATACCCAGTAAATACTGTAATATGTTTTTAAATCTCATTAATGGATGGATTGCTTCTTTTCTGTCTACTTTGAACCATCTACAATAAGATAACACTAGATAGTCTAGTCTAGATATATGACGGCATCGGTTGTCTAGTCGTCTAGACACTGCCTCACTTCCGATTGTCGCCAGTTCGATTTTTCGTACAGTATACGCATTGCGCTGTGTGGATTATTCTAGTTTATTTATTATTATTATATATAATTTTTATCAGATGATCACCCGATTTGTCTTGCATTTCACTCTGACTTGATTGAAAAGCTTCGATATAGAAAAATGAAATTATTTTCCAACCCAATTCACCTTTTAAGGGATTTAAGGGAGTCTAATTAAATATGCTGTTACATTGGATACTTTTATGTTTTCCCAATCCAAATAGATTTAGTCTGGCTTTTCATAATCTCTACTAATGCAGACAGCGGCGACGAATTGAATTGGATTAGGTATATAGATAGATATTTACTTTATTCACATCATCAAATTCAAATATCTTTATCGTGGCTCATACTATAATATGTAAATATATTGCAAAGTGTCTCCGTGTCATCCGCAAGAGCAGATGTGTATCTGCTAAAATATGTATGTGTGTATATACCTACAGATTTTCGTCCATTTCAAACGGGGACCGAAATTACGGCCTGAGCCTAGGTTCGAACTCTTAGCGGCGCCCTCAGACGTATCTGTCATATCTATCAGGCGGGAGTGTCATCTGCAAACACCCCCTATCGTTCGGTGATACTGTAAAGGCCAACAGCATTAGAGTAGTCCGATCGATCGGAGACTTTTTACAAAAGAAATCTATCTATGTTTATATGAGTTATCTACCATAGTACCCATAACAAGTTTGGGCCTAGATGGCGCTGTGTGAAATGTGCAGGAATATTATTATTATCATCGTGCCTCTGTCCTGTAATTTCACTCGTACATATTTAGAAATAACTATTGTGTTATGTTTTAGTTTTATTAGTGGCTGGCTGTTACCCATGACTTAATTTGCGTCTATTTTTGTGTCAAATTTCATTAAACTCCGTTAAACTTTTAATTGTGATAAGTGAAATAACGGAGAGTGACAGTTGAACAATTTTAGTTGAATTAGTATTTATGGATATTGATTTAATTTTAAATATACTTCAAGGCAATAGGCTAAGAGATCAGACAAATGTCTAGGTCCATAACCTGTTAAATGAACGTCCAGAACCTATTAAAGGTTATGGGCCTAGACATTTGTCTGATCTCTTAGTCTAGCTACTTGTAGATACGTACCTACAGCTTACACGCGCCGTTAATGTAAAATAACGTCTAAAATGTAACGTAATGGTTGCACTCGTTAACTGGTCAGTGACTACATTTTATCTTGCGCTAATTAAAATGCCGTATTGTATTTCATTACCGCTACTTCGTAGAACTATTATTTAATCTGTGCCACTGCGGTAATTGGACGACTCAGCTTCCCTTAGTAGTAGGGATGTAATTGATACAGAGGGTAAATGTGCTCTCACCAAGTAAGAAGAGTCACTTTATCATAGTATCGAGTGTTTGGTTTACTGAATTGATTACAAAATGAATTAATATCATTCTTAGTTTATTTCGCTTAGAATGCCCGGCCTAATCGCACGGGCTTCCCACGGGTGCAATTATAAAAGATTGTCTAATTCTTTTTTTAACATTACAAGTTCTGATATTTTAATATTGCTTAAGTATTTTTAAGCGTATTACAAATTAAGAAATTAGTTGTTTGTAATATTAATTTAGAATAATTGGAAAATACATTCGAATTTGGAACCCCTACTTCTTTGAAGATTGTAAATTTGTATTACTATCAATAGAATAGAATAGAAGATTCTTTATTTAAATAAACTTAAATTTAATTTATCTTTTATATAATCATAAAAAAATTTTAACCTACCGTTAATTCGGAATGCTGTGTCATCACAATAAGAAAGAGCAAGATACTAGCGTATTGCGCTTTTAAATGATTGTTGTAACTTTACATTTTACTACATACAGCACTAATATATTAAAGTCAAAATATTAAATACACAATCAGTCGTAGTGATTAGAGCACAAGGTTTGAAGATTGAAGATTGTAGGTCACAAGCAGTCAATTTAATTATTGTAATGATGTCATTATTCATAATAATTATAATTAGCAAGACCCAAACATGCTTACTTATATCTGTTTACTTGCTTTGCTTTGTTTAGTTGTACAATCTTGCAATTATCCTGTTATGTCGTGCTATGTTGAGTGCAAATCCTGTATTCAATAAGCAGTGTTGCCAGCTGACTATTTTGTTTTACACTCAAATTCGTTTTATGCCAATATTTAGGGAAGAAATATTTCTTCCAATAAGGAAATCTATACCCTGATGGCTGTCTTTCGGTTGCCGTATAGCAGTTCAACAGTAATTGTTTTTTTTTTTATTGTTTTGTGTTTTTGATTTTGGTGATTTATTTGGGCCGTCTGTTCCAAAATTACTGTTAGTGTTTAAATCCTGGTGACCTTGTTTTATTACGCCTACATAGATTTGTAAAATCCTCCAATAACTTCTAATTTCCACCCAACTCATTTGTTTCTAAAATTGCCTCCAAGATTTCTTTAAAATTCTCTGTATCGACAAAAATTTCAAATTCTTTTTTTCCATACATTTTTCTCCTAAAATCTCCGTCGACACCAAATATACAAATTCCTCTTTCCACACATTTCCCCCCCAAATTCTCTTCATAAACATAAATGTTTATGGATCCTCAAATTTTTTCTTCCACACATTTTCCCCAAATTCTTTTCAGGGATACAAAATCCCTAAAATTTGAGTAGACACTCTCAATCAGGCATCACCGTTTGTGTCCTCTATTCAACAATGGCATTGACTACACTCAACATATTGGGCCGGCTGTTGAACCCGTACACCGGGTGGTCCCGGGTTGTAATCTAGTTTGATGTAAGTGTGAATTCGTAATCGCTTTATCGATAATAAATACTTATAACTGCTTTATAAATATTTTTCTATATTTCCTGTAATGTTTATTTTTATATTTGGTATTGGATGACTGTAATATCGGAATGTTTACTTCGCAAATCAGGATAATATACTTTAAAGATTTAGTTTTATATGGTTAATTTTGGTTTAGAACGCTCTAAATGAAGGAATTTATTTATTTACTAGCTGTACCCGCGACTTCGTTCGTGTGGTTATTTAAGTCACGTTAAAATCGGTCCAGCCATTTCAGAGATTAACCGGAACAAACAGACAAAAGTAGTAAAAAATGTTATTTTGGTGTATATTCATATGCATGTAGTAACAAACGGCTGTTTCAATATTACAAACAGACACTCTAATTTTATTTATATGTATATATTAGCACTCAAAGCAGATCATAATCAGTACAAACATTTGCTCAGAAGCGTGCAATTGGTACAATATTAGATTGTCATCCAGTACTATGTATTCCTAGAATCTAGATTATAAAAATGCATGCAATAGCGTATATTGCCTTGATAAGGCTGCATATTAAAAAATATTTATTTATTAAATCTTTATTGCATCAGAAATAAATAAGAAACGTAAATTAAAGCTATAAGGTATAAAATGCAGTGAATCTTTTTGAGATAACTTTAGGTAAAAGAGAGAAGACAGAAAGTGGTAGGTTATATAGCGGTAAATAAAATTAAATTTCACGCGGACGAAGTCGCGGGGGCCAGCTAGTATTGAATATAAATAATAATGATTAAGACATACTACTTACATATATAGACGATACAATAGATATAGTATATTAGGCTGAAAGTAATATAGTACTATATATTTCTCAGGAATGGTATTACTAATTTTTGGATATATTTTCTACATTAAACAACATATATTGATTATTTATTATTTACTATAACGAGATGACTGCGAACAGGGATGAATGGAAGAGAAAAACATATTACGCCGATCCCAAATAAATGGGATAATGAAGAAGCAGATGATGTATACTAATGATTTATTATTTACTTATTTATTACGTAAATAAGAGATGACTGCGAACAGGGATGAATGGAAGAGAAAAACATATTACGCCGATCCCAAATAAATGGGATAATGAAGAAGCAGATGATGTATACTAATGATTTATTATTTACTTATTTATTACGTAAATAAGAGATGACTGCGAACAGGGATGAATGGAAGAGAAAAACATATTACGCCGACCACAAATAAATGGGATAAGGAAGAATCAGATGATGTATACTGATGGTTTATTTTTGCAACTGAAAATGTTTATTTCTGTACATTACTAATTTATAAGGATTCTAAAATGATAACAATCAGTTGGGTTTTATGATTTTTTTAATTCTCCTCATTATTCATTAGCATGCGAAAAATTACAGTTCCGTTTGACTCAGTACAGTACAATGTGGATGTAAATTGGGAACTAAAGTTTTTAACATCTTTGACTAAGCTTTCATACCACGTGCTTTATCATTTCATTGTTACGTCTCATCCTTTAAATGTACTGCTCTCAAAACAAGCTGCTTAATGTATGTCCCCATTGCCATGTACCATGTCAGATTAACCTCCTTGCGGTTCCTCATGGAAACCTTCGATATTAGTTCCTGGTGAATTGACTATGGGCTTGTTACGATGAGCTAACTGACCTGACCTCTTGTTCATCTTATCATCCTCCACTGGTGCCCCGTCAGCGTAAACCGCTAGCGCAATCGGGTGCACCATTCCATTGTAATCCTTAAAATATGCCCGTAATAAGGTAAGAACCTACCCAAAGGACTTTAATACAAATGAAGCCGAGGTATATGATGTATCTGATGAGTGAGAGGTATTTGAGGAAAAATGTAGGGACACTAGGTTTGTGCTCTGTTTCTGTCCAAGTCATTAATAGAAGTGATAATAAAAAGAACCGCTTCGCCGCAAGACACGGGGTCAATCGCCATTTTCGATTTCGAATTTCAAACAGCCGTCTGTTTGTAATATAATAGTAAGTAATATTGAGAAAATATTACAGTATTTGTCGATATTCCTTTACCAGATTTTGTCAGTACTGGCACGGTACACTCGATGGAAAGTTATTTGTCCACGATATTGCTTTGTTTTCTGTCTTCTATTTATTCCTATAAGATTGCTTTTGTAGACATATACCAATTAAAATTATATTCAACTTAGATGCTGTTTTACCCAAAAACCCTCACAAATTTTCTATTAAAATTAATAGTTTTAGTTTAAACCGTCCCGGCTTCGCTCGTATGCATTACAAATCTTTGACTTTCTCGGCCTGTTTGATACTATAAGACGCATATATTATACATATAACGGCCATTCGACGACCTCGGTGGTCTAGCGATTTAGCACATCGTTTTACGTCCTTTTTTTTCGGACTACCCTAATCCAGTTTGTCTTTAAAGCTTCACCGGACGATGTCCGTCCGATGGTCGCGGGTTCGATTCCTTGCAAGGGACAAACATTTGCATTCATGAGTATGATTGTTTGTATCGGTCTAGGTGTTTTCTATGTTTAATACGTATGTGTAACACAAGCTTTAGCTAGCTTAACTTGGGACTAGATAGCGCTATGTAAATTGTCCTGAGATTATTGTTATTATTATATTAATCTTTCTCTAGAATCACTCTATCTATTGCTGAAAACTGCATTAAACTTCGTTGCGTAATTTAAGAGATATCAGCGAACAGACAACGGCGACGAATTTGTTTTTATACTATGTATAGATTAGCGATATAGATTATACAGTTCCAGGATACTGTTTATTTTTGTATTTATACTCTGCGCCCAAAATAGACTAAATTATTTTTATATGTATAAATTTGCGGTATCTGCGATACTGTTGTATTTTTTTGCACTCTGCGCCCTATATAAGGTTATTAGTAATATTTATATATTATGTTTGTTTAAAAACGTCGTGGCCGAGTTACCACCAGACTTACACCCAAGAGGTCGTGAGTTCAGATGCAACTCTAGAAAAATACCTCTGACTTCTCCATCATGACGATAAGTTTGTTTCTTTTTATTAGAGACTATTAATAATATGACCTCTTGATATTATTCAATATTTGTTTTAGTTTTTTTTTTCGGACTACTCTAATACTGTTAGCCGCAGCTGGCCTTTACAGCTTCACTGGACGTTAGGGGGCGAGTGCAGATGGCACTCCAAACCCGCGGAAGGACTTATGGAGCGGCTGAAGGCCAACTCCTGCCTGACGGATACGACTTTAGTCTGAGGGCACCACTAGGGGTTCGAACCTCGGCTCAGGCCGTCGTAATTTCGATCCCCCGTCCAATTCAAACGGGGATCGATCGGAGGGGAGCGGAGAGAGAGATTTGTTTTAGTAAGCACATTAATAAATTTTTATTGTATAATTTCAAAACAAATCAATATAATTTTATTATTACCTATTACAGACCTTATGATATGTCAAATCTACCGTCAGTTCGGAATGAATAAAAAAAATATATTTATTAGTATTTCATGTACGGTGATTTTTCACCACATCGTAATGCAAACGTACGTTTGTGAGACATTTATGATAGCAATAAATAGAGTTAAGTAGATACTTTAATCGCACATGGACAGTATGGCAACACGCCAGACGTGTGGTATGCGACTATGTAGCTACAATCCGTAATTCCATTTATTGATGTTTGTTATTTCGTTAGTCACAATATTTGAATATGAATTATTATTAATGTAAAAATAATTCTTTCGGGTTTTTCAAGGGTATATTAAGGTTTCTTAAGGGTCGGCAACGCGCAAAACGCATGTGACACCCCTGGTGTTTCAGGCGTCCATAGACATCGGTAACCGTTTACAATCAGATGGGCCGTATGATTGTTTGTCACCTAAGTAGTATATCTTTGGGGTTTCTGAAGAAGATTTTGTATTAAGGTTTCTTAAGGGTCGGCAACGCGCAAAACGCATGTGACACCCCTGGTGTTTCAGGCGTCCATAGACATCGGTCAGTTTGATTGTTTGTCGTCTTTATCTTTGGGGTTTTTTTTTGTATTTTAATGGAATGGTAACCGTTTACAATCATGATGGATCATCGTGACAAATGAATTTATCACGATTTATCTTGACATGGTACATTGCTAGCAATGAGATCAGCAGTCCACATTATCTTTGGGGTTTCTGAAGAAGGTTTTGTATTAAGGTTTCTTAAGGGTCGGCAATGAGGATGTGACACCCCTGGTGTTTCAGGCGTCTTTAGGCTAGAGTAACCGTTTACAATCAGATGGATCGTATGATTGTTTGTCACCTAAGTAGTATATCTTTGGGGTTTCTGAAGATGGTTTTGTATTAAGGTTTCTTAAGAGTCGGCAATGAGCATGTGACACCCCTGGTGTTTCAGGCGTCCATAGGCTACGGCAACCATTTACTATCAGATGGGCCGTATGGCTTGTTTGTCACCTAAGTAGTATAATAAAAAATAACCTAGGATAATTCACACAGCGCCATCTAGTCTCAAGCTAAACAAAGCTGTTATATAGGTACTAGTCTACTGATAGGATACTTAAATTACTTTTTTCTTGTACATACGTAATAGGAAACATCTACAAATACAGTCATATACAAGAAAAAATATGAACGTTTGTACTGCCCAAGGAATTAAACCCGCGATCGTCAGAACTAAAGCCGTGTGCTAGAATATTGAGCCCGTCAGATAAGGGTCATGTCTATTCATCATCATCACTGATTTATTCAATTTGTTTGAATAAAGAATTTTCTGTTCTATTCTATTTGTATCCCCCAATTGTTCGACAGCATCATTACATAGTATAAAACAAAGTCGCTGTCGCTGTCTGTCCCTATGTATGCTTAAATCTTTAAAACTACGCAACGGATTTTGAAGTGTTTTTTTTAATAGATACAGTGATTCAAGAGGAAGGTTTATATATACATCTATACATATAAATGAAAGTGGAATGTCTGTTTATAATATTGAAATAACTGTTTTTTTACTACACGCCTATGAATATAAATACGGTACATACACTAAAATAACTATTACAATTTTTATCTGTCTGTCTTTCTCTTCCGGCTAATCTGTGGCTAATGTTAATAATGGCTGGACCGATTTTAACGGGACTTTGTTTGAGTAACTTATGCTACTTTTATTTTAGAAAAATAAAATTTCCACGCGGATGTAGTTGCGAGTACAGCTAGTATATAATACACGTACCCGTGCGAAGCCGGGGCGACTAGCTAGTTAAGTATTGTTTAATGTAATAAATCTACCTCACCTAGAGATGTTAGTGGCGGTTGGTTTCAGTGAGTCATACTAACGGTTATCATGTTTTTATATAGTTATACCAACTGCCTTAGTGGACATGTGCGAATTACGACAGCGTACATCATTATGAATCGTTCTTTGTCCACTCCACGTTTTTATTGTCTCCACTTGTAGTCGTGGTTATTGACGTGTTGCGTCCAAAAATTCAGGTGTTATTAAAGACAAAATGTTTTGGGAATGCGGAATTTTTTGACGATTATGAAAAGATGCACCAGGAATAAAGATGTGACTAGAGCGGGATACAATTAAAAAAAATCAGGAGTAATCAAAAGTATATATAATTCGCAAGACATTCGAAAGTGACAGATAAAAAAATAGTGTCAAGATAACATAAGTATTTGTAAAACGAATGGTGGATAAGCCAGCAACAGATGATAGAAGGAGAATGGAGTCAGGTCAGTCAGCACTCAGCACATTGTGACGAATTCATTAGTTAGGGAATCTACGACGGTTTCCAGAGGGTGTATATCATAGTTAAGTTGTAGAGATAAATAAAACACCATGATGGTATTTTCACAACTGTCGATTTTAATTTATTTGTAAAACAAATGAATGAATGACGAAGAAATTCGAAATTCAAAATACAAAGGAGTTTTTATGTCTCGTACAGTGAGAATTATCTCGACCTAACAGGATACATTGTTTACAATGATACTGAGGTAGCGTATCTAGAGCTTGATAGTTTTTTTAATGGATGATAAATTTAATTTAAAAAAACCAACATATTTGGTAAGTCCAGTTTGCGTAGGTGTGCTGAACTAGAACGGACTGATAACCACTGATGTAACGTGGGTTATCGTTTAATTTTTAATAACATATAATTTGATGTGTGTAGCTAAAACGGAAAATGAGTCACGTTACACGTATTATCGCATGCGAATATATTTTTATCGGCGGCCTGTGTTTTGTATTGTTTCACATTAACAGACGCAAACATCGAAGTCAATGTACCCCGCTGCCGTCATTCTTAGGGATGTCAACTGAATGACAGTGGCTTATTTTAAAATTGGCCCAACTTACAATAACAACTATGATATATCGGTAGGTATAGCTGTACTAGAAGTTATTCCAAGTATAGCGGAAATAAAAAAGTTTTTAATTAAATCTTAAAATGGCACTAACTTGGATAAATCACCTTTTCTAACTGCACTGCTTTCGACAGGGAAATTATCCTTAGGCTTCAAAACTTAAGTGGTAACTGACCGTTCGGTTTCAGAGGACTTTTCTTCCGCGGACACTGAGATTGTGAGATGAACTACCGGACGAAGTTTTCGAACTACCGTAGGGTACCATGGGTCTGGAGACTACAGCGTAGGGTTCTTCAAGAATATTATTAGTATATTAAGTTTTCTTAACGGTCGGCAAGGTGCACGTGACTCTCCTGCTGTTTCTGGCATCTATTAATATTATGGTAATTTAAACCATTTGCCATCATATATGTAGGTTCTATTCTAGTTTGCCCCAACTGTCTATAAAAATAGAGTTAAGGTTAAATTTATTGCGTTTTATTTGCCATCATATATGTAGGTTCAAATCACGTTTTTAGTTTCTGTAGGTGTTCAGGACTCACTAAGGAGATGACAATTGCTAATAATAATTGAGCTTTATTGTTACGAATCATGCATTGCATGAATCACAATCGCATTGTCCTGTGTTGTTTTCTTTGCATTTTTAGGTTTTAAATTAGCAAGAATTTCTTGAGCCGATACATTGTCCTCAATTAGCACATCAAACTGAAGTAGTTTATTGCGTTAGCACTATGTACTTTATTGCGTTAGTATTTAAGTTTATTGTTTTTGGCAACCCTGGGGTCGTTTCGTCGAGTCGAAACGTAAACGCGCTACCCTGGCCCTGGTCAATGTACTTTGTGTGCAATGCCAAAATGAAGCGCTGTTAGCAGAGAGTAGAGCTAGTGATGCGCAAATGCAAATGTACGGTGAACTAGTAAAATATCAGGTGAATTTAACGATTCAACGACTGATGTAGATGACGGTACTCTTATTGTTAGAAATGTTGAGAATATTTTATCGGTTGACAAAAAAAAACTAGCATTTAAATTGCTCAATGTACTTTATGTGCAATGCCAAAATAAAGCGCTGTTAACAGAGAGTAGAGCTAGTGATGCGCAAATGCAAATGTACGGTGAACTAGTAAAATATCAGGTGAATTTAACGATTCAACGACTGATGTAGATGACGATACTCTTATTGTAAGAAATGTTGAGAATATTTTATCGGTTGACAAAAAAAAACTAGCATTTAAATTGGTCAATGTACTTTATGTGCAATGCCAAAATAAAGCTCTGTTAACAGAGAGTAGAGCTAGTGATGCGCAAATACAAATGTACGGTGAACTAGTAAAATATCAGGTGAATTTAACGATTCAACGACTGATGTAGATGACGGTACTCTTATTGTTAGAAATGTTGAGAATATTTTATCGGTTGACAAAAAAAAACTAGCATTTAAATTGGTCAATGTACTTTATGTGCAATGCCAAAATAAAGCTCTGTTAACAGAGAGTAGAGCTAGTGATGCGCAAATACAAATGTACGGTGAACCGGTGAAATGTAAAGTGAATTTAACGATTCAACGATTGACACTGTAGATGACGCGTATTGTTAGGTGATATTTTGGTGATATTTTTACGAAAAAATATATAATTATCCAATATTTCAAGTTTAACTAATGATCATTTTTAAAATATGTACTAGTATTATTAATGAAAAGAAAATTAACAAGGATTTAAATTTTAATGAATGATGATAGAGTAATGTAATGAAATATTGTAAATATGATTCAAAAGATACATCTTTTTTCTTCAATCAATTAAATAACTTACAGGTTTAGATGATTTTAAAATTAATTTCACCAAAAATTTTAAAGGAATATGCACTTCGATTTGAATTCTTAGTACTATATGGTTTAAGTTTTTTTTATACCACGTAGGTGGCAAACAAGCATATGGCCCATCTGATGGTAAGTTAATATTATTATATTGTTATATTGACTTATCGATATATTTATAACATTGAACGTCACTAGATGTATTTACGTTCTGTTGCGGCTATGTTAAATATAAACAGATTTATTTGCAGGCCACTTGCACTATTATTTGGGAAGGAGGAATGAGAGGGTGGGGAGAGGTCACGTTATAGTATTGTTTTGTATCGATAAAGAGAATTATAATACGCTGTTCTGCCTTAAATATAGTTTTTTTAATGGATGACTTTGCAGTGATCAATCACAAGAAGAACGAGCAAAAAACTTATGTTTGTGTTGCTATTTTTAAATAGACGTAAGTTTATGTTTTTAAGTCGAAACGTGTGAATACGAACTACCAACTAGCACTAACTTTTTAGGGTCAAATATAAAAACACAATAAGATTAAATCAGTCGCAGTGATAAGAGCAGACTAGTCCCTACAAGCAGCACTTGTTCACGAGTATGACGTATGAGCCAGCCATCACTGCGCTCGATTTTAGGGAGCCCAATAGGACCACTGGCCTCCATTATTAACTCATCACCTTCCCCATTACGGGACCCCATATAGTAACGGGATCGATTCCTGTGCATGCGCTCGTAATCGTATTAAAAACTAGCTGTACTCGCGTCTTGTTCCGCGTGGAATATAACTTTACTTTTTTTAAATCAAAGATTTTTTCTAAAATAAATGTAGTCTAAGTTACTCCTTATTACATCAGCTACCTGCCAAAAAAATTCCGTCAAAATCGGTCCAGACAGACAAAAATTGTAAAAAAATGTGATGTTGGTGCATATACAGTATTTATATTCATATGCATGCAGTAAAAACCGGATATTTCAATATTACAAACAGATATTCCAATTTTATTTATATGCATAGGTGTATAGATATAATTTTTCCTTATATTTTTATGTATGTTATATGATCTGTCAGATACATAAGTGATATCATAATACATCATTGACTCATTTCTGATTACAAAATTATTCATCCAGCCATCCCATACTTGGGGAAATGGGATTGTTAGTAATGTGGACTGATGACCCTATTACTAACAATGTACCATGTTAGGTTGACCTCCACGAGGTTTCCCCTGGCAACAGTGAAACTTTCATATTAATAATATTGGCATGTAATTTTTCACGCTTTGCAATAATAAATTAATTACTAGTGCCAGGCTTTGCACGGGTGAAACTATATACAGGTTCTCTGTTTATTTAATATTAACTATTACCCTAGATTTGGTCTCTAGTTTTGGAATTTATTAATATATATAAAATTTTGAAAAAAATTACCAAGTTTCTGATATTGACAGCTGTCTGCGAGTGAAGGTCCCATCAAAACCGGTGTAGTCATTTCAGATAAGTTTTTTTAATTATTTTTTTAATCTAAGTACAGTATATACTTTTATTTGCATTTAGTGAAGAATTAATACATACTATCTTCCTTTGTTAGTGTTCTATAGGTTAAATAGATTTAGAATACATCATTACATAGTATAAAACAAAGTCGCTGTCGCTGTCTATCCGTCCCTATGTGTGCTTAAATCTTTAAAACTACGCAACGGATTTTGAAACGGTTTTTTTAATAGATAGAGTGATTCAAGAGGAAGGTTTATATGTATAATACATGTACACCCGTGCGAAGCTGGGGCCAGTAAAAAATAAGAACTAATTCTTTCGTCTATACTATATCACTTCAAATATATAATAGTATAAATACTATATCTTACTAATATTATAAACGCGAAAGTTTGTGAGTATGGATGTTCGTTTGTTCTTTCACACAAGAACTACTTAACGGATTTTGATAAAACTTTACAGTAATATAACTTATACATCAGAATAGCACATAGCAAATTTAATAGAAGTGAAACCACGGGCACAGCTAGTATATATATATATATATTCTTTACCATAAATAATTGTTTACGTGAATAATTATATTTGACCTAGTTAGTAGGTATGTATGTGTATATGATTCTACTTAACCGCTCGGTAAATATAATGATTTGACGCAACCTTTTATAGAATCACTTATTTGGATAAATGACTAACATATAAATTGCGTACAATACTGATTCAATGTGCTTACTAAGTAATTTATAAGAATTTTTTAATATGAATAAGTGTGATAAATATATGTAATTCTTAACTATATATAATGTAATTCTTCGGCTTAAACGATTTTGATAAATTCAAATTGAAAATATCTTTATTCATGTAGGTCTATTACTGACTCTTATGATATATCAAATCTACCGTCAGTTCGAAATGATTTCGAGATGAGAAGAACTGACAAGAAACTCAGCTCGTATTCTTTTTAAATAAATGTTGTACATGTTTACAATAATACAGATTCATTTTTAAATTCAAACTTATAATATTTTATTATTAATACTTATAATATGTTACCTCGAGAACATAACTTTGAAGGTGTTTTACTGAATATACCAATTATGTTACTGATAACATTATTTTTATTATGATTACCTAATCTGTACATTCATCACATCGTTTATTGCACCTACATTATTAAAACACGTACAGGAATATCTATGTAGTACATACGGACTGTCCAAGTCGAGATAAGAAGACAAATCAGCTATCAAGAATAGAAATATCAACTTTTTCAGAGAATTTGGCGGTGGAGTGTACCAACATAGATATGATACTATGATACCGATTGATATCACTATATTGCTACCGTTTTACACATACTATGTGGTCGTAGCCAACTTATACATAAGCGAAATATCTCCTTTGGAAAGTATACATTATACCCTGAGAAGATAAAAACCATCGCTTCTAAGAATATCCTTCAATTCTTGTCCCTGACGGGTCTAGGTAGCGTAATTACCTAGAGCCGTGAGGGACAAGAATTGAATTGGTAATTCCATGTCAAAGATTAGTATATTCAAAAGCCCTAATAATGGGCTATTGCGTGAAAACAATGTATACACCATGACTTTGGCCATTAGAGCCCTTACTGAACACTGCAAATTGAATAAACAAACAAACTTAGGTTTACCCCACTCACGCATAAAGGAAATATCTCCTTTGGAAAGTATACACTATATGCTGAGGAGATAAAACCATCGCTCCTAGTCTACTACTAAATATATTACAGTACAGGGTTACACTATTAATAGTACTAGGCCTATGCACGACAAAAATCTGCAGATTCTGCCAAACTGAAGAGGAAACGTAGGACGTGTAGTGGACACATCCTATGTGGTTGTAGCCCACTCATGCATAAACGAAATATCTCCAATTTGGAAAGTTTACACTCTTTCCCGAGGAGATAAAAACCATCGCTCCTAAGAATATCCTTCAATATCTTGTCCCTGACGTGTCTAGGTAAAAAAGAACTTTGAAAAAGGGCGAGCACAATAGATCTATGTAGGTCGCAGTGCTACAGGTGCTACACATCTGACAATAGCCCAAATAACCCAATAAAAAAAAAAACCCTGTTTTTTAAGGACGACAAAAATCTGCAGATTCTGCCAAACTGAAGAGTTTTGAAACGCCACTACACATTCTGTGTGGTTGTAGCCCACTCATGCATAAACGAAATATCTCCTTTGGAAAGTTTACACTCTTTCCCGAGGAGATAAAAACCATCGCTCCTAAGAATATCCTTCAATTCTTGTCCCTGACGTGTCTAGGTAGCGAACTTTGAAAAAGGGCGAGCACAATAGATCTATGCAGGTCGCAGTGCAGGTCTTACCACCTGACAAGAGCCTAAAACCGTCAATAAAAAATATTACCATTTTTGTGTGTATTGTTCTTTACATTTATAATTTATTATAGCGACCCGCTAGTAATACTACAGAATGTCCTTATAAACAACGTTTACAGTTTTTTTGTCATCTTATATATAAAATTCTCGTGTCACAGTTTTCGTTCCCATACTCCTACGAAACGGCTTGACCGATTCTCATGAAATTTTGTGAGCGTATTGAGTAGGTCTGAGAATCGGCCAACATCTATTTTTCATCCCCCTAAATGTTAGGGGTAGTCCAACGTTTGCCGAGACAGCTAGTTAGACAATATAAACATGTTTTGTTTAACGCCACCGGCCGGGCCGGTACATTTATCAGTGTTTCTTTACAATATTCTTTATGTATCATACATATAAACATTCCTCTTGAATTACTCTAACTATTAAAAATAAATGCTTCATAATCCGTTGCGTAGTTTTAAAGATTTAAGCATATATAGCAACTTTGTTTTATACTACGTAGTGAAGTCAGTAAAATACCGAGCATAGTGTCTCTTAAATTTGAGATATATTACTTAAAAAAGTTACCAATAAAAAATTACAATCTAAGGTATATTCTCTATATATATACATTTGACACTGACTACCATTTCTTCAGTTATAATGGGGATAATTAGTGAAAGTAAAATATTCAGACAGGTCATATCGGAGTATCCGCTGTGACTCAATTGGACCATGTGACTCATGTCGTTATACCGTTATCAAATATTCCATGTTACCACATGTTGTTAGCAAGTTCTTTGCTTTATTATTTTTTACTAAAATAATAAATTATATAAGTTTATCTAGAAGAGAATTAGGTTATATAATTTTAGAGATCAACCCCATTTTGTCAAAGTAAGAAGTGTTTGTGTTGATTAATATTAAAATCATTTTGTGTTTTTGATGGCCTCGGTGGTCTAGCGGTTTAGCGCACAGCTTTATTTCGGATGGTCGTGGGTTCGATTCGTCGCACGTACACCGTGCGAGGAATCAAACATTTGTTTTTATGAGTATGATTGTTTGTATCGGTCTGAGTGTTTTCTATGTATATATTTTGACAGCCTCGGTGGTCTAGTGGCCGCTTTACTATCCGATGGTCGTGGGTTCGATTCCTCGCACGGTACAAACATTTGTATTCATGAGTATGATTGTTTGTATCTGTCTGGGTGTTTTTTATGTATATATATTTATTTACAAAAAAAAACTATCCATGTATTTATATCAGTTGTCTTAACCCTTAACCCTTAACACACGCTCAGCTTACTGTGGATGCAGATTACTCTATGCTCATTGTTTAGGGGTATTTATTTCTATTTAGATATTAATCCGATTTTATGAAAGTAAGAGGTGTTCGGGTTGATTAATATTAATATATTTATTGTTATTATTTTAAAGTCTATAAAAACTAAATTAGCTTATTTAATATTTGACTTCACTGCCAGTGCACTTTTATTTTAAGGGGTTATGCCTCAAAGAATTTTAGAAATCCTTAGGAGCATGGCATTAAATGGCTGGGTAACTGTGATTTAATTTGTTCAACATTTAAAGAGATATGTTGATAGGAACAACAAGGAGTTTAAATCAAGATAATTGGCGTGCTCCCTAATCGTATACTAGGTCAGCTTGATATAACGATAAACAAATCAGTGCAAGCACGTAAACATAGGGTCAAGTAGTAATTGACATTGGCCGTCCAACTTGGGTGGCCGCAAACTATGCAGAAGTTTCCAGTGATAACCCTATTAGATGTATAATTAATAAAAAATTATATCTAAAATTAATTAATGCTAATAATATTTAGAATATTTTTACTGGCAATAATATTAAGAATGAATTATCACATTTTCCTTTAAACTGTTCTTTCACCCTCGAAGACGTAGCTGAAAATCAGCGACTTGCTCCTTTAATGATTCTCCACTGACCTAGTACCCATTTTGTATTACTTTGGCATACACATGCATGTTTACCCATATTGTATTGTATTAATTAATATAAGCATTTATTTAAATATGTACATAATATTTAAATAAATGCTTAATTCTCATCAATACTTGTAATTAAACCTATCATCATCATCATCATCGTCTCAGCCCGGAAGACGTCCACTGCTAGACATAGGCCTCTCCAAAGATCTCCACGACGATCGGTCCTGCGCTTCTCGTATCCAATGCCTTCCTGCGATCTTGACCAGATCGTCGGTCCACCTTGCTAGAGGGATTCCCACGCTGCGTCTTCCGGTCCGTGGTCGCCACTCAAGGACTTTACTGCCCCAACGGCCATCTGTCCTGCGATTATCTCCCATTGCCACTGTCGCACTTCGGGCTATGTTGGTCACTCTGGTTCTTCTGCGAGATCTCCTCATTTGATTCGATGTAGAAACTTTGAGCCAGCCCTCTCCATTGCCCTCTGAGTGACTCTGAGCTTGTTCATTGAGGCCCATAGTTAGCGATCACGTCTCTGTGCCGTAAGTCATCACTGGCAACACACATTGGTCGTAAACCTTCGTCTTGAATTATTTTAAAAATTAAACCTATATGTAATTTTTATATATGAACCAAATTTGACAGGTTTATGTGAAAGAGTTTTTGAGTTATGAGGGGGTCAAAAGTGGCTCCAAATGACGAAATATACACACGGTATTCTCTTATAGATGATTGACACGCTACCGCGTGTCTAGATTATTATTTATCTTAATGTACACTGTATCTTAGTGTAAAATAAAAATTACGTTTATTACAGCTTAATTTTATTAATGAATCAGTTTCTTTCTCTTAAGGATTTCAAAAATAGGTATTTCCAAAAGCTGTACGTACTATGTGATTCACTGTACACCGGTGCTGTTGTAAGGAAACCGCAGATATCTCGTGACTCATGTCAGTTCCGGAGAGATTTGTGTGTAACTTGGTCATCTCACTTGAACTCAACCTATATATTTGTATGTGAAAGGACTGTATTATTGAGATGGTAAATATTATAATGGAAAGACGCTGGTTTTTGGGAAGAAATGGTATTTGAAAATGTACAGAAAGAATGCCTGATTAAAATTCATAGATTGACAGAATACAATATTTAAATTTTCTATATAAAAGTCAGAAAACTATACAACTAAATGAAATTGAGGTGTCTGTTTGTAATTTAAAATTAACATCTTATCACTAAATGCAAATGGATGTATATACGGTAGTTAGTTCTATCAACAAATTATAATTTTGTTTATCTGTTTGGACTTGCTAATCTCTGAAACACCTGGACCAATTTTGACGGGATTTTCACTAGCAGATAGCTAATTTTCAAAGGACTAATTTTGGCTACTTTTATGTTAGAAAGTTTATTTATTTTAATAAAAAAGAAAATTATATCCCACGCGGTTAATTCGAAGTCGCGAGTAAAGTCTAGTCCAAAATAAGTTGATTACATCTTTCGTTTCAGTATTATTAATAGACCATACTTAATGCTGGTTTCCTTTAAATTACATGAAACAGTTGTATTGGAGCATGCTAGTAGGCTTCTGGTCACGACTGTGCGGTCAGTGGTAGCTGCCGTTACTTTGTGGTCGGTTCAGAAATGAATATAGCTGGCATGGTAACTGCGTTCAGTACTGAAGTTAAAAATAGATATTTTTCAACATATACTTTGAATTTATGTTATGTATGACTGTTTGTATTTAGAGTGATAAAAGTACATGTTTTCGTAAAAAAAAATTGTATGTTCATCTGTGCGTGTTTATCTCAGAAACTTAACCCATTTGGGTGAAGTTTTCAATAATATGTTGTAGCTTTGCTTAAAAGTTTGTTTATTATTGCAATATATAGTTTTAGAAATAAAAATAATACATATACAATATAGTAAGCAGACTACGGCGCACGAGCATTAAGTTACCGGCTCAGCTAGTACATAAATCATATGATTTTTTAAATTCACCTGTAATAGATAGACAGACAAAGTTCCACAAAGCGTGCATTTTAGGCTAATATTGTAGTTGTTTTCGGTGACTTGCAGGAACGGTAATTCGGTAACTGCAAATGACTGATATTGTGGTAACTGCAAATTACTGATATTCTAAATACCTTATAGAACTACTGGCTGAAGGGTGTGGTGTATCGACCCTATCATGGCAGATTGCCGTCATCAGTGCCGTGAGCACACAGACAATTTATATTTTATGTATATGTCATATCTATGTTAGTCTGTAAGGTATTTATAATATGGTTCATTAGTAGCCTGAGTTAAATACATAAATAAATAAAATTAATTACATCCACTACAAAATACCACTAAGGATATAAAGACAGACTAGACGTCTTAGGCGTCAGACCGGAAAATTGGCGACGTAACGCCCAATAGGCGACGCATTTCATTATGTTCTCATATATGACAAGTTTACATATCTTTATGGTGTTCCCACTCCATTGTTACAATTATATATTCTTTATTATTGCTATTATCTTATATATAAAATTCTCGTGTCACAGTTTTCATTCCCATACTCCTCCGAAACGGCTTGACCGATTCTCATGACATTTTGTGAGCATATTGAGTAGGTTTGACAGTCGGCCAACATCTATTTTTCATCCCCCTAAATGTTAGGGGTAGTCCACCCCAAATTTTTATTTTTATTTTTAGGACAAAATTTTTAGTTTCTATTTTTTTATGATACAACATACAAAAATACATACAATCCTAAATTTTCACCCTTCTATCATCAACCCCTATTTTTTTATAGCGTTATTAATTTATATGGCAAAACAACGTTTGCCGGGACAGCTAGTATATATATATAATTCTTAGTTGCAACATTAAAAATACAACATTACCGACCTTAATGCTACATGACATTCTCTATCAGTTAAACAAACTGTTATGTTAAAAATAGAGAATTCTTTATTCAAATAAATTCAAATTTAAGTACTTTAAATAATTATGATTATTATTATTAACTTAATCATTTTTTTTATAAATTCAATATCTACTATGATTTGACAAAAAATAAATTTCATTATACTAACATAATGTAAGTAACGTAATAGTATGCATTTTTTGTAATTATATAAACTCGAGGGAGAAATATATGCAGAAACATATGTTTCAAATAAATAAAAATAAAATATATTTTATAACCCTAAAGGCTTTGATAGCAATTATTACAGCAAGCGTTAAAAATGTAATTGTACATTTAGAATTGTTTAGTGGTGTAGCTGTACTTGACGTACCCATATATGGTCAGTTCACTACTCGCCCACCCTTGGCCTAAATGCGAGCTTAAAACTGCACATTTCATGCTTCTTTTAGTATATCGCAAATGGTCATTATTTAGACACATAAATAAAGTTGTAATGTCTGTTTGTAACTCATAAATGCATATATAAGTATATACGATAGAGACTTTCATCAAAAATTAATTAAAAAATTTTGTTTGTCTGTTTGTTCTTGCTAATCTCTGAAACGGTTGGACCGATTTGGACGGGAGTTTCTCTCGCAGATAGCTAATTTTATTATGAGTAACTTAGCCTACTTTTGTTATAGAATTTTTATTTATTTTAATCATAAAAGAAGTTTAATTCCACGCTTTCACTCGCAGATAGCTAGAATTATGAGTAACTTAGACTACTTTTATTATAGATACTTTTTTTATTTATTTTAATCATAAAATAAATCAGATTTGACGCGGACGATGCCGCGAGTAACAGCAAGTTGTGAATAACATTACAGTAATCGCTTGCAATCATCTCGTTTATGATTTTAATATATAATTCGTAGTTTAGCGATAAATATTAAGTACAACTTAAATATAGTGACCTCGATCTGACAAACAGACAGAAATGACTGATAGACAAAATCCTATTGTGTAGATAGTTGCGGCTTCTATCTAGTCTATGTATGTACTTACGAAAAAAATCTGTGTATTTGTATCAGTTATCTAGTACCTATAGCACAAGATTTAGGTAGCTTGACTTGGGTCTAGGTGGCGCTGTGTGAATTGTCCTGAGATCATTATTATTAATATATAGATGTCTGTCTGGATATATACAAGTTTCTAAAATATGGTTAAAAATTTTAAGCAATTGTTGATTTTTGCTAATTTACTAATTTTAAGGATAACATTTCTGCATACTTTGTATGTTTTATTTTTTTATATTTAATCAGCAGCCTAAAAGTAAGTTTCAAGCTTCTAGCTTTAAAAATGAAGATACTTCCATACAAACTTTTCATCTCCCCTTTGAACCACCTTACAACCCAGGGGTTGGTTTTTCGCATTAAAATGTCCTTTATCAGGGTCTATACTATCTGTGTACCAAATTTCTTTTATAGCGATTCAGGAGTTTTAGCTTGACAGACAGACAAATATACAGAGTTACTTTCGCATTTATAAGATTAGTAAGAATATACCTGCGTAGGTTATTTATGTTGTAATCCTTAACCAAATCTCTAACATGTTACGAACTAAGTGGAACTGGATCATGTGTTTAATAGAACGATACAATGTCTCCATAATTTATACAAAACACAGGCCCCTCTCAAAAACAGGTGCCTGGTCGCCGGCCCTCCCCCTCGGCAGGTGCAACGCCCTCCGGACTCCGGACCCTGTTAAAACACGAGACACCAACTGTAGAAAGTTTCGATTACCGAGTTTAAAGTTCACCCGATGAATAGCCCGTTGTCCGTACGAGTTTTTATCGAATCGCTTTATGTGACCATTGGTTACGATGTACTTATTATTAATTAATACCTAATAGTGTTAAGATTAGAAGTGACCGGTTTCAGAAATGAGTTTTTAGAATTAATTAACACAGCATGTTAGATAGAATATGCATTATTTGCATTAGACAATGGTAGAAGATGGGTACAATTAATTAGTAAACTAAACATAAAAACTACAAAACGATCTTATTACTGGAAGCATTTTTTTCAAAACATCCTTAGGATAACAGATACAATTGCAGGAAATAGTGGGGAACAAGCAAATGGGAATAATAAGTAAAAAAAACAGAAAAAAGATACAAATAACAAGGAAAATAATGTTATTTATAATAATAATAATGTAAACATAAACAATACATACGTATATAATATAGATATGTATAAAAAAAACTAATTTTGTACTTACAAAGTCGTCTGCGTGCGTACCTTATTCTCTCCTCTTTCAGCAGATGATCAGTTTATTTTACAAGCTGCAGTTTTGTTTCTTTGTTCTACTCATGACAGTAGAATTGCAATACTCCGAGGCGTACGTGTTAGACCTCTGGAAGGGCATCGTAGAAGTGATACCATGATGATGGGTCTTAAACGATGAATGATCTGTGGTGGTGTTAATGTATTTATGTGACGGTTACCACTTTCCACCGAGTGAGCAATCAAGTAGTCTTTCCAGATACATAAACGAACAAAATGAACAATAAGAGAGGTAAGATCCGACACGATCCCAACGTTCCGTCTTGACTGTTTCCTCTAAATTCTATAGAATAATTCAGCGTGGCGATGAATGTGCTTGGAGCAATTTATCGGCTATATATTCGTATCTCCAATCTATACCATGACGTCACCAGGCATGTGTTCCGCGATTATGTGTTTACGTCACCACATCGAAACGCAGGGCTGTCCCATTATGGAACTTGGAATGTTAAATTTCTATAAATTGTAATGCATTTTCTTTTACAATTATTTAAAAGAGCAACACGCAAGTTTTCTTGATCGATTTTCTAGCGATGAGGCAGTTGTTCGAATGTGCGATTATTAAAAACAATAACTGTGACTATTAAAATTTCTTAAATTTAAGTTTATTTGAATAAATAATTTTCTATTGTACTCTATCGAATTGAAACAAACTTGGTCAAAATCACAAGTGTGCCCAACAGCCTACCAAATAAATTTTACGTTAAGCTAGCAACTCTTAACAATAATTTCTAACAATTGCATAAACAATCTTCGGAATTATTTGGGCAAGATGTTGCATTAAATTAAACAATTTTAATTCTCCAGTTTTTTGGACCGAATAACTTAAAGCAGCTAAAATAATACCGTCTCCCGTCAGAGTTGTAAATTTGCTCCTTTTTAGCACACGATTGATTTACATCGTTACATTAGACATTTGGGTAACATTTTTTGTTCCAATCCTTGGTGAATTTTTGACAACTTCTGAAAAACCAAACAAATCTATTGACAATATGTTTTGTCAACCCTATAGAGCTACTCTGTTCAGGGTACGTGAGCCAGGGCTTAGGGCGTCAAACGGTTGAGTCCTTGAGTTTGACCGGATGGTGTCTTAAATTGACTTTAGTTTTGTTTGTACCTCGTACTAGGTGTAACCACAGATAAAATAATAGTCTTATAGCGAATGAAAATCCGGCATTATTTAGACTAAGACTAAACAGTTTTTGCCATGGAACATTGCCCGAAATAATGCAAACAAAAAGTCGAAAACTGTTTTCATAAATGTGTTCATATCTCTGTATAGACGGTGGTTTCCATTATCCAAGATGGCCGTCAGTTCGTTTGCCTTACCAGCTTGAAAAAAAACTGTTCTATCAATATTTTTCCTCCATCTATTCTACATTCAGCATCACTATATAATTCATAGTATATTCAAACATACTTTTGACAATTCACACAGCGCAATCAAGTCCGAAACTAAACAGAACTTGTGTTATGGGTACTAGACAACTGATATAATAACATAGAAAACACTCTGGACGATACAAACACTTATGAATACAAATGTTTGTACTGTTCCAGAATCGAACACGCAATTATTGGAGTAAGGCGGTGTGCTAAACTGTCGACCCATCACTAAGACCGTCATTAATTAATACTTAATCTTCATAATATATTACAAATATACTGATATAGTGTTAGTATGTATATCGTCGCGGTTTCTTAACCTGCTAGAACCCAAAATGAGAATTCTTAGAATTTATGTTTGTTTATCTGTGCCTTTGTGTGCACTAAAATTAGAAACTACTTAACTGATTTAACCCCGCTTTGTAGTAAGATTCACTTAAAATTTGTTGTTTTTCGTTTCAAATTGATTGTACAAAGCAATTTACATACAAAATAGTATTAAACTATTATAATTTCGAATACCACAGTTGCAAAGTAGCAGGCTCACTTAGTATCAATAACTACAGTTGGAGTACATATAAGTGCTTTGGGCGTGTCTCAGAGATATACATAAGATTGCGGAGTTTTTAATGATTCATTGTTTAGACTAGTTTTAAGTGTACAAGACATTTGGCGTACTATCGTATACGGATGGTGTATGATACATGAAGCCTATAATATCCTGCGCGCGCGCAGTTGAACGACCCGCGCGGAAGTACTTCCATAGTGATGCGATAATGTAGTAATTATCAACACTAATTGTTAAAAATAATTTAGAGTTTCAATTTCTTGCATACATTGGTAATATTCTTTATGTTGCTTTGGATATTATTTTTCCTGATATCTTCTAGGTAGATAGAGATCAAGGAAGCGAGTGGTAGAATTGTACCTACTGGTTTTTTATAGTGTAAACTTTCTAAAGATTCTAATAGCATTATGTCGTTGCTCGCAAACAATTTTGCATTTACGATGTTCTTTAGTAATATTAATTGCTTTGTTTTTTTTTTTAGAAATATTACTGATTTCATGATTTTTAGCTATTGTTTTGTGCTCTTTGTTAGTTTTCATCGTTTCTAACTTCAGTATTTATTTTAGGCACATTTTTGTTAATATTTTGCTTCGTGGCTTATCTTTTCACGGTCATGCTCTTAAACTTCAAACAAGATTTTGTTATATATCGTGAAGGATGATTGCGGAAAGGAGTAAATTTGAACTTTTGTCAGTTGGTTGGGACAAAAGAAACAAACAAAGAAGGTATTGCTGTCAAAGAGAAGGAATTAGGAGTTTACCGTGGTATGGGCTGTCTTCCACTTTGAGATGCAAAGTGGAAGACTTCCTCTTTAAATTCTGGCCTTTCCCACACTTAACGGGTCAAAGATTTCTAATTAGTTGTGCTCTGTTTCTAGAATATTATCTAGATAGATTTTTGATTAGTCACAAGAATTGAAACTGATTTATGATGATTCATTTAATCCCCACGATGGTACGGTGAACACTTATCACTCATCTGTAACCCCATTTAAAGGACAATACATATCTCAATCATGTACTGATTAGGTCTATTGCAGTCGTGACTATAAAAATAAATCATGTTGTCGGTCTGTTTGCGTTACCCGTTCGGGAGGTGCGTGGGCGATAACTGTTGGCGTTTGTAATTTGACGGTGCTATGATAATATTGCCATTGCGAATTAAATGTCTTCAACTCATTACAAATGGTTCACTTGATGTTAAAAGGAATTTAGTGAACAATCGTACCCATACAGTATCTTTAGAAGATTATTTGACACAGCAGCTGACTGTAGCATACCTTTTGCCGTGCCAATCACTAAAGACACTGCGGAAGATACTTAAGAAATTTAGCAAAAATAAGTCGTACTGCTTTGTCTGCAATCTATAATATATATATTAAATATTAAAGATATACCAAAATCTGGCCCCTTCATATTTTTCATCAAATAGACTAGATGTAATTTTTAAGAAGCTATTGTAGCCAAGTAATTCTTGCACATTAAATTCCAACATTTCAGTTGCATTTCTATCAGCAGCAATCATTCTCGTATAATTTAAGTTATTCTATAAAGAAAACGGATTTATATTTAATTGTATATGCAGCTATTTTAATAATACGTAAATGTAGGCTTGTATTTTGATGGGCATACGTTATAAGTATTACTTAAAATGTGATTCTATAATGTTTCCAAATATAACAAAAATGAATTAAGATTTTTCAACCATTTAATGTTTTGCTTTTGAAACTTTAAAATAGAGTTTATTAATAATATTATTGATATAATAATAAAGAGATAAATCAGCGTTTTAGTTGGTTCTTAAAGAATTTTTTGAATATTCACTAATGACCTTTATCTTACAGTATTTGATGATGGTAAGGTAGGATCGATATTTACTGCAAATAAGTCACATTCTACAAACAAATCCACATATCATTAAGATTCTCATCATTCTGTGTGAGTATTCTATTACAACCTGCCTAATAAGTACACCTCAGATTTTATCAAAACGGTCAATACCCATATAGGGTTATTAGATCTTATAGTGTGAACGTACGTACCTTTGCCCATAAATGCTAGATAGCTCTGACTCACATATATGCTATTTGATACTAGGAAAAATATCTTTATTGCATTGTATTAAAACTTACACAAATTTTTACGTGTGGGTGATAGTGTTTGTTTTAAGCACGATGCTCTATTTATTTTAATTTGTTGCATTTGGTTTTGCCTTTTTACCTACAAGGTAATTGTCTTTTTTGTAATCATTATTATCTTCCTACTTTTATTCTGAATTAGACTGCTAAAAGCATTACCTTTTTCATAAGACATTGTTATTTTAGTATCATCAATTTTGAATTGATGCCTATTACGCTTCAATGATGGCATTGTAATGGAAGAAGTTTCTAATCTAATATGTTTAAGCATTAATTTTTTTCTCAGGATGTCTATTGTCTTGGGTATTGAACCTAAAATAGGTTTCCTTCTACGTCACGCATGTGCGTCAGTACGGTAATGAATTTCAACCAATCGTAATATGATGATTGTGTGATCTTTGGCATAATAATCGATATCTAATCTTTCTTTGCAAGTATCATCAAGAATTGTACAGACTTCAATACAACTATTAATGCCTTCATTTCATGTTGCAATGAAATCATATTAACAATGTTTCTTGTTTCACGTATTACATAAAGGACCTGTTGATCATGGAGCAGTGCTTGCCCTGGCCTAGGTCTGACTAGAAAAAAGATGGTGGTATTTAGTGCTGCATTAATTAAGTGGCGGCCTCGGTCGGCCTTGGCCACCGTTTGCACAGATGCGCGGGCGCCGCCACGCTCGCGCGTGACTCACTGCACGATATGGCGGGAAAAAATGTTTGCATATGCTATGAAGCATGCTGAAAACACGTTAATTAATACTGAATAGAGGTCTTGGTAGTGCATAGCGATAATGAGTATCCTCATATTATATGATAGTAATAAATGTGTTGGACTATATACGTGCATGATTTGAAATAATATGTCCTAAAACGTAGATCTAATATTTTATGGACTCAATACTACGAGATTTGGAAATTTGTACAAAATTGATAAATGCCTTAAGAGCATCAAATTCAAATTCAAATTCAAAAATCATTTATTCATGTAGGACAATTTAGCCGCTTATGAACGTCATATTTTTACATTATAATTTTATTTTTTCCCTACCGTCCAGTTCGGTATATAGATCCAATTGAGAAGAACTGGCAAGAAACTCAATTGAATTACTTTTTTTTAAAGCCAGTTTATTTACAATGTATTTTTATATAGGTGTCTATGTCTAACATTAAATGAAAATTTAGTGCATGAACAACTATTGCCATGCACACTCGTCATTCAAGTAATCGTTTAGTGAGTAATAGGCTTTGCTCAGTAAATATGATTTAACAGATGTTTTGAATTTATTTAAGGGTAATTCCAACATATCCTTTGGTATCTTATTGTAAATTTTTATACCTATTCCCATAAAAGACATATTAACTTTTTCTAAACGATACTTGGGGACAGCAAGTTTTTCTTTAAATCTAGTATTAATATTATGAATATTGCTGTTTTTTGGAAATAAGTCAAGATTTTTATGAACATATAGGATATTTGAATATATAAATTGAGAAGCAACGGTGAGAATATTTGCCTCTCTATCTATTATAAAAGTAACTGTAGAAAAGACTAGAAGGGTCTATATTATAAGTATGCCGCCTGTTTTGGAAGTTTGGAAGTTTTATTCCGGTTTACAACCGGAAGATATTATGTAAATTTATACCGAAATATATACCGACGGCGAAATTATAGCAAGATTTTAGAATCGTTGGAATAAAAGCAATTCTTATGAACTACCACAATTCTACTATTAATGTAATTATTTTTCACTTCACAGAATAATTACAGCTACAATTGCGACATCATTGTATTTGCGGTCTGCGTTACTATGTTTAATAAAGTCTTTAGGTACATTGCTATGGACCCATATCGTTTGTCATCGTCTATTAAAAGAGTGTTTTGGCCTTCGTGATGTTTATACTCATTTTTTGCTTCATTTTTTGTCTGGAAGCTCTCATCTTCATAGCATTACGTTAACGGATTAGACTTGTTGTTTTTTTGTGCATAATTTTATTAGTACGTGCTGTTTGTTCTAGGAAGACTGTATTAAATAGTGTATAATTATCTGTATTTAGAGGAAAATTGGTACGAGTTATGGAGATATGTCTTCGGGCAATAGTTTGTCGACGTCTTTTATTAGTATGAATGTACATCTTATTTATACTATACGTAGCGCTCTATTGGTTTAGGGAATTTAGTCAACGCCAGCAAGAACTATGGATATATTGCAATGGTCTCAAGTAAGACTTTAAGCTTCGGTAATGCTGTCCTTTGTTGAACTTTATTTTAATTCTGGTTGAATTCCTCTTGGTTTTGTAGTTTACACTTAAATTTGTAATAGTTTTCAGCATACCCTGAAAAGATTTTTTGTCTTCAATGTTTGAAGTTTATTCGCTTCATTAAATATAAAAATTAAGTTATGCTATTTACTTGCATCTCCTTTAAATATTGTATAAATAAAACAAGCTCACTTTAAATGTAGGAACCACAAATAACTTAAGTTCACATAAAATCGGCCATAAAATATCATGAGCGGGGCATTTCTCGAACGTGAAATACTGATGATGTGAATCACCGCGTGCCTGTAGTTCTGACACTGCTTTCTTTGTGACCACACGTCTGATACATACCTACTGTCCGGTTCTTGACAGTGTGACATCGATCGACAGTATACGGCCGGTCGCATTATGAAATAATTATATGCTAGAAGATTTCAAGCGAATTTGACGCTAGCGTCGAAATATAATAATGATATTTTAGGAAAATTCATCCAGCTCCATATAATCTTTTGGGATTAGATTAGTTATGGGTACTAGACAACTAATGTAAATACTTAGATACATTTTTGTAAAGGTATAAAGAAAAACACAGACCATTGATATTTGTACTATGCGAGGAATCAAATCCGCGACCATCGGTAGTAAGGCAGTGTAAACCTCTAGACCACCAAAGCCGTTATATAATAGTTATGCTAGTCTGAATCTCATGTTATTAAGCTTGCTGGTGTATAACTGTATATTAGGCCCTGGAGACAGATATATCAAATTCTGCTTTTCTTGTAAAGACATGATCATAATTCAATATTTTTCAACAGTAGCTTTTGTTGAATATAAATACTACAATATTCATACATATTCGTTTCACTTATAATATTTTTCTTTTATTCATCACTTCTTCATTTAGAAGAAAACTCAAGTACGCATCATCCCGTTTCCCATATTTGTGCGACGTCTTTAAAATCTTACTTTTTTTCTAGTTCGACTTCGATTCGATCGATCGATCGATTTATAATTCGATTATTTTTTTCAAAAATATATTCGACCCTATGCTTTTCTATTATATATGTTAGTGTTATAAATATATGTTGAGTGACTATTAATACTGATTTCATTATTAGTAAAATAAAATAAACA
Source organism: Achroia grisella (assembly GCF_030625045.1). Classification (NCBI taxonomy): domain Eukaryota; kingdom Metazoa; phylum Arthropoda; class Insecta; order Lepidoptera; family Pyralidae; genus Achroia; species Achroia grisella. Next base: position 2,366,192 of record NW_026713043.1, on the reverse strand, counting down.
GAGAAGTATGTATACACATATATAAACTTCTGTAAATATTTACGCATGTCGTGGCAACCAGTAATTAAGTCAACACTATATACCTGAACTTTTGCAAGTGATAATAATTGTAACCTCATAGTGTAAGTCTTGTTGGTCGCTCAAATAAATAATGAAATATATAAATTAGCTTACTAGTAATTTGTTGTTAAGCAACAAATCCATAATCCTGAATTCGTAATGTGAAATACTTTTAGGTCAATCGAATTCTAGTTAAATAGAAATGTATGTACAACAGATGGTTGCATTACTAGTGACACCTGTAAAAAAATAAGCTGTGAACCATGCAACAGCTGAGGAATAGGGTTGTCAAAATCAGAATTAGTATTTTTATTAATATTTAATATATTTTGTCATTGCAGGTCGAAATCATTATTGTATTTATGTTATTTTACTTGATTTTACGGTTACCACCTCGGGACGGTAAATTGTATTACATCACTAGTACTTATCTATATATCATCATCATCATCAGTCCACTGCAGTCCACTGCTGGACAAAGGCCTATTTATTCCAAAAAAATTAGATCAATGTAAAAACATTCATTCGCGTACTTGTAGACTATAATAATAATAATTACACAGCTACATGTGGTCCCAAGATAAGAAATTTTGTTACGGGTGCTAGAGAATAGAATACTTAAATACATTTTTTTATAAATACATACATAATATACGTAGAAAACCGCAGAGCAATACAAACAATTATAGTCATGTTTGTACCATGTGAGGAATCGAATCCGCGACCATTGGAAATAAGTCGATTTGCTAAACCGATAAACCATTGCTTTATTGTAAAATTTGTGTGGTTACAACCCTGGTTGTGAAATATGTTTCATACAAGAGTGTCGTTCAAACCTCATATTAGTCAACTAATGCCAAGTTTCTTATATGGCAGTGGATTGATACGACCATATAAGGTAGGCCCCTCGTGGAAACCGTGTCGCATAACTTCTTGTGCCTTTCGTGGCCGGTCGATTGCGACATTGTTCATTTTGATCGCAATGAACTTTTGTATGGAAAAAATTAGGGAATTGGTGACTGTAATGATAAAGATGTGTAGAGTCATTAAATTACAATAGGGTTATTGTAATGTTCAATGGTAAGAGTATACTGTATGGTCTCATACAAGTGGTTATGGTTTTTTATTTGCTCAACAATTACTTGAATGACGAGAGTGCATGGCAATAGTTGTTCATGCACGGGATTTTCATTTAATGTTAAACATAGACACCTATATAAATAAACTGGCATTTAAAAAAAAATAAGAAATTCAATTGAGTTTCCTGCCAGTTCTTCTTCAATCGATTCGGTATACTGGACGGTAGGGAAAAAAATATTAATATAAAATCTTGACGTACATAAGCGGCTAAAATGACCTACCTAAATGAATGATTTTTGAATTTGAATTTGAATGATTTGCAAGATGTAAAAATAAAATTATCCTTGAACAATTTACATTACGCGTAGTCCCAAGCCAAACTTGTGTTATCAGTCTTAAACACATGATATTAAAGAATTAATTAAAGAATTTATTTAAACCAAAAACAAAGTTATACCAATAACATATTAAACGTAAACAACTACATTAGTTTACAAAAAAAACTGTGTTGCAGTTATTTGCGCCCATCTCCAGAGCATTGTATATAAGTACATACATACATTTTGTTTTCTAAATCTATACATAATATACATAGAAACACCCAGACCTGATGGTAAGGGGTAACAGTGGCCTATATATATGAACAGCACTACAGACATCACGTTATCACGTGACATCCGTGATACAACTCATGCGTTGTCATTCCAGAGGACGAAGATATCATGTATTTTCCTGTAATTTCACTGCCTAATCTGGACCCTACAATCGAAACAGCTCGCAAATCAAGCTACTTGGCGACTGAAATAGGTGAGATTGTGGTCTTTTTAAAGCATAGGAGACAAACGAGCGTGCAGCTCAACTGATGGTACGTGATTACCGCCGCCCATGAGCACCCGTAACATTAGGGGAATTGCAAGTACGTTGACGATCTCTTAAGAAGGAATAAGCACATTTCTTGATTTCAGTATGTGGTCTTTTTAAAGCATAGGAGACAAACGAGCTTGCAGCTCAACTGATGGTACGTGATTACCGCTGCCCATGAGCACCCGTAACGTTAGGGGAATTGCAAGTACGTTGACGATCTCTTAAGAAGGAATAAGCACATTTCTTGATTTCAGTATGTGGTCTTTTTAAAGCATAGGAGACAAACGAGCGTGCAGCTCAACTGATGGTACGTGATTACCGCTGCCCATGAGCACCCGTAACATTAGGGGAATTGCAAGTACGTTGACGACCTCTTAAGAAGGAATAAGCACATTTCTTGATTTCAGTATGTGGTCTTTTTAAAGCATAGGAGACAAACGAGCGTGCAGCTCAACTGATGGTACGTGATTACCGCCGCCCATGAGCACCCGTAACATCAGGGGAATTGTAAGTGCATTGCCGACCATTTGAGAAGGAATAAGCTCATTTCTTGATTTCAATATCGTATCGGTTTGGAAATACCATTGCTGGAAGGTGATAATATGGTAGTGCGTGGCAAAAAGTATCCGAAAAAATGCACGGTAGAGAACGTGCTATCAGAGGAATGCGCAATACTTTCTTTTCTTTTTTTTGTTATTTATTTATCTTGTGTCTTTGTTATGTAAAGATATAATAGCGTAGGTATTAATTAAGCGATAAACGATTAAGACGGTTAAAACATTAGCAACGTTAATTTGACTATTGGAAATGGGTAAAACAATTTGGTTATCTCTCGGTTTCCGGTTATATGAAGATAGAGGTTGCATTCGTGTTCCAAATAGTTGAAATGTTTAATATATTTACGTGGTTTTAGTATTTTTGTGTTTTAGTAGAGGTAAATTAAAGTATGTATGTACAATAGTGTTTTATTTGTTTTTACATTTCAACGAGCTGTCTATGTTAATGTATGTGTTGCAATATTTCGAGACCTCTATGATAATATTGTATATCGTAGCTACCGTCCTCTTGGGTTCATTACAAGATCAACTAAAAACTTTCGGCAGAGTAGAAGCTTCATTAGTATCTATTACTCACTCGTACGTAGTATTTTTGAATAGTATAATATAATAATAATATAATAATCTCAAGATGTCACACAGTCTAGACCCAGTGTTTTATTTGTGTTATAGGTACTAGATAACTGATACATATACATATATATATTATTTTTGTGAAATACATAAATATTATACATAGAAAACACCCAGACCGATACAAACAATCATACTCATGTATACAAATGTTTGTGCCGTGCGAGATCGAACCCGCGACCATCGGTCGTACAGCGGTAGCAGCTTAATTAGCTAAACCACCGTACGTCGTCAAAATAAATCTAAAGTCTAAAAAAATATAACTCGGCTATCTGGTCTCCCTTCTATAGACTACATAGCAACCGAATTGAAAGTATTCAAAGACGTTATTTAAAGATACTTAGCTATAGATCCGGCTTAGGTCGTAAACTTGCATCTTACAGTGAACGTCTGAAATACTTTAATCTGGACCCTTTATATATAAGACGACAAAATAATGACCTAACCTTGTTATATAAAATTATTCATCAACAGTTGGACCCGTCCACTCTTCTTTCTCCATTAAACTTTAATACGAGATTTATATCACGCAACCGTAATTATAACACCTTCTATCTTCAGGTTTACTCAAATAATACTTCTTATTAAAATCCAATAGTTCGAATGTTTCGCCAATACAATGAAATTCTTGTCTCGAATAGAAATATAGATATTTTCCATTCAACGCTGGTCCAGTTCCGGAGACAATTAAATTTCCACCGTAAAGAGACAAATTATATTTAACATTGTACCAATTTTCTTTTCTTTAATATAAATAAAATTCTGTTAACATGATAATTCATTGCATTACGTAGTTATATATTATTTTCTATTTAGTTTACTTTTCATTATATATCCTTATCTAGCGTATATTGAATGCGTCTATATAATTTAGCTCTTAGGCATACATAGTGTTGGATTACAATCCAGTTTTGTACCGAACTACACGCTCCTATTATATTATTATATTGACTGTAATCTGTTTTGTATGCTAATAAATAAATAAATAAATATATATATACTTATTCATTTAAAGGCCAGAACTATATTATAGCTGTATAATATTATTTGCATGCCTACTGTAAAAAGGCATATTACACCGCTGCCTGCTGATATCATTACTGTGGCTTAATTGTTTACTATCTTGTCTGGTTTTTTTTTCGGACTACTCTAATGCTGTTGGCCGCAGCTGGCCTTTACAGCTTCACCGGACGTTAGGGGGCGAGTGCAGATGGCACTCCAAACCCGCGGAAGGACTTATGGAGCGGCTGAAGGCCAACTCCTGCCTGACGGATACAACTGAGGGCACCACTAGGGGTTTGAACCTCGGCTCAGGCCGTCGTAATATCGATCCCCGTTTGAATTGGACGGTGGATCGATCGAAGGAATGCAAATAAACGATTTACTTATGTACTTAAATTATTTCATACTAAATCATCTACTTAATTAAACTTTTCTATTTAACATACTATTTGATGTTAACCCTAACTTCGTCAGTATTGAATAGTTACATTTTATATTTTTTATTAAAATAACTAAAATAAAATCAGCTTAAATTACTCCTTATAATAATAGTTATACGCGACTGAAAGTGACGTCACAACTGTTCCACCCGTTTCTGAGATCAGCAAGACCAGTCCATCTCGTCTGTTTTTGCTGATCTCAGGAGCTAACATTTTTTTTATTAATTTTGTCTAAGTACTGTGTTTAACTTGTTTGTAAATATATTTATTTTTTGTGCATGTGAACAGCTATTAAATTGAAATTACAAACAGACAATTCAATTTTTGTTTATTTGTATGGATCAATCAATATTCTCCGTTAGGACTAAGCTGTATACTCGATAGAAATTTTCAATTGAAACAATTTCAAAATTCATCGTTCCAATTAGTAAATATGTATATAAATCTTTGAATACGACGTAGTTTTGCAATTAAATGTCTCTACATTATATATAATTAATAATTAGATGTTCTTTGTGCAATCGTAAACAAGAGGTCAGATCGCAAATTGATTCGTTTCGATGCCCTGTGCTCGGCGCCTATCAGTAGTATGTGCCGTTTGATGTAGCCGCTACTAGACCACATAAATTGGCTTATTGATAACGCAGATGAAGTCATCTAAGTTATCTGCTGTTTCTAAGATTCTAAAGGCATGTGTATAATAGAATTAATTGGCTCCTACACAACAATAATGATAGACAACAACAATTGTAGTCCACGTTGACTCTTGTTTTGTAATATGTCTCTAATGCTGTTGGCCGCAGCTGGCCTTTACAGCTTCACCGGACGATAGGGGACGAGTGCAGATGTGAGTGTGCGAGTGAAGCCTGTGAAAACACCAGGCTTCTGCGCGTCTGGGAGGTGCTTGGCTAGCTACTCTAGTAGTCTCGGCTCTACATGCACAACGGCTCAGATGAGGGGGTAAATGATAAGAATAGGGTCCATATACGGTCGGAGTAAACTGCTTAGGATTGTGAATATCAACATATGTATTGTGATACTATTTAAAGGACTATTGGCACTTTCCATCAGATCCCCAAATTGTTCTAGTTAAAAATTAATAGTTAATGGTGGAAGTAAATTCTAAGGTGTTACATAATAATAATAATAATAACCTCAGGACAATTCACATAGCGCCATCTAGACCCAAGTTAAGGCTTGTGTTATGGGTACTATACAACTGAGATAAATAGATTAGTAATACATACATATTATACATAGAAAACACTCAGACCGATACAAACAATCATACTCATGAATACAAATGTTTGTGCCGTGCGAGGAATCGAACCCGCGACCATCGGTAGTAAGGCGGTGTGCTAAACCGCTAGACCACCGAGGCCGTCGGATATGAATGTGGATGGTTATAAGGGTAGAGGAAGACCGAAACAGAGATGGATGGACTGTGTAAAAGATGATATGGTGAGAAAGGGAGTAAATAACGGGATGACTGCGAACAGAGATGAATGGAAGAGAAAAACATATTACGCCGACCACAAATAAATGGGATAAGGAAGAAGCAGATGATGATGATGGTGGAAGTAAATTAACAGCAGATTCAAACTCCATGCCCATTTCGTTATTAGTACGATTCGACCACAAACGGTATTGTATTCTAGGAAAAATGCAGTGCTAATGAATTCAAATAGTCATTGTATGACACGAACACACGACTCGGCATTAGTGTGTACAATACGTCCCAATTAGAAGAAACTAATAATTCTCTTGTTAATTGGTTGTTTGCGCTCTGATTTTAAAGCTGACTCTATGATCTTTACTTGACCTGGTTTGTTATTTTGACGTTTCGTTTATGATTTATTTGACATTTTTTATACATAGAATAATTCATATATTGTTTAGATATATAGATAGATAAATTTCAACATTTAACATTTACAAACACATAATACATGAGATATATTTTATAAATGATTTAGTTCCAAGCTAAACAAAGTACTAGGTAACTGATATAAACACATAGATTCTTTTTTGGAAATACGTCCGTAATATCTCATATGTCCAGCAATGGAATGCTGATGATGATGATTATAATAAACATAGAAAACACCCAGACTGATACAAACAATCATACTCATAAATACAAAAGTTTGTACCGTGCGAGGAATCGAACTCGCAACCATGAGACGTAAAGCGGTGTACTACACCACAAGACAACCGAGACTGACTTTAATTATTCTAGAAGCACTAGAATAATTAAAGATATCCTCGGTGGACCATTGGTTTAGCCATACAATATCTATAATATTCAACACGGACGAAGTCGAGTCAAACCACTAGAGCATGATCACGGCATCTTACAAGTTCCTATTTCCTTGAACTGTTAAGTAATATGCACTTCCGTTTGTGAGCATGTCACGTCTGTATATTGATTGAGTAACCGTGTACAGTGTAACCCCACGAGAAGAAAGGCTTCAGAAAACAATGACGATATCCGTATCCGCTCAAGAAGTGAATCACACGGATGATCTCGCGCATCCGCGTCTGTATTGGAATTGATTGAGAGATATTGTTTATATTACAATATCATATTAAGTACGAATACATACGATATTTATTTATTTACTATCTTTACTACACAACTTTGTGTGCACACTTAACTTACTTTTATAATCATTTCCCAATTTACAAAATTTCTTTTTAAATTATAGTCTATGTGTTATTCTGAAATACTGTCAAGTTTCTTAAAAATTCGATCAGTAGTTTTTGCGTGAAAGAGTAACAAACCACCATCCATACATTCGTACTTACAAACTTTGGGTATATACATATTATCAGTAAGACTAAGTCTTTAGTGCAATAGGAAGGTATTACAACGAACAGAATTGAAAAAATAATAGGGTAAGAAGATACAAATAATGCTCTTATAGTTAAGTAATCTCTTTGGGATAACCTTTGGGTAGAGGACGTTCTTGAAACAATAGAATAGAATATAAATAATCTTTATTCAAATAAACTCAATATAAGCACTTTTGTGAACAAAAAATATTCATAACCACTCATTTGGAATGCTGGTTCATCACAAGAAGAACGAGCAAGAAACCGACGTGGTAATGTTGTAATTCCAAGCGGCAATACGACATCAAATTTACTAGAGGGAAGGGGATTGTTAGTGATGTGGATTGATGACACTCATTGCTAGCAATACCATGTCAGGTTGACCACGCGGTTCCTCCTGGAAATATTTGTTACGATGGGCTAACTGACCTGATCTCAAGCACATATTATCATCCCCCTCGGACGCATAACGTAAACCGTTAACGCAGACGGGTGCACCATTACATTATCATCCATTAAAAAAACATCGAATTTACTCACTCGATAATGTACGTACATTCTGTATTGCCTACCATCTTGTTGCTCGTTAAGTGGATATTTACTGTCTCATACTCCTTAACACCCAATGATGAGATGTTAACATAGTCCGTATCAAATTTCCATCAACCGCTCGTTGTCCAAACAATCAAGTGTCATTGAATGTGACGAAATTCTAATTTAAAACGCATCCCAAGCAAACTGGACCGTATGCCCTTGCAATAGAGACGTGCGAGTTGGTCCACCAAGAATGATGATGTTGTATGGTTATGGGATAATTGTTTATCGATCGTTGAGTACTAAAGATATATTGGTTCAACAAATCAACACTAATACTTAAGTTACAAGTATAAAGCCACTTTCTGAAGTGAATTTATTGATTAAAATAGATATTTTTTTAAAATAAAAGTAGCCGAAGTTAATCCTTAAAACATTAGTATTATGTGACTGAAAGTTCCGTCAAAATCAGTCCAACCGTTTCAAAGATTAGCAAGAACAGCAGACAAACAGATAAAATTTAACGTATTAAAATATTTTTTGATGTAAACACCGTACTACCGTAATATACATTCAAATGCATTTAGTAGCTTTTCAAATATATATTTTTTCAAGATAGTTTGAAAATTAATAATTACAAACAGACTCTTTAATTATCTTATTTACTTGTATAGATATCCTCAGTATTTTTTTTTATAGTTTAAGTCAAATATAATTGCGAATGTCGTGTTACAGAGCGTCTACAGAAGAAATACCACTTCAATACTTATTGCATGGTTAGCAAAAACGCGTGTCCTAACCTATATTATTTGTTCTTTCGCAGACATACTCCGGTCTCTTCTGCGTGGTAGTGAATCCATACAAGAGGCTGCCGATATATACAGAGAAGATCATGGAGAGGTATAAGGGCATCAAACGACACGAGGTGCCGCCACATGTATTCGCCATCACAGATACAGCCTACCGTTCTATGTTACAAGGTTAGTGCACATCATAACCCAATAGTCCTCCCCTACGACAAATCCCTCGTCCAATTGAAACGGGGATCAAAATTACGACAGCCTGAGCTGAGATTCAAACCCCTAGTGGTGCCCTCAGACTAAAGTCGTATCCATCAGGCATTCAGAGTCAAAGGCATCAGAGTTGACTTTCAGCCGCTCCATAAGTTCTTCTGCGAATTTGGAGTTACCGTAGCCTATGGATGCCTGAAATACCAGCGGTGCGCATTGCCGTTAACTATAATACTAAAAGTCTTTAATAATTATATTTATAAGTATGCCTTTTGTGTCCAGCGTCTTGTACGAAAGAAGACCTGAACAATGCGGCTGATTGTGCCATTGAAGTTGCCAAATTCTGGTCTAAACATGTTTAGGTATACCACTGACACAAAAGAAGAAGAATGTTCTTAACTTGTCCAAACAAAAGAATTGTATATTTATAACCCATTATAGTTATTTTCATTTGAGTAATTAATTACTCCTTTGGCCTCACTTGGTCTGGCTCTTCTAATTAATTGTTAATAAACGAAATATTCCGATACGATATCCAATATCTGTTTAAATAATACATTATACATAAAATTGGTGGTACCAACGATCGTTTTGAGTTTTATCGCTGGATAGTTACGTGTTCGTATTGCGTCGCGAGCTCCAACATTCGTATCTGAGACGAGTTTTAAAGGGCCCATATCTCGTCTCGGGCCATTAGTGAACAATTAGACAAATGGGCTAGAAACCAGTCGGTTATCTGAACACCGCGCCCGATACTAAAGCAACGCGATCACAAAGACCCTTTGTTACAGTTTTGTACGAATATGAATGTAGATTAGGTAGAAAACGAACACGAACATGGATTTCAAGTTATTTTATTTTATATGCTAACTATACTCCTCGGCGTTGAACGAGTTTGAAATATAGCAATTTTACTAGCTAAAAGTGTAGTCATTTTGGTTTAACTGCATGTCCAAAAGCATGGACCAATTTCATCGAGTTTAATTAGTTATTCTAGAAAATTTTCATAGTAGCATATTTTGCATGGATAGGTAAGGGACATGTAGCCTTAAAATATTTGCTTTATTATATTTTCGAAGATTCGTTCATCAGTGTGTCACAACGAAGGTGAACTAGAGACTCTTAGTAACAAAACGCGTCATCTTCCCAAGTTTAGAAGTAACATAGAGAGATAACAGACAGACGCCCACAAACTGTTTATATTATATAGTAAACAATGAGTAGTTTAAACAATTACTATCAGCACGATTACTCCGAGTATTGCAAACAAAACACTAACAAAGAACATTGTCTATTGCTTATTTGTACGATGATTTTTGAAGACGTTAATAGAGACGGGGGTTGTTTTGTGAAAATGAATAATATTAGCGATGGTTTACTATTAGTTTATATCTAAGACCCTACTCAAAATGTATTGATACATCAAGTTGCCTAGATCAGGTATCTCCAGATCAGTGACTGATACTTTATGTTCCAAGTTGGGGAAAAAAATACATCCGTTGCGTTAAAACTTTATGGGGTTTACTTACGGAAGGTAAATTTCTAGGCCTCCTTCAGCTTAGCGTGTTGCTGGCACACCCAGATACTTAGGACGATACCACCCATCTAAGGAATGCTGCTATCTATTGTCAGGGTTATAGCAATAAAAATTACCAAGAACAATATGTTATGAAGTAGTATCATAAGTATGAGATGAAACAACATAAGTAGAGAATTTAGAGAGGGGTATATTAAGGTTTCTTAAAGATGAGTAACACGTGTGACAGTGACTATATGTAACACCAGGGGTGTTTCAGGCGTCCATAGGCTACGGTAACCGTATATCATTAGATGGACAGCATGCTTATTTGCCATCGTAGTAGGTATAAATAAAATGAATCCTTCAAAATAGTCGAAATTTACGAAAAATCAAATGTAGAACACAAAATTCCCAACATACAACGAAGAGTCGCCTAATGAGTTGCAAGTACAAGTGATACGCCCACACTTGTCCGTAGATAGAATGGTGACAGAAAACAGTAGAAAGTGTACCCTTTACATTATAGTGAAGTGCACAGAGTAATTATTTTCGGTACTGCTACGATTGTTGCTTCTTCATTTGTCTGAGCGTTCGCCAGATAGCCTAACACACTGTTTTTGAGTAGGTATAAGATGTTTTGAAGTTGATTTGTCGAGTCTTCTAACATCGATGTCCTATTGTACCCTATAGTAAAATGTGGGCTGACATTTAAAAATTTTGTTAAGGTTTAGTGTCGATTTTTACTCATTAAGGATGATTTTTGCTTGGCAACAAATAAAATCGTCAAGTTTATCCGTAGTTTGGCTAATCACTTCGTATTCTATTTTTATCAATGTGTTACTGATAACAAATTGCATAATATGCTTATGTGAAGAATAACAGTCTGCTGCACGTCATACAATCCATCACTTTTATTTTCAGAAATTCAGAAACAATATACATTATACTTTACAAGTGTTTGAAATTGGAGATTATTATGTTACACAATTTTTGCTGGTTGTCATCAATATTTAGAAAATTCTCTTCCAATAGAAGACTTTGAAAATTCTCCAATTGGGTATTGTTTTATACTGTATTGCGTAACTAGTTCAAAAGCTTCACTGCTTGGAAACCTCCACTGTGCTTCCCAATATTTAGGGTAGGTTTTATTTATTTATTTATTTATTTATAATGCTACGGTGGTCCATTCTGTCGGTACTTTCTCATACGTCTCGGTTTTCACTTGTTTCATTATCAAGACTACAAAATCAGTTAATAGCACTGATATGATGTATAGATATGGTAAAGTCAATCTTCTATAATCCGTTCAATCAATGTGACAATATATGTATATTTTTTTAAATTAATAGTGTATTTTTTTTTTATTGGGTTGTTTGGGCTATTGTCAGATGTATAGCACTGCAACCTACATAGATCTATCGTGCTCGCCCTTTTACAAAGTTCGCTGCCTAGACCCGTCAGGGACAAGAATTGAAGGATATTCTTAAGAGCGATGGTTATTATCTCCTCGGGAAAGAGTGTAAACTTTCCAAAGGAGATATTTCGTTTATGTATGAGTGAGCTACAACCACATAGAATGTGTAGTGGCTTTTCCTCTTCAGTTTGGCAGAATCTGCAGATTTTTGTCGTGCATAGCCCTAGTACTATTAATAGTGTAACCCTGTACTGTAATATATTTAGTAGTAGACTAGTACTTAATTGTAAGATCTGAACGTACCTAGGTTTAATGGGATTATACTGTACCTATTATCATTAATATCGATGATAATAGATGACAATACTATGGTGCACCCGTCTGCGCTAACTGTTTACACTGGCGGGACACCAGTGGAGGATGATGAGATGAACACGAGGTCAGGGCAGTGAGCCCATCGTGACAAATTCACCAGGAGTTTATTATGATGGTTTCCAAGGGGAACTGCATGGAGGTAAACTTGATGGTACAATGGGGACATCAGTCCTGATCCTCAATCCCTATGCTGTATCTATTGCATATAAAATTTATGATAAAAAATTACTTCCAGATCGCGAAGATCAGTCAATTCTGTGTACGGGCGAGTCAGGTGCGGGCAAAACAGAGAACACCAAAAAGGTGATACAGTACCTCGCGTACGTCGCCGCTTCAAAACCCAAAGGATCCGGAGCGGTAAGATCTCTTCTTATATACACCTTATAAGTAATAATAATAGTAAGTAATGGTAGACGTGTAGACGAATTGAACTGTTTTGAAAATCATAAAGCTATAACGGGTAAGGTAACTTTAATTGAAAATTAAAGGATATATTTATTACACTATCATCTATTATGTAACGCCATATACCTTTTATATGATATGAAAATAAAAAAATACATAAATTAATCGTAACTTCTACAAGTAATATAAAATTATTTATTATTGAAAAAGTAAACTTAACAGTTTCTATATTGATAGATTGAGTATGTTGATAATAGTTTGATAGTGTAATGAGCCCTTTGTCCACAGTTTGTGGCATTACATTCAGTATGCCTGTGAGAACGCTTGTATTGAAATGTTTAGTATGGATGTCTTTGCCTGAATGATGGTTACTGAAAAAATATAAAAAATGGAACGATATTTTTTAAAAAAAAATGAAACGTATGTTTTTTTTTTATCAGGACATAATTATTTTAGAATTGTTGTTAACATGTATTGTAGTTATAGGTATTGTAAATTGTTATTGTTTTTTTTTTTTAATTGGAAGAGACAAAATCATTTTGCGGATAATTTGGCAGCTGTGTGGTAACTGTAAATAAAACATATAAATATTAGGTTTTATTGTGTCCCCAATTTGGTTTACGTTTATAGTACACTTGACCTGAAATCTGATGGCTTTATTTGGTAGTAGTAATTTATGTGGCTGCCAATTAATGCTGGTGTTTTGCAAAACTCGTGTTGTACAGATAAACATGTCACGTTCTCGACGATTTTTAATCTGTTTAAATGGTGTCACATACAATTTATACTTACCTTTTACTTGTACAGTAATTAGTGTATTACGCCAGAGCAATATTTCAGCTCCGGTTTTGTTATCATCGGTTTTTCAAAAAAAGAAAAAAAAATTTTTTTAAAAGGAATAATAGTAATAATACCTAAAAGTATACTCTATTCCTTTTTTTATTGGCGCCAAATAATAATCTTGTATTATGGGTACTAGACAACTGATATAAATTCATAATATATATAGAAAACACCCAGACCAATGCAAACAATCATACTCATGAATACAAATGTTTGAATCGTACTAGGAATTGAACCCGCGACTATCAATAGTAAAGCGGCGTCCTAAACAGTTAGACCACAGAAGCCTTCAAAAGCTACATTAACTTTTAACAAGTACTTTATCCCAATCTGTGATTCAAAGTTGGTCAGATTGCACATTAAACCTTCGCTAGGCGCCATGTTATATAATTTAAAAAAAATAAGTGCGAACACTTGCGCGGGCGCACCTAATTGCAATGTTTGCTTCGCTAATGCGAGCCCGTTTAACTAATTACCTCAGTGTCCATATACGGAACCGTGTGGCCACATAATGATTATTTTTATCGAGCAACACCGTAAATTTTACCTAAATGACAATCTTTTAAGATATGCCTCAACTATAATATGACTGCAATATGATATTGTCTCTTGCTGTTTTAAGGTTGTATTGAATTTTAGTATTTATAGCAATATTACTTACGGTATATTTTTGTACCCTTGTCCTTCTCTCTGAAAAAATGGGAAGTGAATAAACTTTTATAGTAGTTGTAATTAGGGGCGTAGCCTAGAAGTCAGCGTTGGAAAATTTCTTGGATACTTTTGTAACCCCTGCCCTTCCTTTTAAAAAGACGCAGTGAATAAACCGGTAAATATTGAAAATAAAAACAATGTTTTTTTTTCATACTTTTTACGGTGTTATGTTGCGGAAGTCCATTGAATTACTTAATGGATATTATTTTGTTTAATTCTGCTACCATTGGCATGTGAGACCATAACACTGTGTTGACTGAACAGTCAACATTATACTTCCAAGCTGTATGTGAGCACTATTCACTGTCTGATGATGCCTCGTTCAGAGGTGAAACAAGTGTCATATGGGTGTAGATACAATAACGGTCGGAATTTGATCACCAATAGAGAAGGTCGTAGCGCTTCCAGTAGCGGTGGTCAGGTTTTTTTTTTTTGTATGTGATAATGGAATGGTGCATCCGCCTGCGCTAACGGTATACGCTGGCGGGCCACCAGTGGAGGATAAGATGAGCATGAGGTCAGGTCAGTTAGCCCATCGTGACAAATTCACCAGGAATTTAACACGATGGTTTCCAGGGGGAACCGCGTGGAGGTCAACCTGACATGTTACATTGCTAGTAATGGGTTCATTAGTCCGCACTGAATGTTTGTGGTCTCACATGCTAATGGGCGGAATTAAACAAAATAATATAAATCCTATAAGTACAATGTTGGTTAAAATATTTACTCTTCCATTGTGGAGCTCTGGAATTAAAATATATATATTTTAGTTAATTTTTTTTTTTGGAATTAAATATATATAATATTTTACAAAGTAGGGTAGTGTAACGATAATAGCCACATTAGTAAGTAATACTGTGTCGTGGTCGTCAACGCCCTCCTCCTTAAGAGAGAGGCGTTAGGCGTTCCAGTAGCAAATACAATAAATTTATATAATAAAAAATAAAAAGCAAAGCAAAGGCATGCATCATTACGTTTACAACATAACTGTTAGGAAGATAAATAAGTTAAATTAAATACAAAATTCTTCTCCAATATTCACTAATTAGGTTTCCTGTATGTAAAAATATTACAATGAAAAAACTTAAGTTAAGAAAAAAATAATTACAATTTTGGACAAAAATTAAAAATTTTTGACCTATATGAATTATAATTCGACAATAATGGAGGGAAAGATAGGGGTGGATACTCGTTGTATTCGTACTACGCCTAAGGTACTATATGTACATTTTAATAGTTTGTACTATATGTCGAGAGTCCATATTTTTAAAATGACAATTTTTGTGTAGTTTAAATGAGTTTTGTTTTATATAAGATTCTTGTTCGTGTGTTTATTTAATTGTTATCTCCACATTTAGCGATCGCATGTTTATTGGTTCGACTACCGCACTCGGGTAAGGTTTTAAAATGAATGGTAACATGTTTACCATTCACGGTATATAAATAATGCTAGATGTTTCATATACTTTTCGATAACCTATTAAATTTATTAATTTTATTTATTTATTACCAGTCGCATACAGTTTTATTTATATAGGTGGTAACTGTAACAAAAATAGGGTTTCTGATAACGATGATGTGCATACACCGATGGTATCAATGAAGCATCATGAGTATGATTCATCTCATGCCACTACACATCCTATGTGGCTGAAGCCCGCTCATGCAAAAACGAAATATCTTCTTTGGAATGTACATACTCTATCCTAAGGAGATAAAAAACAACGCTCCTAAGAATATCCTTCAATTCTTGTCCCTCACGGGCCTGGCTAGCGAACTTTGAATAAGGGCGAGCACAGTAGATCTATACAGGTCGCAGTGTTACAAGTTTTAGCTTCTAGCCCAAATTCGTCAATAAAAAAAAAAGGTTTATCTCGGCCTTGGTATGATCCAGATACACCACGAACCTTATGTAAGACTGATTCAATGATATATTAACTTAGTACGACTGAAATTTATAATTTACACGATTATGTATGAATTAATTGACAATTGAAATTGCTAACAGTATAATTTAGTGTAGATTTGCAACAGTTCATTAATTTATATTTAATTTTAACACTTTTAATTTCCATGTTTTGTACCATTTGAAACGATTGCAGCAGCATCATTACATATATATAAAACAAAGTCGCTGTCGTTGTCTGTCAGTCCCTATGTATGCATATCTTTAAAACTACGCAACGGATTTTGAAGCGTTTTTTTTTAATAGATAGAGTGATTGAAGAGGAAGGTTTATATACATAATACATTTACATCTGTGCGAAGCCGGGCGTGTAGCAAGTATTTTATATAGAACGATTAAATATAAATACTCAGTTATTAAAATAATAATATTTTATAAATAAATATATACAAAGATGGCCGGGATCTTTGTATATCGTATCGTATCGTGATTGTAATGATCAAGTGTGGTTTTAATATTATGCTGTACATATATCAGCGGTAAAACCCGTAGATGTACTAAAACCGTTTTAGAATATTTAATATGGTTTAATAATAGACAATGATATGACAATAGGTTCCATAACAAATATATAGTTTAGTTTTAAACGCGATTTTCTTGGTATGAGATTGAGCTATGAGCGGTAGATTAAAGTAAATAAATATGACTATTCAAAAATGCTTAAGTTTAAGTTTATTTGATAATTAATGGTATACAAAAACCGTTTTAGAATATTTTATAAGGTCCTACAATAAATCAAATTATTCAGGACAATTCACACAGCGCCAGCTATTCCCAAGCTAAGCAGAGCTTGTGTTAGATACTAGACTACTGATACAAATACATAGTTTTTTTTGTAAATGCATACATAATATACATATAAAACAAACAATCATACTCATGAAATTTTTGTGCCGTGCGAGGATACGAACCCGCGACCATCGGATGTAGAGCGGTGTATTAAACCGCTGGATATTCTTCGATTTCCAGCACCACTATGACCTACTAAGAGCTGTTTTGATTAATATTATAGCAGGATAGTAATTCGTATGCCCGGACACACGCGGTAATATGTTTTGAATTCATAATATGGTATGATAACACTTGTATTCCTAGAACTATGAAGTATATATTTGAAAGTAATAGCGCATTGTCATTTAGTAACTTGTCGATACAAGTATTAAACATTTGCCATTATCTTAGACTAGGATGGCGAAACAACGGCATGCGTGCCATCTAAAGTACTCAAGTTTATTATTAACTAACTACTCGCCCCGGCTTCGCACGGTTGTACATGTATTATATATATATAAACCTTCCTCTTGAATCATTCTATCTATTTAAAAAAAAACCGCTTCAAAATCCGTTGCGTAGTTTTAAAGATTTAAGTACATATAGGAATGGACAGACAGCGACAGCTACATACTTTAATAATAATAATAATCTCGGGAATCGAACCCGCGACCATCGGATGTAAAGCGGTGTGCTAGACCGCTATACCATCGAGGTCGACTTTGTTTTATATTATTTTTTATTTATTTATGATGATAGTAACTAAACAGTTTGGAGTTTATAGTATTTCATTTTTTTTTTCGAATAATCAGGCTATTGTTTCATTAAATATTTCTTTTAAACAATGCCACGACTTGACCCATAAGGACTCGCTACAATTTCGTAGACCTGTAGAGTCTCACACTTCCGCACTATCTATGATTTTCAAAATCAAAACAATTTCGATAAAAATAATGTACAGTCGCGTCTGATACTGTTAGATGGGCTTTGTAAAGAGAAATAGAAATAATATTTATTCCAAACTCTATATCATCATAACTTTATAATAAGCACTTTTGAATAGTCATATTTTTATTCTATCACAAGAAGAATGAGTATGAAAATTGCGTGTTGCTCTTTTAAATAAATGTTGTTCAGCATTACATGTTTTTATGAAATTAGATTTTGAGTAAATAGAAATTGTCAATCAGCAAGTTTGACGAATGAAGAAATAACTTTAAGTATAATCATTTACGACTCATCCTGAGTATAACCATTTACGACTCATCCTGTATATAAATAATCTTAAAGGGATATAACTCAAGATCCGTGTCATGGTAAAATGGAATTGATACCTATGCGGTTAGGGCAATGAAATCTGCACTAGCACGTTTTTTTTTAATTATAAATGGGTTGGCGCTTGATCTTCCCTCATCTGGTGGAAAATTATGACTAGATCTAGGATGTAGCGCGGTCACCCAGAAGAAATCTATTCATCATAGACTTGAAGAGTCCCGAGTTGTATTGTTTATTTATTTCATTTCTATTACTTTGGTACTTGCGACTGGTCTGTTCGAGTAACGGTCGCTGATTAGACTATTTGCGTGTGACAAAATTGCAATAGCATATTCTTGTGGTTTTTTTTTATTGGGTTGTTTGGGCTATTGCCAGATGTTTGTAGCACCTGTAGCACTGCGACCTACATAGATCTATTGTGCTCGCCCTTTTTCAAAGTTCGCTACCTATACCCGTCAGGGACAAGAATTGAGGGATATTCTTAGGAGCGATGGTTTTTATCTCCTCGGGAAAGAGTGTAAATTTTCCAAATGAGATATGAGTGGGCTATAACCTCATAGGATGTGAAGCGGCGTTTCCTCTTCTTGTGGTTACTCTATTCTCTCTAATCTGAATTTAAAAATGAATCTGTTATTTTGTAAACATGTACAAGCTCATTTGAAAAGAATAAGAACCGAGTTTATGTCAGTTCTTCGCAACTCGAAAGCAATCCAAACTGACGTTAGATTTGACATATCATAAGAGTCTGTAATAGACCTACATGAATAATGATACTTTGACTTTATATAGTGTTTTAGGAATACTTCATGTGGAGTAGGTATTGTATAATTTTTTAGTATTTATTTAAAGTTTTAATTTTTAAATTAATAATTTATGTGTGGGTTATCGAAATGTATATGTATAAGAAATTATCACGGTTTTTCTTTTTAATTTATTTCACGGTAGTGCTAGATTATTTGTAAGGTTTTGGATAGGACATTTAATACTTGTAAAGATATTCAAAAGATTGTAATCTCATATATGTGAGACAAAGGCTGTGACATTCAATATTCGTTTGATATGTGGAGTAGAGTATTGGTAGTTTTTTTTGGTATTGGCTGTAGTCAGAAATATTCTATCTGTTGGTCCAAGATGCAAGCAGTGGCGGAATCGAACTTCGAGAACAAGATAAACCCAACGAATTTAATTGCCTACATCCGTTCAGTCCGCAAAAATGAATAATTCTTAGATTATATATATACCTTTAAGATTTATGACAACTATTAGGATAATGATGTAATTTAAAGGTGTTTTTTTGTAGTATTTTAAAGAGTTAATCCTTAATTTTAAACTGTTGTGCATACTGCCACTGTATGCAAATCCTACATGTAGTATTAAATGTATTTATAATATGTGTGTACAGTTCTGTACGTATTGTAATTATTATGAAAATTAAAATAATATTAAAGGTTTATTACATTACTAAATATATCAGCTCAAAAGTCGATTATTTTGTCATTTTTTTTAAGAGAATATAATGTTGTAATAATTCAGAGAGACGAGTTTCGAATATTTGATATTGTAATATTCCCTTTATCTATGATCTACAGTCGATATTTGGAATGATAAGGAGATGGCATGTGAAATATTATGTACAGCACTGTTTTACTTATTGACCTATTACACCTTTCGATACTATATTGTATCTATGACAGTAAATGAATCATTTGTTCCCTAAAGTTGTGTGTTCTCCAAGTAGGATTCAGTTGATGCTCAAAAAACCTTATTACACTATCACATATCACATTATTTCTTAATGAAAATAAGTTATAGATGTACTTTCGATATACATAGATAAAAAGCTTATAAGTTCTTGTATACACAAGGAATGATAAGATATATTTCCACGAGTAGTAAAAATATATAGTCAGTAAAAACGCTACCTCTTGTAACATGAAAATGGTTCATTTAGTTTAATGTGTGAATGCACATAGATGCTTTTATAAATTTATGAATTTCTAATTGTTATTATGTAACGTAACTGCTAATAATTTTTAAATGTGACAGAATGAAATCGATATGTTTGCGATTTTATACGAGTCATTTGACAGTTGCAATTACAAGCTAATTTCATTTCTCAATTGCAAATGTTAAATGGTCCATAAAAAGGGATGAATGGAAGAGAAAAATTACGCCCACCCCAAATAAATGGGATAAGGAAGAAGTAGATAATGATGAAATGGTCTATATAAAAGTGTAGTTTTGGACCTGTTTCAAATGAGAATTGTTAGCAATTATGTTGTATAATTGAATGAATGAAATTGTTGGTATAAATATGGTGTAATGGGGCATAAGGCTACCTAAATGAGCGTGTGGGTCAATATATCTACCATATCTACGATAGTGTATAACTATCATACTCATGTATATTTTTTCTTTCTTTCCCCCCGACCACGTGGCGACTACAACAGGGACCGTCGCCGCAGTTGATAATAGTAAGTGAAGGAACGGTTGTTGAACGCTTCTACGGGATGCTGGTATATTGTCCTTATTATGTTCTTTTTAATTTGGAAAAGAATGATCTTGAGACATTCGGTCTCGACCGCACCATTCTTTCGGTCAACAGGTCGGTATTTGGGATTTGTACCCTATAAAATTGTACAACGCCTCTGAGCAGTACTACACAATACTGCTCATAAGTGTTGTAGATGAGCAGTATTTTGTAATACTGCTCAGAAGCGTTGCAGATGACCAATACTGTCTAATACCTACTGCTCAAAAGTGTTCTAAATGAGCAGTATTGTGTAATGCTGTTCATAAGCGTTGTAGATGAACTGTATTGTATAATATTGCTCAGAAGCGTTGTAGATGAGCAGTATTGTGTAATTTTGCTCAAAAGCGTTGTAGATTTTTAGAGGGTACAAAAGTTATGGAGTTCGGTTGCATTCTACCGTAACTCCAACGATGGTATTATGGAAGTAGACAGATATATGCGCTTTCCTTTTCTTATTTCGATTGTTCTCAACATTGTACATGATAATCGCTTGATTATTCTAAATGGTAAGTTCGTTTATTTTAATGATAATGGAATGGTGCACCCGCCTGCGCTGATGGTATACGCTGGTGGGGCACCATGCGGCATTATCTACCAGTCAACCATGTCGAGATGAGTATAAGTATATTAGTCACATAAAAATATATATGCATATATATATATACATCAGAAATTTATAATCATGATGGATTCCAAAAATGGGGATCAGCAAGTTTAAATAATGTTCCCGTAATTTACGTTTGAGTCAAGCTGATATGGTATATTGCTAGCAACGGGTTTATTAGTCCACATACTACTACTACTAATAACTGCCTTCCTCCCTTCGTCATATTATAAATAATATATTTGTAAGTGTATTGTTTTGAAACTGGTATGTAAGCTTATTTCGCATTCCTGTAGTATTGTTGACGAAATTTCATTTGGGTCCGTTAAGCTATATAACAGTAAATACATAGACAGACAGACACTTTTATATTTATTATGTAAGTATATCTATATCTATTCACAATGAAATTCTAATATATCACTTAATAAAGTAATTTCATAATTTGTGACCTACATACGAAAGCATGAGTCAGTTTTACATACTTGATGTTTTGATGAACGAACGGGCATTTTAATAATAAATTACTAGATGTTTAAAAGTACAAAGTTAGGTTCTCTAATAATAGGTTTATAGTAATTATATATTTATATTTATATACATACATCTTGACCAAGTGACCGAGGTATAAATGAAGATAGTATAAATAAAAATGTATGTAGGTATTTATGATTTTTTATGATGTACAATTTTTCTATTTTTTACATATATGTATTATATATATATATATACGTGCCCCTGGTTTCTGGTTTCAAGATGATCTTAAAAATCATTGTAACATCGTTTTATACGTAGTTCCCAAGCTAAGCTGGGCTTGATTTATGGTTAAACAACTGATACAAACACTTATATAGATTTTTAATGTAAATACATACATAATATACATAAAAAATAAGAAATACACATATTCGGTTGTGCGAGAAATCGAACCCGCGACCAATTTGGTAGTTTTTGTTTATAATATTCTAATGTCGTTGCCTGCAGTTGGACTTTAAGACTTAATCGGGTAAGAATAGAGTCGAGTCTCGTGTAAAATTCTTATACGACACTAGAATACTGTCGACTCAATTTTTTTCTCCTTTAATCTCATTAAAACATTTCATTGAAACCATTCATGTTTTATTTTCGAGACAGTAAATTAATCTATCTATGCCCTGATAGAAATTATCTTCACATGAAGTTTCGTTAAGTTTGCCCAAGGAGGGTTGACGCCTGAGAGTTGACGCTTGGTCATAAAACTAACGCTAAAACCAATCTCTCCTAATAAGTTTAGTAGTGAAAAAGTGACAAATAGACAGACAAATTATCACATTCACAATATTAGTATGGATAAAAGTGCTAGGTATTTAAATTTGTCGTATTTTGTATGCGTTGCTGTGACCTCATTTTGTCAATACGCTTGCAATGATAGCACCGAGGTTGCAAGTGAAACTGTCGGCGTCGTTACCACATGCAACTGTTATATCGTTTAATGACATAAATTATATCATTACAGTAATATGTGAACGAGTTTATTGCATATAAATTGAGTTATAAAGACATATAAAGTCAATTTTAAGTACTAAACCTATAAATGCGCGCACTTAAAGTCACTACGCGTTATGTGCACTGACTATGTTTTTTCTTAATACTTTTGTGTTATATGAGACACAGTTACCTACATACATCAGTTACCTAGATATATCAATATAATAATTGCAATTAATTATGGCTATTCAGACAAATTTAATATTGTCAACTAAGCATTGCCGTGTCTAAACCGTGTCACCACACCTTACATTATTTAGTATGTATGTATATATATATTGTTATTTAGTATATAAGATAAATATTTTTATGTACATTTATCAGTCCGTTAACATCTATAATATACATCGTCTCAACCGACAACATCGTATTATTACTCAGCAACAGGTTTTATTTATCCATATCAGTTCAGAAATTAAAAGAAATATCGCGGACTGCGGTGGTAAACACGTACCATCAGGTGAGCCGCGAGCTCGTTTGTCGTTTGTCTCCTATGCTATAAAAGAAATACTGTCAAGTCCAGGTTAATGTGTATGAGGAAAGCGCATATATCTTGTGTTTATATATAAGATTGATAAGGAGGACAATTTACCAGAGTCCACCAACTGCTTTTGGTTCCTTTTGGTTCTTGGACTTAATTTTCAGCATGTTTGCATGATGAGGGACGTAACAGGATATGCAGAATACACATATAGCTTTTTTTCTATTGTTATCTAAAAATATAGTAATACATACAATTAGGAAAAATCACAGGATCTTACCACGTTTTATTCAGTTTTATTATCTTCCAATAAAACGAGGTAAGATCCAGTGATTTTTCTTAATTGTACATATAAATATTGACTGCGTCAAATTTAAAACAGTATATATTTTAATACGATTGCAATAATCTTTCAATATATATAATTTATGATTCTATATACTTTCAGGAGTTTTTTTATGCACTGTATTATATTTTATACTAAAATTTTGTTTTATAGTCGGTAGTCATTTAACGTACTCGTACATTAATTTTGCAGTCGCTTCTACTAACTACATTTTATAAAAAAAAAATAGAATTAGATTAGATCTAAAAATGCTACTAGGTGTTTTCCAAATAATTATTCAACATAATAATTAATACTTCTAAAAAAATAGGGTATAAATTGAACAGCTATTGTCGCTAACAAATTCATTTTTGTAGTTGTGTAATATGCAATGTGAATAACGCTTGTCTTCCTGTATGTGCACTATACTCATATATTCATGTAATTGTAAATTTTCACGCTATCCGTCTCGTAGACAAATGGACCTACATTCGAGGTAATGCTAAAACTTCATCTGTGACGTCATTTTAATCATTAGCAACGTCATCAGCCACTCTGTTAGATATATGACAGTAGTGATCATGATTACCAATATCATATATAGAATTTTTATAATATACTAACATATAATATAACGGAGTCGGTAAATTTTTATTGCCGTATCTTCATTGCATTAATTTTTAGGTGGAAAGTAAATGG
The DNA here is from genome assembly GCF_030625045.1 of Achroia grisella. Taxonomy (NCBI): domain Eukaryota; kingdom Metazoa; phylum Arthropoda; class Insecta; order Lepidoptera; family Pyralidae; genus Achroia; species Achroia grisella. The sequence goes on along the minus strand of NW_026713043.1, from coordinate 2,341,729 downwards.
ATGCTTTTAAGTGGGAATTGTGAATTAATATTAGCATCTTCATTTCTAGGGCGAGTTGGAACAACAACTGTTGCAGGCTAATCCAATTTTGGAAGCATTTGGAAATGCAAAAACTGTCAAAAACGACAACTCCTCAAGATTTGTAAGTATAGAACCATTACTATATAATCAGGCATTCGTTTTAGATTATGTCGTGTAATACAATAAAATTGCTATTTCAGGGCAAATTTATTCGAATAAACTTCGACGCGTCCGGTTTCATTGCTGGCGCGAATATCGAAACGTACTTATTAGAAAAGTCAAGGGCTATAAGGCAAGCAAAAGATGAAAGGACATTCCATATCTTCTACCAGCTTCTAGTCGGTGCAACAGCTCAGCAGAAGGCCGAGTATATTCTAGAAGATCCCAAAAGTTACCCGTTCTTGTCAAATGCAGCGTTACCCGTACCAGGGATCGATGATGTTGCAGAATTCCAAGCTACGATCAAATCAATGAATATTATGGGGATGAATATGGAAGATTTCAATTCCATATTCAGAATTGTTTCGTCCGTTCTTCTGTTCGGATCTATGCAGTTCAAACAGGAAAGAAACTCTGATCAGGCAACACTGCCTGATAATACTGTTGCTCAAAAAATCGCACATTTGCTAGGTAAGACGCGTTTTTTTGCAGGTATTATTAATTAAATAATAGAATGTTTTTCTCACAGCTTTTGGTACTTGCAGGTCTTTCGGTGACGGAAATGACAAAAGCTTTCCTGAAGCCAAGAATCAAAGTGGGCCGTGACTTTGTTACCAAAGCCCAAACAAAGGAACAAGTAGAGTTCTCAGTAGAGGCCATTGGTAAAGCATGCTACGAGCGTCTGTTCAGATGGCTCGTAAACAGAATCAACAGATCCTTAGACAGAACAAAGAGACAAGGAGCCTCATTCATCGGCATTCTCGATATGGCTGGTTTCGAAATCTTCGACCTGAACTCATTCGAGCAACTCTGTATTAATTATACAAACGAGAAGCTCCAGCAACTCTTTAACCACACGATGTTTATCTTGGAGCAGGAAGAGTACCAGCGAGAAGGAATTGAGTGGAAGTTCATCGATTTTGGACTCGATTTGCAGCCGACTATCGACCTCATCGATAAGCCCATGGGTATCATGGCGTTGCTGGACGAGGAATGTTGGTTCCCCAAGGCTACTGACAAATCCTTCGTAGAGAAATTGGTTTCTGCTCACTCAGTCCATCCTAAATTCATGAAGACTGACTTCCGTGGTGTAGCCGATTTCGCTATTATCCATTATGCGGGTAAAGTCGATTATTCCGCGGCACAGTGGCTCATGAAGAATATGGACCCTCTGAACGAAAATGTAGTATCACTCCTGCAGAACTCCCAGGATCCTTTCGTGTGCCATATCTGGAAGGATGCTGAGATCGTCGGCATGGCGCAACAAGCGATGACTGACACACAATTCGGAGCCCGAACGCGAAAGGGCATGTTCAGAACAGTGTCACAGTTGTACAAAGAACAGTTGACAAAGTTGATGGCAACTCTAAGAAATACGAACCCCAACTTTGTGAGATGTATTATACCTAACCACGAGAAGAAGGCGGGCAAAATTGAGGCGCCTCTGGTGTTGGACCAGCTGAGATGCAATGGTGTACTCGAGGGAATTAGGATTTGTAGGCAAGGGTTCCCTAACCGTATTCCATTCCAGGAGTTTAGGCAGCGCTACGAGTTGCTGACACCCAACATCATACCCAAAGGCTTCATGGATGGAAAGAAAGCTTGCGAACAAATGATCGAGGCTTTGGAACTGGATCATAACCTCTATCGCGTGGGACAGTCGAAGATCTTCTTCAGAGCTGGAGTACTTGCACACCTGGAAGAAGAGAGGGACTACAAGATTACAGACTTGATAGTGAACTTCCAGGCGTTCTGCCGAGGTTTCCTCGCCAGGAGGAACTACCAGAAGAGATTACAGCAGTTGAACGCCATCAGGATCATCCAAAGGAATTGCGCCGCTTACTTGAAGTTGAGGAATTGGCAGTGGTGGAGATTGTACATCAAGGTGCGTATGTTTGGAACTTCGATTGTTATTTCCTTGTTTGCTTCAATCCTTGGTCTAATCATAATAGTGCTCATTAACATACGATGTCTCGATTGTGTTAGGATGACACGTAAATTATGGCATGAACTTCCTGCCGAGGTTTTCTCATGAGACTACAGCATGGTGTTTTTTAAGAAGGGTATATTAAGGTTTCTTAAGTGTCGGCAACGCGCACGTGATACCCTTCAGGCGTTCATAGGCTACGGTAGCCATTTACCATCAGATGGGCCGTATGCTTATATAAAAAAAATCTCTGAGTAGATTAATAACCAAACTGGATGGATATGTTGGTATTTTGTTTCATTCAGTTTTAATTTATCGTTACAAGTTTATGCTTATTTATTTCATCTATATTGTTTTACGACTATTCATTACGATCTGTGCCGGCGGTTACACACGCATCAAATTATATTATATAAGCTATATTGCAGTAAAGTTTCATCAAAATCAGTACAATAGTTTTTGTGTGAATGAATAACAAACATCCATCCTATCTATCTATCTATCTCTCTCTATCTATCTATCTATCCATGCGCACTCATAAACTTTCTGTTTTATAATATTAGTAACATAGTTTTTTTCTATTAGGTAAATAGAGGTACGTGTGGATTTCATAGTGAAAGCCAATAGTGGATGTGTTTTGAAAACATGTCTGCTTCCCTGATTGTTAACGTTACGTGAACACCTCATACCCACGTGTTCAATGATGTTATTATATTTGAATTGTCATCACAAAAGTAGCAATTCAATAATACAATCAATTGTTACAAGTCGTGTTAACACAAATTTGTTTATATTACAAAGGTATTAGATTATATATTAGCTGTTCTCACAACTTCGCCCGCGTGGAATTTAACTTTATCTTTTCTAAAATAAAATATTTTTTCTGAAATAGAAGGAGCCTAAGTTACTCCTTATTACATCAGCTACCTGCCAGTTAGTCAAGCTAAGCAGAGCTTGGGGTATGACCATTACATATTATACAGAATGTATATAGATGGTTGTAGCGTCCGAGGAATCGAACACGCGACCAAGAAAGAAAGAATGATATTTTTATATAATTTACGTATTAAGTCTGATTACAATTATAGGTGAAACCACTGTTGGAAGTGACAAAACAAGAGGAGAAGCTGACACAAAAGGAGGATGAGCTGCGTCAGATTCGGGACAAGCTGGAGACGCAGATGAAAAACTGCCAGGAGTACGAGCAGAAGTACCAGCAGGCTAACGCAGAGAAGACGCAGCTGGCCGAGCAGTTACAGGTGTGTGGAACAATCTAGATTTATATAATATATAGTACATGTATAATGTATATACATATAAACCTTCCTTTTAAATCACTCTTATATACTACTAAAGAGTGCATTGAAATCTGTTACGTAGTTTAAAAGATCTAAGTGAACAAACGGTCCAAAAAAACTGGGCGGGACCACTTTCATTTCTTGAAAAATAGTTTACGTCCTATGATCAGTACTAATGTACACATAAAATTTCATAAGAAACGGTCAAGCCGTATCGGTTTTGATATTATCTTCCTTTTTTAGTTTATGCAATATTGATAGTTCTTTAGTATTTGCGTAACATACACCCAAAAATTATAAATTTTCTACAATATATTATTGTAACAATAAAATTTATTTGAGGATCAAAATCATAAAGGCGATCATTATGTTTTCCAGGCTGAGTTGGAGCTGTGCGCGGAGGCTGAGGAGAGTCGAGCTCGTGCTGCAGCTCGCAAGCAGGAGCTGGAGGAACTGCTGCACGACCTGGAGGGTCGCATCGAAGAGGAGGAAGAAAGGTGCAACGGACTGCATCAGGAGAAGAAGCGTCTCCAGCTCAATATACAGGTCAGTCAGAGACCCTTTATATTTTTAAAGAATGAAACTGGCTATAGTCCATATATATAGGTCATACATTTATTAATACCTATACTTTATTAATTTTGTGACAGTGACAAATTTTAAATTATTTTAATCCCATCTGATAGAATTTTTAAATTATTTCCCATCTAAATTCACATGATTACTGGTTAATTTATTATTCTAAGCAATTTATTATTGTAACTAATATAATGTGTGTTGAATATTATTTTAAAGCCTACCTAATGGAAGTTATGTTCTATTTCCCATCACTATCATAACTGCTTAGTTGACTCATTTATTATTTGAATATAATGTGTATAAATTTGTGTACTCCAGGATCTAGAGGAGCAGCTGGAGGAAGAGGAAGCTGCCCGGCAGAAACTGCAGCTGGAGCGCGTGCAGTGCGACTCCAAGCTCAAGAAGCTGGAAGAGGATCTGGCGCTCAGTGACGACACCAACCAGAAACTTATCAAGGAAAAGAAGGTATGTTGACCAGGTTACCTCGTGTCTTTTATTGTACTTATTCTATCTGTGAAGGATGGAGACCAAGATGACGAGCAAAAAGTAAAACGGCACAGTTGTAGTTGTAGAATATTTTTGTATTATATTGACTTATGTCATATAAAAACAATATAATATTATAAAAAATATAGACAATAAAAAGGTATATAAAATAGTTTCCAACACTATCATTATATTATATAGGGGAAACAAGGAGTGTCTAACTGGGAAGGTATGTGATTTCACATACCTTCCCAGACAGACAGATTGAATATGATTTTGTACTAGTTTACCACGTACTTTTATAGTTCGTCTATTGTATTTTTGATTATTAAGAATCTGATTATATACTAGCTGACCCGCATCTTAGTCTGCGTTTCACTTCCCCACCTTTTGCAATATTTTTTATTACTGATTCGCTCCTATTGTTCCTAGCGTAATGTCCTGCCTTCCTCGACAAATGGACAATTCAACACAAAAATAATTTTTCAATTCGAACCAGTAGTTCCTGAGATTTGTTGAAAGCTGAAGAGTTTGTTTGTTTGTTTGTTCAAACAAACAAACAAACAAACAAACTCTTCAGCTTTATAATATTAGTAGATATTTTTGTATATGTTCTATGTTCTGTACATTAGTGTCTAATAAAGAATTATGACAGACAACAAGCGTAGTAAAATTCTTTACTCCTTGCCATTTTCAATTATATATGCTCAATCCCATTTATTTTCAAAAAATTTTCTATGTATATTACGCATAAATTTACAAAAAAAATATTGTTTAAAAATGTTTTGTATAAGTTGTCTAGTACCCATAACACAAGCTTTGCTTACATTGAAACTAAATAGCGCTTTGTGAATTGTCCAGTTTCTTATTATTATTATATTTACAGATCTTGGAAGAGAGAGCAAACGATCTTTCACAAGCATTAGCTGAAGAGGAAGAGAAAGCTAAGCATCTGAGCAAATTGAAGGCCAAACAGGAGTCCGCCATCGCTGAGTTAGAAGAGAAGTTGCTCAAGGTAAGAGGGAAGAATTAGTAAGAATTACCTCTTTCTAAAGTTATTTACAAGTGAGCGTATACATGTAAATTCTTGTAATCTTGTAAATTGTGTTATATTTATTACTATTAGTAGGTAGCATAGTACTCGAAATTTGACTATAATTAATTTTAATTATAAGTTTGAACATTATTAAGGTTCTATTCTCAAAGACTTAGAAAATAAGTATAATTAGTAAATCACGGGATCTTACCACGTTTTATTTTGTTGAGTTCCCAATATTTCGGCATAATGAATTATAAAACTGAAGAGCAGCGGGTAGAAGGTAAATAAATCTTTTATGGTCAGACATATTCGACTACCTTTCCGTGATTTACTAATTAAACTTATAAATAATGACGGCGTCAAACTTAAAACTTAGAAAATACTTGTATAGTTACAAGCACTGGCAGTCGCACAGGCAATAAACAAAAAAGTATGTGACTTGAGTATCTAAATTACATGTTTTAGGATATTTATTATGCAAAATTATAAAATTATCAGTATTCTGCACTCCTTCTTTATATAAGCTAAAAGTGTGCGAAATTTCATACTTCTCCGTTAGCGTATTTTCGGAAAAAGGGGTACAAAGTTTTTGCTTAACGTATTAATTTGACTTTTTGACTTGACGTATATATACTGTATCTAATGAACAGGATCACCAACTGCGCCAAGAAGTGGATAGAGCGAAGAGGAAAGTGGAGACAGAGTTGCAAGATGTGAAGGAACAGCTCGGTGAAAGGAAGGCTCAGCTCGAGGAGCTGCAGATTGTCCTCAGTGAGTTTTAATAATGATAGACTAAGATTATACAAGATCGTCGATAGTATAGTCTGATACATGTTCTTTGTACAGGATTATAACTTTCATAATAATGTCCTGTTTGTTCATTTGTTTATAGCAATTTATTGCATAGTAAAAAATACTTAATAAAAAGGATACAACGATCTTGAGATATAAATTGTGGCAGATTAATGCCAATTGAGGAAATTCTTCTAGTTAATCTTTGAATAATTGAGAGGAATTGTGGAGTATTGGGAACTGTGAGCTTTATTTAACACAAACATCTATAAATATGACATAATAATAAACAATATTAATAAAAAAAATGTTGTTAATAGGATATTTTGCTGTAATTAATTTAATTTCAATTTTGAATACATATTTGTATTTTCCTAGTAAATTCAGTTTTACTAGTCAATAAAGTACTGAAGCTTCTCTATTTAATGTATATATATTCTTATAGAAATAATTTATTATATATTAATAATTTTTATTCAAATAAACTCACTCACAAGCACTTTTGAATAGTCATATTTTGATTCTACCACTCATTCGGAATGCAGATTCATCACAATAAGAATGAGCAAGAAACTTGTGTGTTGCTCTTTTTAATGGATGTTTTTTATATAAATAATTACTGTAGTCATATCAAGTAAGAGGCATGCGATATTTGACATAGAAATCGCTACGCAGTCATTATTAGTGTAATAATATAATTATAATATGTATTTTATATAGAGAAATAGTATGAATGGACTTCGTACAAAATTACAGTTCTGTTCACTGTAAATATCACTCTGGACCTGAACCGTAACTGTGATAGTACACTGTAGAGTGAGCAGTGGGCGAGAGGGTGTGTGTGTATGACGAGTGTGACGAGTGTGACGAGTGTGACGGGTGTGACTGCGGCAGGCAAGCGCGAGGAGGAGCTGGCGGCGGCGGCGGCGCGCGCGGACGAGGAGGGGGCGCTGCGGGCGGCCGCGCAGAAGGCGGCGCGGGAGGCCGAGTCGGCGCTGGCCGACGCGCACGAGGACCTGGAGGCCGAGCGCGCCGCCCGCACCAAGGCCGAGAAGCTGCGCCGCGACCTCAACGAGGAGCTGGAGGCGCTCAAGTCGGAGCTGCTGGACTCGCTCGACACCACCGCCGGTACGTATCCCGCCCGGGACCTGGATTACGACTGGTATTGGTCTGGGTGTCTTATGTATATATTATGTACCTATGTATTAAAGAAAAGTGTAGGTGTTTATATCAGTTGTCGAGTACCCGTAACATAATCTCTGCTTAGCTTGGGACTAGATGGCGCTGTATGAATTATCCTGAGATGTTATTGCTATATTACTAATATCATAAACTTGAAAGTTTGTAAGTATGTATATTTGTTACTTTTTGACGCAAAAACTACTGAATTGATTTTAATGAATCTTTACAATAATATAGCTCATATATCAGAATAACACATAGACTGTGAATGTCACGATGGTGAAACCGCAAACAATGCTAATATTATTATAAAAGAATAAAGTGCTGATATTATCTGCATCTTTACTATAATATATTATTACTTAAATTGAATTGGTGTTCTATAACTACAACTCCCATTGAAATAATTTCCTTTATTTTCTCTAATTAAAAAATATGGATCTACTTACAGCACAACAAGAGCTCAGATCGAAACGAGAACAAGAGGTGGCGGTGCTCAAGCGCAGTTTAGAGGAGGAGGCGGCTTCACACGAGGCCACGCTGGCAGACCAGCGACACAAGCACTCCCAAGAGCTGCAGCAGCTCAACGAGCAGCACGAACAGATCAAGAAGGCCAAAGCAGGTCAGTCCACTTACGCTTTACAGATTTTATTAAGCTACTAGCTGATCGCCAACGTTGTTTTGCCGTTAAATTAAAAGCGCTATTATAAAATAGAAGTTGATGGCAGAAGGATGAAAATATAGGGTTGTATGTATTTTTTAATGCCACATTATAAATTAAAAATAAAAAAAAAATATTAATAGTGGACAACCCTTATCACTTAAGGGTATGGATGATTAGCTGATTCTTAGACCTACTGAATATATATATAAAATTTCATAAAAATCGATTTTGCCGTTTATACTGTAAACCCATTTATTTTATAACATTCCTCTTGAATCACTCTATAATTCAGAAAGAGAATTCAAAACTTCTGAAGGAAAAATTACAAAAGATTTGGCGGTATGATCTTGTACTTTTGCCTTACTATTTCTAGATAAAATATACTACTGAATTTCTCCTCCATCTTTGGCTTTGCCTTCGCTTTTAGCCATTATCAATACAAACTTATTTTGACAAACTATAAACTAAAAAATAAAATCCGCCAACAATTATTCAAAAATAGAATACATCATTCAAACGTCAAATCTTTCGGAATATCTACATTGTATAATTTTTAGTTCATTTTTCGTGATTTTTAAAAATAATTTTACTATGTATTAAACGGTGTACACATCATGAATTGCGTGAAAGAGCGTAGACAGAAAAATGTAAAGTCCGACAATCATTTTGCAGGGCAGTGTCGGACTGTTGATCGAATATTCCGAGTCGATTTTAATGGATATATAAAATACGAACATGATGTAAAACGTAACTTTTAATCTATCAATATATTTTTTTAACAATGACAGAATTTTTTCAAATACAATTATGTATATTAACCTTATGTTCATTCAACATGCCAAATTAATTTAACATGTATTTAAGAACTAAGTAATTAAGAACACCATGATTTTAAGATTCTTTAAAAAAAATATTATATACATATTCAGTGGACTATAACTATTACTAAACAAATAAAAAAAAACGTCTTAAAATAAAATAAAATTACTTGTATAGTTGCCACAAACGTTTTATAAACTAAGAAATAATATAGGACAAATAAGAAAATTTTACATTTCCAAGACCATCGTATTTGTCGGATTTTTATTTTTAAAAGTCCTTCACTGAGTTTTTCTGCTATAATGATATCTGACATCGATGTGCCTTCTGTTCATAGTCCGTTGTTAATTAAATGAATTTTTTGACAAATAAAGCGTTGCATCTTGTAATCCGACAAATTTTTTACAGATCCAGTGATATATTCGATTCTGATGTTATATATGTATGTATGAAAGATTATATAGCCTGTTGTGCTCTTTCTTGTATGTATCATTGTCAAATCAGCATAATATTCAAATGTAGATTAAATAATTTAATACCTGATGATGTCCGGATTTAATATTCGTTTTCCATTAATGACATCTTGCTTTGTTGGTTTTTCCACTCGTCTACTAAAAAAATTGACCGCAAATGCTATATCAGGACGAGTTTTATTAGCAACATATAATAGCGACCCTATAAGTTCTCTGTAAGGAAAATACGAATTATTAAAATCAATTTCTTCATCTTCTGTCTCTATTTTGTTTGCTCCGATGCACATTGGTATTGGAGTACTTTTAGCATCTTTCATTTCAAATTTATTTATTATTTTGTTAATGTAATTTTCTTGTGTTAATGTAATATGATTATTTTCATTTTTATTAATTTCTATCTAAACTAGGTTCTGTATTCAACGTCATTTCAAATTCATTTTCCATTCTCCATTTCTTTTTTATCTTTTCCCACCATCAAAATACCCAATATAAGCGATTCATTTTTAAATAAACATGGGACTAGATGGCGCTATTTTTTAAATATGATAAATCTCTCGTTCCATTTTAATGGTGCTTGTTTTAAGCCATATTTTATTATTATATTTTTCGTCATAACCCTCTGGAAATATATATCTTCTTGATATTTGTGTCAAATTGCATAATATGTGCATATGATGCTGTATTTATTTATTCATTTATTACTGGACTGTACGTTTCCGTATAGTCGATTCCTTCTTTTTGTTGACAACCTTTTACTACTAATCTAGCCTTATAGCGACCACTTTCCTTAATTGTAAATACATTTTGCCGTTAATATTTTTCAATCTATTATATTCTCACGATTATTCCTAATGATTGCATTTCATCTGTAACAGCTTTTTTCCATTTATTATACATATAAAGCTTCCTCTTTTTCCTCTACCTAGAATCATCTTCTCTATAATTCATTATTGAAAACATGGAATTCAAAAAATTTGTTTGTATGTCTTGAAGGAAAAATTACAAAAAAGATTTGGCATTGTCATTTGATCCGTTGTATTATTATGCCTTACTATTTCTAGATAAAATATACTACTGAAAAATTCTCTCTCTACATATCTTTGGCTTTGACCTTCGCATTCCAACCATTATTAATTTTTTGCTTCTATTATCAAATACAAACTTATTTTGACAAACTATAAACTAAAAAATAAAATCCGCCAACAATTATTCAAAAATAGAATACATCATTCAAACGTCAAATCTTTCGGAATATCTACATTGTATAATTTTTAGTTCATTTTTCGTGATTTTTAAAAATAATTTTACTATGTATTAAACGGTGTACACATCATGAATTAAATGAAAATCATCGTAGACAGAAAAACGTAATCCCAAGTTCATCTTCGATACGACACACATCACGACAACTTTCTAGAGGAATAAAATGGAGGTTTCGCGTAGTTGGAATAATTTTTCATCTATGTTTATACCAGTTGCCAATTTTGATAATTTTAACAAAGATTCATTTGACCTGCGTTCCATTCCGCGCGCGACTACTGGCAGCACGTGTGCCGCGGTAGTGCAGTCACCACCAGGGACGCCTCGTTGCTCTGTTAGTAGAGTTCGAGGATAGTTTGATTTGGAAATCGATTGAGAGAATAACAGAAATGGAATAGGTATAAAGGTTCTCAGGATTTTGAATATGTCCTCTCGCTATAAACAGAGTTTTATTTATCAATTTGAATTAGTTTATCGAGTCGAGTTATGAACACTGATATTTGCTTTTACAATAGAATATACTGGTGGTGACTCTATTCATCCAAATTTGGATTTAAAAATGAATCTGTAATATTGTGAACATGTACAACATTCATTTGAAAAGAATACGAGCTGAGCTTACCCGTATGAAATCGCGCGTGATCCTGATCGCGAGCCAAAGGGCGTACGTGTTAAGGCAAATTGGGTGTGCAGCACTGGAGAAGGCGAAGGTCGTGTGAAGGCAGCCAATGCTAATGTGTGTGTGTGTGTATGTGTGCAGCGCTGGAGAAGGCGAAAGCGACGCTGGAGGCGGAGAACGCGGATCTGGCGACAGAACTGAAGACAGCTGGAGCGGCGCGGGCGGACGGCGAGCGGCGCCGCAAGCAGGCCGAGGCGCAGCTCGCGGACCTCGCCGCCAAGCTGCAGGACGTGGACCGCGCCAGGTGACTCGCGGCGGCTCTAGTTCTCTAGTTCTCTAGTTCACGGACGGCGAGCGGCGCCGCAAGCAGGCCGAGGCGCAGCTCGCGGACCTCGCCGCCAAGCTGCAGGACGTGGACCGCGCCAGGTGACTCGCGGCGGCTCTAGTTCTCTAGTTCTCTAGTTCACGGACGGCGAGCGGCGCCGCAAGCAGGCCGAGGCGCAGCTCGCGGACCTCGCCGCCAAGCTGCAGGACGTGGACCGCGCCAGGTGACTCGCGGCGGCTCTAGTTCTCTAGTTCTCTAGTTCACGGACGGCGAGCGGCGCCGCAAGCAGAGACGCAACTCGCCGTCATCTTTGGTTCCGCTCCTAGTACGCGAGCCAGTCTTTCGTTCTCTCAGCTGAAAACTAAAATAGTTTAGGTAGTTGTATTATGAAGCTTAATGAGTCACCTGCGATTCCGCGCCAGGTACTGCCGCCCACCAAAATCTTTTGTATCACTCACAATCGGCGAGCTTAATAGATGCCCAACGGATATCACATGATAAAGTGATATCCGTAGTGCTGTTCATGTAACCATCATGTGCCTGGACTGTCGGTGATAACCGTCTCCTATATGGAGTCTCCTATATCATCGACTGTCCAGGGATTTTCAACTTGTTTACAATTTCAAATACAAAAAAAAACTAGGTAACTTTCTAAATCGACGACGTGAGCGCGCAGTTTTATTAAAGGTTATAAAAAATATTTTAAATTATCCTTTACTTTTTGGGAACATGTATTTATTTTTATGAATACTAACATACTGCCATTCGGCTTGATATATTGTTTACAACTACAACTGTACTTACTATCTTTTACGTATTACTTATTATGTATGTAATTCCTTAGAACGGAAGTACAAGAGAAGTGCGCGAGACTTCAGAACGAAGCGGAACAGGCGCTGGCTCAGTTGGAGCAGGCGGAATTGAAGGCGTCCGCCGCCCACAAGCAGGCGGCCACCATCGGCGCACAGCATACGGAGACCCAGGTAACTATAGAACAAGCAACCAACCGGCATCGCACGGATGCATTACAAATCTTTGAATTTCTCGGCTTATTGTATACTATAACACGCATGTATTATACATATAAACCTTCCTCTTGAATCACTCTATCTATTGCTGAAAACTGCATTAAAATCCGTTGCGTAATTTAAAAGATATGAACAGACAGCGGTGGCAACTTTATTTATTTATTTATGTTTTATTGCATTTAATATGAGAATAAAAAAAGAGATACAAAAGTAATTATTTTCAACAACCTAAATGTTGAAATAGAATGGAAGAATATATATATAAAGGTAATAATAGGGATAACCTTTTGTAATGAATTATTTTCAATAAATGTTGAACCTTTTGTAATGACATTGGCATTTTACCCAGGCTCTTCTTGAAGAGGAGACGAAGCAGAAGTTGTCTCTGCAGACGAAGCTTCGCAACGTGGAACAGCAGCTGGAACAGGCGCGTGACCAGCTCGAGGAGGTGGAGGAGTCCAAGCGGAACCTCGACAAACAGGTATGGTGGGGATTTACTCTCTACTCTATATTCTGAGAAGCGGTTTAGATTGATACTAGCTCCTGACTTCTAACGTCTCTATTAAAACCACTTAGTAATTAAAATGAAATTCTTTTTTTATAAGGCAGTCATTCAATTTGCGTTTTTCTATAATGTTTTTGATAAATACAACCACACCGAGGTACACTTTTGTATGGCAGTCATCCAATGCGCCTTTTATACGCTCACATGTTCTTGTTCTTGTATATAGATGACGGTTATCAATCAATAGATAGATAGATAAAACTTTTGTTAAAAGGCTCACACATAAGTTAGTAATATAAAGACAAAAAATGCACAGTATATACACAACTTATATATAGAAAAATGAATGGATCTATGGTTGAATGACGGTCTTTCACGGTGTGTTTTTATAGAAATATTTTCCCACGCAGAACCACATTAATTATCACCGTCCAGCAATGGTATTTCCGAATCGATATTGAAATCTTTAAGAGCTCCTTTTTAAAAGTGACAACGCACATTGCAATTACCATGCTGTTGCAGCTGCTCATAGACGGCGGTAATCACTTACATTTACACTTATATTGGTCCCCTATGCTAGAAAATGGAATTAGTTAAAAAAACATTTGAGTAATGTAGTGTATGTGTATCGGCCATACGTTAAAAAGGCAGCACCTCAGTGTATTGTTTGCTCTCTTACATAAAATCTTAATTAATAGGTTGTAGCGTTGACACAACAAGTGGCAGATGCAAAGAAGAAGGCAGAAGAAGAAGCGGAGGTGACCGCCGCTCTCGAAGAACAGCGCAAGAAGTTGAGCAAAGATGTGGAGGCGTTGTACCGGCAGATCGATGAACTGCAGCAGGCCAACGACAAACTTGACAAAAGTAAGGACTCTTGACTATATTGTGGTGTCTAAGTTGGTACTTGTATGTTATGTGTGCTTTGGATGATGAAGTGAAGTTAGATTTCAATGTTAATTAATTACTTAGGGCTTTAGCACAACGCTTTACTTTCGATGGTCGCGGGTTCGATTCCTCGCACGGTATAAAATTTGTATTCATGAGTATGATTGTCTATACCGATCTGGGTGTTATCAATGAATATTATGTATTAACAAAACAAAAAATGTATCTATGTATTGGTATCAGTTGTCTAGTACCCATAACACAGGCTGTGCTTGAGACCAATTGGCGCTGTGTGAATTTTCCTAGGTTATTATAATAATTAATTGGATATTACTAAATATACATAACAACTGCATTCAAACTTTGTAAAATTCTCTGTACAATTAAAAAAAATGTACTATATATTTTTTTAATACCGCTTTTCATAATTCTATCGTTTGTATCAGGCAAAAAGAAGATTCAGGCTGAACTCGAGGATGCCAACATCGACTTGGAAGCTCAACGCGCCAAGGTTATGGAACTGGAGAAGAAGCAGAAGAGCTTCGATAAGGTAATTCAATATTATATTCATATTTTAGTTAATTAACTATTTTTTATTTCAAACGTATTGTATTAGGTTTTCCTTTACTGTTTAAATTAAACAGTAATGAAATAATGGAATTATCCACGAATTAATTTTTGCGTCAAACGTTCGCATGCGTGCGCGTGCGTTCGAATACGAGCGCGCGCGTTCTCCCGCGAATAGTCGCTAAATAAAGTTGTTGTATTGGTTGTAGGTGGTGTCAGAGGAGCGCGCAGTAGCGGAGCGGTACGCGGCCGAGCGTGACGCCGCCGAGCGTGACGCGCGGGACAAGGAGACGCGCGTCCTCTCGCTCACACGAGACCTCGACGAAGCGGCGGAGAAGGTAACCTTATACGCCATTATATTGTACGAGTATAACTAGCTACTCGCACGGGTGTACATGTATTATATATATGTATATAAACCTTCTAGAAACACTATCTATTAAAAAAACCGCTTCAAAATTCGTTTGCATAGTTTTAAAGATTTAAGCATACATAGGGACAGACAGACAGCGACAGCGACTTTGTTTTATACTATGTAATAGTGATGATAAACACAGCTTTTTATAAATTTTCTAATGTTTAAGATGAAATTTGAGTAAATTAATATTTTTTTACAACTTTTATACCGATGATATTGATTATGTTTTCTATATTTTTTAATAATAAATGTCTTCAATGTTAGTAACACTTTTGTGTATGGAGGAATATAATGGTAGAGTGTTAGTAATAGGATAAGCAAGCATGATTGTACAACGCAGATATTGCTATAGTAACTATAGCCCCTAGTTTCCATTACTATAAATCTTCTCTACCAAATAACTGCTAGATAAATAAGAAACTATATTAACACTATAAAAAAACTAAGAACTGTGGCATAATAAACATTTATTATAATTACTCGCTGACCCACAACTTCGTCCGCATTTAATTCCATCTTTTGCAATATTTTTTATTGCTGCTTCGCTCCTATCGGTCATAGCGTAATGTTATATAGCTTAAAAGCCTTCCTCGACAAATGGACAATCCAACACAAAAATAATTTTTCAATTCAAATCAGTAGTACCTGAGATTAGCGCGTTCAAACAAACAAACTCTTAAGCTTTATAATATTATTATATATAAATTTATTGGTACATGCACAATTTTTATGACCAGGTTGAGGAGTTGGAGCGCACGAAGCGTCTCCTCCAATCGGAGCTGGATGAGCTTGCCAACACGCAAGGAACAGCCGACAAGAATGTCCACGAGCTGGAG
Source organism: Achroia grisella (assembly GCF_030625045.1). Taxonomy (NCBI): domain Eukaryota; kingdom Metazoa; phylum Arthropoda; class Insecta; order Lepidoptera; family Pyralidae; genus Achroia; species Achroia grisella. Next base: position 2,325,847 of record NW_026713043.1, on the reverse strand, counting down.
AAGGCCAAACGAGCGTTGGAGTCACAGCTTGCAGAACTTAAAGCACAGAACGAGGAGATAGAAGACGACCTGCAGCTGACAGAAGATGCCAAGTTGAGGCTTGAGGTCAATATGCAGGCGATGCGCGCGCAGTTCGAACGGGACCTGCAGGTATTGTATTTGAATAGTTTTGAACGAATGTGTTTTTTTAATTATTGTAATATGATATGGGACGATTTTATTATGACCATAAAGTAGGGAAGTAAAATGTGAACATTTTTTTTAGTTTTTATCGATTTCCATCTCTTTTTTCCTCTCTATCGAGAATCGCTTAGTTATCGCTCAAAAAATGAAAAAACAATTTCAAAATTCACATATTTCTAATAACAAGATTTTTGAGTTTATTAGTCTATGGTTTTCTCTATCGTTATGGTTATATCATAAAAGTTTGCAATCGTTACTACATATAACGTGCTAGCTATTTATTACCCAGACTTTGCATGTTTTTTTAAGATAAAATGTAGCCTTTGATTACTTTGTGATATAAATTTATATTTATTCAAAATCTATGAAACCAGTTCATTGTATTTAATTAAATGCATAGTTGATATTATTATCATGGTTCGGTTTGTGCTCATTCAGGCCAAGGAGGAACAGGGAGAGGAGAAACGGCGCGGCATCGTGAAGCAGCTGCGGGACCTGGAGGCAGAGCTGGAGGAGGAACGCAAGCAGCGCGCCGCCGCCCTCGCGCAGCGGAAGAAGCTGGAGGCAGACCTCAAGGACGCCGAGCAGGCGCTGCACCTCGCCAACAAGGTATCATGCTCGTCGACGAGGTATTATCCTCGCCAACAAAGTACCGTCCTCACCAAAAAAGTACCGTCCTTACCAGTGAGGTATCATCTTCGTCAACGAAGTACTATCCTCGCCATCAAAGTAGAGTTCTCGCCAGCGAAGTAGGGTTCTGCACAGTGAGTTACCGATCGCTTCGACGAGGTACCGTTCTCGCTAACAAAGCAGAAATCTCGTCAGTGAGGCACCGTCCTCGTCAACGAGATACTGTCCTCACCGACGAGGTACCGTCCTCGCCGGTGAGGTGCCGTCCTCGCCAACGAGGTACCGTCCTCGCCGACGAGGTACCGTCCTCGCCGGTGAGGTACCGTCCTCGCCAACGAAGTAGAGTTCTCGTCAATGAGATACTGTCCTCACCGACGAGGTCCTCGTCAACACCGTTCTCGTCAATGAGATACTGTCCTCACCGACGAGGTACCGTCCTTGCCGGTGAGGTGCCGTTCTCGCAATGAGATACTGCCGTCTAGTGAGATACCGTCCTCGTCGACGAGGTACCGTCCTCGCCGACGAGGTACCGTCCTCGCCGCCGTCTACTGTGCGCGTACTACATTTTAAAGCGAAATAATGATACGAGTAGTGAAAATAACATATCGGTTTGCGTGTGGGCGTGCAGGTGAAGGAGGACAGCACGAAGCAGGTGAAGAAGCTGCAGCAGCAGCTCAAGGAGGCGCTGCGCGAGGCCGAGGAGGCGCGCGCCGGCCGCGAGGAGGCCGCCGCCGCCGCGCGCGACGCCGACAGGCGCCTCAAGGTGACGCCGCACACACACACACACACACACACATGTCACACATATATTACATTCGCATTGTCACACACACATTCGCACATGTCACATATATATTACCATTGTCATATACACGTTTACAGTGTCGCATGTGGATTAGCATTGTCACACACACATTCGCACATGTCACATATATATTACCATTGTCATATACACGTTTACAGTGTCGCATGTGGATTAGCATTGTCACACACGCATTCGCACATGTCACATATATATATATTAGCATTGTCATATACACGTTTACAGTGTCGCATGTGCATTAGCATTGTCACACGCGCATTCACGTCGTTACACATGTAGTCTTAATGTCATATGTGCATTAGTATTGTCAAACATGCGTTCTCAAAATCACATTTGTACTACACATGCGTTTCGATTGTCACACACATTTGTACTGTTACTTACGTACTCTAACTGTCATATACGCATTCTGATCATCACGTCATTACTGATATGTTTAAATTAAATTGTTTGTGATAATTTGTGTAATTTAATGAATTACAATATAATATAATTCATAGAATACTATAAGATATACATTATATAATTGAAATTAAATATCAAATACATTTATTTCACTACAATTTTGGAATGAAACACATTTATATACTTGACTTACGAGTATTAAACTAAACCGAGTGATTATGTTGATAATGAATGTGATGTAATGGTGTGTTTGTCCGTCTGCAGGCGCTGGAGGCGGAGGCGCTGCAGCACGCGGAGGAGGTGGCGGCCGCGGAGCGCGCGCGGCGACAGGCCGAGGCCGAGCGGGACGACCTCCTCGACGAACTCAACAACGCCGCCGCCAAGGTACACATACTTTTATCTTATTACAATGACAACAACTCAATCCTGTGTTACATCAAATTCAAATTCAATTTCAAAATATCTTGGTTCAAATTATCGTGCTGGGCCGGGTCATTGGGCTCCCTAAAATATGGTCGAGCGCAGTGATGGCTGGCTCATCCGTCATACTCGTGAACGGGTGCTGCTTGTAGGGACTGGTCTGCTCTAATCACTATGACTGATTTCCTCTTATTAATTGTTTAACCAGTTGGTTATATATTCAATATTTTTTCTATTTGAGTATTTAATTGAATTAGTGCTAATTGGTGGTTTGTATTCACACACTTAAACTTAAAAATGTAAAGTAATAATAAAATTATTTAAAAGAGCAACACGCAAGTTTCTTGCTCGTTCTTCTTATGATGAGACAGCTTTCCGAACGAGCGGTAGATTAAAAAATGTAATGACTATTCAAAAGTGCTTCAATGTAAGTTTATTTGAATAAATGATTTTCTATTCTTTTCTATTCTATTCTTTATTCATGTAGGTCTATTACAGACTCTTATGATATGTCAAATCTACCGTCAGTTCGGAGTGATTTGTAGAAGACAAGAACTGATAAGAAACTCAGCTCGTATTCTTTTGAAATAAATGTTGTACATGTTTACAATAATACAGATTCATTTTGAAATTCAGTTTGGGATCTGAGTGACCGTCAGCATATGCTATTGCAAACACAAAAAATCTGATCAGTGTTCGCCACCTGAACAGATTTATGTTAGGTTTATGAGCTGTTCGCCTAGCAATTTAGTACACCGCTTTACTTCTGATGGTCATAGATACGATACTTTGCTCCGGACTAATTAAGTATGATTGTTTGTATCGGTCTGACTATCTAAATATATATAACTCAAAGGTGACTGACATAGTGATCTATCAACGCACAGCCCAAACCACTGGACAGATCGGGCTGAAATTTGGCATGCAGGTAGATGTTATGACGTAGGCATCCGTTAAGAAAAGGATTTTGATTAATTCTATTTACCAACCTACCACGGGGATAAAATAGGGAATGAAACTTTGTATGAAACTTTGTCAATTTTAAACCGATCGGGCTGAGACTTTGCATGCATAAAGCTACTATGACGTAGGCATCCCCTAAGAAAGGATTTTGATAAATTCCACACCTAAGGGGATTAGCCTCGCCAACACAAGCGAAGCCGCGGGCAAAAGCTAGTTTTCTATATATTTCATACATGCAATTACAAAAAAATATCAACATAGCTCTGATTAGCTTGTAACTAGGAATTTTATTATTTTTAGTATATTATTATTAGTATAGATAATTTAAATAATATGATTGTCTATGACAGGGCACACTTCTCGTGGACGAGAAGAAACGCCTGGAGGCGAGGATAGCGGCGCTCGAGGAGGACCTGGACGAGGAACAGTCCAACAACGAGATCAACAGCGACAGACTCAGGAAAGCGCAGGTAAGGAGTTTTTTAAAAGTTCTAAATCGAAAAATCATTTATCCATGTAGGACATTTTAGCCGCTTATGAACGTTAAGTTTTTTGTATTCATATTTTTCCCTACCATTCAGTTCAGTATATAGATTCAATTGAGAAGAACTCGACTGAAGTTTTATTGTAATCCAGTTTTTTACATTATGTACTTAGGTGTCACTTCCTATACATGAACTATTATTGCCATGTCGAGTTTTTTTTTAAATTTCCCCTAAAAATAAAATTGTTCACCTGTGGGGCGGGGTCTCCACGTCTGATAACACTGCTATAGATTACTTCATTGTTGGTAAACAGATGCAGATCGACCAAGTGACAATAGAGCTGGGCACAGAGAAGTCTGCGACACAGAAACTGGAGAGCAGCAAGCTGGTGCTGGAGCGGCAGAACAAGGAGCTGAAGGCCAAGCTCGCCGAGCTGGAGACGGCGGCGCGCACCAAGACCAAGGTCAGCCTCCGCCACCTGACATATCTTTTTTTATTGAGGGATTTGAGCTATTGTCAGATGCTTTGGACCTGTAGCACTGCGACCTACATAGATCTATTGTGCTCGACCTTTTCAAAGTTCGCTACCTAGACCCATCAGGGACAAGAATTGAAAGATATTCTTAGGAACGATGGTTTTTATTTCCTTAAGGAGATATTTCCTTTGTGCATGAGTGGGCTAAGCCTAAGTTTGTTTGTTTATTCAATTTGCAGTGTTCAGTAAGGGCTCTAATGACCAAAGTCATGGTGCATATATTGTTTTCACTCAATAGCCCATTATTAGGGCTTTTGAATGTACTAATCTTTGACATGGAATTTTCTTAGAGTGATTCAGTGTTTGCTATTTGGTTATTAGTTTGAGATTTTAAGCAATGGATTCAGGGCCCTGTCGGATAGTTTTTGCCCCTAACTTTGTTATTTTCATTGCCGTCAATGTTGTAATATCTTACTTTCTCTTCACTTATTTAATTACTTAACCAGATGTTAGTGTATTTAGTACTTTGACTCTAATGAATTAGTGCTCGTTGTATGAATAAATGATGTGACGATGTTTTAATCTGTGACTTCCAGGGCGTGATCACATCTCTAGAGCTGAAGGTGGCGAACTTGGAGGAGCAGCTCGAGGCGGAGTCTCGCGAGCGTCTCGCGCAGCAGAAGGCGTCGCGGAAACTCGACAAGAAGATGAAGGAGCTCGCCCTCCAGCTGGATGAAGAACGTCGCCATGCTGACCAGTACAAGGAGCAGATTGAAAAGGTAGTTAGCATATTACTAGCAATCCTCTTCGTCTTCTTCGTATTAGAATATAGAAGAGAATATAATTTTACTGACTTGTTTTACACAATAATGACATAAGAAATACAAGCAACAATTTACACATTAAAAAACAGAGTCAATGTGGATCACAACTCAGCATAATGCTGGGAATATAGTTTCTAGCGCTGATTTTCAGTATTTTTTTTTTATCATAATGGAATGGTGCACCCGCCTGCGCTAACGGTTTACGCTGGCGGGGCACCAGTGGAAGATGATAAGATGAGCATGAGGTCAGGTCAGTTAGCCCATCGTGACAACTCACCAGGAATTTGTCACGATGGTTTCCAGGGGGAACCGCGTGGATGTCATCCTGACATGGTACATTGTTAGCAATGGGGTTATCAATCCACATTAATACCAATCCCCTTTCCACCCTGATTTTCAGTATTAACAGTTTCCGTTTACAGAAATGTACATTTCTAGATCTGTTTTACCAATTGCAATTATACAAACGGGATTTGAACGTGTGGTACAGATGAACGTGCGCGTCAAGGCGCTGAAGCGTCAACTGGACGAGTCTGAAGAGGAGGTCCAGCGAGAGAAGGTCGGCAAGAGGAAGGCTCAACGCGAGCTGGAGGACCTCATCGAGACGCACGAGACGCTCACGCGCGAGTGCAACAACCTAAGGAACAAGCTCAGGTAAGCAATACGCTTCAACATACGCACACACACTGCCTCCCACTTCACCACGTCTCAGTTCATTCTGCCATAGACGGTTTCGGCTAGCGGTTTAGCACTTTCAATAGTGGGTTTGATTGCTCCTCATTTCGATTGTTTGTTTCGGTCTGGGCGTTTTCTATGTATATTATGTATATATTTACAAAAAATATTGAACTTGTTTTAATTAGGCTAAATTTAATAATCTTAATTTGTGTAAAGGAAACACGTAGCGCCATCTATTATCGCTTTGTGAATAACTCAACGAACACCATACTGTATTCCTCTCTGATTTGTCATCTGGCCCTTGCGTTGACTGCTAAAATATGTATTTAAAATAAAATATAAGGTTAATTAAAAGTTGGCGTCTTTTTCTCGATCCATCTCAATAGAACTATTTATATTAGATGTCTAGTACCCATAACACAAGCTCTGCTTAGCTTGGAACTAGATGGCGCTGTGTATATTGTCCAGGGGTATTATTTATTGTTATTATTATACCTTGTATCTGGTACTACCAAGTATATATAGAAAATATATAGGTGATGTATATAACATACATGAAAATATGTATTACTATCAAAAACAATTTGTTTATACAGTATTGGGATGTCCTAGTAAGCATAGCAATGCCTGTATCACGTACATCCCGCTCTTCCATATTCATTACCATATATCTGATTTTAAAAAGAAACATTTGAAACATTAACAACCAAATATAAGTAAAAAAAAAATGATGGTAAAACAAAGATTATAAAAAAGATAATCATTAGGAGGTTTTAGGGTCGGCAACGCGCATGTATCATATATCATCAGTCGAGTTTCAAGCTGTGTTCATTTTTTAACGTGTGGTAAATCTTCAAAAGATCTACTATAAACCACAGAATATATCTGCAACCGTCTATGTTGGAGCTGGGGGTTTTGCATGTGCAATCTACTCTGGCTCCGAGGGAAGCGTCCATAGGGTACGGTAACCGTTTACCATCAGACGGACCGTTTGTATAAATACATACATAGTATAAAAAATATAGTCCTATTATACATAATTATATATATATTTATTTGTTATTGTGTCCGGTAAGATGTAACAACAGTATATTCTGTTGCCAGTAGGCCGACAATATCAGATTGGGAGGATAGTGACTAGAAGACACGTGGTCCGAGCGAGGTAACGTTAGCAGCTGGCTCGCTCTGTCTCTGTCACTCTGTGTTCATTTGATTGCGACATTCATGCGATTGATACAAAATAATTGGCATCTCGCACGGTTAATTACAAACTGTATTAACTCGAAAATAAATGTTGGGAAAGTCTACTTTAATGGTTTGTTTTAAGGTCGATTTTTCATATTTTTTTGTTTGTGACTTAATGCTGTTTATTATTAAGCGCGCGCGATTTGTTTCAGATCGGCATTTCAAACGTTTAATTACAAACTGTATTAACTCGAATATAACAAAATTTGAAAATCGACTTTAATTTGTTTCTTTTAAGTTCGACTTTTCTTTTTTTTTATATACGAGCTAATGCTGTTTATTATTAAACGCGCGATTTATTTTAGATCGGCATTTCGAACGTTTAATTACAAACTGTATTAAATCGAAAATAAATGTTGGGAATGTCGACTTTAATGGTTTGTCTTAAAGTCGCATTTACTTTTTCTAATATGTGAGTTAATGCTGTTTATTAAGCGGGCGATTTGTTTGAGACTATCTTACGCTCTCCATTCAACTAACATATCATGAGAATAGTCTGTGAAAGAACTTTTAATGAGTATACATCTGTCTTTTTGTGGTGTTGTTTTAAGTTTTCAGCTTCGACTAATATTGTGATGTCACTTGTGTAGAATATTAATATACGTGCCTTTATCAGCTGTAATGATGCCAGGTACAGCATAGGAAGGAACAGGTAGGAAGGAAGCGGGAATAATATAGTCGAAGATAATAATATTCGGATGTACTTGTAGAAACGTCAAATGATACTCCATGGAAGCTAGTAGGATTTTCTTTCCCACTTTGAATGATTCTTTTCAAATTTCTTACATGTTTGCCTCTTTTTAATCAACTCCAAAAAAGAGGAAATGGATAACGATGGGTGCTGTATTAAAAAAATATCCTCCGCCATTAATAAATCGATTTGACAAAACTTTTATTTTAAAGATTATATCTATATTTTATTTGGCTTTTGAAGTTTTTTAAAGAATTCTAATAGTCGTATGATGTTTAACTAGAAAAATATTCTTAAAAATGTAAAGAAACTATATAACTGTAACAACTTTTATTTAAAAGAGCAACATGCAAAGTTTCTAGTTCATTCTTTCTTCCTGTCTGCGTTACGAATAAGTGATAGGTGTCATTCTTTTGGTGGATTCAAAAGAATGACTATTTGAAATTGCTTATATTAAGTTTATTTGAATTTAGATAATTTCTATTCGTATACTTTTTTTTAACTTTATACTTAAAATATAAAGTAAAAATATATAAATTTCTATATTTGTATTAGTATTAATATATATATAATGGTGTGTACAGACGACAAGGCGGGCCGATCGGTCTGTCGAGCGGTTCGTCCTCGTCGCGCATGAAGCGGACCAGCCTCGCCCCCGGCGGCGGCTCCGGGGACGAGTCCTTCGACGACGTCAACGACACCACCAACAGCGTCGAGTGAACACCACCCCCGCACCCCCGCACCCCCACACCCCACACACCCCACATATACCCCCGCACCCTCAGTGGCCCGCCTCGTGTGGACGGAGAAGCTCGCTTACATGGTGACAGTTGGTCAGAACGGTAAAACTCTCGGTATATATATGAGATTAGAAGAACACATTTGAATTCAGTTTTATGTATGTATATAAAATTAATAATAAGTTTATTGTGCAAAAAACAGTTACAAAATGGACTTAACTATGTTTCTATATTTATTTCCATTCCATCCTTTATATCAGAATCAATCAAATTAATATATCTAAGAATTTTATTATTATCATAAAAAGAGACATTCAAATATGAATTTTAACTGATCTTTATATAATCATCATCATATATATATTATAGATATAGTATCTATAATATATAAAGCTGCATATATATAGAGACCTTTGAATTTCACATTTATTTACATTACACACTTTAAGCTAATGAATATTTCTTATAATGTAATTAAATCTATTCTCATACAATATAAAAAAAATATTTTTAAGAACATTTCTAAATGAAATTCTTAATAAATCCTTATAATGTAAAATTGTATGGACTCTTTTCTTAACAGTTAACCGCTATGTGTCAACACTAGCAATGTATATATATATATATTTCACGTCTAAAAGAGTCACCGGGACTTGTAGGTCCCGGAACTGTCACCTGTACAACTGTCAACTGTATAACCGGCTCGAAATCTAAATTGGCAGAGTGTCATAGTACATTTAGATGTAAATCGAAAAAATATTCTAAGACATAAAATTGAAGTGATACTTAATAATTATGTATTTTAGTTACGTTTAGCATGCTTATAAAATCATGTATTTTAATTATTATTTTTTTACATTGAATTTTGACAGTCATACTTGTAAAAAGATGAAACAAACTTATTTGATTAGTGTTTTGTCGCTCTCTTCCAATTAAAGATTCTAGTTTGTGTGAGAGAGAGGTAAAACAAATAGAATTAAAATTCGTTTAATACATGTTTTATTATTTTATGAGTATGGCTTTAAAATTTATAGATTATAATTTTTTAATATTCATATGTGTAGCTAAAAAAGAATATAATCTCGTCCACCAAAGGTGAGTCCAGAGCCCAAACAATTTCCCTATAAATTACATGTTCTAGAACTGTTGTTACACATTTATATTAACAACATTTGGCAGAAATATTTAATTACACAGTACTAACAGTACAGTTGTTATTGAGCAGTCTGTGGTATACGTCAAATCTTAAAAGGTATATTACACTATTAAATATATGAGATCGTATCTAGACTAATTTGCTTCTGTTGTTAATATTCTAGTTTTACAACGTCTTGTATTAAGTATAATACAATGAGAATAGTTTTTGTATTACTATAAAATATATAAATGATATTTTTGATAGTGTAATAACTCCTCATGGGTAAAATTCATTCTGTATACGAAACACTCAATTTATATTGTACCTCAGGCCTGTTCTGTAAGACCGCTCGTTTTATATAGGATACTACATATAAATAAACTAGTATTGAAACCGGCTTTGTTCATATTTTACATAAGTACATGTTGGCGTATGCTCAAACGTTTTTGAAAGCATTTAACAGTCTCATTGAATCTCTGGAATCAATTGGAGCAGTATTAATAACAAGACATTCCTGACAATCGAGAGTTTTCGATTTTACCAAGACTTGGTCGTAACCGGTAAATTGTTAAATTACTCATTGGGTGATAATGATGATTTTTTTAATGGGCTATTGAAATAATGGCGGCAGTAAATTTGTTTTTGCATTTAACGCGACTGAATAGGGAAGACTGTTGCGATAATACTGGAGAACTGGTATCCTCCGCTCACAGCGTGCTCTACGCATCGCGGAGCATGCTTGGCCCCTTTCGCCGAGCATGCTTCCTGCCTTGCTATTAGCATGCTCACACACGCCTTCTATACAAACATGTAAATAATATCAGTGCGTGACACTGAGTGCTTAGTTGCCATACAATTTAATGATAGTTCATAAGTATGTCATGTACGCATTTGTTTTAGAGACGTGTCGTCGTATTACATCGGTTCTCATTTTATATTCACGCCTCCATTCGGTGGTTATTCCGGCTGTATTTACAATTGAAAGGACAAACTGCTCGGTACAGATTTTTTGTAACTGTTGTTTTATGATTGATAAATACGTCGACACGTCTCTGTAGATGTTGTAACAGATTTTTATTTCCTTACCATTTTTGTACTCTAATATTTTAACATCTTACAATGTAAATACACCAGTACGGTGGCAAGTGTAAATTAGTTTCCATATGGAACGGTATTATTGAAGTTCGCGCTAGTGTAATGGCTTGCTTATTCTAGACTTAGATAAGATTCATAATAATAAATTGTGGCCTTAAGTTTTTTATTATGGACTATACGTAAATAGGCTCGTGTCGACATCGGAGGCACGACGTCCTGTTATATAAACTGTCATTGTCTCGCTCGCATTTTTACGATTCATTTACTGAATAATAATTGTAGTGAACCATTTTTATTATACAGCTCTGAATAATAAATGTTAAAATTTAAATGTAAGTAAACAATTCAGAAGCATACTTATTATATTACATATATATTTTATTTAATTATTAACAATATTGATAATTGTACAATTGGCCATAGGTTGTAACAAGTGGTAATGCCAATTAAACAATTTTTCATGATTTTTTATACTTTGTTTTATTTATATGTTCCTCATTCATTGAAATAAATTTATATTCGTTGTTCCTCCTATTCCTTTTTCTTTTAAATATACTGAATACATAATTTACAGTGGTATAACTACTGGCTGAGTTTTATATACTACGATAGTGGCAAACAAGCATATGCCCCATCTGATGGTAAATGAGTTGATTATATCTTATATATAAAATTCTCGTGTCACAGTTTTCGTTCTCATACTCCTCCGAAACAGCTTGACCGATTCTCATGAAATTTTGTGAGCCTATTGAGTAGGTCTGAGAATCGGCCAACATCTATTTTTCATCCCCCTAAATGTGGGGTAGTCTAACCCTAATTTTTTTTTTAGTTTTGTATTTGTATATTTCTTTTATTTTCCAAAACAACGTTTGTCGGGACAGCTAGTAATATATACGGGGCCAGTTTTTTTAAAACTAATATGGTGGCAAACGAGCATACAGCGCATCTGATGGTAAATAAGTCGATTATATGTAATGGGTTTAATCTGTGAATAAGTTGGGTTCTAAGGATTAGAATTATTTAGTTAAGCTATGTATAATGGTATGTATGGTACTTCACTAAACTACTTTTGGCCTATAGCCGCATAGTTCATAGCATGCCATGAACAAAATAATGTTAAATAGAAACGGAGACAAACTAAAGAATTATACCAATTTAAACTATAGGCAGGGATTAATTTGTATACGCAGAATAATATTTTTTAGCGTTCTCTAAAACTTTAAAATGACAAACTGGGTTTATATTTCAATTATTAGGATTACATAAACTAATGAAGGTAATTCAAGTATAATATAAATTTATGTTAAGTATGGCTGGCTTCTGCAGTTTTATGCTTTTTGCCTCTAATTAAAAAAACCTCGTTCATCTGTCTTGTCAGTTTCACATAAAAGAGGTTTCAAGTGGTTCAAATTAATAATAATATTTTTGATGTTTGGTAGTATAACAAAAAACAATTCTAATAATAAAAACTCCATAAATATATATATTACAAAAGTATGGGGTTTGTTTTGATGCTATTTTAATTATATTAACGTATTTCTTCTTCTTAGCTCGCTATCCGCTGTAAAAAACATAAAAATTAAAAAAGTGCTCTGTACTTTCTGTGAACCAATTCTGTAGAAGATAATGTCCTGAATGTCAATGTCACTTTGACTCGTTGTCAAATCTGTCAAATTGGCGGAATATTTTGAGTTTGGATGTGACCTTGTTTTGTTCGCTTATTCATTGATTTACATTTAGTAATTATAAGGTTTCTTCTCAACACTCATACTTATAAATAGTGTATAAAACTTACCTTTAAAATTACATTAACTTATGTTTGCAAGAATTTCATTAGCAACAGCTGCATTTATAAAACTGTAATTCGTAAGTTTTCATTCATAATGTCCGATTCTATTGATGAATATTTCGATGCGGCTCTATCTTTGGTGAAAAGTGCTGGAAACCTCATAACAGAGCATACGGCAGGTTGTAAACTGTTCGAATTGAAGTCTTCCGATATTGACTTGGTCACGGAAATTGATAAAAAGGTTGAAGAAACTCTTATAGGTGGTCTCTCAGAAAAATTCCCCGATCACAAGTTTATTGGCGAGGAAACCGTTTCTGATGGAGGCAAGTGCGAATTAACTGATGCTCCGACGTGGGTGATCGACCCAATTGATGGCACGATGAATTTCATCCACGGGTTCCCTCATAGTTGTATATCAGTTGGTTTAATGATAAATAAAGTGGGTGTTGCTGGTATCGTTTACAACCCGATTCTACAACAACTATTTACGGCGAAGAAAGGTCAAGGTGCCTTTTTAAACGACAAACAAATCCATGTATCTCAAGTGAATGAATTAAAGAAAGCTCTGATCACATTTGAGACAGGTACGAGCAGAGATGTAGAAAGGTATAAGGCGATGTTGCAGAACTTTCAATTAATCGTCAGTAAGGGGCATGGAGTCAGATCGTTGGGGTCTGCAGCTTTGAACATGTGCATGGTGGCTTTGGGAGGAGCGGATGCGTATTTCGAGTTTGGTATTCATGCATGGGACATAGCTGCTGGTGCCGTGATAGTTAGAGAGGCTGGTGGAGTGTGTATAGATCCAGCGGGGGAGCCACTCGACGTGCTATCGCGTCGAGTGCTCTGTGCCAGCAATGTAGAACTAGCACAGGAGTTGACTCAGAACTTAGTACAATTTTACCCAGAACGTGATTAGACTTGTTGATCTGTTATTGATGTTGTAAAGATTATTCCTATATTGTATAACTATTGTCTTTATAAATATAAATGAATCTCTGTAATGAAATTATGGAGGTTTGTCAGTGTTAAATCACAATTTATGTATATTAATATATTGCATTTATTTGCGGTTTGGTTGTAAAAAATTTGTAAAAAATAATTTTAAATCATTTGATTAATTTTTACAATTAAATTATACAATGTGACTATGACTATCAATTTTCACCTATTGATAGTCACATTATCAAATAGTAATTAATATAGGCAGTGCCAGAGGATAAAACTAGTAATGTATAATTTAAACATTGACACATTTCCTTGGCTAGACATATTCTCAATTAATCATAAACATATTATAATTCTAATTTAAATTATTCTCATCTGTTTTAATTTAATTTAATTGAGTTTAAATTAGTTCAAATAACCACAACTGAAATAGATGTATTCTGTCCTAACAGTCAGTCTTCACTATATTATTGCATAGAAGGGCTTAAAATCAAAATTAAATATTATGTATAAACCATTTTTCAGTAACAGATTCAAACATGATTTGTCACTTTATTAATTTAGGTATTGAATAGTTTATTTTAAACAATGAAATTATTGAAACAGAGTTACATAATCAAATCCATAGTGTCAAAATAATTTGTATGTACTTATATTGATAATATGTTAAATAAGGTCATTGTTTGTATGACTGTACGTATTTTTTATTATAATTATGAATAATTGTGACATTCATTATTTATATCAGAGTGGATCTCAAATAGTGGGTTTATTGTTACTTATCTAAGACTTATATAAAAGATAACATTATGTTACTCCTTATATAATGAGTGTATAGATTAAAAATAATCTGTACAGAGATATATTGAAATAGCAGTGATTAAATCTTAATGAAGAATGTGTTCTGTATTAAGAATATATAATAATTTAAAATGTATGATATGAATAATTTCTGAAATATGTGTACACTAAAAAAATATACATGTCTTGATAACAGTGATGATTGTTGATCATGATGCAGTGGTACTTTGCTCATATAAGAGTCAAGGTTCAATTCCCAGTTAGGTATAGTTATGTATATGACAGTAAGATCATACCCGCCTCTCATGAGGAGATAGCTATGTTTAATAGTAAAGTTTATTATAATATTATTTACTATTAAACATTTATTATTAATAATAAAGTTTATTTATTCCGTAACTGTCAAATTCAAGATAATTTATTCATATATATGACATTTTTTGTCTCTTATACACAATCATTAAAATAACTAAAAATGTTTATAATCTATTTTTAATTATGTATAGAAACTCGTAAGCCAAAGACGTGCAGTATTATATCTGAAATTATGATCTGAAAGCAAACAAGTTAATCGCAATCCATTTTAAATATTCTTTCCGTAAGAAATAACTATGTACCAGAATGAAATTAATACTCAAGGAATACTGCTGAAATAATTAGTATCTCATATCGATTACCGATTAAGAACAAAGATGTATTAGAATCGATTCAAAATTAGCAAAGATATTGTGTAAAAAACACTCATTTTTCGAGTTGGTTGGTTGTTGATGAGTCATCAAAAATCAACTGAATCAAAATCAATGATAACATGACGGTAGAGGATTGTCTGATGAGTCATCAACAATTAACTGATTCTAAAATGATAACATGATGGTAGAGGATTATCTGATGAGTCATCTACAATTAACTGATTCTAAAATGATAACATGATGGTAGAGGATTGTCTGATGAGTCATCAACAATTAACTGATTCTAAAATGATAACATGATGGTAGAGGATTGTCTGATGAGTCATCAACAATTAACTGATTCTAAAATGATAACATGATGGTAGAGGATTGTCTGATGAGTCATCAACAATTAACTGATTCTATAATGATAACATGATGGTAGAGGGATTGTCAGCTGTCCACGTCATAGTGATTTATACTTTATTTTATTTTGCTCATTATTATTTATATTTTTATTTTTGTTTGTGTAATTCTGTGTATTTCGTAAAATTAGCTCTAAGAAAATTGTAAAACTAACAAAATATGCAAAAAACCCTGAAAATATAATAATAATAATAATATTATAGGGAACACAACACTTGACATGCCCACAATTTGCTGACTATATTGGAATCTAACATATGTATACTCGTATATAATAATTTTGTTTTATACCTACAATATTTTATATATATATATATATATATATAGATAGGTAACAAAATATAACGAATATTATATTTGATTTTGATTACCTTCATTATGAAATGAAACTCATGTATAATTATGTATTTATTTATTTATTTTGTTAATTAAAACTAAATACTTAAATACTTTTCATGTAAATTACTTGGTACAAATTGTTGCTATGTGATTTCAAAATATATCGTTAAAGAAATGAATTGTGTTTTATTATTGTATGTTGAATTGTCGACCCTAAGTCAATGGAATAAGATAATGTTTACCTTCATTATATGTACGATTTACAATATTGCCATATTCAGTACTTTGAACTGGATGGGTCAGTTTATCTGTCGGATGCAGAGAAATTGGGAAGTGAGTTGGTCAGTTGGTTGACCAACCTGTTGGTCTTGCGTTAACCCAATAACTCTAGAAATTGACTCAACAAATTTACACGTCAATAGCGCGGTATTATTTTTTTAATGATAATGGGATGATGCACTCCTCTGCGCGGGGGGAAGAGGATTGTTAGTAATGTGGATTGATAACCCCATTGCTAGCAATGTATCATGTCAGGTTGACCTCCACGCGGTTCCCCCTGGAAACCATCGTGATAAATTCCTGGTGATTTTGTCACGATGGGCTAACTGATCTGACCTCATATTCATCCTATCATCCTCCACTGGTGCCCCGCCAGCGTAAACCGTTAGCGCAGGCGGGTGCACCATTCCATTATCATCCATAAAAAAAAACTCCCCTGCGCTAACGGCTTACGGTAGCGCGGTATTTACATTCATTATAGTAGCACAACTGAACTCAAGTTTCCTGGAAACCAACCTGACTTGACCTCATGCTCATCTTATCATCCTCCACTCGTGCCCTGCCAGCGTAACCCGTTAGGCAGGCCGGTATCCAATTTCATTATCGTCTATTAAAAAAAACTGAAGTTGCGTGGCAAAGTTTATGTGAAGAATAGCCGAGGTCAACCCGACAGATTGACCCGATCTATCGTTTGACAAATTGTATTGTCAGCAGCTTACATTTGAAAATAAAGTCATGCTGTATTAGGCTGTGTTATTTATAAAAGCTAAGAATTTCG
The DNA here is from genome assembly GCF_030625045.1 of Achroia grisella. Lineage (NCBI taxonomy): Eukaryota > Metazoa > Arthropoda > Insecta > Lepidoptera > Pyralidae > Achroia > Achroia grisella. The sequence continues at coordinate 2,309,027 of NW_026713043.1, read as the reverse complement.
GTGGTAAGCTTCATTAAATTTAGAATTATGAGACAATCACAAGCACCACCTTAGAGTAAAGGAACCGGTTAGACTAAGTCTAATCTGGTTTTATTTTTACAAATGCAATACTATAACAATAAACATTTTAAATATAGGTAGTACCTACTAAATGAAAATAAAAAACTGATTCTTTCTTTAAAAACAATTTGATTGCAATAATACAGTGTTAGGATGACCTAGTAAGCATAGCAATGCCTATAGGTCATCTAGGTACATCCAGCTCTTCATGGGTTTATAAATAAAAGAATTTCCTAAAAAAAATGTTGGACGTTAAATAAAAATTAATTAATAACATTTCATGTATTTTCAAATATAGCTACGTTTAAAATATTTCACGTTGACTGTATTTATAAATAATATATTTTTCAATAATACAGAAATGCATAATTCATCATATGAGAGTTGGTTTACACAGTTGATCAGTCATCAGGTTGCCCTAATGCCACTAATGTTCTGATGAACTCCATTCAGTTGCTGTGCTTCCCTCTCTTTTACCTTACTAATCATAATATAATAGAAAATCATTTATTCAAATAACCTTAATTCTAAGCATTTTGAATAGTCAGTTATTATTCTTTTAATCTACCGCTCATTCGGGAAGCTGTCTCATCACAAGAAAGAGCAAGAAAATTACGAATTGCTCTTTTAAATAATCATTGTCACTTTACATTTCCATCTCATCATTTTAATCTCTTACTCGTTTATGTTTGGAGTCCATATGACATTATGTCAATGTGATGATTGATAAACTGTATGCCTTAGTTCTAATAATTACACAATAGTTAGGAAAATGTAAATAAATAAATATTCTTTGTACCACGTCATGAATTCATCTACAATCAATAATTAAATATTTCATATATATATATATATTAAGTACTTCTGTCAGTCTTTGTTAAATTTAGTAGTCTTATCTCAGAGATTTTACGCACTACACGATACCCATACACATATCAAATCAAATCAAATCAAAATATATTTATTCATGTAGGTCTATTATAGACTCTTATGATATGTCAAATCTACCGTCAGTTCAGAGTGCTTTCGAGCTGAGAGCAACTGACAAGAAACTCAGTTCATTCTTTTGAAATGCTCGTACATGTTTAAAAACTACAGATTCATTATATAGTGTCGTCGTTATTAACTAAAGGTCATGTCGTCAATCTTACTTAACTTGCGTAAGTATTACTTATTCTCATGCAATATCTAATTAACGTTAAGTAAAAAAACTAGGTGGATAGTCTAATGTATATATGTTAATTTATATTTGTACCCTGGTATGTAGGTTTTTGTTGCTTTTTAAGGTCTGTCAATTATCAAATTAATCATCAATATATCATAAGTTAAAATAATTTCATGTCGTTAGTACTTAATACTTTGAGTTAATTGTGTTGTGTGTGAGTGAGTTGTTTATACTTCATTAAATTCTCAAATAAAACGAGTTGCCTATCTTTATGTTATGTAGTCACTAGTCAGTCTTATATATTTCAGTAATTATTGTCATTTTAGTCTTTCATTGTCGTGCTTTAAGTTTGTATTAAGTTATGTGATAACTTAATGTTAAGTTATCATGTGGGGATCGTTAGTTGTATATATACCAAAGCTGTCCCAACTGAAGACGGTTAAGTTATCGAGAACTAAGTATCTATATTTATTTTTAAATAATTACTTAGTGATCGAGATTTGAATAGCATATAGTACTAAGTTATTAAGTTATAAGTAAATTCTTGTCATGTTTTGTTAAACTTTCATAATATTGTTCTAAGTTACAAAGTTATAATCATTATGTCATGTCATGAGTCTTACAATATTGGTGTAAGTCGTTTTTATTTTAGTGTGTTCTGGTTATGTCGTAATTGCAACTAGTTACAGTCAGGTCTTGTCTTGTCTACAATTTTATATATAAGTTATTCACTGAAATTGTACCTATTGCAGATTTATTTCTTAGTAGAATGTCAAGTATTGTGTCAAGTTCTATATATTGGACCGATCCTATATATGTTACTGTCTTCTACATGTTCTTCAAAATGTTACATGTTTTATATAATCATTTTTTTAAATGGAAACAATAGTATAATAGTCGGGTAATAAAGTGTCTTAGTCGTATCGATTGTCTAAGTTATTTGTCATAAGTCACAGTTTGGATTAGTACATTTTGTCCGTAACGTGTCAATTGTCATAGTCATATAATAGTGTCTTTATCAGTCTGCATCGTATATTTTTATTAGTCAGCGTCAGAATCCAGTGTCAAAGCTCAACCAGAGGTAGGGGCAGGCCACGCGCCACTTGGTGATATTACGAATATTAAGAAGGAGATTGACCAGGACAATCTTACTATACAGACAACCCAGAACAGAGTTCTCTGGCGCATGAAGACCCGACCCCAGATAAACTGGGAACATGGGTTGGACAAAGAAGAAGCCAGAATTCAGTGTCTATATTACTATACTTTATTATAATGTACAGCGAGGATCGATGAAGTAATTTGTCATAAACTAAGGGTTTATATCAATATCATTATGTCCACATCATGCTGATTGTCAAAGTCATTTGTCATAATCATATAATATAGTCTCTGTATCCATTTGTATGCTGCCTGCAGTGTGTCGATTGTTATTAGTCATTATTTTATGTCTGTATTACATTTACAAATAAATAAATAAATAATTTATTTGGAAATGTGAATTTTCTACTGTGATGATTGCTTGTCATTTGTTACTGTCATAAAGTAAGGGTTTTTATCAATATAAATTATGTCCACATCATGTCGATTGTCTAAGTCAATTTGTCGTAGTCGTATAATAAAGTGTCTGTGATATACAAACTGTCTGAGTCGTGTCCATTGTCATGATAGTCAAAATTTTGTGTCTGTATTACCACAGATGAGATAATAGTATTTAGTATTACTATTCTGTACAGTGACGATCGATGAAGTAATTTGTTACCGTCATTGACTAAGAGTTTATATAAATATGCATTATGTCCAGATTATGTCCACATTATGTCGATTGTCGAAGTCACTTGTCGTAGTCGTATAAAAAAGTGTCTATGATATGTAAACTGTCTAAGTCATATCGGTTGAAGTAATTGGTCATAGTCATAATTTAGGTTGTGTGTTATTATATATTTTGTACTTATCGTTATGTCGTAGTCATTAATATGGGCTTATCTCAATACATTCAGTTCGTGAAGTAAATTTGTCTTAGTAAGTAATTTGTCATAGTTATATCTAAGAGTCGGTCATAACACGGATTCTGGACATGCCGTATCGATTGTTGAAATTATTTAACACAATCACAGTCAAGTTGAAGTGTCTGTATACATATGTATCTACTATCTGAGTTTTGTCGATTGTTGAAGTTATATGTCGTAATTGTGTATCAAAACATATATGTCAATATGTATTCTGTCTGTTTATAGTCTGTTTGTTTGTTTATAGTTGATGTTATCTGTAGCAGTCATAATTAAGAATCTGTGTCAATGTTACATTCTGTTCGAGTCGTGTAAGTCATTCGTAATAGTCATAACTAAGGACCTGTATTAATGTTACGTTCTGTCCGAGTCGTGTAAGTTATGTCATAGTTATAACTAAAAAGGCCTGTGTCAATATTACATTCTGTCGGATTCGTGTAAGTCATCTGTAATAGTCATAACTAAGGGCCAGTGTTAATGTTACATTCTGTTCGAGTCGTGTAAGTTATCTGTCATAGTCATAACTAAGGGTTTGTGTCAATATTACATTCTGTCGGAGTCGTGTAAGTTATCTGTCATAGTCATAACTTAAGGTTTGTGTCAATGTTACATTTTGTCCAAGTCGTGTAAGTCATCTGTAATAGTCCTAACTAAGGGCCTGTGTTAATGTTACATTTTCTTCGAGTCGTGTAAGTTATCTATCATAGTCATAACTAAGGGTTGTTAATGTTACATTCTGTCCGAGTCGTGTAAGTTATCTGTCTTAGTCATAACTAAGAGTCTGTGTCAATGTTACGTTCTGTCCGAGTCGTGTAAGTTATTTGTCATAGTAATAACAAAAGGTCTTTGTCAATATTACATTCTGTCTGAGTCATGTTGATTGTCGAAGTTATCTGTCATAGTCATAACTAAGGGTCTGTATCAATATTACATTCTGTCTGAGTCATGTTAATTGTTGAAACTAACAGTCGTAGTCATAAATAAAGGGTTTGTTTCAATGTTACATTCTGTACGAGTCATGTTGATCGTAGAAGCTATTTGTTATAGTCATAACGAAGCGCATGCATACCACAATCTCCATATCATATCATCATATCATAATCACCACAACTTGGACAGTGTCCAAGTTGTGGTGATTGTTGAAATTATCAGTCATAGTCATAACTAAGAGGCCGAGTTAATATTACATTCTGTACGAGTCGTGTTGATTGTTGAAGTTATTCGTCTTAGTCATAACTAAAGGTATGTGTCAATATTACATTCTGTCCGAGTTATGTTGTTTGTCTAAGTTATTAGTCATTATCATAACTAAGGGTCTGTGTCTATATTACATTCTGTCTAAGTCATGTTGATTGTCGAAGTTATCTGTCATTGTCATAACAAAGGTTTGCGTCAATATCCGTTCGAGTCATGTTGTTCGTCGAAGTTATTTGTCACTATCAGAACTAAGGGTATGTGTCAATGTTACGTTCTGCCCTAATCATGTTGGTCATCGTAAGTTATTTGTCTTAGTCATAACTAGGGGTCTGTGTCAATATTACATTCTGTCCGAGTCATAGAGAAAACCTTCATTTTGTTGAAACAAATATGTAAGTTATCAGTCCCTTATTTATTTACATTTCTTGTTCATCTCGTTTAATGAAATAATTGTAGCAATTAACTTATTTATAGAACCTCATACGTTATTTTGTTCTTTCGTATGTCTTATGTTAATTAACTAGTTATATATAGAGATCTAACAGTTGCCAATGAACAACATGTACAAAAATACTTTGGGTCTAACATTAGAACATTCCTGGTCTTCTCCTCAAACTTTTTAAGTTCATAGGTCTCGGTATTTCTTTTAGAGCATGCGGGTCGGTTTTTATTGGTGGCATTCGATGTGGCAGGTCCTCTGGAAGTTCCGCATTTTCCTCATAAACAGCCCATTGCATAGGACTGAAATGAAATTGACATTTTAAGAACCAATGTTTGATATGAGAAGTAAATGCTGTATAGAAAGCGAAATATTATATAATACTTTAGAAAAAATAATTCACCTGTTTTCACTTGGTATAACTTGAAATGCAACAGATGGTGTCTTTGCTGGACTTGAAGGCTTCTTTATCTTCAGTCTTTGTCTTTCAGAGCTTGTTGATTTTGATTCAATTTCGTGTAATAACGCTAATTTATTGGCCGATGATCTCTCTTCTATGTCTTCTCCAACTCTTGAGTGATTATAGTTTTCTTTTCGATTGTTTGTTTTGACCCCAGTCGTATTAGATTCAGGATATTTATGTAAAACATTCTGAATATAATAATATTTGTTTTTAGTCTGAGTCGGAATATTTTCGTCATGTCGTCTTGTCGGTCTGTGTAAATTGGTGTAAGGTTTCGTCGCTGTTTCGTATAAGAAAAACGTAGAAAGTCTCATATTTGTCTTGTCATTATCATAAATAATTTCTGGTTTCTTAGTCACATAAGTAGAAAAGTCTTTACTTATTACATCATGTTTTGTTTCTTTTTTGTCAGAATTCACGATATTAGTATCACGTTTTGTATTAACGTTACCCTTGTAATTGCCTACATATCCAAAAGTTACTAATTTATATAAATTTTCTGTTGTGCTTTTAACATCTGAGGTATCAAAGTTGTCAGTAGTCGTACTTTTGGCAGTAGTCCGTATGGTTTCTTCATTGGATCGAGCAGATGAATGTAAATTTTCCCTATCGTGAGTTCTATGTAGATTTGTTTTGTGCTTAGCATGGTCATAATAATAATTGTCCGCTATATCATCTCGTCTATTGTAATAATAAGGTTTGTTTGGTCGTCTGTACGTGTCGTCATATGTCTGATATGTCACTTTTACCACGTCTCTATCATAATTCTTTTTTGTAGTCCTTCGCCAGGATTCGGTTGGTCTAGGAACATAGTTAATGAGGTAAGTATATTTGTTAACGTTCTCAGTAACAGTTATAATAGGTCTGTTGTATGGACGTTTGTGTGGTAAGTTGTTAATAACAACAGATTGTACATTCTCTATATCATGGTCCCTTTCTTCATCATAATCATAATCATTAAATTTCTTTGATGGTTTGTTAGGTCTCATGTCATGTCTTAAGTGAATTGTATCATCGTAACGTCGGCTTTTGTTTTTAAAGTCCAGTTTATCATCTATTTTCTGGGCTGTCAGGTTAGTTTTCGTGCTGGTTTCATCTACTGTCAAAGTAGCATTGTTAATACCTTTGTCTTTTGTCTTTGTTCTATTTAATTTGTCAGTCAGTTTGCTATTTGTCACATTTTGTGTTTTATTAGTGCTCGACGAAGTATGGGGTGGTACTTTATGTGAAACGTGTACAGATGCGGCACTTGATACTTTTTGTTCATTTCTTTTTGGATGAGTCGAAGTCGTTTTAGACTTTTCCGTAGTAGTCGAAGTAGTGGTAGGCTTTGTCCGTTTAGGTTTCTGCGTGCTTGGTTCGTCTTCCGATTTTTTAATGTCATTAGAGTCCGAATTTAGCTCTACCCAAGCCGATAAGTCAAAGTTGTTAAGAACACCATTGTGGCATAATATTCTGTCATTGTCAGGACTGTCCGGTGATAGAAAAACAAACGGTTGGATATTGTCAATGTTGTCTAGAGTATGACAGAGAACTTGTGCGAATGAGATTCTTCGTATTTGTTGTAATTGTGCTGGGGTAAACGAGGATTCAAAACCACCGTTCTCGTACCTGAAAGTCAAAATTACCATTAGCAAATAGTCATTAACTAAAAGCAGCAGTATTTTACTTAGAAGCGCATTTTGTACAGCGTCGTCTGTACAAGGATAACTTGCTTGAGAGGATATGATTGATAAAATTAGGGTCTGGCTATCACAGTGTATGGAGACTCCTCAGGTAAGGCATGAACGATACTACGGAAATATTTATACTTTGAGACAACTGCAGTGTTTTACATGTCTATAGGCCATGTGACTTTCCATCAGATGTACTGTAAACTTAAGAGCCAGTCCAGGTACATAAAAAAATAGTTACCAAAATCGGTCCCCTTTTCTAAGATTAGAGAACTGCTGAGCGATGATACAAGCAAATGTTGGTCCAACAAGTCCTCCTACGACTGGTCTTTCCGACATACCACCAGTGAATAGATCTATATCATCCACATGTCTGAAAAAATACATATTAACATTTTTATTATGATCAAGTATTAGTAATAGAAATAAATACTAAGTATATACATGGTCAGTTCACTTTAGGTTCTACTTGTTTAGGACTAATATTAAAAATACATTTTTTATTCTACGACTGATTCTATGCAGATTCATCACAAGATGAATGAGCAAGAAACTCTTGCTGTTCTCTTTTGAATCTTGTGTTGCTCTTTTGAATAGATGTTTTTTTAATATAAATAATTACACAATTAGTAAGTGGCATGCGATAATCAACATAGAAACCGCTACGCACTCTTAGTGCAATCAAATAATATTGTCAGCTCTATAAATTCTAAGATTATCCACAAAAACATTATTATCGTTAACGAACTCTTCAATTTTATAATATGCTTTTTTACAAAAGAACTGTTTTATACGACATTAAATAGACTTAATAATATTCCATTTTACCTGTATAAACTCTCCAACTTTCTCACGGTCCTAACTGGCATCACTCTAAACAGATCTTCAAACTCCAGTATTGCTGACAATCCACACGGTTCTCTCCAAGAAGTATAAGGTGCTACTCCATGATCTCTTCCTCTTTGTATATTGATGGCAGCCAAATCCATTCCGAAGTCAAATTGGGGCGTTTGAAATAGATGATTGGTTAGTTCTTCAGTGATGAATTCATCACGCTTTTGTATTGGTTGGTTGACCATGCCCAATACAAGACGATCTACAGCGCCCATGCTCCAAATATTTGATGGATTTGTTACTTCATTGTGAAGGCTGACGTCTGTAATAGATATTTTTGCATTAGTGATTCAATTTTCATTATCATTTGAGAGGTCTTTGCACAAAATCGTGAATAGGTTTCGCTACCTCACCTATTTCTTCTGCTAATCAGTTTGTGTTGTAAGAACTGATGTTTCTGATTTGATGTTTGTATTAAAATAAACTAAGAAATATTATAATCGTTTTGAACGCAGACTCATTATAAGAGGATTGAGCATGATACCTACTGCTTACAGCAGAATTGCTACTACTGTTTTAACATCGATTGCTGCTATTAATTACTCTTTTAAAGCCCTATTTTCTGAACCCTTTGGCCTGTGGCTAACGTCGATTTTTAGGACAAGTCGATAAAAAATCGATTGAAAGAAGACATCTGGGTAAAATAATCGATTAATTCCATAATCGATTAGTTTTATTACTAGGAGAGATATGGCAATGAAAATGAAATTACATAGTATGTAGATATGATATCATAGTCATCAGGTAATGGCATGTATGCCATGTGTAATGATGATGTGATGCCTCCAGTTCTATATCCTATTGAGGCAAAACATAATAGGACGTATTCTACAATTACAACCAATGTATACCTATGTTGATCGCAAATAAACTTGATTTGATCTGGTCATGTTTATTTGTTTGCCATTCCAGTTACATAAACGGGTGCTGCGGTATTCGGTTTAGCACACCGTCTTACTTCCGATGATCGCGGGTTCGATTCCACGCAGGGTACATGAACATATTTCTATTCATGAGTATGATTATTTCTATTGGTGTGGGTGTTTTCTATGTATATTATGTATTTACAAAATAAAATATATTTAAGTATTTGTATCAGTTGTCTTGTACCAATAACACAAGCTCAGCTTAGCTCGGGACTAGATAACCCTGTGTGAATTGACCCGTCTTTTTTTTTATATTTTCCGCTTCCTTCGTGGCGACATCCTTTTGGACTATTTATTGTCCAGAGTTATTGTTATTATTATTAAGTAATCTGAAGGTCTACTCACTGTTGTTCATAGGTCTGTGGAACCTATCATACCGCACCATTGAGGATTGAACTAAGCTGTGACCGAATCGAAATGCGGCAGATGAGAACGAACTCGCTGGACTTGCGTTAGTTTTAGGGCTGTACTCTTTATAGTAACCCTTTTTCAGGAGTTCCAGGTCAAACAAACGCACCACCTCCGTACCTGAATATAAGAAACAATGGGATAAAGACATCTGTGGGCGATAAAGGAAACCAGAGAAGTGTCGTAATATGTATATCATTACATAGTATAAAACAAAGTGGCTATCACTGTTTGTCCGTCCCTATGTACATATGTTTCAATCTTTAAAACTACGCAACGGACTTTGGAGAGGTTTTTTTTAATAGATAGAGTGATTCAAGATTAAGGATGTTTATAATACATGTACACCCGGGCGAAGCCGGGGCGAGTAGCTAGTATTGTATATAATAATATATTATACAAAGAAACATAACTAACTAGGGCCAGGAAGGGAAACCGAAGGGAACAATATAAACCAGTGATAATTTAGAACAGAATTTGGTATTTGAAATATAATTTTTTTTAAATAGACCATAGGCCAAGTAAGTGGCCTGCATCGAAGTATTTATCAAAAGTTTATAAAGAAGAAAGACTTGATTCATGGTTTATAATGATTAAACTCAATAAATATTAAATCGAATTTAAAAATTTAATCGATTTTAGATATTCTTTTGACAGCTACGTTATCGAAAAAATTCCAGATATTACAATTATTTTACCCTCGTTTCGGATCCCTAGTGCAAAACAACTTCGTATACGAAAAGAATGGGCCGCGAGCAAGGATCCTACTTTTTGGTGGTTGTCCTTCAATCTACATTCGGAACCGCAACTGATTTTCACTTGGCTTCATAATACAAATTTGGTATCAGCGCTCCCTATGATCTCATCGCTCTCATAAAAAAGTCAGAAGCTCTGAATTCGTATAATTTATTTGCTAAACATATTGTAAATAACCTCAAAAAGATCAACAAAACATAATAATTTGCAAAATCACAACATTACTATATTTGAATTAAAAAGAAATATATATTTATTCATTTACGTATGTATATAACTATAATATATATGTATTTATTTCGATAATTTAACATGCCCTCCAGAGGAACACATTATACAATTAAAACTTTGGCCGTATCAAATCGCGGCAGAAGTACTACATAATATATTTATAATACAAAAAAAAAATGGGATAATAAAAACAGTAGAGAAACAAGTAAATTTAATAAAAAAAAAAAATATATACAACTATTATCTGACCTAGTCAAGAACTGCTCTGGTCTTAACTCGTATCCGGTCTGAATGTTTTAACCATTTAGAAGTTTTCATCCGAGAGGAAATTATTGACGAAATTAGGATCTTGCTCGCGGATTTGTTTTTCATTTTCGTTTGAAATTTCATAACAAATAATGTATGGTAATTGGATAAAAATGTTACATCATTGGATCATAATACAGTATCATCAACAGTATCATCATATTTTCCCTTATAACCATCATTGCAGGAATCAACAGTGAGAGATAAAAACAAGAAACTAAAATACCATCATCATCTGGATGAATAGCGGTCCTTCACCGTGCATTTTACAAAAAATTTTTGCCACGCACAACCACATTGTGGAATCAACTTCTAGCAATAGTAGAAATAGAAATATAAGTAATCTTTATTCAAATAGACTCATTACAAGCACTTTTGAATAGTCATATTTTGATTCTACCACTCATTCGGAATGCAGATTCATCACAAGAAGAATGAGCAAGAAATTTGTGAGCAAGAAACTAGTATTTCCGAACCAATACGATATTGAAACCTTCAAAAGCTTATTCCTTCTTAAAATACCAGCAACGTATTTGCAATTTCCCTGGTGTTGCGGGTGCTCACAGACGGCGGTAATCTTTTACCATCCGGTGAGCTGCAAGCACATTTGTGGCCTATGCTATAAAAAATTAAAATCAAAATGCCATAAAATAATAAAAATATGATTACCTAAAATAATGGGCAGGAACTCCCTATATGTGATATGTTGGATCATGGCGCCCACTATTTTCCGCGTCTCCTGGTAGATCTTTTCGTCACTCCAATGAGGGTTGAGATGGGCCAGTTCTTGAGCCATTCTAAGAAACAAAAAAAATAACCCTGGACAATTAACACAGCGCCATCTAGTCCAACGATAAGCAGAGCTTGTGGTACTAATTAACTGATATAAATAATTAGATTTTTTTATATACATACATAACACACATAGTAAACACCCAGGCCGATACAAACAATCATACTCATGAATACAAATGTTTGTACCGTGCGAGGAATCGAACCCGCGACCATCTGACCTTTACAGCTTCACCGGACTATAGGGGGCAAGTGCAGATGGCACTCCAAACCCGCGGAAGGACTTATGGAGCAGCTGAAGGCCAACTCCCTCCTGACGGTTATGGAAACTGAGGTAGACCAGACCAGTTTATACAAACTCCACCAAGATAACCTAACTTGTCCTAACCTGTTGTGCTGTCTCAGCCATACAATATGAGCAGCGACCAGCCCCGGTTGCTCATTAACCCTCGCATCACCAGACTTGAAACAGTCCGTAGAGACTGCTCCTCCACGGCAGAGCTCGTCGTGCCGTTCGGGGGGCAGCAGGGGCCTCCGCTGCTGCACCCGGCCGTATTGGAGCATTCCTGTAGGTTGATTTGTTATCAGATTTTCGTATATACCTAACTGGAGAGATAAAGCATATCTCCACTTTAGGAAATCGGCATATTAATAATAATCTCAGGATAATTCACACGTCCAAACTAAGCAGAGCTTGTGTTATGGGTATTAAACAAGTGATGAATAAACACATCCATTTTTTTAGTAATTAAATACATAGTATATCCTAAAAAAATTAGGATAAGCAGTAACTCAGGATACTTTTATTTTAGATTTATTTTTTAATAATTAATATAAATTCCACACGGACGTATTCGCAAGTAGTAGGTAGGAGGAAATAAAAAAAGAACCCTGGACAACTGAAGGCGTCATCTAATATGAAACTAAACTGAATACAAAAGAAATCTCTATAAAATCAATATACACTGATGTAGTGTTTTTAATAGATATATATAATTATGTAAGCACGTATAAAAAAATATCTTGAATACAAATATTAATATTGAGCGGGACTCGAACCCGTAGCTAACTAAAATTGTGGGACTGTACTTAATGGATTTATATGTATTATTTATTTATATATTCGACGACCTCAGTGGTCTAGTACACCGCTTTACGACCGATGGTCGCGGGTTCGATTCCTCGCACGGCACAAACAATTGTATTCATGAGTATGATTGTTTGTATCGGTCTGGGTGTTTTCTATGTATATATGTATGTATTTACAAAAAAAAAATCTATGTATATGTATCAGTTGTCTAGTACCCATAACACAAGCTCTGCTTACCGTGAGACTAGATGGCGCTGTGTTAATTGTTTAGTACACATCCTATGTGGTTGTAGCCCACACATGCATAAAAGTAATATCTCCTTTGGAAAGTATACACTCTATCCAAAGGAGATAGAAACAAGTTTCATCTCCTTTGGAATAATACAAGCTTTAGCTAGCTTAACTTGGGTCTAGGTGGCGCTGTGTGAATTGTCCTGAGATTATTATTAATATATGTATGTAAATGTGTGAGACTACAAATATTGTAAGACCACAAATTTTCAGTGCGGAAACCTGACCACCGCTACTGGCAGGTTTGCGACCTTCTCTATTACCGATCAGTTTCCGACCATTATTCAATCTAGAATATTTTCAAACTTTCTTCATACTAATTCAAAACCACCAGAGAAAGAGCTGTCAGAGTTAGATAGAATAAAACTTGTTGCTTACCATTCCTAAATAGCCTTAATTTGTCAGACTGTCTTGCTGAGCTGGCATACAATGGTGATCCATCTATATAAGCTGAGACTTGGTTCATTTGTTCCCGCCAACCCAGAGAGCAGTCATCCCGAGGGGCTGGAGATGACCTGACGAAGTCCAAGCACCTTACTCCGCGAGGACCATAAAATGGATCAGATGGTGGCACCTCGATAGGGAAACATTCTGGGTGCTGAAATAACATAATTTTTTTTATAACACAGATCTTACGCATGATTTGAATTCTAGATTTTATTACACCATTTATTATAGAAGACGCTTTTCTAAAGATTTATGAAAACTAAGGACTTATATTATACTAGCCACTCGCCCTGGCTTCGCACGGGTGTACATGTATTATACATATAAACCTTACTCTTGAATAACTCTATTGCTAAAAATTTCATTAAAATCCGTTGCGTAGTTTGAAAGATCTAAGTGAACAAGCGGAAGCGACTTCATTTAACTATAGCTATTTGCCCCGGCTTCGCACGGGTGTACATGTACAGGTTATATATATAAACCTTCCTCTAGAATCACTCTATCTATTTAAAAAACCGCTTCAAAATCTGTTGCGTAGTTTTAAAGATTTAAGCATACATAGGGACGGACAGACAGCGACCGCGACTTTGTTTTATACTATGTAATGATTTTTTTATTAATAATGTTGAAGATGTTTTTAATGGATTACTAAACTGAAGGGATGTTAAACAGAAATACTACACATACAATAAGGTTCTATAATGAAGGGTTGACATATCTCTAACATAAACTAACATAAATGGTTCTTGTCGCTTAATCAAACCATAAGCTATATTTGATAATAAAAAAAATTTTCGAAAGTTTCAACATTGTTTACCTGTGCCCGCTACCTCACTTGAAATTTATAGCTTAAGTGCTATTCTGATGTATAAGCTTTATTACTGTAAAGTTTCATCAAAATCCGTTCAGTAGTTTTTGCGTGAAAGAGTAACAAACATCTATCCATCCAAACTTACTAACTTTTGCGTTTATAATATTAGTAAGAAGTAACATATTTGACTATATATATCTGATTTGTTATAAATAGGATTCATTTCCAGTACGAATTAAAAAAAAATATGGTTCAGTTGAAGTACTCACCAGTAACTCTTTGGGGACAATGCCTCTTCCACCATTTTTGCAGCACCTCGGTACAGACCCGTTAAAACCTCTCGTCTGCGATGATGACGTGATATCATGATCAACAAACTGTCCCCATTGCATCAACAAGTGTGTTATGCCGGGAGATTCCACGTTTTTGCTCTCATGGATACGGGAGCTGATCTCGCGAGCTGACGGGAGTTTGCCGCCGAATATTGATCTCCTGGGAGCTTGGAGGCTGTCTGAGTAGGAAGGGGCCAAGAACCGTTGAACTGGGGTCATCGTAGAACCCCATCGGGGTCTATTAAGGTTGTTGCATGTGCCGTCATGAGTTCGATATCTATTCAGAAACAAAAGAACATCATAGTGTTATCTATTTTATTACACTGGCCAACAAAAAAATAAAAACTGTTTATTCCTACGATTTTTTTCCGTTTCTACCTCGAATTACCACCTTTTTCTCTCAAAGCTTTTGTTTTTGAGTTACAGCAACTTCCCTCATTCACTATGTTCAACTTAGATTTACATTTTTTTAATGGACACTGAAATATATTTTGCTGCCGTTTTCGATATGGTTTCGTCAATAGGATGTTGTGTAATATATCATGACTGTTTTTGCTATAGTTATAGCGAATATCTATATGTAAAATATCGAAAACCTATATAGAACTCGATATTTTTTCGTCAAAATGATAAAACTGTGCATATAAAAACTTGAAGCTATTAGCAATCTTCCAGTATTATCTTCATGCTCGGAGCAATAAAAATACTCAAAAACAGAAAAAAATTAAGGAAACCTAAATTGTGTTGACCAATTTGTTGTTGTAATAGAGAGGGAAGGGTATTGTTAGCAATGGGGACTGGGAACCTATTGCTAGCAATCATCTATCTGAAGGAAATATAGTTTTCAGTTAGTCTCGCACCAACCTTTGAAAGTGTTAGAGTTTCTCAAGCAAAATCTAGTTCATTATTTATGTATTTTTTAATGTATACTAGTAATAAAACTAATAGTAATATTGCCTCTTGAAAACAGCAAACTATTAGTCTATTGTTTGATTTCTTTTCTTGGGCATTATTTATTGTCGAATATATGATAAAACTAGCTGTACTCGCGACTTCGTCCGCGTGGAATTTAACTTTGAAATAAAAGTAGCCTAAATTACTCCTTATTCTATGAGCTACCTGCCAAAAAAAGTCCCGTCAAAATCGGTTCAGTCATTTCAGAGATTAGCCAGGACAAACAGACAGACAAAAATTGTAAAAAAAAGTGTTATTTTGGTTTATGTACCGCAATTATATTCGTATGTAGTAAAAAACTATTGTTTCAATATTACAAACAGACACTCCAATTTTATTTATATGTATAGATTGCGAAAGGAAGAATTACCTTTTGGAAGCGGGCGGACATTTTGGCGCTCGGAGAGGACAGTGCCGCAAGAGTGGAGACTGGCGCAGTGCGCTTGCGCTGGGAAACTGCGCCTCCTCCGTACGACCTTCGAGAGCATCCTCACCAGTACTGTAATAGAAAAACATTTTTTTTTAATTATTTGGCATAGGAAATAATTTGTAATTATCGCATATAAGAATGACCCAGAATAATTTAAGCGCCAACTAGTCCCAAGCTAAGCAGAGCTTGGTTTTTTTAATAGATGATAATGGAATGTACCTTTCATATACCCACGCATACTCGCCTGCGCTAGCGTCCTCCACGCGGTTCCCCCAGGAAACCATCGTGATAAATTCCTGGTAAATTTGTCACGATGGGCTAACTAACCTGACCTCATGCTCATCTTATCATCTTCCACTGGTGCCCCGCCAGCGTAAACCGTTAGCGAAGCCGGGTAAATTATTCCATTATCATACATAACAAAAAAAAAAACGGTATACGCTGGCGGGGCACCATCGTGGCGATTTTACCATTAGTTGACCAGAATGTTTTTAGGGATATATTGCTAAGAAATGGATTACTATCCTTACTAGCATATAATAGCAAAGTTAAATAGAAATAATTTTTATTCAAATAAACTCAATACAAGTTCTTTTGAACATATTTTTTTTATTCTACCACTCATTCGGAATGCAGCCTCAATATATGAGGAATGAGCAAGAAACGTGCGTGTTGCTCTTTTGAATAAATGTTATTTTAAATAAATAAATAATTAGTAATAGAATGACATACTGCGCCGACCCCAAATAATGGGATAAAGGCAAGGCAATGATGATGAAATAATTAGTAATAATTAGAAAATAACAAGAGGCATGCTATGATAATCAACATAGAAACCGCTACGCACTCATTCTTAGTGCAATCAGATAATATTGTCAGTGCTATGAATTTTTAGTACCTTTCTTCTACAAAATAGGGTTGTAATAGCCAGTATTATACCTATTTTTCTACCCTGTTTCAGTACACCTACTGTCTGGTTTCACCCACCTCATAATATCACTTTATACGTATAATCTTAATCTTAATAATAGAATCTGAATAATATAAACGCGAAAGTTGTAAGCATGGATGTTTGTTACTCTTTCACGCAAAAACTACTGAACGGATTTTGATGAAACTTTACAGTATTATAGCTTATTAAAGAACGGATCATTTGATGAATACTTTTTTTTTAATCTAGTATTAATGCTGTCTCATCACAAGAAGAACAAGTAAGAAACTTGTATGCATTAAACTTAACAAATTTAGTGTGTGAATACAAACCACCGATATATTATTATATACGCAGATGAATAACCAACTGGTTAAACAATTAATAAGCGGACACAGGTAGTATATATTAAATAAAATTTAGGTGTCTGTTATATAATAAACAGGTGTATATAATTAAAATTTAGGTTAAATGATTTCCACGAAATGCATATGAAATTAAATACTGTATAACATCAAAACATTAATTTAAAAAAAATGTCTGTATGTTCTTGCTAGTCTCTGAAACGGCTGTACCGATTTTGACGGGACTTTCACTCGCAGATAATAAATGTTGTGAGGAGTAACTTAGCATACATTTCATTTCAGATTTTTTTATTTCAATGAAATAAATCCACGCGGATGTAGTGAGAGGTAACGGTTTTATGTAATATTAATAATAAAGTTTATTATTATGTTATAGTAGCTGTTCCCCGCGACTTCGTCCGCATGGAACTTAACTTTATTTATCCAAAAAAAATAGTTTTTTTCTAAAATAAAAGTAGCCTATGTTGCTCCTTATTACATCAGCTACCTGCCAAAAAAAGTCCCGTCAAAATAGGTCTAGCAATTAAGAGATTAGCCGGAACAAAGAGACACAGACAAAAAATATAAAAAATGTTATTTTGGTGTACGTACCGTATTTATATTCATATGCATGTAGTAAAAAGTGGTTATTTCAATATTACAAACAGACACTCCAATTTTATTTATACTAGTATGTATAGTTTATGCATAATCTTATCTGTGGTATTTGTTTTAACATAAATTCCCATTTTTATAGTTACCAATTTTATATTTATAACATTTTATGTAAAATTAACTTTCGATTCTGTTATCGATGAAGCGATCGGAATTATTTTACATAAACAGGTGGGCGGTGCTGTAGAGAAAGTGAAAATGTTTCTGTTATAAACAGAGCGGACTTTTGATTACAGTTTCGGCTAGTTTCGTCACCAAAAATTTTTTTTTTTCAGTTTAAAAGAGGAAAAAACTAAAAAAAAAACAAAAAAAAGCAAATGTTTAAATAGGCAAAAAAGTACAGAAATTTAGTTTCTTACCCGGGACAAATAAAATTATTATAGTGACATTTTATATGTTATTCTGATGTATTAGCTATATTACTGTAACATTTCATCAAAATCCGGTCAGTAGTTTTTGCGTGAAAGAGTGAAAAACATCCATACATACTCACAAACTTTTGCGTTTATAATGTAAATAAGATTATTATAAATGGGATAAGGAAGAAGCAGAAGATGTTATCATCGTTACATAGTATAAAACAAAGTCGCTATCGCTGTCTGTCCGTCCCTATGTATGCTTAAATCTTTAAAACTACGCAACGGATTTTGAAGCGGCTTTTTTTAATAGATAGAGTGATTCAAGAGGAAGGTATATATAATACATGTACACCTGTGCGAAGCCGGGGCGAGTAGCTAGTCATTTATGAATAAATTTAGCAACAACATTACATAATCAAGCTAAAGTACATCCAATTAGAAAATTACGTACTTAATCCCACAAAATCTTAAGTAATGTATTGCACCGACTTGCATTAAGTAACTCTAAGTATCTGCGAGTACATTTAATTTACAGAACTGTGTAAATCCAAGAGTCACGATCGTGAATAATCAATTTCACGATCTTAATTCCACGTCGGTCCAGCTCGACGTTCTAATTACTGTTTCTTCATAAAGTCACGGTGAAATATCATACGCTACTTGTATTAGAGAGATGAACTTCTTTTTAATGGATAATAATGAACATTGCCGACCTCGGTGGTCTAGTGGTTTAAGTCCGATGGTTGCGGGTTCGATTCTTCGAACAACATTCATTCATGAGTATGATTGTTTGTATCGGTCTGGTCTGGGTGTTTTTTATGTATCATATTATTATATAAAGTCGCTGTTGGTGTCTGTCCCTATATATGCTTAAATCTTTAAAACTGCACAACGGATTTTGAAGCGGTTTTTTTTAATATATAGAGTGATTTTATAGGAAGGTTTATATATATAATACATGTCCACCCGTGTGAAGACGGGGCGGGTAGTTAGTGATATATATGTATTTACGAAAAAAAATCTATGTATTTGTATCAGTTATCTAGTACCTATAACACAAGCTTTAACTAGCTTAACTTGATCTAGATGGCGTGTTGTGAATTGTCTTAAGATTAATATTATTATTGCTTGCCTGCGCTAACGTTTTACGCTGGCGGGGCACCAGTGGAGGATAAGATGAGCATGAGGTCAGGTCAGTTAGTCCATCGTGGTAAAATCACTAGGAATTTATCAAGATGGTTTCCTTGGGGAACTACGTAGTCAACCTGATATGACATTGCTAGCAATAGGATTATTAGTCCACATTACTAAAAATCCCATTTCCCCAAGACAGACAAACTTGTAATTCCGTGGATTCACCGTGCGGGTGCCGACTCCATCGTGTGGCAGAGAGGGAGACTCCGAGCAGTTCCCGGGCTTGTTTTTTTTTTTTTTTTCTTCCCAGGATCTTCTGCAATCTTGTTGTTTGGGAGCCGAAGGGCATCGCTATTGGGATACAATGCACAGCGGTGTATATATATGGTAAGGTAATTTGGTTTTGATTGATATATTTGATTTTTGTTTGAATGTTAGTTTGTAATATTTGTTATTTATTTTGTATTTGCATTATTTATTTATTATATGTAGAATTTTGTTCTTATTTTATTTATGTATTTATTATTATTATTTTGTTGGGCTTGTTACCCGGGTGGTGGTTTAAGAGGGTCCTTCCCGACATACGTCTACACTCATCTTCACTGCTCGTGTTTCTCTCCCTGCCGCAGTGCAGCTTCAAATATAGGTTCTAGTACAGAACACAGCGTTCTAGACAGGCCAAGATCTTTTAGAAGATTCTAGAGAGATCGTTGGTATACCTCTCGCTACCACAAAGTTGGTCTATAAATTAACCATATAGCTATTTTACATTAATTTGTTTATTAGTTTGTAATATTTATTTGTTTTTATTGCATGGTCTTTATATATATATTTGTTTCCCATGGAGCCAGTTACCAGCTGGCTCTACCAGTATGTAACGTTGAGTTTTTTTCGAATATTGGAATGGTCTGGTCTGGATGAAGAAACTCCTACATCCTCTGGTGATTTACAATGTTTTGAATACGTTTCAATTAAAATAGTCTAGTCAGTTGCAATGCCTAGGATTGAGAAGAGTCAAATATCAAATTAAATTGTCATAAATTTTACATGTCTATTTTCAATTTAGAAATATTTTTTATTCGAATATATAGTTAACATTATAACCAAACAGTTATGAGTACAGTAATAAAATAAAACTTTAATAATAATAAATCAAGAAGTAGAGATAAAAAAAATTGCATTTTATTAACACTATAACTTTGTAATGCAAAAGCAAGAAATAAAAACGTTTTTTTTTTATTATTTATTTTATTTATTACTTATTATTATTATTCTTACAACATAAACAGACAGTTACGCTTACAACTTATTTATGTGTATAAACGTTTAATTATTTATTTGTTTGTAGAATCCAGTATTACAAGTAGGTCTTGTAATATTAAATTTTGTTTGTTTATTTGTAAAACTTTATTATACAGTAAATACATTTAAATTAACTAAGGATGCAACGATCATAAAAAATATTATGTTCAATGTATTTAACCTGCATATAGGTGTGCATAATTTATATAACAATAATTATTAATAATGTAATTGTTTCAATACAATCACAATAGCATCCATTCCTGCACTAGGCTAGGCCTGTCCTGTAGGAACCAGAATACGAATTATCTTGTAAAAAAAAATTATTACGTATAATTGAATTAAAATTTACAAATATTATATATTGTAAGCAGCAACCTCCAGCGAAAGCTCACACTTTCCCCGGGGTCAGCTGTAATTATCATATCTATGCATGACTTTTATGCATACACAACCAATTCTCACCTCGTAGAAGAGAAATCAACAAATTGTTGAACAAATCACACGCCATTCACTTTCGTTTGTATGTTTAATTAATTGATTAGTTCTAACATTAAATATATAATAAATAAATAACCCTGAATAATTTTTTTATTGGGTTTTTTGTATTGTCAGGTGTATGAACTTACACTGCGACCTGCATAGA
This sequence comes from Achroia grisella, assembly GCF_030625045.1. Taxonomy (NCBI): domain Eukaryota; kingdom Metazoa; phylum Arthropoda; class Insecta; order Lepidoptera; family Pyralidae; genus Achroia; species Achroia grisella. The sequence goes on along the minus strand of NW_026713043.1, from coordinate 2,287,962 downwards.
TCTATTGTGCTTGCCCTTTTTCAGAGTTCGCTACCTAGACCCGTCAGGGACAAGAATTGAAGGATATTCTTAGGAGCGATGGTTTTTATCTCCTTTGGATAGAGTGTATACTTTCCAAAGGAGATATGGCATGTGTGGGCAACACACAACCACATAGGATGTGTACTAAACAATTCACACAGCGCCATCTAGTCTCACGGTAAGCAGAGCTTGTGTTATGGGTACTAGACTACTGATATAAATATTTAGATATTTTTTTTGTAAGTACATGTATAGTATATATAGAATACACCCAGACCGATACAAATAATCATGCTCATGAAAACAAATTTTGCACCGCCCGAGGAATCGAAACCGCGACCATCAAGAATGAAGCGGTGTGCTAAACCGCTGGACCACCGAGACCGTCGACTCGAATATTATTTTAAAGTTTTTTATGCATCGACTTGCATCAGAGAGTAATAAAATCGACGAAACTTAAATAAAAACCACGGCTAGAGGTTCGAATTTCGGCTCAGGTCGTCATAATTTCGATTCCCGTTTGATTTGACGGGGAATCGATCGGAGAGTGGATAAACTTACTAATGTACAATAAATAGTACAATAAAATCACCGGTATAGTAACTACCTACATACTACAATAAAATAGCGACACCTCATCACATCATTTATAACGCTACATTGGTGAGTTGATAACCACCACGCTACAATGTGAACAAAGTAAATACATATCTATCTATATATATGTCTAAAAATTAATATATATTTACGTGATTTTGTAAAGTTACATCAGTATCGACATTTAGTTTAGTTATGCTATTTAATATTGGGGCCAATTATGAAATTTTACTTTCATTTCAAAACAGATTCTCTCGTTTAATAATCGGAAGACTAGTAAATTTTTAAATATTAAGCTAAGTTTAAAATATAACATATTGGAATCAATAATATTAGTAAGTAAACGCAGTATATCACGATTGATTCCACTTGAGGAGTACAGATTATTAAACTTTGAAAAATTTTCCCGCCTATGAATAAATCTTGTCTTTAACATTTGTATACTGCGAATCTGCAAGCGTTTTTTTTCAAATCCATATTTTTACGCGAGATTAAATTAAGGACGTTGCACTAACAAAACGCAGTATTGATTTCGTCTATATTTGTACTTTAAATTAAAAAGTTTACGTTGTTGTTTTTATAACAAATATTTTTTTATAAATTCATTTCGGACAGGCAAAGAGAATGGTCCATACTTCCTTGTCATAGTTTTATAAATCTCTAGTGGGTGCAATTAATTTCTTTCATAGAATATGCGTAATATATTTAAGAGCATTAATCAACTTATTTCTTCCGTGTATGTAGTAAGCTATATTTAAATAATAAATTTAGTTTATTTTATTTGCATTAATTATTTTAGTTAATTTATAGCCTACTCTTATTTTTAAATTTAGAATTATTTACGATTCTATATAGAAGACATTTAGTATGTGAAAATGGAACACAGGCTAGTGATGTACAAACAAAGAATGACATGTTTTATAGTCTAGTTTGGCGCCAAGGAAAAACGTCAAATCGAAACTGGATTTTAACTTATGATTTTATTTTTAACACTTTAATGACATTTAGGCTATTATGCCAATGCCACATAATAATATATTTTGAAATCATATATTATTGTCTTCCTTTCACGAGAAGACGCCAAGTGGAATAATATATGTATAACGGCCTCGGATCCGGTAATTAGATGGTAGTGCGAATTAAATAATAATTTATATAATAATGTTGTGAAATATGATTGTGTGATAGTGCGGTATTACTCATATAGACGGATTAATATGCAAGTCGGAGTCTTAATTGTAGAATTATTAAAAATTCTCCATTAGAGAATTAATATAAGTGACATTTAAAAAAAGTTTCGAGTCATATTTTCAACATGTAATAACGTCATGAAAAGTATCATTAAAATTTCGAAGGTATAGCACAATAACTCAAAAACATTGTGAACTTTTTGGAGTTTGGTAGAAAATTCTCTATTAAAGAAATTTCTTTAGGTTAAAACATGAATTGTTATTATTAATTAAATCAGTAATTAGATGTTACTCGTCACTTCGTCCGTGGGAATTTTTTTATTATATATAGAAAATTTTATCAAAATCGCTCCAGCCATTTCAGAGACTAGCAAGAAGAAAAAGGCAGATAAACAGACAATTGTATTTAAAAGAGCAACAAGTTTCTTGCTCATTCTTCTTGTGATGAGTCTGTGTTCCGAATGATTGGTAGAATCAAAAAAATGTGACCATTCAAAAGTGCTTATATTAAGTTTATTTGAATAAAGATTATTTATATTTCCATAACGCTAGGATAGTAGTTTTTCAGCGCTGAATTACTAGAGAAATCCTTTAAGAAAGATACCATCCAGAACGGAGTTATTACCTCGGATGATCTGGATCGCAGATTATGACACTTAATAATAATAATCTCAGAACAATTCACGCAGCGCCATCTAGACCCAAGTTAAGTTAGCTAAAGCTTGTGTTATGAGTACTAGACAACTGATATAAATACTGTTTTTTTATTTGTATTAATGTTATAAATATTAGTGAATCAGTCTGTCTGTTTGTTATACCTGAAGAGTTAACTGTTATGATTTTTGCTATAAATTCATATAGAGTGGACTTTTAATCATTCGAATTTAATCTCCTCTTATTGGACATATGCGAGGGGATGAGATTCGAAGGGGTGAAATTAGGGATGGATGAATTCACACGCACAGATTTTTGATATAGGTTTCTATAAGATAAGTCCATTTTTGCTGATGGTTTTGATGAATCTTTACAGTAACATAGTTTATACATCGGAATAACATATAGGCTATAATTTAATAACATATTATGTAAATTCAGCGAAATATAATAACAAATGTCAAGTGTGATGCAGATATGGTCGCGCGGGTCGGCTAATCTATACATATAAATAAAACTGGAGTGTATGTTTGTAATATTGAAATAATCGTTTTTTACTACATACATATGGATATAAATACGGTACTTACACCAAAATAACATTTTTTACAATTTTTATCTGTCTGTCTGTCGGTCTGTCTGTTCCGGGTAATCTCTGAAATGGCTGGACCGATTTTGACGGGAGTTGTTCCGGCAGGTAGCTGATGTAATAATGAGTAACTTAGGCTACTTTTATTTTAGAAAAATAAAGTTAAATAACCACGCGGACGAAGTCGCGGGAACAGCTAGTAAAATATAAAAACAAATATATGTATATACAAACCTGGATGCACCGCTCCTGGACTATAAAGTCAGTCAATCCATTATTAAGTCAAGTCACGTCACTGTCATTTTGTCATACACTGTCACTAGTTATGTCACTGGTCAGTCATAAAAATTGGTGGTACATGTCATAATCAGTCTTGCGAAATTAAAAAATAATAAATATTTGAATTTGGAATGACTAGAACGCGAATTTGAATTTGGCTCGTGTTGGCGCCAGTGCGCGTCGGGCCGCCATCGCGTCCGCGCTGTACTGTCGTGGGGGGAGTGATACGCGCGTTCAAATACTACCACTTCTTCTCCACGACATGTCGCAATGAAAGGTCTGTTGACAAACACCAGGTGCTACGGAAGGCTAAGCAGTGACTTGAGCTTGTATACCGGCCGATTTGTCTCGGTACAGATCGATTCGTTGCATTAAAGGGTTGCGTATTTTTTTACTTTTGATTGCAATATCAAGTACTGCACAATCTATTAGTGAACAAATAGGTTATGTTTACCAATATAGCTGTTATTTTCTATGGGCTTTTTCGATTTTTGGTAATTCTCCCTATACCCGAGATGAAATCGGGCTGAAAGTCTTGGTTATATCAGTTACTGTACCCGAGGTTTCACTCGCGTTAAATTTATATCCTATTCTAATGTATAGCTATATTACTGGAAAGTTTCATAAAAATCTGTTCTGTAATTTTTGCGTGAAAGACTAACAAACATTATCCATCCATCTATAATCACAAACTTTCGGTTGACCTCCTGGTTCCTCCTGGACTATTATGTTAAATTCCTATTGAATTTGCCACGATGGTCTAACTGGCTTGACCTTATGCTCATCTTATAAATATCCTAATTTAGCATCCCCTCCAGAGGAACACATTAAGCAATTAAAACTTTGGCTGTATCAAATCGAGGCAGAAGTACTAGATAATATATTTATAATAAAAAAAAAATGTGATAATAAAAACAGTAGAAAAAAAATATCCACTGGTACCCAGCAAGCGTAAATCCTTAGAGCAGACGTAGTCGCCAATTAAATGATAATGGAGACATAGTTGTCTCCATCATTGCATTACAATTCATAAAAAAAATCCTTAACGATACAATTGACAGATGGGACTCTACTCTGAAAGAATAGGGGGTTCGAATCTCAGGCCAGGTTGTTGTATTAGACTATTAATACCACGCTTAAATTCTCAGACAATAAACCTGAATAAGTATAAGCGAAACATTGTGTAATATTGTATCTAAACAATAATATAATGTTAATATCTCCGCATCTCAATACTACAATAGATAATTAATTATTTGTAAAAAAAATGGTTTAAATAATGCGTTTGACCTGAATAAATGGTCACGATGTATATGTTCATGCTTGTGCTGAGGTATTTTCGAAGAGTAAAAAAAAAAGTTTGTTCTATTTTCGATTGTTTGTCGCAGACCTATTAGTTGACGTAAAATTACGCGGGTCACTCGTCCGTTGACGTTTCAAAATTATGGAACGCTAAAATGGCCGCCATTATTGATAAATCGATCAAAATATATGATAAAATGGAGAATCCGCGCTCCATCCAGAATCTATTAAAAAACCTAGAAACTTAATCAATTTTTAATTACGTCATATCAATATTTTAAGATAAATAACTTGTGAAGACAATTATTTGAAGGAAATAAAATATGAAAACACTACCGAAGACAATGGCTGTATAGGCTGAATCCTTTTGCCTTTCCCTGAAACCGGAAAATCCGAACAAAAAAAAATGTCCGCCATTGTAAATTATCGATTATTTAAAAAGACAAGATTCCGATTATTTAAAAAATATACTTATAAATGTAAGTTTTGACTGCAATTTCTAATAATTCCTTAGCCTAGTCTACGTTTAAACTTCTTCATGTCTATCAAATATATGGTAGTGTGTGTAATATTTATTTATTGATTTAATATATTTTTTATGCATAATTAAAAAAAAATATCAACTTCCTGCTATCGTTCTCTTTTTAAACTCTCCTCTGTTCGCGCAAATTTCCGTAAAAAGGTGTACAAACTTTTTACTCCACGTATTAATGTAATGATTATAGTTATTACCACAGATAATATAATATGGTTATTACCAACTAATAACTTTCTGGAAAACGCTGGACGAGGCCTTTGTGTCTAAAGGACACGTTGACTCGGAGACTGATGTGCAGAATTAAAAGTAACATATACATATATATAAGAAATATTTCTTTTATATTTTAAACTTTTAAATAAATATTTTTGTTAGATTGTATAAGTTTGTGTCAATTAATAAAGGCTTTGATTTTCCTATAATAAGTAAAAATAAGATCTATGTGTTTGACGAACTTACTTCCAATGGTCACGGATGGCGGTGGTATGATTGTTCGTATTCTATGTATAATTGGTATGTATTCTATGTACAATTTTTATGTATTTACGATAAAAATTATGTATTTGTATAAATTGTCTAGTATTCATAATGATTATAGTCATTATTGTCCTCCATTAAAGTTATGTTTCAATTACTTTCCGCAGTAGTTTTAGGCTGTGGCTTCATAATAGTTGTTACTGCAGTGAAATAGAGTGCAACTGTGGTCAATTGCCGGCTGTTGCGCGTTTACCTTTTACCTAATTCAATGAAAACAACGTAATTCATGGTACAATAACAATGTCAATGGAAAATTCTCTGTTAACAATTTACGTTAAATATTTACAACTGGCAACGAAACTGCTTATAGTTATTTTTCGGAGTACTCTAATGCCCGAGAGTGACGAGTAGCTGCTCGGTTTTATAATAACTGACGTGTTTAACTAATCGCTTCTGTGTTTACATTAATTGTCATAAATCTCTAAAGAACATTATGTGAATATATGTATCGAAGTATTAGTTCAGTATAAATATAAAAAAAAATAGTTATAGTATAAAATTAAAATAATAAGTTCGACAATTTAAAAAAATGAAAATGTCAAAAATAATTAAGACTAAACATAAACATATAATGTCCAAAATACAGATACTAATACAATATACATAAAGATAAAAAAAATTAATATATAATATGTACTTGAATACCTAAACAAAAAAAAATTACATTTATAATAAATATATACTAAATCATAAATATATACTAAATCAATCATAATTAAGAAAATACATATAATGGCGAAGTGCAATGCGTGTGGAAAGTTTATGTCGATAATGAAAGCAACAAACATTTGTACTAGTTACAATATGTTGCACCTGGCGTGCGTATACCAAAGGGCGTACAGGTGGTGTACTCACAGATTTTCGAGTGTAATTTAGTAAGATTGAGGAAGATGTCTATCGGTGTTACACAAAATTCCTTCAGTTTCCTAAAATAAAATCCCCTAATTTTATGTACATAATTGAAAAAATATATCCCCTATATATTTACGTAAAGCAATGTCGGCGCGGCTGTATGTTCACTTATATCTTTTAAATTACCTAGCTGATTTTAATACCGTTTTCAGCAATAGATAGAGCGATTCAAGAGGAAAGGTTTTTGTGTATGATAATGGAATGGTGCACCCGCCTGCGCTCACGGTTTACGCTGGCACTTGGAGGGCCCCTTGTCAGAGGAGCATCGTCTTTCTATAGCTATGAGCAGACGGATGTTGAAGTCGGTTTTTTTTATTATAAAAGTGTTTGAAAGAAAGAAGAAAGAAAAATATATTTATTTGGCGCATACAAAACAATCATACAATATTTTACAAAAATTATAACAAATTAGTTTTAGTTTAGTTTGCGCTTGGTGTTACGTCATCTGATGGTAAATGATGACAAGACTTAGGATGTAGGGCGCTTAGTCAGAAGATATCTATTCACCATAGATTTGAAGAATCCGAGCTTGTTATTCTCCGGGAACACGAAAGCTGGAAGTGTGTTCCACTATTTGGTATTAGTAGTTAGTAAATAGTAGTAGTAATTTAGTTTGGCGTATTAGTGATATTGTTATTATTATATAAATTTTCATAATGATTGGTTATATTGTTAAGGTGTGAAAGCGTAACAAACAAACACTCACTTTCCCATCTATATAAATAAATAAAATCGAAATGTCTGTTTGTTTTTTATTATTTTAAATTAACAGCTTTTGACTAAATGCATATGAAAGTATTCATAAGATGTAATTTAAAATATATAAGCGAACAGACAACGGCTGTGACTCTGTTTTATACTATACTAGGTAATCGCCCCGGCTTCGTCCGGGTGTACATGTATTATATATGTAAACCTTCGTCTTGAATAACTCTATTTATTAAAAAACCCGCATTAAAATCCGTTGCGTAGTTTTAAAGATTTAAGCATACATAGGGACGGACAGACAGCGGCAGCGACTATATTTTATACTATGTAATGATGATAAAGATATGTTAAATGAAATTTAAACAACTACTAACTGCCTACAAAATTATGGAGTGCAATGCTTAAATAAGTAAAAATAGGATGTATTTGTTTGATGACCTCGGTGGTCTAGCGGTTTAGCACATCGCCTTACTTCCAATGGTCGTAGGTTCGTTTCCTCGCTCGCACGGTACAAACATTTGTATTCATGAGTATGATTGTATGTTTTGGTTTGGATGTTTTCTATGTATAATATGTATGTAATTTACGATAAAAATGCCTACATATACCTATGTATTTGTATCACTAATCTAGTACGTAACACAAGCCTTAGCCAGCTTAACTTGGGCCTAGATGGCGTTGTGTGAATTGTCCTGAGGTTATTTTTATTATTTGTAGAGATACATAAATCGGTCTGTGTGTTTTCTATGTATAATATGTATGTATTTGCGATAAAAATATCTATGTATTTATATCAATTGTCTAGTACCCATAACACTAGTCTAGATGGCGCTGTGTGAATTATCCTGAGACTATTATTATTTGTAGAGATACATAAATCGGTCTGTATGTTTTCTATGTATAATATGTATGTATTTACAATAAAAAATACCTATGTATTTATATCAATTGTCTAGTACCCATAACACTAGTCTAGATGGCGCTGTGTGAATTGTCCTGAGACTATTATTATTTGAAGAGATACATAAATCGGTCTGTGTGTTTTCTATGTATAATATGTTTGTATTTGCGATAAAAATATCTATGTATTTATATCAATTGTCTAGTACCCATAACACTAGTCTAGATGGCGCTGTGTGAATTGTCCTAGGATTATTATTATTTGTATAGATATGTAATTTGAAAGAGATAATTTCTTCATATCATTGTATGGTAGCGTGAAAGTTATCCATACACGAGTTCTAATACAATGTAACTACAATAGCTGACTCTCGAATCATCCAATTTACTGAGCGAATTTGAAAGCTGCTGCATCCGCGAGATGAAGTTTTGCATTGCCTTTACTTATTGCCATAAGAGAAAATGAAACTCATGACATTTAATTGGCAATTTCGCATTTTGCTCTTGGTATTTCTATATTCAATTATTCTATACTAACTACCCGCCCCAGCTTTGCACGAGTGTATGTATTATATGTATATATAAAACTTCCTGTTGAATTACTCTATCTACTAAAAAAACCGCTTCAAAATCCGAATTAAGCTTACATAGGGACGGTCAGATAGCGACAGCGATTTTGTTTTATACTATGTAACTATAGATGAATAAAAAAATATATAAATAAAATATGAGATGTTGTAAGATATATTCCCCGTCAAATTCTAACTAGGATTGTCGGCCTGAGCCGAGGTTCGAATCTGTAGCAGTACCTTCAGACTATAGTCGTATCCGTCAGGCGGGAGTTGGTGTTTAGTCGCTCCATAAGTCCTTCCGCAGGTTTGGAGTGCCATCTGCACTCGCTCCCTATCATCCGGTGAAGTTGTAAAGACCAGCTGTGGCCTAGCAATAGAGTAATCCGAAAAAAAATTTAAAATATCTTTATTCATGTAGGTCTATTACAAACTCTTATGATATGTCAAATCTACCGTCAGTTCGGAATGATTTCGAGATGAGAAGAACTGACAAGAAACTCAGCTCGTATTCTTTTCAAATTAATATTATACATGTTTACAATAATACAGATTAATTTTTAAATTCAAATTTGAGAGTATGCTATTAATAATAATAATAATAATAATAATAATAATAATCTCAGGACAATTCACACAGAGCCATCTAGACCCAAGTTAAGCTAGCTAGAGCTTGTGTTATGGGTACTAGATAACTGATACATATACATAGATATATTTTTTTTGTAAATACATACATATTATACATAGAAAACACCCAGACCGATACAAACAATCATACAAATGTTTGTGCCGTGCGAGGAATCGAACCCGCGACCATCGGTCGTAAAGCGGTGTACTTAACCGCTAGACCACCGAGATCGTCAATTATACAATTATATTGTAAAAGCCATTTGCTTTTGCAATAGCATTCTCCAAAATCTAAATCTAATCAGTGTTCGTAGCCCAAACAGACCAGTCATCAAAAAGAAGCAGCACCCGTTCACGAGTATGACGGATGAGCCAGCCATCATTGCACTCAACCATATTAGAGGGAGCACATCGACCCGGCCCACCACGCCGCCACAAGTTTGAACTTTATAGCGAGCATGACTATTTCAAGTTACTCCACTACGTCATTTATATTACTTACAGCATAAACTGTAACACAGACAGTTTTCCCCCATTACAATATTTGATTTACGTTATTTAAATACAACGTGTCATATTAAAAAAGTATAATTTGTATAATTCAATAATAATAATAATAATAATAATAATATTAATCTCAGGACAATTCACACAGCGCCATCTAGTCCCAAGTTAAGCTAGCTAAAGCTTGTGTTATGGGTACTAAATAACTGATATAAATACATAGATTTTTTTTTCGTAAATACATACATATTATACATAGAAAATACCCAGACCGATACAAACAATCATACTCGTGAATACAAATGTTTGTGCCGTGCGAGGAATCGAACCCGCGACCATTGGACATAAAGCGGTGTGCTGGACCGCTATACCACCAAGGTCGTAATACATCAATCGTTGGTTGTTATGCGCTGGAGGTACCTACAGCTACTTTCTATCAGCGCCCGCGCAGTCCCAATCGCTACATATATATTGATCTATAACTTTTTTATGTAACTCGACGGCGTCGGTGGTCTAGCCGTTTAGCATACTGCTTTACTTCCGATGTCGCTGGTTCGGTTCCTCGCACGGTACGAATAATTGTATTCATGAGTATGATTGTTTTCGGTGGTCTACCGGTTTTGCACATTGCTTTACTTTCGATGGTCGCAAGTTCAATATCTCGCTCGGTGAAAACAATTGTATTCATGAGTATGATTGTTTGTATCGTTCTGGATATTTTCTATGTATATTATGTATTGTGTGTGTATTATTATGGAATGATTTTTACGGGACTTTTACTCGCAGATTACTAATGTTATAAGTTTGTACTCAAACTTAGACCACTTTTAGTTAAGAAATTATTTTAATTAGGCGCGTAAATCACAGATAGCTAATTTTATAAGGAGTAACTTAGGCTACTTTTTACTTTAGAAATTTATTTATTTTAGTTCCATGCAGACAGAGCTGGTAATAGCTAGTTTATAATAATTTTGAGAAATTAACATAAATATGAAATTTTATAAGATTCATTTCTTCTTAAATATTTTAACATTTTTAAAGTTAGCAACCCTGGTTTATTGTAGTATTGCAACCCTGATAAGTGTAGTATTTAAAAAAACTAAACAGGTACAGATAATTGTATAAAAAAATCCATAGAATTGGGTCGACGATTCATAGAGTTGGCTAACCGACGAAAGTGAAATGCAAAGATCCAGTGGCATCCAAGGCTAGCGTGTGTTGTATGTATGTATGTATGTATGTACTTCCTCCACGAACACCTAAACTCATTGAGAGTATAGCCACGTTGTAATATCTTATTAATATTACTAGATGTTCCCGTCTTCGTCCGCGTGAAATTTAACTTTATTTTTCCACCCCTAAGGGGATAAATTAACGCGAGCGAAGCGTGGGCAAAAGCTAGTAGGCTATAAATTACACGCGTGTGAAACCGCGAGCGCAGCTAGTATAATAATATTTCATGACAATTTACACAACGCCAATTAGTTATTGTTATAATATAATAATATTTAGAACAATTCACATAGGATTATCCATTATAAAGATAAACCGAGCTGTGTTATGGATACTAGAAAACTGATAGTTTTTTGTAATTACATAACATACATAAAAAACACACAGACCGATACAAACAATCATACTCATGATAAATGTTTGTACCATTCGACGAATCGAACCCGCGACCATAAAATAAACGCTCAACCGCCAGACTACCGAGGCCGTCATTTTGATTTCAAACAGGTTGTAAGGCTAAAAATTTACCTATTGATATAATTAAAGTATATATCTAATGTTAATGTATGTATAATATGCCAAGGCAGTTGTTTCGACTGCGACTGGCCCATCTAGATTGGTTTATGTCAAGGCGACTTGGATGAGACTCGAGCAAATGTACATCACCACTACATAGTATAAAACAAAATCGCTGTCGCCGTCTGTCCGTCCCTATGTATGCTTAAATCTTTTAAAACTACGCAACAGATTTTGAAGCGGTTTATTTTAAGAGCTATCTATTAAAATAAACCGCTTCAAAATCCGATAAAATTCAAGAGGATTGTTTATATGTATAATACATGCACAATATTGTAGAGAAACTGATAAATTTAGAGGTTTCTAATTTGATGTCGTAAAGAAACACATTTGTAACTTACATTGCAAATGCTGGCTGAACCCCACGAGATAAATCATAATAATGTACTGCAGTATTGTACACATTAAAAAGGTCAATAAAAAAGTCGGCGATGGTATATATATATCTCTTAAGGATAACCCACAACAACCATTTTTTATCCTTTACATATTACGGGAAAAAATTGATTATTTACGAAGTGATTTTAATCAATATAGTATTAAATTTTATCCAATAAAGTACCTTAAACACATTGTCCATTTAATATACATCAATATGGCCATTTACAGCATGTAATTTCAATGATTATTTCCGAAGATATTACAGATTTAAAATGCAGGGACATAGCGATGACTGCGATGCGATATATTATGAATATTAAACAAACAGAAATATTTTGCATCATCATAATTTGACGATATTATTATATGTAAAGATTATATAACACTACACTTTGTAGTATATAAAACACTATAAAGTGTAGTGTATGTAATAATAACATAGCTTTCTCTATTCTCTGTCAACGTTTTTAATATAATAATGTGTAACTGCTTACGTTGTTGCAAACTTATAAAGAAACGCAGTGATCGTTAAATTGAATAGTCACTTGTGTATTTTGTTTCAACCAGAAAGCAGTTTCAGTTAAAAAAAATAAATAAGTAATACTAAAGTCTTAACAGTAATACTTGACTATTTATAATTATTTGTAACACAAATCTGATAATTTTGCCAAACTGAAGATGACACGCCACTATACATCTTATGTGGTTGTAGCCAACTCATGCATAAACGAAATATTTCCTTTGGAAAGTATACACGCTATCCCGGGGACATATAAACCATCCTTCAATTCTTGAGGGATTACGGGTCTTGGTAGTGAACTCTGAAAACGGGCGGACACAATAAATCTATGCAGGTGGGGGGAAGGATTGTTAGTAATGTGGATTGATAACCCCATTGCTAGCAATGTACCATGTCAGGTCGACCTCCACGCGGTTCCCCCTGGAAACCATCGTGATAAATTCCTGGTGAATTTGTCACGATGGACTAACTGACCTGACCTCATGCTCATCTTATCATCCTCCACTGGTGCCCTGCCAGCGTAAACCGTTAGCGCAGGCGGGTGCACCATGCCATTATCATCCACAAAACAAAAATCTATGCAGGTCGCAGTGCTCAGATTTAAGTACCTGACAATAGCCTAAAACCTTCAATAAAAAAAAATAAACGATACATTAGATTTATGTGTTAATTGCAAAATAAAGAATTAACTTAATAATAAATATGATATGTCATAACTAAACTAATGATATATTTTGTCGTAATATTATAACTTTTTGGCCTTTACAGCTTCACTCAACGATAGAGGGCGAATGTAGATGACACTCCAAACTTGCGGAAGGGCTTATGGAGCGGCTGTAGGCCAACTCCCGCCTGATGGATACGACTTTAGTCTTAGAGCTTAGAGTCTTGCCTATGACTGTCAATTTTGAGCTCTCTTTGAATTGGATATTGATCAGAGGGGAAAAATTATAAAGAGATAGCGAGGGAGAGAGCTGATTTTGTTATTAGGATCGAAAACTCCAGAAAAACTACGGCGATTTGAGAAATTTTTTCACTGTTTACTGTACTGTACCTTAACATTGGTCTAGAGAGACATAGACTCTATCTGTCCTCACGCCAGTTCTCTTACGTGGTAGGCAGAGAGAATTTTATGCTTACCTCTGTAGGCTACCAACATTCTTACATAAACTTCTTTACTCTCATTCCTGTTTCAACACGCCAATCATACCATACGTCTATCCTTACAAACAATTCTTGTTCATTCACACTCGTAACTCTCTTAAACATACACACTGATTCTCAAGACTCGTGACTCCCTCATCAGACATATACTATAACCCTATGTATCCTAAAACTCACACAGCCTAAAAAATAAAACTGATTATATAGTGGCGCAGTTAATATTCACTCAATCATTTGTATACTGAATTAAAAAGGTCAAAATATGAATTACAAACGTTATTGAAATATATCTTCCGTGTATTTTGTTGGTTGTTTAGTATTCTAAGAGATTTGATGACACTAAGTGTTTTAATCTGTACATACTCGTATCATAAAAACGTTACTCATGAGGTGTGAGGCGAAACATTTTATTCCAATTTAAAATTCAATAATCGAAATACAAAATTAAAAATGTAAATTCTAAATGTGAAATAGGAAATTGGGAATTCATAATTTGAAATTGGTAATTGGAAGTTGGAAATTTGAAATTTGAAATTGGAATCTCAAAATTTGAAATTCGAATTTAGAAATTCGAAATTCAATGTTACAAATCGAAATTCAAAATTTATAATTCCAAATTCAAAATTTTAATACTTCATTTGGGTAACACTTTCACTTAGTTCAATATAGTTTTTAAGCATAAAAATGCCTTTATTCTACATATATTCGGATTCGTGCTACAAAACTTAATTACTAAAAACACAAATGTTTCAATAAATTTTGACATCGTAACGCTATGAGAGAACAAGTCATCCAGGGACATTATCAACTTAATAGAACCAAAAAAACGAATGTTTGAATATTTGTCTGTTTACATTTATCGTTTAATCACAGATGTATGCGGTTAACAAATGTATTATGGCACTGTTCACTTAAAATTTTGTGTTTTTACACACATATTGTGTTATTTACAAAAGTTGCACTAAAAATAAGTGCGTAGCGGTTTCTATGTTGATTATCACATGCCTCTTACTTTTTATACTTTAATTCTTTATATATATAAAACATCTCATCAAACATCAAAAGAATAACACGCAAATTTCTTGCTCATTCAAAATTCAAAATACAATTATTAATGTAGAACATTTTAGCCGCTTAGTTCATAAGCGGCTAAAATGCGGCGTCAAATTTTTTACATTATAATTTTAATTTTTTACCTACCGTCCAGTTCGGTTCTTGGCAGTTCAGAACTGCTAAGAAACTCAATTGAATTACTTTATTTTTAAATGCCAGTTTATTTACAATGTATAATTATAGGTGTCTATGTCTAATATTAAATGAAAATCTAGTGCAGGAACAACTATTGCCATTCTTCTTGTGATGAATCTACATTCCGAATGAGTGGTAGAATTAAGAATACGACTATTCAAAAGTGCTTGTAATGAGTTTATTTGAGTAAAGATTATTTCTATTTCTATTTTCAATTAATGACCATATAAGATCTCTGTAATACGTAATTTGTTTAAATTTGATTAAACATATATTTTATGATCTAGTAACCTTTTTTGGAGGTTGACAAGTCTTAATTTATTTTCGTATTGTATTAATTACGTAACGAATAGACGGATGTGAACTTCCTATGTTTAATATGTAATAAATAAATAAATAACCCTGAACAATTAACACTGCGCCATGTAGTCGCACGGAGAGCTTGTGTTATGGGTACTAGACAACTGATATAAATACTTAGATATTTTTGCACCATCTAGTCCCACGGTAGAGCTTGTGTTGTGGATACTAAACAACAATACTTGGATTTATTTTGTAAATACAACTTTCTTACTAATATTATAAAAGCGAAAATTTGTGAGTATGGATGGATGTTTATTACTCCATGCACAAACTACGGAACACGTTTTGATGAAACTTTACAGTAATATAGCTTATACATCACAATAACGTATAGGCTACAAATTAAACGTGGGTGAAACCGCGGGCAGTGCAAGTACATAATATACAAAGAATACACCCAGATTGATAGAAACAATCACACTCAATAATACAAATGTTTGCACTGTGCGACGAATCGAACCCGCGACCATCAGAATAAAGCGGTGTGCTAAACCGACAGGCCATTGATGCCGTAATGTATGAAAATAATCCTTGTTAATGTAAATCTACTTACAACAACATTTATTCAAGAGCAACATACAAGTTTCTCGCTCATTCTTCTTGTGATGAGTCTGCATTGCGAAAGAGCGGTAGAATAAGAAATATGACTATTCAAAAGTGTTTATATTTAGTTTATTTTAATAAAGATTATTTCTATTTCTAATAAATAATATAGATATGATTCCTATTCCCATCTTTGACTGACGGTTTTCTGTTTTTACCCAATATAATTAGTCGATGGTGCTATCAAATTCGCGTATTATTTTAAAATAAAAATATGTATAAAAGAAACAAAATATTCTTATTTCTTATTACATTATATTACGAACAATGATATTAATTTCATATTACGTTCTATTCATCTTATTAACTTCATATTATAAACAATGAATACAAATATTTGTACAACGCGAGAGTCGAACCCGCGACCATAGAAAGCGGTGAGCTTACCATAGAATACATCATAACTGGTATTGCACAAAAACCGGTAAACGTTATGGGAGAAAGCCGGTGCTTGTCTACTATAAACTTGGAGATCTTAGTTTTACTATGTAATATTATGTTATCTGTGGTTTTACAGTTTCCAGTAGCTATTATATATCTGACGGCCTCAGTGGTTCAGCGGTTTAAAACACCGCCTTACGTCTGATGGTCGCGGGTTCGATTCCTCGCACGGTACAAATATTTGTGTTCATGAGTATGATTGTTTGGATCAGTCTGGAGGATTTCTATGTATATTGTGTATGTATTTACAAAAAAAATATCTATGTATTTGTATTATTAACTTGGGTCTAGATGGCGCTGTTTTTGGCTGTGTTAAGTTTTGGCATGAAAGCGCGACAAACACACAGATAGACTGTCGGACAGAGTTACTTTCGCATTTATAATCTGCACTCTTTCTCTATATCCTTACTTCTTTACATTTGCACTCTTTCTCTATATCCATACTTCTTTACTAATGAAAGAGTGCAGAATGCTAATATATTTTAAAAAAACATCTATATACTAGCTCTCCGCCCGCGGCTTCGCCTGCAAGGACTATAGGTTATACTGATCAGTAGTGGGATGTTATATATAGTAGTTATATAAATAATATTAAATTGCCTACTGCAAATAAATAAATAAAAACATCACACACACTATATATATATATACTATGCATTTGTTACACAAGTATAGTCTGTAACAATAGAATCTTAATAATTGTTCAAACTTATAATTTAAATTAACTATGGTCACATTTCGACCACTGGGCGACCACTAGTGTCAATAAACCCATAATAATGTTCAAAATAATTTAAATTACTTATGGTCGTAATCCGACCACTAGTGGGCCACTAGTAATAATAAATGAGTGCACTTCTGGTAGCGAAAGTGTATGAAAGCGGTGCAGTTAGACTGCAATCAAGTGAGAGTCACACACCCTACAGTACACATACATACTCGTACATACAAATAAAAAAGTCTATACTTTCTAGCAGTAGCTTTCTAGGGTTTTAATTGATTATACACATTTTCAATTGGTGAAACTTGAAACGTGAAAATCCGCTTTTCCACAATATTCTATCACAATTTATCGTATCATATTTTTGACGATTTGACGACCTCTGTGGTCTAGCGGTCTAGCGGTCTAACACAGCGTTTACGTCCGATCGCGGGTTCGATTCCTCGCACGGCATAAACATTTGTATTCATGAGTATGATTATTTGTATCGGTCTGGGTATTTTCTATGTATAATAATGTATGTATTTACGAAAAAAAATTATCTATATATTTGTATCAGTTATCTAGTACCCATAACACAAGCTTTAGCTAGCTTAACTTGGGTTTAGATAGCGCTGTGTAAATTGTCCTGAGATTATTGTTGTTATTTATATATTTAATTCAGGTTACATAGCATATATTATAAATACCTTATAGACTGGCATACATAAGAATTAATATCATAAAACTAATATATTGATAAAGTCTGTGTGGTCACGGCGCTGACGACGGCAATCTGCCACGGTAGCGCCGATACACCAGCCCCATCGGCCAGTAGTCCTCCTTCATGAAGGTGGGCAGCATGTTGGTGGGGACCCGGGCCACGAACGCTTTGAAGTTCGCGTTGTGACTCGATTCCAACTGCGTCACCTTCAATGTCAGGTTACTTTTGGTCTGGATATACTGTACAAAGACCTGTTTCTTGCGAGGAATCGAACCCGCGACCATCGGAATGCGGTGTGCTAAACTACTACACTACTGAGAACGTAATTGGTCAACAACCATAAGTACCTATATGGTCACCAGAGAAATTGTCAGGCCTTTACTTTCTTAAAATCTTCGACCTATTACGAAACCAGTTAGGAAATGGTTAAGTATAATAGGTTTTACATTTCATACATACGTGTATGAGCTTTTGTTTGCAGACTAATGACTTACAGTTGACAGTTATGATCGTTGTATACTAAGAATAATATATATAATAGTAAATTGATTGTTTTTATGTATTGAAATTCATGTATTCATTATTAAACGCACGGTATGGCCAATAACAATCTTATAAAATGGTTATTCACATTAGATTATGAACAAACAGAATTATAGATACGGTAATACCACTTCTACGAGCGTTCTAGACTACTACCAATATCACACAATACACATAAGGTCTTACACACCCTATAATACACGCACACTCGTCATATATATAAACACATACATTTACCCACTCACACACACACCCATAATCACACACACAGACACCTTCCTTCTTTTTTTTACGTGGGGAAAATCCCGCCCGTCTCAGGGGTTGGACGGACGGGTACTGTGAGACTCCTAATCACCAAAAACCCCACGATATCCCTCCTCGCTGCCATAGTGCCAGAGTCCCGAGATCGAGCTCGCAATCAACCGCGACCCCAGCGGCGGTTGCCCGCAAGCGGGTCCCTTCTCCGTCCAACGTGGGGAAGACGCACTGGAATACGGGATGCGCCTCCCCCCATCTCGGCTTCTGTTGTGTGGATGGCAGACTTGAAGTACACCTTACTACGATTACATTTACCTATTTAAATCGTAAAATATCCTGACAAATTCACTTCTAAGTACACCACAATATGGAAGAGGACAGTGACTTCTGAAACACAGGTATTTTCTATATCTACATATATACAGCTAGTATGTATGTAACCAGAGTGACCGACATAGCCCGAAGAATTGCGACTCTGAAGTGGCAATGGGCGGGGCAAATAGCTCGTAGGACAGATGGCCGTTGGGGCAGTAAAGTCCTCGAGTGGCGACCACGGACCGGAAGACGCAGCGTGGGAAGGCCAGCAAGGTGGACCGACGATCTGGTCAAGATCGCTGGAAGGCATTGGATGCGAGCAGCGCAGGACCGATCGTCGTGGAGATCTTTGGGGGAGGCCTATGTCCAGCAGTGGACTTCTTCCGGGCTGCGATGATGATGATGATGATGTATGTAATTTTTTTCTAACTTTCGTTGTGCTGCAAATAGTACATAACAGCAAACATATTGTTTTGTTGTCATATGCGTTTGGTTCCGTTATTGGTGTATTACACAACGATAGCGCGTGCTAGCGACGTGGGCCCAACATCTTGCTATAATCATTGCATGACGGATTGACTTATTACGTTTTTTTGATCCGGTTAAGTTTTATGGGTTCGTTGACATGCGTTATCTCATATATAAAAATGGATTGTCATTTTTTTTTGTTTGAGCATATTTTATAACTCTTTTAGCTTCTGCGTCTTTGCTTTTGGGTTACGCTCGCTTTAGCAGAGTATGTTGTACGTTTTTGAAGTTTTTTGTTTGTTTAGTTTATATATAGATTTGTTAATACTAATAGTTATGTTATTATTTGTAGTTTAGATGTTTACATATGTTCAAACTAGTTTTTGCCCGCGCCTTCGCTCGCGTTAATTTATCGCGTTATTTATTTATCCTCTTAGGGGTGGAATTTATCAAAATCCTTTCTTAGCGGATGCCTACGTCATAATAGCTTTATACATGCAAAGTCGCAGCCCGATCGGTTTAAATTTGACAAAGTTTCATACAAACTTTCATCCCCTATTTTATCCCCTTGCAGGTAGAATTAATCAAAATCCTTTCTAAGCGGATGCCTACGTTATAATAGCTTTATACATGCAAAGTCTCAGCCCGATCGGTTTAAAATTGACAAAGTTTCATACAAACTTTCATCCCCTATTTTATCCCCTTGGGGGTAGAATTAATCAAAATCCTTTCTTAGCGGATGCCTACGTTATAGCATCTACCTGCATGCTAAATTTCAGCCCGATCCGTTCAGTGGTTTGGGCTGTTCCATTGATCGATCACTGCGTCAGTCACCTTTGAGTTATATATACTTAAATTCAAATTCAAAATATCTTTATTCATATATGTATGTTACTATATTGATAGTTTAAATGTTATTTATATGCGTGTGTTATTTTTTTATTTTATACATGCTAATATAGTAACGCCACATATAACAAAATATTACATAGTAACGCTAAAACTCGAGAACTGCTAGACCGATTTGGCTACTTTTAGTTTTGAAATATTTTTAAAACTCCAAGGAAGGTTTAAGTTGTGGGTAAATATTTATGAAGATCTTATATATAAAAATGAAATGAAGTTTGTTAGTCACGCTAAAACTTGAGAATTGCTCGATCTGTTTGGCTAATTTTAGTTCTGAAATATCTGTACCACTCCAAAGAAGGTTTAATGTCAATGGACGATCTTACTTCTCCATTCATTATCTCCCATACATTTATCCATAAATTTTCTCCCATGCTTTTATTTCACATAGGAAGGAAACACTTGCTTCCTCGATCTCACATCTGGGAAATTGTTGTAACTCATAATAAGAGAAATGGTTGCACTCATTTTATGCATCATGCCTTATTGTCAAGGTATAAGGTTTAAAATGACTATTATTTTAACGGAATTGCAATATGCATGTTGAATTCACGCGTGTCATCACGCTATCAAATGATGTAACGTGCGTGTATTAATGAAAAAGAATTAATTAAATATCAATAAATTAATTAACTATAACATAGATATATAACGATTATAATAATGTAGTTATTACTCATTGCATAATAAAAATGATAATAATCTCAGGACAATTCACACAGCGCCATCTAGTTCCAAGTTAAGCTAACTAAAGCTTGTGTTATGGGTACTAGATAACTGATATTTTTTGGTAAATACGTATATATATTATATATAGGAAACACCGAAATCTATACAAATAATCATACTCATGAATACAAATGTTTGTGCCGTGCGAGGAATCGAACCCGCGACCCACGAAAAAAAGGCGGTGTACTAAAGCGCAAGACCAAGACCATGAAATTGCAGATGTCAAAGTCATTAGTCATTACATGTTCTTCATCATCTGCTTCTTCCTTAATTCCAAATTCATCAATGTTCGTTTTTTTTCCTTTCTTACCATATCATCTTTGACACAGTGAATAAACATCCACGCACAAAATATTATCCTCGTCAGTCATTAGTCGATTGCTCTTCAACCTCTCTAACACCGTCCTTCAATTAAAAATCTTATCCATTCTTATATATAACATTCGCATTTCAGGCATGCAGTCGTCTTTCATAACGCCTTTACATTACATGTCCTTCAACATATAAGGCAGTATAACACAGGACAAAGTGTTGGAAACTGCAACAAAAATAGGTATTGAAATCTCCTCAATTATTCATTCCATAATATTTAAATATAGTACGCTGTGTTGTAATGATTACGATTGTCATTTGTTTTTTATGTTCTTCAATATTTTTGTTATACCGCTAATTATATCGACATTTTAATAAATATATATAATTCTACTGTATGAAGAGTCGTGACTCATTAAGAGAGAAATTCAAAGAGGCAAATATTCTCACCGTTGCTTCTAAATTTATATATTCAAATATGCTATATGTTCATAAAAATCTTGGCTTATTTCCAAAAAACAGCAATATTCATGATAATACTAGATTTAAAGATAAGATTTTTTTTTAGAAAAAGTTAATAGGTCTTTTATGGGAATATATAAAAGACCTATTAACTTAATAAAAATTTACAATAAGATACCAAAGGATATATTGGAATTACCCTTAAATAAATTCAAAACATCTGTTAAATCATATTTACTGAGCAAAGCCTATTACTCACTAAACGATTACTTGAATGACCAGCGTGAATGGCAATAGTTGTTCATGCACGGGATATACATTTAATGTTAGATATAGACACATTGTAAAAAAACTGGCTTTTAAAAAAAAGGAATTCAACTGAGTTTCCTGCCAGTTCTTCTCAATTGGATCCATATACCGAACTGGACGGTAGGGAAAAAAAAAATTATAATGTAAAACTTGACGTTCATTAGAGACTAAAATGTCTTACATGAATAAATTATTTTTGAATTTGAATTACGATTTAATTTATAATTTGGTGTTTTTATAATTATTTTCAACTAATACATCCACGCACCTCGTTGAGATTCACACACACATAGTATTGTAATTTGACTGCCTTATCTCAGGTTTCAATCGAAATACATCTTACAAAGTAAACTGCTTGCAGTCTAAAATAGATGGGACAGAACTCACGCTTACGAGTTTGTATAGTCTGATACAGATACAATCTGACATCAAGTCTGATACAATTACAAAGCTAATATTATAAATGCGGAAGTAATTCTGTCTGTCTGTCTGTCTCGCTTTCACGTCAAAACTACTGAACCGATTTAAATGAAATTTGGTACACAGATAGTCTAGACCAGGGTCTGAAAAGTAACCTATGTCCTTTCTCAGGAGAAAGGACATAGGCTACTTTTTAATGCGGAAGCCGTATAAGGGGTTGAAAGAGGGGATGAAAGGTTGTATGGAAGAATCGTCATTTGTCGAAGTCGCGGCATCAGCTAGTAGACTATAAACTTCTTGAGAGTGACACCGAGGGTACAGATAGTATTTTCTAAATAAACATTCATTAATTCATTCACCATTACGATTACATAAAAAAAAATGTTTCACGCCGCTTTCTTTCACGTGTTTATAAAGTTTCACATAATTCCTGAGAGCGACATATCGACGTTTCCAATTCCCACTATTGTACGACTAAAAACGTAACTAGGCTGTGTTTTTGCATACAGAAACTAGATACGTTCGGTTTCTATGTGAGAGACAATCACATTTACTCGTCCTTCAGTCATAATAATGAAAAGTCAACAAAAACATTTGGGAAATATGGTAGAATGGCAAAGCAGGTATGTGGTAACTTTGAACCAATTATATTAACCTTTTTTTCGCATTATAAAGTATAGTGTAGCC
The DNA here is from genome assembly GCF_030625045.1 of Achroia grisella. NCBI lineage: Eukaryota > Metazoa > Arthropoda > Insecta > Lepidoptera > Pyralidae > Achroia > Achroia grisella. Next base: position 2,264,670 of record NW_026713043.1, on the reverse strand, counting down.
TATATCGTTTCTTTCTATGTACTTTCTGTGTACCAAACTTCATTTAAATCGGTTCAGTTTCGGCGTGAAAGCAAGACAGACAGACAGATAGTTACTTTCGCATTTATAATATAAGTAAGAAAAGTAAGGATATGTTATGATGTATAAGCTATATTACTGTAAAGTTTCATCATAATCTGTTCATTTGTTTTTGTGTGAAAGATTAATAAACATAAATACTTACAAAAGATTAAGATTGGTATTTGCACAAAACGGATCTTATATAATAACTAGCTGATCAGGCAAAAGTTGTTTTGCCATATAAATTAAAATTGTTATTAAAAAATAAGAGTCGATGGACCTTCTTCTTCAGTCGTTCACGTTTGGCAGAGTGGTCGTGGCTTTCATGATGGTATATGTTGTGGTATGGTATCGTTGTGGTTCTTGGCGAAAGAGCTCCTTACAATTTGCCTCCATCTGGTACCGTTTTTGGCTGCACGAGAACATTGTACCATGTTCTGCTGTGTAGCCGAGTCGATGGTAGAAGAATGAAATTTAGGGTTATATATTTTTTTTAATGCACATTACGCTCACTAATCTCTGTTTGCCCTATGGTCGACTGGGAGAAAATGCCTAATGGTGTTAAGTCCGTATATGCACCTTTATTTTTTTTGTATTTGTGCATTAAGTTTTTATAATTTAAAAAAAAAAATAAAAAAATATATAAACATGGTGTTGGTCAGGCTATCGAACGTTTTTCTCAGAGTGTTTAATTAAATATCTAATTTAGATCTAATTTATCGTTGTATTCATCTGATATTGTATTACTAGAAACTGCGTTTAATGTAGATTAATAATCGTAAATCTAATAAACAGAGGCTTTCGCCAACAGTCTGTATTGTTCTCGCAACAATAGAGAGAGTGCACAGCGAACTATTGTCATTATTTCAGTTTATCTATACATATAAATAAAATTGGAGTGTCTGTTTGTAATATTGAAATAACCGGTTTTTACCACATGCATATGAATATAAATACGGTATATACACCAAAATATATTTTTTTCAATTTTTGTCTGTCCGTCTGTTTATTCCTGCTAATCTCTGAAATGGCTGGTCCGATTTTGACGGGACTTTTATTGACAGGTAGCTGATGTAATAAAGCGTAACTTAGGCTATTTTTATTTTAGAAAGAAAAGTAAAAATAATTAACCTTTTTGTTAAATCCCACGCAGACTAAGTCGCGGGTACAGCTAATATCATATAAAAATGTTATGTGAATCGCTGGCGACAATACGAGTAGAAAATTAAAGTATATGAATAAACACAATGACTTTTAGATATTTTTATATCTACCTACATTGCAGGACCATGAACCTCTATTTTTAAAAGTGAAAATTTTGGATAAAAAGTAAATTTAGGCATTAAAATTATATGCATATAATATTTTACGTCAAATTATAACAAAAATATCTATAATAATAATAATCTCAGGACAATTCACACAGCGCCATCTAGACCCAAGTTAAGCTAGCTAAAGCTTGTGTTACGGGTACTAGATAACTGATACATATACATTTGTATGTACATTTTTTGTAAATACATACATATTATACATAGAAAACACCCAGACCGATATAAAAAATCATACTCATGAATACAAATGTTTGTGCCATGCGAGGAATCGAACCCGCGACCATCGGACGTGAAGCGGTGTGCTAGACCACTAGACCACCGAGGTCGTCAATCTAAAATTAAGGATATGTTTTTTGTCAATATATTATAATTTGGGTCTATATATGCCTTTTGTATCGCTCAGGGATTGAACTCACAACAATTGAAAGGCAAGGCATGTGTTAAACCACTAAACCGCCAAGGTCGTCATGGTAACAGCTTATTTTACCAAAAATACTTGTTTGAAATCTAAATTACATGTGCATACATTAGATGCCTCTCAGACTGTCCTCTGAATATCACAGTTGAAGGTCGCGGTTAACCGTTTTAAAACTAATAGGAGCAAATTTATCAGTTTGCGTTCATTAATTTATTCATTACTAGCTGTACCCGCGACTTCGTCCGTGTGGAATACAACTTTATTTTTCTAAAATAAAAGTAGCCTAAGTTACTCCTTATTACATCAGCTGTCTACCAAAAAAAGTCCCGTCAAAATCGGTCCAGCCATTTCAGAGATTAGCCGGAACAAACAGACAGATAGACAAAAATTGACAAAAATGTTATTTTGTACATACACCAATTTATATTCATATGCATGTAGTAAAAAACGGTTATTTCAATATTACAAACACACACTCTAATTTTATTTATATGTATAGATTTGCTTTTTTGTGTGTTGTATCCGTAAGCTATTTAAATATAATTCTATCTTATAATTAGTTGTGGTCGGCCAATGGTCGAAATTCCATAAAATTTAAATAATTATGGTCTTTCGGCTACTAATTAATTTAAATTATAAGTTTAGTTGTTTGATCTTTTGTCAAATACTATATTTCTAAGCGTGTGTGTCAAATAAGTGGTTGTATGCAAAATTAAAAAAAATAATAATTTATAAAAATATATCTAAATATATATATAACTCAAAGGTGACTGACGTAGTGATCTATCAACGCACAGCCCAAACCACTGGACGGATCGGGCTGAAATTTGGGATGCAGGTAGATGTTATGACGTAGGCATCCGCTAAGAAAAGATTTTGATTAATTGTACCCTCAAGGGGATAAAATAGGGATGAAAGTTTGTATGAAACTTTGTCAATTTTAAACCGATCGTGCTGAGACTTTGCATGCATAAAGCTACTATGCCGTAGGCATCCCCTAAGAAAGGATTTTGATAAATTGCACCCCTAAGGGGATAAATTAACGCGAGCGAAGCCGCGGGCAAAAGCTAGTAATGTATAAGTGTGCGAAATTTCATACTCCTACTTTTGCGCAATTTTCGTTTTTATCTCGGACTATTCTAATGTTGGCCGCAGCTGGCCTTCAGCTTCACCGGACGATAGGGGGCGAGTGTAGATGGCATTATAAACCAAAAGGCCTGACGGATACGACTTTAGTCTGAGGGTACCGCTAGGGGTTCGAACCTCGGCTCAGGCCGTCGTAATTTCGATCCCCGTTTGAATTGGACGGGGGATCAATCGGAAGGGGAGTTTTTGTTTCACGTAGTATATATATATATAATGAGTAGAATATACTTGATTTGCACACAGTAAATAAAAAGGCATAAACAATATATTAAAGGACAAAAAGTATCGATACAATAAGGCGTCACAATATATATATATATATATATATATATCTGAGAGACAACATTGAGGAATCAACATTGTCTATTAAATAATACATATATTGAATATTACTTTATCGATATACATTATCAGGAAGGCAGCACGCGTACGATGTATGTATAAAATTGAAAGTGCACACAGCTGCGCGGGCGCCGGCCAACGGCAGTGAAAGTCGTACCTTGCACTTGAAAGCGAAAGTATGCTCAGATACGTATATCGAACTTATTATAGTTATTAATTTGCGGATTGTTTACGTTGAGAGCCTTCGCTGCTGCCAGTTTCGTAACGACCGCATTTCTTTTTTATATATATGACCATTATGTATAAGGGGACTGGAAATATGTCTTATCCGTAAAAATAAAAAAAATAAAACAAATTTTGACGGATCTTATAGAGATTTTTAGATATATATCTGAGAGACTATTATGTATAGCAATACAAATATACGTTGCCATGCCGTAAAAATAAAAAAAGTAATAAAAAAAATAAAACTAATATTGACAGAGCTTATAGAGATTTTTAGAGAGCATGTACTTACTTGGATGACTATTATGTATAGCAGCCTACAAATATGTGCGTTGCCATGCCGTAAAAAAAAAAAAATCTAATTAAAAAAATAAAACTAACATTGACAGAGCTTATAGAGATTTTTAGAGAGCATGTTCTTTTTTATATATATGACCATTATGTATAGCAGCCTACAAATATGTGCGTTGCCATGCCGTAAAAATAAAAAAAAAGTAATAAAAAAAATAAAACTAAAATTGACAGATCTTTTAGAGATCTTTAGAGAGCATGTACGTACTTGGATGACTATTATGTACAGCAGCCTACAAATATGTGCGTTGCCATGCCGTAAAAATAAAAAAACAAAATTAAAATTGACAGAGCTTATAGAGATTTTTAGAGAGCATGTTCCTACTTGGATGACTATTATGTATAGCCTACATATATGTGCGTTGCCATACCGTAAAAATAAAAAACTAAAACTAAAATTGACAGATCTTATAGAGATTTTTAGAGAATGTACGGACTTGGATGATTATTACGTATAGCAGTTTACAAATACGTCCGTTGCCATGCGATGAAAATAAAGAAAAAAAAACTAAAATCGATCGAACTAAAAAAACTATGATCGAGCTTATAAAAATTTTTAGAACGCATGTACGGACTTGGATGATTATTACGTATAGCAGGTTGCAATGACGTGCGTTGCCAAGCTGTAAAAAAAAATATATAGGTTATAGAGACTACATTTTTATTGACTAAAATTAATTATAAACCAAGCAACCAATCCGCAAATCCTCGTCTAATCTATGGTGCATGTAGGCCTAAATACGTATAACATTGTAGACATCACGTTATCATGTGACTCCTGTGATACTACTCATTCGTTGTCATTCCGAAGGACTGAGATGTCATCCTGTAATTTTATTGTAATCTGCACCTTATAACCATAACATAGCGTACAAAGTAATCTGCTTGGCGGCTGAAGTAGGTGAGTGAGTATAGTAGAGAATACGTAGACAATTTTTTACAGTCTCTCTAAGTACATTTTCTTATATCTTCTTTAGATAAATTAATTATTTATTAAATTTCGACTACTAGGTGACCACTAGTTTTGTTTATTTAGTGTCAGTATATGGTTTAAAGAAAGTTACTTAAAATATTAGGGAAAAATAATTAATATTATGAATATTTTTAAATACTCGATGTACTAGATGAGAGGTTTCCTGAACGACGACCTCGGTGGTCTAGCGGTCTAGCACACCGCTTTACGTCCGATGGTCGCGGGTTCGATTCCTCGCACGGCACAAACATTTGTATTCATTAGTATGATTGTTTGTGTCGGTCTGGGTGTTTTCTATGTATAATATGTATGTATTCACTCTCTCTCTCTCACACACACACACACTCATACGATTACACCAACCTACTTAAACTGTAATATATCATAACCAACTCACTTAAAGTACACCTCAATATGGAAGAGGACACTGAATGACTTCTGAAACACAGGTATTTTCTATACCTACCTCAGAATTCAGGGACTTCTTAATTATTTGCATTTGTAAAAAAAAAATATTAGACAATAAAGATATTATTATTATTATTATGATTATTAACGAAAAATAAATTATCTATGTATCAGTTATCTAGTACCCGTAACACAAGCTTTAAATAGCTCAACTTGGGTCTAGATGGCGCTGTATGAATAGTCCGGAGATTATTATTATTATTATTATTATTATATATTCCCAAACTTTTTTGTGTCGTAGACCCCTTGCCATATTTTTCGGTTTTGGCTAGACCCCCCATTCTTACCTGGTATAGATTTTTTGTAAATTTCTAACTGTAGTAAAGTTTAGTGTTAAAACGTAAAGTAAAAACAACAAGATGACCGTTGTCGTAGATCCCTTGCAGTTTGTCTTAGACCCCTGGGGGTCGATATAGACCACTTTGGGAATCACTGTACTAGATTAATCGTTATCTTTAAATAGTACAAAACAAAATCGACGACGCTGTCTGTTCGCTTATATCTTTTAAATTACGCAACGGATTTTAATGCAGTTTTCAGCAATAGATAGAGTGATTCAAGAGGAAGGTTTATATGTATAATACATGCGTATTATAGTACAGAATATGCTGAGAAATTTAAAGTTTTGTAGTGCATCTGTGCGAAGTCGGAACAGATCGCTGGTAATACCTACATAAACATTTCGTGGAATCCTAAACTACTGAACCGAATTTGATGAAATTTTATATGTATACTCGTTAGTTCTGAGGATAGGTTGTTATCTATTTATTATACCCATAATTGATAAGAATAGCGCACCCCAAAAAAGTCTTAATTTTTGTCATATTTATTTATGATTAGCTGTTCCCGCGACTTCATCCGCGTGGAATAAATTTTATTTTTCTAAAATAAAAGAACTTTTCTAAAATAATAGTAGCCTTAGTTACTCCTTATTACATCAGCTACCTACCAAAATAGTCCCGTCAAAATCGGTCCAGCCATTTCAGAGATTAGCCGGAGCAAACAGATCGACAGACAGACAAAAATTGTAAAAACTGTTATTTTGGTGTATGTACCGTATTTACACTCATATTCATATAGTAAAAAACAGTTATTTCAATATTACAAACAGACACACCAATTTTATTTATATGTATAGATTCGACATTAAAAAATTTCCAACCCCTATTTGCTAATAGCGATATCAATTTATATGGCAAAATTATATTTACCGGGACATCTAGTTACCTATTTATAAAACCTATAATATATAAGGGTAGCATATTTATTTATGATTCAACATTAAAAAACACGTACAACCCTAAATTTTTACCTATCTAACACCAACCCCTATTTTCCATTACCGATATTAATTTATATGGCAACTACACTTGTCGGGACATCTAGTTGTATATAAGGTTTAAGTTAAATAAAGTTGTTAAGTTGACATCTCGTGTATGGTGTAACACAGGTTTTTGTCGCTGATAAACCGGTCGTAATATCTCCACCTGCTTTCTACCATTCAGCTTTCCATTCCACTTCCATACAGATAAAGGACGTTTCCATTATGAGGTACTTTCATTCGTTTGTTGTTATTATCTGAATTAATATTATAAAAGAATGATTAAATTTCTCTTTGAATAAATCTATATAATATAGTAAGTAACACGTTAAACATTGTTGTGCCTTATAAATTAAAATAGTTATTGCAAAAAGAGGTTGGTGATGGGGTGAAAACTTAGGGTTCTACATATTTAAATGCTAAATTATAATAAAACAAAAATAAATAATTTAATCGAAAAAAATAAATGTGTTGAGCCACCCTTAACACTTAGGTATATAAAAATAAGTTATAAACCTGTTCTCAGACACGAATATATTTCAAAAACTTAATCCGTTTCGGAGGTATAAATTTTTTTGAGAATTTTATATATTTTGTAGTAGGCATTTCACAAAAGTATTATTTATATATATAAAACTTATCCTCGAAACTTGAATCATTCTTAAAAATAAATATTTAAAAATGGTGGATGGTAGTTTTTCCAGATTTGGCGCGAATAACAAAATTTTCCATACAAAATTATCACAATAACATGTTAAACGTAAACAACAATGTAGGTAACATTAGTTTATAAAAAAAATGTGTTGCAATTATTTGCGCATTAATTAATGTGAATTAATCAATGTCCTTGGCATTAGTACAGAAAAATAGCAATATAATACAGCAGGAAGAAAACTGTTCGATTGTTAAATAAAATTTAAAAAAGGTATGAAAGTTTTTATTATAAAAAAAATTTTTTTTTATCACAATAAATGTTAAATTAAACAACAATGTAGGTAACATTAGTTTATAAAAAAAATGTATTGCAATTATTTGCGCATTAATTAATGTGAATTAATCAATGTCCTTGGCATTAGTACCTAAAAAGCCATATGAAGTGAAGAAATGTTAACTTTTTATATGTAATTTAATACTACCAAGATATGAAACTTCTTTATTATAAAAAAAAATTTTTTTGGTAGAACTAAATTAACATTATAATAATTAAAATTAAATATAATGACAAGTTGAAAGTGGTAAGCAGGTCCAGCACACCGCTTTATATCCAATGAATCGCAATGACTGACAAAAACATTTGTATAAACGAGTATGATTGTTTGTATCGGTCTTTATTTGTTGGTATTATATATGTATGTATTTATAAAAAAAAAATATCTATGTATTTGTATCAGTTATCTAGTCTATATATTAATTTACGTGATGCAAAAACTAGATGGCGCTGTTTGAATTGTCCTGGGATTATTATTATTATAATAATTAGTAGGCAATTCAGAGAAATATGGAAACGTCTTATTATGCAAAGCAGGCTCGGAACTTGTTCGATTTTTAAAAATAGATATCGAAAAATGGCTTATGGTAGTTTTTTGCAGTTTTAGCGCGAATTGACTAAACTAATAAATAGTTTATATATTAGATTCTGTGTCAAGTTGAAAGTGCAAGCAGGTGGGAAGTGCTGTCACCACATGAATGGCAATGACTGACAAAAACACTTCCTTAGACATAAAGGACGTTTAAGTACATTATGAGGTACTTTCATTTGTTTGTTATTATATATACTAATATTATAAAAGAAAGATTAAATTTCCTCTTAGTAATAAATAAGTCTATATATTAATACGTGATGCAAAAACTTTGTACCTTTTTTGGTAGCATTAAATTCTCATTATATTTTAAAGTAGGCAATTCAGAGAAATATGGTAATATTTTATTAAGCCGATCGGATTCGGACCTCGTTCGATTTTTAAAAATAGAGAATGTCAAATGGCGGATGGTAGTTTTTTGCAGTTTTGGCGCGAATTAACTAAATTAATAAATAGTTTATATATTAGATTCGGTATCAAGTTGAAAGTGCAAGCAGGTGTGAAGTGCTGTCACCACATGGTAATGACTGACAAAAAACACTTCCATAGAGATAAAGGACGTTTACAGTATGAGTTACTTTCATTTGTTTGTTGTCATTGTTTGCAGTAATATTCTAAAAAAAAGATTAAATTTCTCTCCTCTTAGTAATAAATAGAGTAGAGAATGCTATTAGCATTAAGCCCGCCTATTGTACAAAATCAATAAAGTTTTAAGTAAATAAAAATAAATAAGTCTATATATTAATACGTGATGCAAAAACTTTGTACCTTTTTTGGTAGCATTAAATTCTCATTATATTTTATAGTAGGCAATTCAGAGAAATATGGTAGCATCCTATTAATCGAAACAGATTCGGAACTTGTTCGATTTTTAAAAATAGACAATGTAAAATGGCGGATCGTAGTTTCTTGCAGTTTTGGCGCGAATTAACTAAATTAATAAATAATTAATATATTAGATTCGGTATCAAGTTGAAAGTGCAAGCAGGTGGGAAGTGCTGTCACCACATGAATAGTAATGACTGTGTATGACAAAACGCAGTGACATTGTTAGTAAGCAAGTGTAGCGACGTTCAATGTCGAGTTGCGTAAATCCGACAATCAATTTAGCGTGAGTACTTTCAAATTGTATAGTCAAGACAGTTTATATTGTAGACACCAAAACATGAACTTTGCGAAGAGCTAAGTAGTTCAATAAAGGATCATAAGTGTTGATGCTATGAGTGTTGGTGTCGATACCGCCGCAGTCCTGGACAGATTGAAGTGTGCCAAAGACTCAGAACATCATCAATTAACAGTGTATAAGGTTTTTTTTCGGACTACTTTAATGCTGGCCGCAGCTGGCCTTTACAGTTTCACCGGACGATAGGGGCGAGTGCAGATGGCACTCCAAAACCGCGGAAGGACTTATGGAGCGGCTGAAGGCCAACTCCCGAGCAGTGTATAAGGGAAGAGAAGAAACAAACACTACCATATACATACTTAATACAATATTTTCGTGTAGAAGGTGAAAGGAAGAAGAAAAAAAATTCTAAAACTAAACGCATGGTCTATGGAAAGTAAGAGCGTAATATATACATAAAAGTAGTCCAATAACCGTATTGTATTAATACTATAAGTATGAATGTATACATGAATTTATGTAATAAAATAATAGAAATAGAAACAATTTTTATTCAAATAAACTTAATATAAGCATTTTATTCTATTCTATTCTTTTGTAATAGTCATATTTTTTATTCTACCACTCATTCGGAACGCAGACTCATCATAGGAAGAATTAGCATGAAACTTGCGTGTTGCTCTTTTAAATAAAAATAGTTCTATCTAAATACACATTAACAAGGATTAGGCATGCGACAATCAACATATAAACTGCTACGCACTCAATCTTTGTTCAATAATAAGTAATTTGGCATATAAACACTTAATTACCTAAATTAACACTTAGAATACTATTTTCCGTAAAGATATCACTTTTTATGGAATGTTACAAAACAAACCACAGTTGGTCATTCTGACAAAGACGCCAGTTAGTATTGAACATAGCTTCTTAAAAGTAAAAATAATGAAACTAATACCTTTTCTGAGACTTAAAAATAGAAATCGGAAAACAAATTTTGAAATTTTCAGCACAATTTGTATGAATAATATAAGGAGTTTTTGTTCAATTCTCGACTTTACTTGTTTGGGAAAGTTATTCAGTTTCATGAATACTATATTCATACAAATAGCTCAGTGATGAATTTTCATTGGATTCAATTAATTGGATTGGATTTCAATTTAGTATGTTTTTTTATACTAAGGGGTAGTATGTTTGGGTATGTAATATTACGTTATCTGTGTTTAGTAAAATAATAATAATAACATACTAGCTGTTCCGGCAAACGTTGTTTTGCAATATAAATTGAAATCGCTATTAAAAAATAGGGGTTGGTGGTAGAAGGATGAAAATTTAAGGCTACATGTATTTTTTAAATGCCACATAAATAAAAAAAAAGTAAATAAAATGAAAAAAAAATTTTTGGTGTGAGACGCCCGTAACACTTAAGGGTATAAAAATTAATTATGAACCTATTCTCAGACCTACTGAATATTCATATAAAATTTCATCAAAAACCCGAGACCTGCGAGACGAAAATTTTATATATTACATATACCTATATACATATGTGTATATACATATAGTCTATGACAATGCCTATTGACCGGACTATATTCAGCTACTTTAACAATATGCACATTTGGCGAGCGAACCAAGGGCAACCCACGGTGCTCTGTTCTCACTATTATGACAAACTGACAGCTTATTTAGTTTAATTTCATTATGTTGTCATTTAAACTAACGCATGTTCATTATAAATATCATAATATGTCATATCATAATAATAATAGGTATAATATTTTTATGTTTTGCTAAAACTTATTTAAATTAAAATATATCTGAGAAAAAATTAAAATATCTATTTATACTTCGAAATATAAATAGAAATGTTCAAATAAATTAATAATGTTACGGAAGGATTGTATTAAGGCTGGTTTAAAATGAGACACGTTCCTAGGTGAGGTAAAATGTGTGTAATCAGCTCGCTAGCAAAAACGTAAAGGCAAGGAATATGGCATAAGAAAAAAAAACAGAACGTCAAAATATAAAATTCAAAAATATAAAAAAAACTTATAAAAACTATCAAAAAGGTTGCCTTCGACAAATAATAAGCATTTTTGAATAATTATTCTTTATTCTACCATTCGTACGGTATGTCGGTCAGATTCAGCAAAAAACGAGCAAGTAACTTGTCTGATGCTCTTATAAATGTTAAACTTGTGCCTGCACTTGTAATATTTCTGTCGACACTTGAGACCCTTCTATCAGTTTACGTCTCCACTAACATAGATTTAAGTTAAGTGTAAAATCAGTCTACGTCCCGACTCCGCGTCGACTGGATGCGTTATTAATAAACCATGTAGCAACTACCAATAAACTTAATAATGTTTAATAAATAGTGCAATCATTTCACCGGTATACTCACTACCTACATACTTATACTACAATAAATAATATATTATGTAGCCACCTCATCACAACATATAATTTATAACGCTACAATGATGAGGATAACCACCGCGCTAGAACTATTCCATTTTAAGACTGTGTGAATATTAAATACCAAATATCACTAATTCACAATAGTAAAACATAACAAATGTTTACAAAATAATGGAGAATAAAAAAAATCATTTAAAAAAGGTGGACGTAAAAGCAAAGGAATTAATTAACATATATTTAACATTTCATTTCACAACATCGTTTAACATTTGTTATTCGGAAATTTGCACATTTTTGATATTCTAAAAATAAAATGTACTAAAATTTTTTAATATAAATATAAGATTAGCTGCCAGTACGTCAGGAACATTATTGCTATGATGATAATCATACATATGAATATAATTATGAAATATAAATAACAAATAAGATAATTTATGAACAAAGAATATGAAGAAGTAATAGAATCGGTTTCCTTGAAACTTTTTAATAATTAGTTAATAGCTGTATATAACTGTATATTGATGTAAAAAATAAAAGACTTACCTTAAAGACGTATGAGCTTTATTCTCTTTGCCTTCTTTTTATTGAAGGTATACAGATACATTATTATATTATAATATTATGTTATCTGTGATTATATTAATAAGCTAATGAACTGAATATTACTGGATTTATATATACATATATATTATTTAATTAGAAATTAAACGTATTTAGCACGTAGCAAATTTTTTAGCACATAATTATAATTATTTAACAAACATTTAACCATATAATAAAATAAAAAATAGTTGATTATTAAAGATTTAAAATTAAATGATTTTTTATTTTACATTGAATATTAGCATTATTTTATAACAATTAGCATAATTTTGACAAAACTTTAGCAGCAGTTTATCAAATTTTGTGCACCTAGCACCTGACAATAGCCCAAAACCGTCGTTAAAAAAAATACAAAATTTTAACAGCAGTTTATCAAATTTTGTCTTAGTCGTGTTGGCAACACTGACAGGACTTAGTACCTGACAATAGCCTATACAAAAACACATATTAGTGTGGGAGTATGTAGATTTGGCTTAATTTTAGTAAATTTGTAGTTGGAGTACGTAGGTTGTTAATCCTTGACAGTCGGTTTGTTTAGAATATAAGCGGATTAGCTGTATACAAAATGTTACCATTTATTCTTCGTCTCAAAACGGGACATCTGTTTATTTAGTTCAATTATTAGATAGTCAATAAAAAAAATCTTTTTTTAAATTATCTATAATAATAATAGAAAAAAATATTATAATTAAAAAATAATTATTTATTAAATATTAAAAGTTACGTATTAAAAAAATATACAAGATAAATATAATTAAACATTTTGTTTAGTAATATTTATATTTATATGATAAAAATAAAACGTTTAGCTTTATTTTTATTAGCTATATTTATATATTAGCTGTACTGTACGGAATTTAACTTTATATTTCCAAAATGAAAGTAGCTTAAGTTACACCTTATTACATCAGTTACCCGCCAATAAAAGTCCCGTCAAAATCGGTCCAGCCATTCTCTGAAATTAGCCGGAACAAACAAACAGACAGACAAAAATAGTAATAAATGATATTTTCGTGTATGTATTTATATTCATATGTATGTAGTAAAAAACGGTTACTTCAATATTACAATTTTTATTTATTGAGTGATTAAAAATTTAAAACTAAAACTAATTTTATTACTAAGACTACCTCAATAAAGCAAATAGTTACTTAAAATAAATATTTTTTTCACCCAGATTTTTTTAATTTTATTGAAGTAATTAATATAATCAGTTTTTTAATAAAAAGTATTTGGTAAAATTATACTGTCGAAAATCAGTAATTAAGAGGCGCGCATATTTTAAAAACCCAGGACACTGACAAATAATTATTCAGGACTTCCCAGGACACTTCAGAAACTAGGACATGTCCTGGGAAAACGGAACGGTTGGTAACTCTAGCGTAGGTGGTATTTAAGTGATGAGATTGTATTTCAAAGTAAATAATACAATTACCGGACTATATAGGCCATGGAAAGTTTAATATTATTATTTTTTTATAGGTTTACACTTACACAATTACATTATATACTAGCTATACCCGCGATTTCGTCCGCGTGGAATTTAACTTTATTTTTCTAAAATAAAAATAGCATAATTTATTCCTCATTACATCAGCTACCTGCCCAAAAAAAGTTCCGTCAAAATCGGTCCAGCCATTTCAGAGATTAGCCGGAACAAACAGACAGACAGACAAAAATTGTAAAAATGATATTTTGATATATGTACCGTATTTATTCATATTCATGTAGTAAAAAGGGTTATTTAAATATTACCACAGATCATATAATATTACATATATTGAATCATTAAACAGACACTTCAATTTATATATTATATTGTTATATTAGATATATATACCTATATTAATTGATAACAAAATAAATAAATATATATCAAATATGTACAATATCTTAATATTATATATACGAAAAAAATTTGTAATTATGGATGTTTGTTACTCTTTCACGCAAAAACTACTGAACGGATTTTGATGAAACTTCACAGAATCAGTATAACACATAGGTTATATTTTATACTGAAATTTAACGCGGATGACGCCGCGGACACAGCTAGTATTTAATACACTAAGTGCAATCTTTATTTAATTTAAACAAAAATATGCTTACTATTAACAAAACATATGACTTTGTGTGAGTACACATATTATTATTTATATACTTTTTCTCTTGATATTATTATTTTTATTTTAATTGTATAATATCTGATTTATTAAGGTATACGTATTTTTTAATTGGCGCAGAAAATGAAATGTTGTGTGAAATGATTATTCTTGGTTATTATTATTATAAAAAACATGCAAAAAATATGTTAATAAATGCCACAACATCTCTACATACCGAGTATGTCATATGCTTTTAATTTTATCACATTCTGCATAAAATCTAGGAGTATTTTGCATCCATTTCCCAATAGGTTAGAAGCTTTGACATTTAATTAGAAGATGTTTAAATAAGATATAGAATTTGCAGTGCGACGGCTGTATAAATACATTTCCTTTGCCACTGACCTTTTAAAGAAGTAAAATATATTTTTTTGAGGCTTGATAATGGAATGGTGCACCCGCCTGCGCTAACGGTTTACGCCTGCGGGGCACCAGAGAAGGATGATATGATGAGCATGACGTCAGCTCAGTTAGCCCATCGTGACAGATTAATCAGGAATTTATCACGGTGGTTTCCGCGTGGAGGTCAACCTCACATGGTACATTGCTAGCAATGGGGTCAACACTCCACATTATAAACAATCCCCTTCACCCCTAGTAAAATATATTATTGTTGTGTGTAGGGGAGTATTATTAATCTATATACATCTATACATATAAATAAAATTGGAGTGTCTGTTTGTAATATTGGAATAACCGTTTTTTACTATATGCATATAAATTTAAATACGGTACATACACCATAATAACATTTTTTACAATTTTGTCTGTCTGTCTGTCTGTCTGTCGGTCTGTTTCTTCCGGCTAATCTCTGAAACCGCTGGACCGATTTTAACGGGACTGTTTTTGCAGGTAGCTGAAAATAAGGAGTAACTTAGGCTACTTTTATTTTAGAAAAATAAAATAAAATTCCACGCGGACGAAGCCCCGGGAACAGCTAGTTAATTATAAAACTACGTAATCGTGGATAAATGATAATAATTTGCTTCCGTATACAGTTCCGGAACTTCATTTTTTTCGTCGGCATAAACGGAAAAATGTCGCCCCTCCGAACACTCCACCCCGCGTTCCCTTCCGCCTAACATTTTTATAATACACATATTAACATACTATATGTTGAATTATATTATGCTGTGGTACAATCTCGGTTACGATAAAGCATTAAATTTTGGGGAAATAATATACAAATACAATACAAACAGAGCATTCCTCGCACAAAAAAGAGCGATTACAGCCATAGTTTGCATTGCACCCTGGGAATCATGTAACAGACCATTTTAAAAGACTAAAAATTTTTCCACATAAACGTATCTCAGTCTTTATATACAGGTTTTTTTGACTGACTTAATCAAAAACAAACATCTGTATGAATCTGAAGAGAAATGAAACATATTGTTTAATAACAAGGAGAATGAATATACAGAAGGTAATAATTCCTACACTAAACGTAGAATCACACTGCCCAAGAAATCAAGCGGTGATACTTTATAATAAGTTACCGAAGGATCTTAAATTATTGAATAATTTGAGTTGCTTTACAAAAAAATTGAAGTCACTACTAATAGATAAATGCCTGTATACAATTGACGATTTTAGATGTTTTTTTTTGTTATTAATGACATTCTGTAAAATGACAAGATGTAAATTTATTAATTTTATCAACATTCAAATACAATGTACATTGTTCATGGATAAATATATAAAATAAATATTGCTGTTGATTTATATTGTTTAATGTTAATAAACCATAATTTGAAAAAAGTGGTCAAAGGCGTGTCAAAATAAGTTGTATATTCTTCTTCAGGACAATTCACACAGCGCCATCTAGACCCCAGTAAAGCTAGCTAAAGCACATGTGGGTAGGTTCTAGATAACTGGTCCAAATACATAGATATATATTTTTTCCTAAATTCATACATCTAAATATATAAGTCAAAGGTGACTGACGTAGTAATCTATCAACGCACAGCCCTGGACCCAAACTACTGGATGGATATTATGACGTAGGCATCCGTTAAAAATTTAGCATTCATCTCTATAGGTAGATGTTTGTATGACGTGAGACATCCTATGACGTAATCCGAAGAAAGGATTTTGATAAATTCCACCACTAAGGGGACAAATTAACGCGAGCGAAGCCGTGGGCAAAAGCTAGTATTGTATAAATCTGGATGAATTTATTATTTATTATATAAATAATTAGGAATTAAAAACATTATTCTCATTCATAAACACTTCAATGCCAGTTCCATAGTATATTATTATTATCTATATTCTATTCTATTTCTATTCTATTCTAATCTTGTCTTCTATACAATGAAAATAAAGCAGAATTCTAATTTCTAACTCTGTTTCTATATATCATTTCATAACATGATTATATTACAATCATTAAATATATTGCAAAAATCATTACCCAGTTATACAAGTCGATTTATCACAAATGATCGACGTGGGAATGCAATTAATATTTGTTCACTCGTAAATAATAATCACTGGAAATTAATATAAAAGAGTTTGGCTTAAGCGTCTAAACCAGGTGTTCTTTTGCCTCGGTGATCTAGCGGTTGTGCACACCGATTTACTTCCGATGGTCGCGGGTTGAGGCCTTGCGCGGCACAAATTTGTATTCATGAGTATGATTCGTTGTACCATATGGCTGTACTCTATGTGTACTGTATATGTATTTACAAAAAAAATCTAAAGATTTATATCAGTTGTCTAGTACTCATAACACAAGCTCTGCTTACCGTGGGACTAGATGGCGCTGTGTTAATTGCGAAAAAAATGGCAAATCATGAATATCACGGCCGTCACATGATTACGTGATGGCTGTTTTTCTATCATGTGTATAGGCGAAGTTTTGACTTACCATCAGGTTGGCCGTTAGCTTATTTGGCATTCTATGCTTCCAATTACATAAAAAACATCATTAATCAAGCATCTAAACTTGTTAAATGCATGTAGAAACTAGTAATGTGTAGGTATACTTACAGGCATGTTACAAGATATAAAAGATAGAAACCGGTTAGAAAATGATGAGCATCAAAAGCGGTTTACAGTTCCCTGCTTAGATAGATTCAAGAAATAGAAATTAGCTCGCAAAATAAGGCAACGAGAGACTTGGCATGTCCTAGGAACTAATCACCAGCTTAACTGTAAAAAAAAAATAGTCTAATCTATATTCAATAGTCTCCTCTCACCTAACAACCAATAGCGGATCCAGGGAGGGGGTCATGGGGGTCATGGGGGTCATGACCCCCTGAGCCCAAGTCTTAGATGAACCACTAATTGAACATAATGATTTTATTTATATATTTTGTCACCATACAAATTTTATTAATATTACAGTACTTACGTACATTAATAAAATACCTACTTTTTACTTGTATTCATTGTTATCAAAATTAAATTATTAAGTTCTTGACTTGACCACGACTATGTCACCCCCTCCTGGCGCCAAAGTTGGATCCGCCCTTGCTAATAATAATAATCTCAGGACAAATCACACAGCGCCATCTAGACCCAAGTTAAGCTAGCTAAAGTTCGTGTTATGGATACTAGATAACTGATACAAATACATAGATATTTTTTTCGTAAATACATACATATTATACATAGAAAATACCCAGACTGATACAAACAATCGTACTCATGAATATAAATGTTTGTGCCGTGCGAGGAATCGAACCCGCAACCATCAGGAGCAAGGAGGCGTGCTAAACCGCTATACCACCGAGGCCGTCATAATAACTACCTATATTTCCAAAATGCCGCATAATGCCGCTAGTTTTTAAATAAAAAACATAGATATATGCTTTAATTTGCATCTCAAATCTATAAGATTTCTTCAGACTTCTTACAATGCGCAGGCGTTTGCAAGGTTCTTCGGATCACATCCGATAGTTTTGATTTTGTCCTCTGATCTCAATTAACCAAAATATTACATCGAATATATGCAACATTCACTTATAATCAAGGTTGTTTGGTTTTGAGAAAAATAAATATGTTACGAAACATTTTTTAAATTGTTTGTACTTCTAATTCTTCTAATGCTATTTATTTATTTATTTCAGTAAACTAGGCCCATATTATAAATACCTTATAGACTAACATACATATAATATAATATTTAAAAACTAATACTTACTTAACCTACGGCTTTATTTTTCGAAAACTGAACCTGTAACGCCTGATAGGTATCCTAGTCTAGGCAGGAGTTTTTAATAGCATAGGGAAAAACGTGACAACAATTTTAAAAACTCGTATTATTTTTTTAATTGTTTGTACTTATAACTCTTCCAAACGAAAGCTTTAGGAAAGACTTTAGTGGCTTTAGTTTTAATTGATAGTAGCCCTACTTAAAAAAAAATTAAAAATATTTCGTATTTTATAAATAAAATACGAAATATTTTTATTTTTTTTTTACTTCTAACTCTTCCAATTATAAAACTAAAGGTAGATTAAAAAAAATTGATTGATACAAAAGTGCTTTGTAAGTTTATTTGAATAAATGTTTTATCAGTCATTCTAAGAGTATTTTTATAACATAGGGAAAAAACAAGACAACAATTTTAAAAATACGAAATATTTCTAAAACTGTTTTTACCTCTAACTCTTCCAATGCTAAAACTAAAGCCTTAGGTATGGCTTTAGGTTTGATTGATACAGCTTTGGTTTTTCAAATAGTTTGTTCTTCTAATTCTAATACTGTTGGCCGCAACTAGCCTTTACTGCTTCACCGAACCAACATGGCCGATGAGTGCAGAAGGCACCTCAAATTTAACGAAGAAGTTATGGCTGAAGGCCAACTCCCGCCCGACGGATACGACTTTAGTCTTAGAGCATAGAGTCTTGCCTGTGACCGTCATAATTTTGAGCTCCGTTTGAATTGGATATTGATCAGAGGGGAAAAAATATAAAGAGAGTGCAAGAGAGAGAGCTGATTTTGTTATTAGGATCGAAAACTCTAGAACTACTGCGCCGATTTGAGAAATTCTTTCACTGTTTGAAAGGTAGACTTTTTTTTTATAATACAGGGGAAAACGAGCATGCGGTTCACTTGATGGTAAATGATTACCGCCGCCCATGAGCACCCGCAACACCAGGGTGATGGCTAATGGGCGATGGTAATCACTTACCATCAGGTGAGCAGTAAGCTCGTTTCTTCCCCATAGCATAAAAAAACTCCTGCCTGACTGATGCGGCTTTAGTTATCACAATAAAATTTTAATTCATGTTATTTTTGTACGTACATGTAATAAAATGTTAAATAATCAAATGACAATATTTTTTTTATATTTCAATTGTGATTGGGCCACAATCTTTATTTTAAACGTACAGATTGACATAAGGAAAGTCCAATGACATTTTTCTAGTTGGATTTCATAAAAAAATTCTGGTATTAATAGCTCCAAAAGATAATTACATTAATTATATGAGTTACTTTAGCTTTGGACTAAACGAGTTTTAAGAAATGCAACTATTTAATAAAATGTTCGAGTATTTTATTATATGACCAATTTGTTTAAAATATTCTATACTAGCGAACTATATCGACTTTGCACGGATGAATTACAAATCTTTGAATTTCTCGACTTGTTCTATACTATAACACGCATGTATTATACATATGAACGTTCCTCTTGAATCACTCTATCTATTGCTGAAAACAGCATTAAAATCCGTTTCGCAATTTAAAAGATATAAGCGAACAGACAACGGCGTCTATTTTGTTTTATATTATGTAAAGATAACGATGGATCAATAGTACATGGAGTATTGAAAAATATTCACAATATTAATTATGTTACCCTAATATTTTAAATAAATTTCTAACCTCTATTTAAATTATATGCTGACAGATATTTACCTTCCTCTTGAATCACTCTATCTATTGCTGAAAATTGCATTAAAATCGTGTTGCGTTATTTAAATCATATAAACTAACAGACAGCTGCGGCAACTTTGTTTTATACTATGTATGTAAATATAATATTACTGAATAATAATAATATTGTATTATTATAATATATTCTACTTTCACAAGAATTTTATTTTATTATCCCTGACCGCGTTATTGTAGTTTTACTGTTCTGTTTCATTGTGTAATATTTAAAATATTCTTCAGTGAAAGTCTCATCGTAAAATGATTTAGCAATTTACAAATCGCTCGAAATTTCGAAATATACCTACTCATCATTGTTATAGAACGGATGCTTGTCATCATTTTTACAATTTTTGTCTATCTGTCGTTTGTTCCGGCTAATCTCTGAAATGGGTGGACCGAGTTTGACGGGACTTTTATTGGCAGGTAGCTTATATAATAAGGAGTAACTTAGGCTTCTTTATTTTAGAAAAATAAAGTTAAGTTCCACGCGAACGAAGTCGCGCGTACAGCTATTATTACATAAGGTTGTAGCCCTAGAATGACTTCCAATAAAGTTGGTAACCGCCAAATACCTATGTACATACGAGTAGTCACAAGCCTGAGTGACAGGATGTACATCATCAATAAACTTGTTTTGCACGTATGGTTAGAAGCAACTGTTTAACAGGAACTTAGAACTACCGATTACATCCATATTAATTCGTGCTAAGACTATAAATAGGAAAACGTGTTTGTCTGTTTGTTGGATCCCTTTACAGCTGAATGGATCTTAACATTAGAAGTACGTATACAACATCTCCTTTGCAAAAAAGCTTAATATAAAAATGTTAATAATGTAATTGCGTAAGGTTTCACAACAAACTACCAGAGTCTGTTCTAGATCTGCCTGAAAAAATAAACTTAAAATTCTTAAAATTAACTGATTGCACTAAGAAGGAGTGCGTAGCGGTTTCTATGTTGATTATCGCATGCCTCTTAACTGTTATTGTGTAATTATTTATTGAAAAAAATATCTATTCAAAAGAGCACTACGCTAGTTTCTTGCTCATTCTTCTTGTGATGAGGCTGCGTTCCGAATGAGTGATGGATTAAAAAAATATGACTATTCAAAAGTGTTTGTATTGTGTTTATATGAATAACGATTATTTCTATTTCTAATGGCATTTGAACCATCATGTTATCATATGACTCCCGTGATGCATTGCTATTCTAGAGGATTATGATTTCATAACTCTTACCCTGCAATTTCACTGTCTTATCTCATGAAAATACAGCTTGCGGCTGAAATAGGTAAGAAAGAGGTACTCAAGCAGACGACTTAGTCGAACGTCTAGATCTCTACTAGTATTTATGAAATCCATGCAATCTATTAAGCAGACATGATAAAATAAATTTCCCAAATATAAACTTTAAAGTTATAGTTGCATAAGATCTATTTTTATATAAAAAATATTTACGAGGGTTATGTACTCCTCAATCTCCTCTCGGAACCACAGCTGACTTTCTTCACATCTTAAGAATCTTAACCATTTTAGAAGTTTCCGACCAACAGGAAATTATTGACGAAATTAGGCTCTGGCTCGCGGAGTAGAAGATAGCGTGAGAGGATACACGCAGACGATTACACAATTGTACAATGTCTTAATCAGGGTCTCTTTCAATGTACTATTTAGATTTTTTTATCTATATTGAGAGGTTTTGACTGTATTCTCACCTGATGTTAAGGGATGATGCGGTCTAAGCTGTTACACGCAAGCTCAAATAGTGCCTATTCACTTTTGACTTGAAAGACCTAACGTTGTAAGAGGCAGGTAACATAGACGCTGGGAGAGAGTTCCATACCTTAGCTGCTCGCATAAGAGCAGATGATGCAAATCAATTGGTACAGGGCAGCAGGCTTATCAATAGTATATAGGTGGAGCTACTTTCTACGTCTTGTTGTACGGTGGTGGAACGGTGCTGGAGGAATGAGGTTATGGAGTTCCTGAGCACATTCGCAGAAATAACTAACCTGGTAAGTTGTTTTAGACGCTGCGCAGCTTGCAACGAGGCGTATCCGTAACGGGAGAACTTTGCAGCATCTTCGGTTGGTGCATTGAACGCTGCTACGTATCGGGCAGGATTACTCTCATCCAACCATAGACCTGAAGGCGTCAATAGAATAAAATATTAATAATCTGTATTCAAATAAACTTCATTTTCAGCACTTACATAAATACTATGGTCGCCCAGTGGTCAAAATTCGACCATACTTAATGTAACATTCAGTAAGACTATACACAAATAATATTAAAGACAAACAATATTAATCTATTCTGAATTTGACCACAGTCTTTAACAATAAACAACTCTTTTGTTTATTGTTAAAGTCTGTGTTCAAATATATATGCCTGTGGGTATCAAATACATGTTATATTACTTTAAAAACTTACCCATAGAATACAGCTTTGGTTCCAAAACACTATACAACTCATGCATCTTTTGCATTCCATATTCAGCAGCTTCCAATATATCTCTTTTTACTTCGTTCGTTACATTCACAGGCTTCTCAAAGTCATCCTCTTCGTCACTGGTGTCTTCTTCTATATTGTCTTCGAGATAATAATCTTTTTCATCATCTAAAGGGACTTTCAAATCAGTTTCTAGTCCATCATCAGTTTCATCACCAGTTATATTAGCTTTTGTCAGATTTTCTTTATCACAATAAGTTACGACGATAGTAGATACATTTTTAGTTGCAGTAAACGAATGGTTTCTGTTATGGTTTCTCTCTATGATGGTGATGTTATGTAGTTCTTTTGTTAATGTACTATTAAACATAGGCATTAAATGTTTGAGAACTTCAATTATGTTATGAGATGTATTATGGTTATTGGTATTGTTAGGTTCTATAGTTAAAATTTCTACGTAGTTAGTTTTTTCTGTTGTTATATTAGATACTTCATTACTCATATTAGTCACATTGTTACCTTTTGAAGTATTGTTTAATGACATTATATCAAATTTATCTTCAATACCACTTTTTATTTGGGTAACACCATTAACGGAATTTTCTGTAGACGTCTTAACATCATTTTTATTATAATCGGAAATATTTAGAATTATAGCTTGGTTCAATTTAGTATCATTTACAGATGATATGTTATTTTTTATTCTGTTTATTGATGCTATAATGTTGTTAACTAGAGTTTCCTGATCAGTATCATTCGTGTTATCATTTGCTGTTACGTTAGCTATGGTACTAAGGAACAGTTTAGCGCGTTCACTATTTTTAATATAAATACCAGCATCTGAAGTTTTATTATGTATCCTAAATATATCTTCAATAATTTTAGAAAAAGGACAATTATTATGTTCGTCTGATGTTATATTGCCTTCTGTCTGTTCATCACTGACGATTGTGTTTAACATGCAAAGTATGTTTATAAAGATGTATTTGTATCTGTAAAAGAAAACCATATAATTAAACAGTTATTTATGCTACATCCGTTTAGTGTAAACAAGTTTTAACTGCAAAAAAGGAATGTGTTGCAAAATTTAGTTAGTGAAATCATCTCGCTCTGTCGATTATCGGTTGCGGTTACTTTACAGAGTAATTAAATTGCCAAATACAAATTGTTTTTCACTATTCAACAAATACTGCTAGATTTGTGTAAATACTACGACTATTGCTTGATTTATTTTGTAATCTGATGTTGAGCGAATTTATTTATGTATCGTATTACAGTCATCGTGGTTTAGTGGTTTACTACCCCGAATTATGCTCAAGAGGTTGTTAGTTCAAATTGTGTATTGATTTATATTACTGACTGAATCTCCGGTAAAAGAAAAGATCACAATAAATTATAAGTGGCAGTATGCCTGCTCCCTACTACGTTAGATTACCCAGCGAATTGTTGTACCCATGTCAAATGTTGCATTTACCATACAGTTGACAATAATTGTAAATAAATATTAATATAGTTATATACACTTTTATAAATAAACTATGCAAGCCTCTTGGCACAGAAATTTTCATGCTTAAAAGGAGGTTCCTACAATTAATTAAAAACTAGAATTAAATAAAAATTGTGTTACTTAAATGAAGAATTTTGATGTTTTTATAGCATCGGGAACAAACGAGCTTTTTGCTCAATTCGCAACACCAGGAGATTTCCAGTGCGTTACCAACCTTTTCAGATGGAATCTCGCTCTTTTCTTGACCGTTTCAATATCGTATCAAATATATGCTTGTTTTATATATTTGTACATCTAATACTGAAGTGTTGGTACATAGTTTCGTAACTTACATATCTATGTTTGTTTCTATCGCTGTTTCTCTATGCCACCTTTTTCGTGTAAACATTACATCAATAAGACGTTAGGTAATCACATTATCGCTTACGTTTTGCAGTTTTCGAGATCCAAGTGACATATGTGTTTCATTGCATAAGTGATTATATACATCCGTGATTATATTGCGAACAGGACAGAAATTACTTATATTTAACGGTGACACGGATTGGCTTTTCTTTTTCTCTTTAATTTGTTTT
The DNA here is from genome assembly GCF_030625045.1 of Achroia grisella. Taxonomy (NCBI): domain Eukaryota; kingdom Metazoa; phylum Arthropoda; class Insecta; order Lepidoptera; family Pyralidae; genus Achroia; species Achroia grisella. The sequence continues at coordinate 2,239,712 of NW_026713043.1, read as the reverse complement.
CGTTTTGATACTGTTATTGTAACTGATTTTGGTTTTTATGAGCATTGAATATTGTAATTCATTTTATATATATATATATTTGTGTATCCTAGATCTTATTTAATGTATTTTATCTTTTTGTTATATTAAATTTATATGTATCTGTATATAGTATAATAATACCCGCATCTTAGTTTTTTTTTAATGAGTAATGGGGGCTGCCTGAAAACCTGCGCTGTATAGGTGCACCTCATTAATGTTGTGCTTATATCAGCAACAGCTGAGGCAGCTCCTATTGACAACTTTCTGTGTTATTATTTATTTCTCATTTTGTGTCTTATTGTAAATTGTATTATTTGGGTTATGTTGGCAATAAATCAATTAACTATCTATTTGATTTCAAAGTATTTTTATGTTATTTTAAGTAATATCTGTCGCTTTCTTTGTGACGACATCCTTGTGGCCTATGTCTTATTATTATGATCCTGTATATGTACTCCTAAGGTTTTTTTTAAATAATTTTAAGCATTATTATTGACTAGACAAGGATAATAATAATAATAATATCCCTGGACATACTAGACAACTCATATAGCGCTATTTAGTCTCAAGCTAAGCAGAACATTTTTATGGGTTTTTTTTCAGAAGACTTTTATTTATTTATTCAGGATACAAACACTTTTACAATATTTTTAGTATTTAAGTACAGAAATCTGAATTTATACTAGCAAAACCAAAACAGATCTAATATCTTATACTTATGTTACTCTGATTTATATATATATAATATTTATTTAATAGTTTTTTATTTATTATACCTAGTATAAGTATTCTTAAATTTAAATATTTGTTGTCAAATACAATAACATTCACAGCTGTACATCCGATAGATCTTAGATACAAATTTTGTGAGATACATAGATAACACCCAGACGAATACAAATAATCATAGTAATGATTATAAATGGTGGACCGTCCGAGGTATCGAACCCGTGAGCATCAGAAGTAAAGCGCTGTGGTAAACCGCTAGATCACAGAGAACTTCATACAATAAGAAAAAAGTTCAACTCACCAGCATAATAAATAGATTTGTTTATATTTTTCTATTTTTTAACGGTACAGAAGTAATAATTTATAAGCTACCTTATATATATTTTATTATGCTAGTGGTCACTCTACATTCTCCCTAATTGAATTTATTAATGAATCTGTAGTTTTGTAAACATATACAAGTTCATTTGAAAAGAATAAGAGCTGAGTTTCTTGTCAATTTTTGAAAGTGCTCCGAACTGACCGTAGTTTTGACATATCATAAGAGTCTGTAATAGACCTACATGAATAAAGATATTTTGATTTGATTAAGGTAAACTGGTGCTCAGTAACTGGTCGATTTAGCGTTGCTACTACGACCATCTAAATTATTATAAATATCATCAAAAATATATAAATATAAAAAAAACTAGCTGTCCCGGCAAACGTTGTTTTGCCATATAAATTAATAACGCTATAAAAAAATAGGGGTTGATGATAGAAGGGTGAAAATTTAGGATTGTATGTATTTTTGTATGTTATATTTATGTATCATAAAAAAATTGAAACTAAAAATTCTGTCTAAAAAATAAAAAAAGATCAAGGGTGGACTACCCCTAACATTTAGGGTGATGAAAAATAGATGTTGGCCGATTCTCAGACCTACTCAATACGCTCACAAAATTTCATGAGAATCGGTCAAGCCGTTTCGGAGGAGTATGGGAACGAAAACTGTGTCACGAGATATAGTTTTAGTTTTACTACTATTAGGTATCTATTCCAGAAATTCATCAAATGCTAGCTTCATAGGAATAATTTCATAGAGAAATAGATTCATTGACATAGGACTTTTAACATAGAAAAAACCGTGTCCTTAGTTTAAATATACATCAACTAGCTACTGGCCACGGCTTTGCACGGGTGTACCTACATATGAACCTTCCTCTTGAATGACTCTATCTATTCCTAAAAACTGCATCAAAATCTGTTGCCTACTTTTAAAGATATAAAAGTAAACATATAAAAGCTATAAATCTATATGATAAACACAATTAACCGGGGGAAAAGAGATTGTTAGTAATGTGGACTGATAATCCAATTAGCAATGTACCATCTCAGGTTGACCTCCACGCGGTTCCCATTGGAAGCCATCGTGATAAAATCTTGGTGAATTTGTCACGATGGGCTAACTGACCTGACTTCATGTTCATCTTATTTTCCAATACTGGTGCCCCGCCAGCGTAAACCGTTAGCGCAGGCGGGTGCACCATTCCATTATCAACCATAAAAAGAACAACACAACCAACCTTAATATTTCCATCTTTGAAATCAAACTACATCAACATCAGTCATACCACACTAATTCCTTTGTCCCATTAAATTAAAAAAAAAACCGTACACAACGCGTTCAAAATTAGGCCAAGCACACACTAATAACGTGTAACATATCCCGTAGTAGGTATGCGAGAGATCACGCCCACGTCTGTCTCATAACATTAAAAATCCGTACAGAACACGTTAAAAATTAGGCCAAGCACACACTAATATCGTTTAAAGAATCCAGTAGGTATACAAGATGTCCCGGCCGCGTCTTCGTGATCGGCCAATCGTTTGAGGACTAAGTTACATAATGTTGGGAGGCTGCCGTGATTATAGTACAGTTATAAGGCCTCGCGCGAGCGATGATCTTTCGTTTGCGTGCTTGTTTTGCAGCGAAATGAGCTTTTTTTGACATTCATCACACCGAACTCAAAAATCGATTTCTAACTTCATATTTACGTGTGCTAGCTGTGCCTGCGGTTATACACGCGTTAAATTTCAATAAAAAATATAACCTATGTGTTATTCTGATGAATAAGCTATATTATTGTAAAGTTTCATCAAAATCCGTTCAGTAGTTTTTGCGTGAAAGAGTAACAAACATCCATACTTACAAACTTTCGCATTTATAATATAGTATTAATAAGTTTAAGATGTGTTATTCTGATGTATAAGCTATAATACTGTAAGTTTCATCAAATTAGTTTTTGTCGTGAATGAGCTATAAACATCCATACAGCCCTACTTACAAGCTTTCGCGATTATAATATTAGTAAGATTGTATGTAGATTAAAGAGATTTTTTAATTACTTAATGTATTTATATTATTTTGTTTAATTCCACTACATTTAGTATGTGCAGTTTGTAGGGACTGGTCCGCTCTAATCACTACGACTGATTTAATCTTATTGTATATTTAATATTTGACTCTAATAAAGTAGTACTGGTTGGTAGTTTGTATTCACACGTTTCGACTTAAAAATGTAAAGTTACAACGATTATTTAAAAGAGCAACACGCGTGTTTCTTGCTCATTCTTCTAGTGATGAAACATCTTTCCGAATTATTCAAAAGCGCTTAAATTAAGTTTATTTGAATAAAGGATTTTCAATTCTATTCTATGAGTGAGAGCACAAATATTTAGCGGGACCTGACCACCGCAACTCAAAGCATTGCGACCTTCTCTAATGGTGATCAAATTCCGACAGTTATTGAGTCTACATCCATATTGCGACACGTGTTTCGTCTCGGAACGAAGCATCATCAGGCATTGAATAGAGTTCAGATATATCTTGGAAGCCTAGTGTTGACAGTTCAGCAACCAAAGAACTGAATATCCGATTACCAAAATACATTAAGTAATGAAATGAAGACTAGTAAGCTTTGAATGAGTTCTTTATGTTATCTTTGAAATGAATTGAAATGAAATGAAATTTATTACTTAAATGTGGTTTTACATTGATGGTTTAACATAATTAACATCAATTCAATACATTAGTCATTACTGACATGCAATAGACAACATATGCCATTCATCAGTAGTAATTTTATATATATACTAGCTTTTGCCCGCGGCTTCGCTCGCGTACATTTATCCCCTAAGGGGTGGAATTTATCAAAATCCTTTCCTAGGGGATGCCTACGTCATAGTAGCTTTATGCATGCAAAGTCTCAGCCCCATCGGTTTAATATTGATAAAGATTCATACAAACTTTCATCCCCTATTTTATCCTCTTGGGAGTAGAATTAATCAAAATCCTTTCTTAGCGGATACCTACGTCATAACATCTACCTGCATGCCAAATTTCAGCCCGATCCGTCCAGTGGTTTGGGCTGTGCGTTGATAGATCACTATGTCAGTCACCTTTGAGTTATATACATATATTTAGATAATAGTATTCATATTTTCAATTTTTAATCAATATATCCTCAATAATTAATCAATTTTGCGTAGTATAAAACAAAAACCCCACCTTTGTCTATTCGCTTGTATCTTTTAAACTACGCCATAGATTTTGATGCAGTTTTCATCAATAGATAGAGTTATTCAAGACAAATATTTACATGTATAATACATGCCTGTCTAGAACAAGCCAGTAATTCACTCAGTTCGGTCACTCTATTTTCCCAAATTTGAATTTAAAAATGAGTCTGTATTATTGTAAAATTTACAACAAATGTTGTAAATGTTTATGTATTTGTTTCCAAATAAATGTTGAACAACATGTACAACATTTATTTGGAAAGAATACTAGCTGAGTTTCTTGTCAGTTCTTCTCGAAAATCATTCCGAACTGACGGTATATTTGACATATCATAAGAGTCCGTAATAGATCTATATGAATAAAGATAATTTGAATTTTATTGAATTCAAAGATTGTAAATACATCCGTGCGAAGCCGGGTTGTTGTTATAAATAAAACATTCGTTTAATTTACAATTGGCGTCTGTGTAACACACAGCCACAGCGCCTAAGGCGAAAATCATTAAATATCGCCTAACACCGGACATGAGCGATTTGTGGCGCACGGTTAAAGACCTTTCGATAAAAACCGTCACTGCCATTGTCATTCTATACCTACTATAATAAGTTTCAACAGAGGAACGACCGCTGCAGTCGTATGCTACAGGACTCCTTGATCGAACGTTTCAATTAGCTTTTTTTTCTCTCTTCTTTTGGCTCCGGAATTTGCTTTTTAATGAATTTAACTGTTCCATAATAAGATACGATTCAGAGAGATCGATTGCCCGCCATTCTAATTTTGAATGTTGTTTTATAATTCGTGTAATTCAGACAGGCGAAGGTAATAAGCCATACTGCCTAGTTCCTTACTAGTTGTTTAGCGCCTTTTTGTGAAAATGTGGATCTTGGTATGAAATTAAAAATCGAAATACTCCTGGCCAGTTTTTTATTTACTTGATAATGGTAGAATTTATGCCTATGATTGTTAATTTTTTTTTAATTTGAAACGTATAATGGTAACTTTTTGTCTCTGGTCCACTGTCACCACGTTTCAATGTTACTAAATAGAATTTTGGTTACACATTCGTAATGGGTGATCCTTTGCTAGCAATGTGTCAGGTCGATCTCCACGCGGTTCCTCCGGGAAACTATCATAGTTAATTCCTGTAATTTCATCACGATGCTGTCTGATTAAACTGATTCTGAGCTTATCATCCTCTACTGGTGCCCTGCCAGCGTATGCCGTTAGCGCAAGTCAGTGCACCATTAAAAGAAATAGGGATAATTTGATGGTAGTTACTGTTTTTCGTTTAAAACTAAATTAACATAACAGATACGGTTTAAACCGCGAGATGCTCTTAGTAGAATAAAATAATAATCTTATACAATTCACACAGCGCCATCTAGTCCCAAGCTAAGAAGAGGTTGTGTTATGGGTACTGAACAACTGTTTTTTTTTTGGTTGTTTGGGCTATTGTCAGATGTTAACAACAATTTTTTTTTTAACATTTAACTTCATATTTTTAAATATATAGGGACATAGAAAACGCACAGATCAATACAAACAATCTTACATATGAATACAAACACAAATACTAGGCTTCCAAGCTTATTTGAACTCTATTCAAAGTCTGATGATGCCCCGTTCAGAGGCGAAACACGTGTCGCGATATGGGTGTAGACTCAATAACGGTTGGAATTTGATCACCATTAGAGAAGGTCGTAACGGTAGTCAGGTTTCCGCATTGAATAATTGTGATCAAAATATATTTATTCATGTAGGTCTATTACAGACACTTATGATATGTCAAATCTACCGTCAGTTCGGAGTGCTTTCGAGCTAAGAACTGACTAGAAACTCAGCTTGTATTCTTTTCAAATATTGTTTACAATAATACAGATTCATTTTTAAATTCAAAGAGATGATAGAGTGACCACCAGCATGTGCTATTACAATTTAGTCAAAAGCAAATAACCCAAACAGACCAGTCTCCACAAGCAGAACTCGTTCACGACCCCAGCCATCATCACTCAACTATATTAGATTATAAGACACATTGACTCAAGTCACCACGCCGCCACAAGTTTGAACTTTATAGCAAGCATGACTATTTCAAGTAACTCCACTACGTCATTTATATTACTTACAGCATAGGCTGTAACAATCAGTTTTCACCCATTACAATATTTAAGTTTATACAAGCAAGCAAACGCGAAAGTATGTGAATATGGATGGATGTTTGTTACTCTTTCACGCAAAAACTACGGAACGAATTTTGTTGAAATTTTACAGAAATACAGCTTATCGCAATGACACATAGGCTATAAATTTCACACGAGTGAAACCGCGGGCGCAACTAGTATAATATGAATCGAATATGTAGTATAATATGAATCGAATATGTAGCATATAGTATGCAGATATCGCAACTTAAGTAGTCCCAAATGGATTGGTGGCAACAGTAGCAATAGTGGACGGTAATAATCACCTCACGTTTTAAGTAGCTGATGCAACAAGCCTTGACATCCTCATTGCATGCCCATCATGTTCATGTGACCAGATTGTAGAATCATAATAATCGGTCGATTACACACGGACCAGGAGGAACCTGACATTGAGGGTGACGCAGCTGGAATCGAGTTATGCGTGGCCCGGGTCCCCATCATCATGCTGTCTACCTTCATGAAGGAGCAGCGGCGGATGTACCTAAGGGCTTTTTGGGCTGCAGCCCAGGGCCCCGAGGATACAAAGGGCCCCCAGACCCCACTGAAATGATATTTAGAATAAGACGCAGCGTGGGAAGGCTTCCAGCAAGGTGGACCGACGATTTGGTTAAGATCGCTGGAAGGCATTGGATGCGAGCAGCGCAGAACCGATCGTCGTGGAGATCTTTGGGGGAGGCCTATGTCCAGCAGTGGACGTCTTCCGGGCTGAGATGATGATGATGTAATGGAAAAAAAAACAATAAAGGAATTTTTGCAAAATTGGGTTTTTTAATTCCTCTTTCTTCCGTCTTTCTTTCACTTTCTTCCCTTAAAAGTTTGTAGGTAAAATACAACGAAATAAATAGTCATTTGTTAAGTAAACATACTTTAATATAGTAAAATATAATTCTTATGATAAAATAAACATTTAAAAAAATAATCTCTTCCCCGTGCCAAGATGCGGCATTAGCGAATATATATTATTAAGATAAACATTACAATATTGTACGAGACGTAAAAACTTTTTATAATTTTAATTTTCATTTGTTTTATAAATGCATTTTATTACTGACATGTGAAAATAGCATAATGGCGTTTCAGTGTGTTATGTCTAGTGAGTTATCTCCTCAATTTAACTATAATTTATACATAGTTTTGGTCCTTCGAGTCGGATATATATATATATAAGATTTATACAATATTTTATATTCGTATTGTTTCAATGACTTATTCATCATATAACTTACATATAATATGCTGACTTTGTATACAAAATTATAATAAATATACACGTATATAGTTTTGATATATATATATTATATATATATATTTACTGATTTATGACTTTTGGTCCTTCGAGCCGGATATATATTTATAAAAAAAAAATATATTTGTATTGTTTCAATGACTCCTTATTCATCATATAACTTACATATAATATGCCGAGTTTGTATATCAAATTAAAATAAATACATAGTTATAGTATATAGTTTTGAGATATATATCGAGAGAATGAAAAATATTATTTAAAATGTTTGACTATTCGTGTGTTTGCGTATTCACTCTTTATCTTTATTGAATGATTTTCAATTCCCTTTATTATGATATAGTTTTATAAAATAGAAGACTTATATTCTGAATTTTGATTGTACGTTGATAGTTTGTAAGGATAATTGATTCTCTAAGTATATATTAGTGTAAATATTATAATGTTTATCTTAAATAACACATTTCATTACAATATTATAATTATATTCTTATCACAATCCAAATGTACTTCTTTCTAAAACATTTTCTCTCAAATAGTGTTGGCCCATTCGTTTCTTCGTAAAAGTGGTTCTTTTTCGAATTATTCTAATGCTGTTGGTCGCAGCTGGCCTTTACAGCTTCACCGGACGATAGGGGGCGAGTGCAGATGGCACTCCAAACGCGCGGAAGGACTTATGGAGCGGCTGAAGGCCAACTCCCGCCTGACGGATATGATTTTAGTCTGAGGCACCGCTAGGGGTTCGAACCTCGGTTAATGCCGTCGTGATTTCTATCCCAGTTTGTATTGGACGGGGAATCGATCGGAGGAGGAAGGAACGGTAATTACCATCTGGCAGGCCGTAAGCTTCTTTGCCATTTAACACAAATTACTTTTCGCTACGCACAACCACATTTTGGAATCACCTTCCAACATTGGTACTTTCGAACCGATACGACATTGAAACCTTCAAAGAAAGAGTTTATTCCTTCTTAAAAGGTCGACAACTCACTTGGAATTCCCCTGGTGTTGCGGGTGCTCATGGGCGGCGGTAATCACTTACCATCAGGCGAGCCGCAAGCTCGTTTATCTATGCTATTATAACTTGAAAACGAAGCTGCTTGGTGGCGAGTAAATAATATATTTTCATTTCATACCATAGAGTTATAATTTTGTAATATTATAAGAAAGACTATTTAATTCAATTAGCCGGATTTCTGGCATCTAACGTAGCAAAACTGGTATCAATCTCACAATTAGGTATCACTGATACCAATTAACATACAAAAGTATATATATCTAATTAAATTACTATATACTATGTGCGCTGTAGTATGGTGCGGGTGACAGTTTCAATAACGTTTCGTTTCACTCTGGAAAGTTGCCGTGATTTACAAACTATGACTTAGTATTTCAGCTGTACTACATTCGTAATATATTAAATCATTTATAAGATACTAGAACTTAATTTTAGCAATTGTTAAATGTAGCAATTTAAATTAAAAAATCATTTATTCATGCAGGACATTTTAGCCGTTTAGGGACGTCAAAATTTTTATATTACAATTTTTTTATCTACCGTCCAGTTCGGTATATAGATCGAATTGAGAACTGGCAAGAAACTCAATTGAATTACTTTTTTTTTAAATGCCAGTTTATTTACAATGTATATTTATATAGGTGTCTATGTCTAACATTAAATGAAAATCCCGTGCATGAACAACTATTGCCATGCACGCTCGTCATTCAAGTAATCGTTTAGTGAGTAAGCTTTCCTCAGTAAATATGATTTAACAGATGTTTTAAATTCATTTAAGGGTAATTCCAATTTATCCTTTGGTATCTTATTGTAATTTTTTATACCTATTACCATAAAATACCTATTGACTTTTTTTAAATGATACTTGGGGACAGCAAGTTTGTCTTTAAATCTAGTATTAATGTTATGAATATTGCTGTTTTTCGGAAATCAGTGAAGATTTTTTTAAATTGTTAAAAACAACTGTCACCCGCACCATGCTACAGCGCACGCAGTATAATACATTAACATATAATAGACATATGGGTATATCAATAACTATAATATATTGTATAAAATATAGCTAACTTCATTATTAGATACGGTAATAAAATTCTGTATTCCGAGATCACTTCCTTAGCTTCCATATTTTCGTATCACAACAGCATCTGAAAATAACAAAAAATATTAATTATCATAATTTCCTTTATAATTGTCATAATTTGGTGATTTTCATCCGTAAAGACAAGTCTATCACTCCACCAAACAGACCCTTCCGATCGAGCCCCGTCCAAGTCATTTCGGCCTGAGCCGAGGTTCGAATCCCTAGTGGTGCCCCTCAGAACAAAGTCGTATCCTTCAGGCTGGATTTGGCATTCAGCCGCTCCATAAGTCCTTCCGCGGGTTTGGAGTGCCATCTGCACTCGCCCCCTATCCACCACACTACACCACCACATAACCCAATAGCATTAGAGTAAAACCAGAGAGAATATTAAAAAACAAAACAATAATAAACGCCCTCTATTGATTATTTTTCGAATTAAAAATATTAAAGGCTTAAACGCATTGTAGATGGCGCTATAAAATTTGTAAAAAGTTTGATTTACATTTCATATGTATTTATAGGTATAAGTAATAGAAGTAATTATATATTACAATTAGATATTATAAGTTGCGTAAATACATCGACGGTTTATTCACTTGATATATTAAAATTTTAATATTCAATGAATCAGCGCCATCTAACGGACAAAAGAGGTACTACTAATTTACAAGTTACTTGCTTTCCGTACACATGCTTTCGAAATTCAAATGACTGACAAGTTTGGATACCTTTCGATAGATGTCGCTAGTGCGCCCGCCGCACTTCGCGCTCGTTGTTCTCCTGCCGTTTGAGGTCATTGATCGCCGTCACGCTGCCGAACAATACTTTCGCCGTCACTTGCTGCAAAACAAAACAAATGACTATTACGTCACTGATATGTCGTGCAATTAGAAAAAAAAACACAATAATTAATACGAAGTTTCATAGGTTCGTGGGAAGGCAATGTTACCTACTATGTATTTCTATATTTTTGGCTTATTTTTTAATGTCCCGGCGGGACTGACTGTCCCGTGTTCGAATCGTGCTCCGTTTTTTATTATTAAATACATCTACGCTAGTCAATTTGTCATTTTATAATTTGTCCCGGGTAAAAAACTAAATTCCCGTATTTTTTTGCCTATTTAAGCGCTTGCCCCTTATAGGTTGAAACAAAATCTGGCTACTCTACGTACATACTAAACTAGTATATATTCTCTAGTCTCTTAAACAGATAATACTCATAGCAGGAAGAATGTGGATTGTTAGTCATCATCATCATCATCGCAGCCCGGAAGACGTCCACTGCTGGACATAGGCCTCCCCCAAAGATCTCCACGACGATCGGTCCTGCGCTGCTCGCATCCAATGCCTTCCAGCGATCTTTACCAGATCGTCGGTCCAACTTGCTGGAGGCCTTCCCACGCTGCGTCTTCCGGTCCGTGGTCGCCACTCGAGGACTTTACTGCCCCAACGGCCATCTGTCCTACGAGCTATGTGCCCTGCCCATTGCCACTTCAAAGTCGCAATTCTTCGGGCTATGTCGGTCACTCTGGTTCTTGTTGTTTTACTGGATTGTTAGTAATATTGACTAATAACCCCATTGAATTACAATATGTAATTTAAAAAAAACACATATAAGATCATAACAAAAGACAGGTCAAAAGGATGTCGTCACAAAGGAAGCGACATATATTGCTCTAATTAAAAAAAAAAATAACCCATTGCTAGCAATGTACCATGTCAGGTTGACCTCAATAACCCCATTGAATTACAATATGTAATTTAAAAAAAACTTAAGAATACACATATAGGATCATAACAAAAGACAGGTCAAAAGGATGTCGCCACTAAGGAAGCGACATATATTGCTCTAATTAAAAAAAAAAATAACCCATTGCTAGCAATGTACCATGTCAGGTTGACCTCAATAACCCCATTGAATTACAATATGTAATTTAAAAAAAACTTAAGAATACATTGTCTGTTGCATGTCAGAAATGACTAAATGTGCGAACAATATAATATTCAAAATACCACATCCAATGTACCACATTCTATGCGATAAAATTTCATTTCATTTCATTTCATTTCATTTCATTTCATTTCATTACACATATAGGATCATAACAAAAGACAGGTCAAAAGGATGTCGCCACTAAGGAAGCGACATATATTGCTCTAATTAAAAAAAATACCCCATTACTAGCAATGTACCATGTAAGGTGGACCTCAACGTGGTTCCCCTGGAAACCATCGTGATAAATTCATGGTGGATTTAGTACGATGACCTGACCTGACCTCAAGCTCATCTTATCATCCGCCACTGGTGCCCCGCCAGTGTAATCCATTAGCGCAGGCTGGGGCATCATTCTGTTATCATCCATAAAAAAAAAATGACAGGACATTTCTGATTGAATGAATTATTTTTAATTTGATTTGTACTTACAAAGATACTGTAGGTACATAAAGAATTGTTTTATTAATAATAACATCTATAAAAAAAAGAAATGTCCCGTTTGAATGAATTATTTTTAATTTGATTTGTATTTACAAAAAAAATTGTTTTATTAATAATAATAATGATAATATTAATAAAAATTATTTATTCCATTCCATTATAAGTATTCACAAAATTATTTTAACAACGAACATCTTGTAATATAAGAAACGGCATCTGTGCTAGGAAAACCTGAATAGAATAGAATAGAAAATCATTTATTCAAATAAACTTAATTTAAGCACTTTTGAATAGTCATAACAAGTGTGTTACAGAATTCTTATTTTATTTCACGTTGATCTGAAATATAATTGATTTACAGTGTAGTATTCCTATTCGCTACTCTATAGCATCGCGATTTTAGAGTTATTTAAAAAAAAAATAATGCGAATTTATCTCTGTGATGAGGCAACCCCATGGATCACTTTTCTTTTCGCGCTTGAAACGGCATCGTCGTCATTAAAACAATTTATGAAGTTTTGGCTTTTAAAAATGGCAAGTTGCAATAAATTAGTCCAATTATCAATTATATTATATTACTAGCTGACCCCAGCGACTTCGTCCGCGAGGAAATTAACTATATTTTTCTAAAATAAAAGTAGCCTAAGTTACTCCTTATTACATCAGCTACCTGCCAAAAAAAGTCCCGTCAAAATCGGTCCAGCCATTTCAGAGATTAGCCGGAACAAACAGACTGACAGACCTTTGTCTGAGACAAAAATTATAAAAAATGTTATTTTGGTATATGTACCGTATATATATTCATATGCATGTAGTAAAAAACGGTTATTTCAATATTACAAGCAGACACTCCAATTTTATTTATATATATAAATTATTACTAGCTGTCCCGGCAAACGTTGTTTTGCCTTAAAATAAAAATAAAAAATTAGGGGTTAACTACCCCTTACATTTAGGGGGATGAAAAATAGATGTTGGCCGATTCTCAGACCCACTCAATACGCTCACAACATTTCATGAGAATCGGTCAAGCCGTTTCGGAGGTGTATAGGAACGAAAACTGTGACACGAGAATTTTATATATAAGATATAATATTGAATTAATGATTGAAATAATTGAATAAATACAAAAAGAGATGTCTTATAACAAAACCCGGAAGAGGAAGCTGGATAAAAAAAATCATAGAGAATAATAATATATGTACATTGCTAGTAATCGGGACAACAGTCAAAATTACTAACAATCCTGTAGGACATTTTAGCCGCTTATGTTCTTTGCGATAGCATATGCTGGTGGTCACTCTATTCTCCCAAATTTGAATTTTAAAAACTATATTTATTATAAACATGTTCCACTATTATTTGAAAAAAATACGAGCTGAGTTTCTTGTCAGTTCTTCTCATCTCGATATCATTCCGAACTGACGGTAGATTTGACATATCATAAGAGTCTGTAATAGACCTACATGAATAAAGATATTTTGAATTTGAATTTGAATTATGCACTTACATTTTTTTTGTATCAATATTTTTTCACTACAGTCCAGTTCATTATACAGATTCAATTGAGAAGAACTGGCTTTTTTTTTCGGACTACTCTAATGCTGTTGGCCGCAGCTGGCCTTTACAGCTTCACCGGACGTTACCAGAAGAACTGGCAAGTAACTTGACTGTATTTCTTTTTTTTTAAACTCAATTGAATTTCTTCTTATCCACGCAAAATAAATAGTACAAAATTTACTTTGATTGTACTTCGAACGTGTTTAATTATTACAAATAAATAATTAGTGGGATATATATGTATTCCAATTAAATTATAGGCACTGACATTTATTTGATGGGTGTTTTATATGAGGTAATTATAATAAAAAAAAACAGGTAAAGTGTGAGTCTGATTTATAAACAGAGGGTTCCGTATCATTGAAGAAAATGTTGATTATTTTTGATACGATTCTGTATTTTAAATATATTTCTTCATAATGTATAGTGTTTATCTCTATATAGTATAAAATGTAGTCGCTTCTGCAGTCTGTTTGCGTATATCTATTCAGCAGTAGATAGAGTGAATCAAGAGGTTTATATCTATAATACATGAGTACATATTATAGAACAAGCCGTGGAATTCAATGATAATTAAGGCGTGCGAAGCCGGGACTGGTCGCTAGTTAAATATATTAAAAAATAATTAATATTATACATGAAACAATTTTGTTATATAGACCTCTTTGATCTAGCGGTTTAGCACACCGTTTTACTTTCGATAGTGGGTTCGATTCCTCGCATGGTACCGATATTTCTATTTAAAAGTATGATTGTTTGTATCGGTCTGGTGTTCTGTGTATATATATTATATATGTATTTAAAAAAAAGTATTTATGTATTTATAGCAGTTGTCTAGTACCCATAAAACAAGCTCTGCTTAATTTGGGACTAGATGGCGCTGTATGAATGGTTTTTTTTTTATAACACAGGGGACAAACGAGCATGCGGCTCACCTGATGGTAAGTGATTACCGCCGCCCATGAGCACCCGCAACACCAGGGGAAATGCAAGTACGTTGTCGTCCTTTTAAAAAGGAATAAGCTCTTTTTTTGAAGGTTTCAATATCATATATACGATACCTTCCAGGTGATTCCATAATGTGGTTGTGGGAGGCAAAAAGTAGTCCAGAGTGGTCCAGAGATATTATTATATTTAGATGTGGAGCCCCAAAAAATCCTTGTAACGAACCGATATTTTATTGTTTGTAATTAACGTTATGCAAATGAGTTCAGAAGGGTCCGCTCGATTTACAAGAGAAACAGCTTTTATGAGAGAACACGTAACGCGAGATAACTTGTGGAATCTGGAGCGGCGCCGGTGATGGTTACGATTTAAAGAAAGCTCCTTAAGGGGACGTTAACAGAGCACGTTTTTATATATAAATACCTGAAGCAAAAACTTTGTATAAGGGATACAAAGTTTTACGAAAATTTACCGGACGGATGTGTAAGAAATTACAGTTTACTAGAATTTACGCGCGGTTTCGCTCGCATGTTTTTTTTTAAATAAAACGTATCCTATGTTCTTTCTAATAACACTAAAAATATGTGTATAAAATTTCATGATGTTCAGTAGTTTTTGCGTGAAAGCGTAACAAACATACCTACTTTCACATTTGTAATATTAGTAAGGATGTAGAGAAGGAGTGCAGACAGCAATACCTATTTTTTTTAATTATGCATGAAAAATACATTTAATTAATAAACAACATACATACTTATAATATACATATATATGTGTATAGAGAATGTATGAACTATAACTATAATGCCAAAGACACATCCTTCAAATCAAAACACAGCTAAGGTCTTCAATTCCTTATTCTTGTCCCTGACAGGCGTAAGCAGCGTCAGGGACAAAAATTGCAGAACTCTAAAAAAAGAGCCAGGACAATAGATCTACAAAAGCTGGAGAACTCTTAAAAAAGGGCCAGCACAATAGATAGTAGTGTTACGAGTCTACAGTATCGAGTGACAGCCCAAACTCCTTAATAAAAGAAAGAAAAAATTCCTCCCACCCAAGAAGTGCGCCGTCCAAAATCAAATATGAACATGTGCATTGCAACTTAACATACCTTTCTCGATAAATGATAATAGCATACCTAATTGGGGTGGGCCTGTTTATTTCGCCAGTGGACCAATTTCCCGATATGTAGCAGGTTGCGCAACCAGAGCAAATTGTGCTCTCGTTTTGTGGAATACTGTTAACTTATTGCACTCTATATGGCATTGTTTTAATATCGTCCAGTAATGGTCCGAGTATTGAAATTCTCACATTTTTAAACGATTTGGAATACCAAATATTTTAGCTTGATTGAATGTGATAAACATCCTTAAAGGACATTGTAAGGATCTTGTAATAGATGCCAATGGTTTAATAGATGATAATGGAATGATGCACCCGTCTGCGCTAACGGCTTACGCTGTCGAGGCACCAGTAGAGGATGATAAGATCAACATGAGGTTAGATCAGTTAGCCCATCGTGATAAATTCCTGATTGATTTAGCTTGGAATGAAGATTTAAGTCTTATTAGAGATTGGCGTCTTTTGTAATTAGAGGCCATTCTAATTACAATAAACAGTAGGTTTGTGTGCCAACAGAAACCGACTGTTTCCTGTCGGACTATCTTATAGTAAGCGGCAACCGTACCCTATATGTATGCATGAACAGCACTACGGACATCATGTGACACCATTACTATTCCGGAGCACTAAAATGTCACCTCGTCTCTTGTAATTGCATCTTCTTATCGCTACCCTATAATCGAAAGACAGCTTAGAAAGCAAGTAGATGACTTTTTACACTCTTCCGCTTCTAGCGTTATATTGTACTTCATAATGTTCGAGTTTCTGTTCATTCATATGAGACAAACATTTTCCACTTTCAATCGGGTAAGCTCTTTTTGTATTTTTCTATTGTTTGTCATTTCAGTCACATGCGAACGATTTTATACAATGCCTCCCTCTCAGGTAGAAATGTGCAGAAATTTCTCGAAGTTTGTCGGCCAGTTAGTTGAAAACTGTGAGCAATTTCTAATCAGACGCTGGAACGATCGGAACGGAGCATACATTGCTAGAGTGCAGGAAGTTAAATTAAATTGCTGTGTCTAAAACTATATTTTAATCATTTAATACAAACTCTTACGGTATGACAAATCTACCGTCAGTCTGGAGTGCTTTCGAGCTAAGAAGAACTGACAAGCAACTCAGCTGTTAATCTTTTCAAATATGATTGTATAAGATTAAAAAATCAATTAATACAAACTCTTATGATATTCAAATCTTATTTTTATTCAAATACGTATTGTTCCTGACAAAAAATTAGGATTCGTTTCTAAATTAAATTAGGGAGAAGTGTGACCACCTTGTAGTGACCACCTCATGCTACTGTATTTTTGTCAAAAGGATAGTGGACTTTGGAACTCAACTCAAAGACCCTAATGGGCCGGTTACCGACATATCATATAGGGCCTATGGGACCGACCGTACAGGATTAAATATTTCGGATTCGTTTTTAAAGAAAATTAGGGAGAATATAGTAACCACATTATACTATTACATTTTTGTCAAAAGGATAGTGGTCTTTGGCACTCAACTAAGAACCTGAAGGGCCGGATACCGACTTATCTTATAGAGCATATAAGACTGATGATGTGCATCTGTAAGCATCACAACAGCCCCTACACATTGTAGAATGCAGGTAGGGTTCATGTTAGCATTTATTTTATGACAAGTATTATTTGTTATGTAAATAATATTACCGAACCGCCCCGCTTCGGATGCAGGCGCTATAAATCTTTGAATTTCTCGCAACTTCTTTACTGTAATATGCATGTATTACATACACATATAAGTCTTGACTCACTTTATGTGTTGCTGAAAACTGCAGTAAAACCCATTGCGTAATATAAAGACTGAAAGCATTTTATATTATGTATATATATCGATGTCCGTCTAAATGATTGAGCTTTGAAACTTCAAAGAAAGTTATCTCTGTAAAATATTGTTTATGTATTGAAAGATTAACATTGTTCATCTATTACTACAAAGTAAAGCGGATTTTTTAATGAAAAAAATAAACGCCGATCGAAAAACATTTTAATGTTTGAAAGGAACTCTATTCCAAAGTACTTAAATTTACAAAAGTAATTCTAAGAATGAAATGGCCAACCACTTTAGTTTAAAATATTTTCTTAAAAATCTAATTTTCATTTCTTAGATTATTTTTCTCTTTACCATTCAAACTTAACTTAAACCCATGAAAACGAAGATTCTTATCGAGTTGGTAAAAAGGTTCTTCCTGGTACCTCCACATAAACCCTCCAATAAACTACCGTAAGGGTTTCTAAAGAATTCGTAAAGGGTAGAATTTATTGTATGTACTCTAATACCTGATAGTTACCTAACCAACAATTTACAAAACGTCTACTAACCCTAAATAGGAAAAACCTAATAATAATGATAAGGATAATAATGGGTCGCTTAAACAAACACCTGTATATAATAGTGCTACAGATAGCCCTCTTTGTCGAGCTCTTTACTCACGTATTCCTGGAGTACTTGCAGTGGGCACACAACAAACACAATAATAACCAAAATTGACATCTGTTTTGTCTGTTGCATGTCAGAAATGACAAAATGTGTGAAACTAGTTCTAAAGACCTTAAAAACCACATATGTACCACATTTTAAGCAATAAATATTCATTTCATTTCATTTCATTTCAAATCCTCGGAACGGTGAGGTCGCTCAGTGCTGCCTGTGAAGACACTAGGAGACTTCTGCGCATTTGAGCAGCTTGGTTGGCTACTCTAGTACCTCCCAGATGGTTGGCCTCCCAGATGGCTAAATGCGGGGAATAGAGTTCATGTTACAATTACATTTATAGTACCTGATAGTTTCCATTGCTGCTCGGCGGGTTGTACCCCCTGCCGCCATATTGCACTGCACCCCCGTGGTACAGGGTGTTGTTGTTCGCATCCCGTGTGGTCGCAGCGGAATATGTGGATTTACAGTTTTGGGACATCCTGTGCTCCTGGAATTTCATACGTTTACAATTAATATTGATTAGTTTACAAAATATGAGTGAGAATATATAATATATGAGAATATATATAACACACAACTCTCACGGTGCTAAGTTATTAACTTAAACGGGACTCGTACTGTAGGTTCTAGACATACATACAAAACATACTACATTTATAAATATATAAATTCGAAAATGCATCTATCCGTTTCTTGCTTTTTCAAGGTTGAACGGCTGAATATATGTTAATGAAATTTAGTACAAAAATAGATTGTATCGTGAGGGCGAGCACTCGTAATCTAAAAAAACTGACGAAGTCGCAGTTTAAAGCTAGTTCTATACAGTCCAATTCATAGACAATTGGAAACCTATGAATAGTTATTAATAATAATATTTTGCTGATGTCGAACCGGTAATAGAAATTAACGTAGTGTGCTCTACAACCGCTATACCTATATTTATTATTAAGTACAAACAACTACGTAATAATTACTACAACATTGTCATGAAGCAAAAAAATGCATTCTGATGTAGAGATACGGTAACTATATACAAAACGTCACCTCGTCCGCGTGTACAAAAATGAATAACCCGTTTAATTTATATCGCCCATAAAAACTGTCTCACTTGCACGTATCTCCTGACCTCGTAAATAAACAAGTTTATAGAACGCCAGCTTATTGTAGATATATATAGGAATTTGTTGGTATTCTGTATGTTCGTTGCAGTAATTAGTAAAATCTGTCTCACCTACATGAACCGCTAAGTACTTTATTTCGTGAGATATCTGGTTGAAGGGATGAGATATAAGGGGAAAAGAGGGGAGAGCGAATTGTAGTAATGAAACTAGTGGGCCCATTGGATGATTTTATCATCACCATTATCAACATCTCAGTCCGGAAGACTGTCATTGCTGGACATAGGCCTCCCCAATTAAGCACAACGTCTCAAACGAGTAGCTAAGTCCAGGAATGAAGTCCCACTTACACGACACATTGTAGGGAATTAGGGGGTCAATGATTGACTAAATGTTCATCCTATCATTTTCCAATTCTACACTAATGCCCAACTAGCATTCTCCACTGATGCCCAACTAGCATTCTCCACTGAGGCCCAACTAGCATTCTCCACTGAGGCCCGACTAGCATTCTCCACTGAGGCCCGACTAGCATTCTCCACTGAGGCCCGACTAGCATTCTCCACTGAGGCCCGACTAGCATTCTCCACTGAGGCCCGACTAGCATTCTCCACTGAGGCCCAACTAGCATTCTCCACAGAGGCCCAACTATCATTCTCCACTGATACCCAACTAGCATTCTCCACTGATACCCAACTAGCATTCTCCACTGATACCCAACTAGCATTCTCCACTGATACCCAACTAGTATTCTCCACTGATACCCAACTAGCATTCTCCACTGAGGCCCAACTAGCATTCTCCACTGATACCCAACTAGCATTCTCCACTGATACCCAACTGGCATTCTCCACTGATGCCCAACTAGCATTCTCCACTGAGGCCCAACTAGCATTCTCCACTGAGGCCCAACTAGCATTCTCCACTGAGGCTCAACTAGCATTCTCTACTGAGGCCCAACTAGCATTCTCCACTGAGGCCCAACTAGCATTCTCCACTGAGGCTCAACTAGCATTCTCTACTGAGGCTCAACTAGCATTCTCCACTGAGGCCCAACTAGCATTCTCCACTGAGGCCCAACTAGCATTCTCCACTGAGGCCCAACTAGCATTCTCCACTGAGGCCCGACTAGCATTCTCCACTGAGGCCCGACTAGCATTCTCCACTGAGGCCCGACTAGCATTCTCCACTGAGGCCCGACTAGCATTCTCCACTGAGGCCCAACTAGCATTCTCCACTGAGGCTCAACTAGCATTCTCCACTGAGGCCCATTAACGCACTATTCCATTATCTGTCGCCTTATTGTAACTATATATGTGTTCTTTAATGTTTATGAGCTGATCCCGCAAACTCCGTTCCGCCTCAGAATTAAATAATATGTCAAAGATTTTCAGAAGTTTAGTTACGCAATAAATTTCTAAACTGTTTGTCAGATACGAACAGTTTGTATGGTAAAATAAAATGTGCATGGAATTTCTTCATGTTCTCTCATCGCTTCAAAAGAGCTTATATTAAGTATATATGAATAAATAATTTTCTATTCTACTTAAACCTTCCTTGGAGTTCTACAAATATTTCTAAACCAAAATTGCTAAATCGGTCCGTCCATTCTCGAGTTTCAGCGATTAACAAACGTCAGTTCATTTTTATATATAGATATACATCTTATATCATCATTACATAGTATAAAATAAAGTCGCAGTCGCTGTCTGTCCGTCCCTATGTATGCTTAAATCTTTAAAGCTACGTAACGGATTTTGAAGAAGTTTTTTTAATAGATAGAGTGATTCTAGAGGAAGGTTTATAAATATAACTAGCTGTATCCACGACTTAGTCCGCATGGAATTTAACTTCATTTTTCTAAAATAGTAAGTAACAGTAGCCTACAAAAGTCTTTATTACATTAGCTACCTGCAAATAAAACTCCTGTCAAAATCGGTACAACCATTTCAGAGATTAGATGGAACAAACAGACAGACAGACAAAAATTGTAAAAAATGTTATTTTGATGTATGTACCGTATTTATATTCATATGCACATGCATACTACATAGTAAAAACGGTTATTTCAATATTACAAACAGACACTCCAATTTTATTTCTATGTGTAGCTAATACATGTACACCCATGCGAAGCCAGGGCGAGTAGCTAATTCTATATAAAAGTTAATTAATAATTCTTCTGCAAAACACTTTATTTGTAATATATAAAAAAAAGTGTTTTCCATCTATATTCTATCTATCTATCTATGATGAGTAACAAAAACAGTTCGAACGATATGTAAATCCGCGCTCGCAAGTTAGTTTCGGGCCGGCCGTCACAATCACGCGGTGGCAGTCCGTGATGGTAATTAAAAAAACCGGCCCGTCCCAAACTGTATTGGTACAGTTAGCAACAGTAATGGTAACACGACACCGACGGTGCAGCCCGCCGTCCGCCGTCAGCCGCCAGCCGGATGCATTTGGTTTTTTTGACTTTACTTTTATTTCACCTATACATATAAATAAAATTGGAGTGTCTGTTTGTGATATTGAAATAACCGTTTTTTACATGCATATGAATGTAAATACGGTACATAATAATATGTCTGTCGGTCTACAGATAGACCGGCTAATCTCTGAAATGGCTAGACCGATTTTGACGGGACTTTTTTTGGCAGGTAGTTGATGTAATAAGGTGTAGCTCAGGCTAATTGTATTGGCAATTGTACAGGCAATTTGTGCATATCAAAAAAATAAAGGTACATTTAATAGCTCCATTGGAGCGGTAATAAAATTATATTTATTACTATTTTAATTTGTATTACAGGATTGGTACATTCACAAGCCCTAATATCGGGCTACTCGAATAAATATTCAAATAAACTATTGTTACTGAGTATAAACAACATAATATGTTGTTTAAATAGAAAAATGACATTTTTTAATTAGAAGCTACAATTGCCTATTTTTATATAAGTCAATTAAATTAACCACGCCGTCTAAATCATTATCTGAATACTTTTAAAATGATATATACCACTTCTATGTAAATTTAAAACTTTAAAGGAAAATATAATTTAAATAAATTTAAAAACTTTGAATGCCTGTCGTGAAAAAAAAAACATTTTGAATAGTGCCATGTTTCTATTTTCTAACCGACGATATGCATGATGACTAGGGCCCTCACAGGTCACTGCAAATTGAACTAACATATCGCAAAACTAGGTCTATGCACAGAAATCTGCAGATTTTGCCGGGCTGAAGTCCAAACGCCGCTACACATCCTATGTGGTTGTAGCCTACTCATGCACAAACTAAATATCTCCTTTAGAAAGTTTACACTATATCCTGAGGAGATAGTAACCATTGCTCCATTCCTTCAATTCTTGTCCCTAACGCATCTAGGTTGCGAACTCTGAAATAGAGCGAGCACAATAGATCTATGTAGGTCGCAGTGCTACAGGTCCAAGCACCTGACAATGGCCGAAACCCCTCAATAATAATAAAAAATGTGTTATAAGGATACAGGAAGGCTGAAGAAGAGATGGATTAGATGAATGTACTGTGAAAGATGATATGGCCAGAGTAAATAACGAGATCACTGCGAACAGGGATGAATGGAAGAGAAAAACATACATTACGACGACCACAAATAAATTGGATAAGGAAGAAGCAGATGATGCAGTGCTGTGAATACGTTGTACGGTGGATAGGTGATTGTGATTTCACTTCTGTTCCCAGTCAGGGTAGTAAGTATTGAAAAAAAAAAATTATTTATAATATTAATAGCTACTCGCGCCGGCTTCGCACGGGTGTACATGTATTATATACTAGCTTTTGCCCACGGCTTCGCTCGCGTTAATTTATCCGCTCAGGGGTGAAATTTATCAGAATCCTTTCTTAGGGGATGCCTACGTCATAGTAGCTTTATGCATGCAAAGTCTCAGCCCGATCGGTTTAAAATTCTCAAAGTTTCATACAAACTTTTATCCCTTATTTTATCACCTTGTGGGTAGAATTAATCAAACTCCTTTCTTAGCAGATGCCTACGTCATAACATCTACCTGCATGCCAAATTTCAGCCCGATCCGTCCAGTGGTTTGGGCTGTGCGTTGATAGATCACTATGTCAGTCACCTTTGAGTTATATATATATATATAGATATAAACCTTCCTCTTGAATCACTATCTATTAAAGAAACCGCTTCAAAATCCGTTGCGTAGTTTTAAAGATTTAAGCATACATAGGGACGGACAGACAGCGACAGCGACTTTGTTTTATACTATGTAATTATATTTTTTCTAACCTTGGACAGTTCACATAGCCCCATAAAGAACTATAGTTAACAGAGCTTGCGTTATTTGTACTAGACAACTGATGTGGGGGTTTAAACTCACAGTTCAGTGATAATGATATTGGTTGATCTGATTGATTCCATGATTGATTGATTGATGAGAGGTTTTTGCTAAATAAAACCGCATTAGTTAGCTATTCGAACACTGATTTTGATACTAAAATAAATGAAATGAGGTGAAATGCATTTTGGGGTGAAATTGCACGTGTCGACAATAATTGTGTATTGCAAGAGCAGGCATATGCGGTTATCCGTACTATTGATATAAACACTTAGATAATATTTTTTTATAAACACATACATAAGATACATAATAAACACCAGTTTAATACTAACAATTATACTCATGAATACAAATGTTTGTACTGTACGTGAAATCGAACCCTTGACCATGTGAAAGTAAGGTTGTGTGCTGAACCGTTAGACCACCGAAACTGTACTTGCAAGGGATTAATCTTAATTTCTAGCTTATAATATATATATAATATAAAATGGCTGGTTTTGTCTGTCTGATTCACGATTTACTTACCTTAAACCACGTTCTAAATTTGTTACTCAGTGAATTCGTTAATTTAATACGAGTTTCGCTATAACTAGAAGAATTTCTTCCCGAAGATTTATAACAATATAGAGAAAGTCACGGAATCTTATAACGTTTTATTTCAATAGTATGTAATTAATATTTTCAATAATAGTTACAAACGAGGACGTAGGAAGGTAGATGGATATGTCTACCCATAATTATCCCATCTACCAGCTGCTCTTCACACATGATCATGGTATAACATTGCTCAAATCCTTACTAATGTGAAAGTAACTCTATCTGTCCCGCTTTTACGCCAAAACTACTGAACCGATCTGCATGAAATTTGGTACACAGATTGTCTAGACCCCGACAAAGGACATATGCTACTTTTTCATGCGATAACA
Organism: Achroia grisella; assembly: GCF_030625045.1. Classification (NCBI taxonomy): domain Eukaryota; kingdom Metazoa; phylum Arthropoda; class Insecta; order Lepidoptera; family Pyralidae; genus Achroia; species Achroia grisella. Next base: position 2,214,937 of record NW_026713043.1, on the reverse strand, counting down.
GGGTTGTAAGAGCTTGAAAGGGGAGATGTAAGTTTGTAACGTCATTTTTAATGCTAGAAGCTTGAAACTTATATTTAAGCTGTTGATTAAATATATATGTATATATAAATATAAATATGACATTCAAAGTTTGTAAAAAAATTAACTTTAAGAGGGTACAATTAAGTAGGGATGAAAGTTTGTATGAAAAATCGTCATTTATGAAGCTAGGACAATGAAACTTTTTTCTTTGGCTTTAGATTATTGACTATTTTTTCAAAGCTCTAACACAAAAATTACAGCTCTCTCTCTCTCAATAAAAAAACAAATAAAACGTGGCAAGAGACCGTGATTTTCTTTACTTATAAATAATGACCTCGTCAAATTTAAAAGTTTATAATAATACTTACTAACCCGGCCAACTTCCTACCGCCGGACAGTCTAATGCCTTGCGTCATAAATACTAACAAGATGACTGATAGACTGACTGATCCGGAACAATCTGGAATGTTCGAGACCAATCGATTTGATACTGACAGTCATTTGATAGTTTTCTTTGAGTCATGCGATAGTTTTTTTTCATAAGGTTACATTTCTTATCGAGTATTTTTATATACTTCTAATATAGTTCTTAATTTTTCAAATATTTGAATACTTATTCTACAATTCTGGACAGAGACAAGTGCAACAAATCAGAAATCATTAAAATAGGTATAGCCGTTTTTCTTTACATACTGTAATATAAAATCGGCGCCGTGTCTGTACGTTTATATCCTTTAAACTAGGCAATATATTTTAATATCGTTTTAGCAATAGATAGAGTGATGTAAGAGGAATGTTTATATATAACATATGCCTATTATAGTATAGAAAAGTAGAGAAAATAAACAAATCTGTGCGAAGCTAGAGTCGCTAGTGATGTATACCATACTCTACATACATATATATATGTATAATATAAACAAAGTAGTATATATACATTCTTAGACGGCCTCTGTTATATACATTGAATATCTAGGCAAAACCGAGGTGGGTCACTAGTCCATAAGTATTACAAAACAAGGTGTATTGCTACTGCAACCGCGACAGTCGAATTATTTAATTATGCTAAATAGAAACAATTAACATCATACTGTATAAATAATTTATGACAGTCACAAAACTGATCTATAATTGTTCCACATTTAGAAGAAACTTGTTTTTATGCTAAACTGCACTTTTAATCTGCGATAGAAATAAACTAGACAATACTGAGTTGATTTTTACACAGAGTGTTCCGAATATATATTTTTTCGGACTACTCTAATGCTGTTGGCTACAGTTGGCCTATACAGCTTCACCGGACGATAGGATGCGAGTGCAGATGGCACTCCAAACCCGCGGAAGGACTTATGGAGCGGCTGAAGGCCAACTCCCGCTTGACGAATACGACCTTAATCTGGGGTACCACTAGGGGTTCGAACCTCGGCTCAGGCCGTCGTAACATCGATCCCCGTCCAATTCAATCGGAGGGAGTCTAACCCGCGGTAGGACTTATATAGCGGATGAAGGCCAACTCCCGCCTGACGGATACGACTTTTTTTTTTTTTATACTACTATGGTGGCAATCAAGCATACGGCCCATCTGATGGTAAATGGTTACCGTAGCCTATGAACGCCTGAAACACCAGGGTATCACTTGCACGTTGCCGACCCTTAAGAAACCTTAATATACCCTTCTTGAAAAACCCCATGCTGTAGTCTCGTGGGAAAACCTCGGCAGGAAGTTCATTCCACAATCTAAGTGTACGCGGGAGGAAACTCCTCTGAAACCGCACTGTTCGGGACCACTTAGGTTCCAGTGTGTGGGGATGAATTCCCTATCGATGGCGAGCGGTGCGGTGGTAAAAGGTGGCTGTCGGCATCATGTCGAACAATTCCTCAGAACACAGTCCGTTGTATAATCGGTAGAACACACAAAGCGAGGCGAAGTCTCGCCTCAAGCTGAGTGGCTCGATACCGCGAGAGAGATTGGGATCATCGACAATTCTCATAGCACGTCTCTGAACCGAGTCAAAAGGACCGAGCTGGTATCCAGGTGCTCCCGCCCAAAGATGAGAGCAGTACTCCATATGCGGCCGAACCTGTGACTTATATAAGAGAAGTCTCTGGTCCGCAGTGAAGTACCGCCTCGCTCTATTGAGCACACCGAGCTTCTTGGACGCCAGCTTTACCTTTTTAATCTGAGGGCACCGCTAGGGGTTTGAATCTCGGCTTCGGTCGTCGTAATTTCGATCCCCGTTTGAATTGGACGATGTATCAATTGGAGGGCACGTAATTTCGTTTGAATAGGATATCGAAAATAAATATTGAGACGAACTTCATAGCAAGTGTGTAACTGAGAAGGAAACTACAAGCAGCTCCCGGAACATGCGACCCGGGGTATTAACTAATGTTTTGTAAAGATCATCCATCTCCGATGTTGAGACAAGGCATGTATATTCTGTGCTAAGTGGATCGCCGACTGCATATTTCTCTTGAAGGTATCCTGATCGGAATTAGTCCATCGGGCAGGTGCCTACCTCTGCCCCTACCTCCGTCCACTTCACTGATAAAAATATTGAAATTTCACGCAAAATGCATGAAGACTTTAAAGTTGTGTATTTAGGTAAAACAGTCTATTTTTTTCAGCCAACCTGTTGTATACTGTACTGGCTAATAAGAAATGTATGTATTATTATAAATTTCTATTTAAATATTATAGTTCTTTTATCAATCGTCAATTGTCAATCGATTCCTAATTTTTACCTATATATATCTATAAATATAAATAAAATTGGAGCGTCTGTTTGTAATATTGAAATAACCGTTTTTTACTACATGCATATGAATATAAATATGGTACATACACCAAAATAACATTTTTTACAATTTTTTTCTGCCTATCAGTTTGTTCCGGCTAATCTCTTAAATGGCTGGACCATATTTGACGGGATTTTTATTGGCAGGTAGCTGATGTAATAAAGAGTAACGCAGGCTACTTTTATTTTAGAAAATTAAAGTTAAATTCCACGCGGACGAAGTCGCGGATACAGCTAGTATGAAAAATGCAACACAACCGAAATAAAGCTTACAATCTTCTTGCTTTGTAGGTTGTATTTCGATTGTAGGATGTATTAGGCGGAGAAATTATAAGATTAGAGGTTGTCGCCGTCCCCTGGTATGGCGGTCCATGAGTAGTATCACGGATGTCACATGATAACGTGATATCGGTAGTCCTATGGCTATAGACAACGCTTGTTCTTTGCCATCGGGCGGGCCGTCACCACATTTACAATTCCAATTGCATAAAAAAATATGCCAAATAATCGACTCGCGAATATAGTGAAACCATTCGAATCTGTGAATTACCTTGGAATACTTTGCATACTGTCAAGTACCGGTTATTTTATAAAAAATTAATAAAATTTCCAGAACATTCCTTTCATCAATTAATAAGTACAATCAACATTGTATCCATCTAAAGGATACTTTATACAAAATTACTCGTAAGCAACTCCATTCTCTACCAATTCTGCCGTCAGTAGCTTAATCTGCATCGAGATACATTTTACATTTACTATTTTATTAATAAACTAGTGGTACCGGCTTCGCTATATCTTTTCAGCCAAATTTCCGCAGTGTCTCAAGACGAAGGTTTACGACCAATGAGTGTTGCCAGTGATGACTTACGGAACAGAGACGTGGTCGCTAACTATGGGCCCCATCAACAAGCTCAGAGTCACTCAGAGGGCAATGGAGAGGGCTATGCTCGGAGTTACTCTGCGTGATCGAATCAGAAATGAGGAGATCCTTAGAAGAACCAGAGTGACCGACATAGCCCGAAGAATTGCGACTCTGAACTGGCAATGGGCAGGGTACATAGCTCGTAGGACAGATGGCCGTTGGGGCAGTAAAGACCTCGAGTGGCGACCGCGGACCGGAAGACGCAGCGTGGCCTCCAGCAAGGTGGACCGACGATCTGGTCAAGATCGCTGGAAGGCATTGGATGCGAGCAGCCGATCCGATCCACGGCCGATCGTCGTGGAGATCTTTGGGGAGGCCTATGTCCAGCAGTGGACGTCTTCCGGGCTGCGATGATGATGGTGATCACCAGCTTCGCGCAGATGCAGTACAAATCTTTAAATTTCCCAGTTTATTCTATACTATAATACTCATGTATTATACATATAAACCTTCTGTGAAAACATTACAGCTACTTTTTACGTGAAACTTTAAAATACAATTACAAAATAGATTAGAGACATTATTTTTTTGTATGTACAGATATATAGATATATTGAAGATAAGACGGTATCACTATTGCTATTTATTCATCTGTTCGTCTGTCCCTTGTTAGCTTGTTACAGACTCGTATGATGTTCCCTCAACCGGCGTCGAATGCCATTGTGCTTGCTAGCGAGGCTTAGGACAGGGCTGCCAACCCTAGGTACATTGATTTTAGAAGAGAAAGTGATAAAATCCATCACACTTATAATTATAATAGTATTCAGGTCCCTAAGTTACAGTGTAACGTTCAAATGAGAAGAAAACCATATTAAATTGTATTTGCTGCTATAATCCACTGAATATCTCCATCAAACACAGTTTAGCCTCGTACGGGGAATAAAAAATCGTATAGAATCTCGAACTTCACTTTGATAGTCCAACTTCTTACATCCTAGTATTTAAACCTATTGTCGAAGGTAAGAATAATAATAAATAAATAAATAAAATAATAAATGAAGATTGTTAGTGATGTGGACTATTAAATGAAATTAGAAAATAATTTATTCAAATAAACTTAATTTAAGCACTTTTGAATAGTCATAACAAATTTTTATTTTATCTACCGCTCGTTCGGAAATCTGTCTCATCACAAGAAGAACGAGCAAGAAACTTGTGTGTTGCTCTTTTAAATAATCCTTGTAAGTTTACATTTACAAGCCGAAACGTGTGAATACAAACTACCAACTAGCACTAATTTTTTGGGTCAAATATAAATATACAATAAGATTAAATCACTCGTAGTGATAAGAGCAGACCAGTCCCTACAATCAGCACTCGTTCACGAGTATGACGGCTGGCTGATCACTGCGCTCGACTATATTTTAGGGAGCCCAATGACCCGGGCCACCACACCGCCACATGTCTGGACATTTTAGTGGGCATGACTACTCATTCCACTCGACCACGTCGACCTATTTTCTAGTAATATACCATGTCAGGTTGACCTCCACGTGGTTCCTCCTGGAAACCATCGTAGTAAATTGTCATTTGGGACTATTGACCCTATTGCTAGCAATGTACTCTGTCAGTTTGGCCTCCAACGTCCCCCTGGAGCGAATCGAACCCGTACCATGGTTAGTAAACCGCCATGCTATTCCGTCAAATAGATGTACATCTATCTATTTGACGAAAAAGCATAGCGGTTTACTACCGATGGTCGAATAATAATAATAATAATAATAATAATAATCTCAGGACAATTCACACAGCGCCATCTAGACCCAAGTTAAGCTAGCTAAAGCTTGTGTTATGGGTACTAGATAACTGATATATATTTATATATATCAATATATATATATAACATATATATATATATATTTATATCGTAAATACATACATATTATACACAGAAAATACCCAGACCGATACAAACACTCATACTCATGAATACAAATGTTTGTGCCGTGCGAGGAATCGAACCCGCGACCATCGGACGTAAAGCGGTGTGCTAGACCGCTAGACCACCGAGGTCGTCGAATAAAAAATACTTTTAAGGGGACCTGCTACAGTTGGCATCCCTGGCGCGGAGCGTGCAACATCCGTGTACCATACCATGATAGGTCAAGATCTCGTCTAGTACTCGACCGGTTGTACCTACTGTCCGTATTGCGTATCAATGGGTCAGCTCGCAGTCCCGTTATGTTGCCGAACAATCGTGTGTACAAAATGAAATCACTCCTCTATCTGTAGTTAGATTTTCCTGTACTTATATTTTGTCATAGTAGCTTATGTAAAAAAACGTTTGTGTGTTCTACATCTCACCTTTTTTTTTACGTCAGGAAAATCCCTCACGGAGAACCATCCGCTTAGGGACGAATGGATACTGCCGGACTCCTACCTGCTAAAAACCTGACGACTGTTCCTCCTCGACATAATCGCCGTGGGCATGGGATACGCATTCACCAAGACCACCGGCATGGCTCCCATCGAAGGGACCTTTCCATCTAGGCGTGCAGGGAACAGTGTCTGCACGCCACCTCCAGACCCTAATGCTTCCCCGGTGAGCTCCGGATTGCTCTACATCTCACCTATTATTAGGCTTACCAACTTTCTTTACATGAAATAAAGTATATTCAGCTAAAGGAATAGAATTTTATTTATTATCTTCTGGGTAAGCGCGACATCCTAGGTCTCGCCATCATTTCCCATCAGATGAGGTAAGACCAAGCGTAAACCCATTCATTATAATAATAAAAAAATATATATTGTTTGAAATACATATTTTTTTAGAGCTTCGCACAACTTACTAATTTACAATCTTTATTAAAAACTTCATACGCCTCACAACAATTATAATTGAAATTAAAATAAACGAGGAGCTCATTTTTCATTAAATCAATAGCTGCTCTATTTCTATCATCCCGCCACTTAGCATTCATTACTGAAATAACACTTTCAGTAAATGCTGAGGTTTTGATTCTGAAAATTTTGTATACTTCATTTTTGTTCAACAGAAAAAAGTATAATTTAGTGAAACACAGTATAATACTGTTTAAAACGGTATAACTGGCAACCCTACCTATTACAGCAGCTTGAAAATGGTGAGATAAGGTTTTTTTATAGTATAGGGGATAAACGAGCACTTGATAGTAGGTGATTACCGCCGCCCATGAGCACCCGCAACACCAGGGGGATTGCAAGTTCGTTCCCGGCCTTTTAAGAAGGAATAAGATCTTCTTTTAAAGTTTCAATATCGTATCTGTTCGAAATTACCATTGCTGGAGGGTAATTCCACAATGTAGAAAGGTAATTTTGTTTTGAACTATTCTAATGTTGTTTGCCGCAGCTGGTCTTTACAGCTTCACCGAATCATAGGACGCGAGTGCAGATGGCACTCCAAATACGCGAGGACTTATAGAGCGGCTGCAGGAAAACTTCTGCCTGACAAATACAACTTTATTTTGAGGGCACCGTTAGGGTTCCGGAACTCAAGTGAGGGCGCCGCAATTTCGGTCCCCGTTTGAATTCTATGGGGGATCGATAGGATAGGATAAGTGTGATATTAGTGAGTGGTAATAAGTCATATAATAACGTGATACCCGTTGTGGGCCATCAGCTTGTTTTCCATAACAATTATATAAAAAAATGCCAATATTTTGAGAACTTTCCTGAAATAATAGTAATAATAATATCTCAGGACAATTCCCGCAGCGACATCTAGTTCCAAGCTAAGTAGAGCTTATGTTGTAGAGTACTAGATCACTGATACAAATACATAGATACATTTTTTGTAAATACATACATAATATACACAGAAAACTAGATCGATGCAATCATACTCTGAAACTGCGACTATCGGAAGTAAGAGCTATGCTAAAACGCGACATAACCGAGGTCGTCAAATATACACATAGAAAGCATTACGGATGTCACAAAGTTTATATCACGCGTGTTACTTAAACATCGACGTGGCATTTATATTGCTCGCTTAAAATCATTAACTATAAGTATTTATTGTGCTTTGAACTGTGTTACCCAATCGGAAGGCCATTTCAATAAATGTCAGCTTATCCTTTCTCATAGGATATATTTTAGCGCTTCAGAAACGGGATTGCCCTTTTAAATGTGAGGGTTTTATTTGGTTTTTTATTAAGAGAAAGAACTAGCAACCTACGCTTAAATACTTTTTTTTATATAAGACTCATCACAAGAAGAACTAACACGATACAGTTTTCAAGTAAGGACAATGAAGACAGAGATAAAGAAGATAATCTATATATAATATTAATACGTGAAGGAAAACCTTTGTACCTATTGTTCGCGCTGGTCTTTGCCTCATACTGGGAGTCTATAGCCGTGCACTTAAAAAAAAAAAAAAGAAAGGCGGGTTACTTGTTCGCATTGCCGCCATTGTCGCAAGGTCGCATCAAATCATTAATTCAATATTAAAATAATTCTGTTATAATTTTCAAATAAAATACAACAAAACAAGAAAAGACTGTACGTGTATCATAATGAGTTCATGAAAAGCAGTGCAGTGTGGTAATTCTGCCGAAAGTTCCCGGGAACGAAGATTGTGCAAGTTTGGCGACAAGGTCAGTGTGCATTTTTGAATCCCAGTACCTATTATTGGAAGTTAATGTTAAAAATATATCATTATTCGAACACCTATGATTGCTTGAATTGACTTTGAACGCTTGAATTTTCGCACATTTTTATAGTTTATATTGAGAAGGCGTGTAGGATTCTAATATGTTTTTAATTAGAAATATATAATATAGAAAATTATTTAATCACTAATAAACATTACACAGACTAACATGTATTTGATACATACACGCATATATACTCATTTGTTTAATTGTTATTAGTTTAAAGATCTGAGCGACCACTAGTTAAAATAAAAAGAATAGAATAGAAAATTCTTTATTCAAATAAATTTTACTATGACTATTCAAAAGTGTTAATCACTTTTGAATAGTCATAGTTTTTTTAAATGTACCAATCAATAGAAAAGCTGTGCCATCACAAGTAGAGCGAGCAAGAAACTTGCGTGTTGCTTTTTTAAATATATGTAACTTTATATTTTTAAGTTGAAAAGTTCATATACAAACTATTAATAATTAAAAAATGAGAATATACTTATAAAAACATATGTCAACGTTCTAACGAGCAAGAAACTTGCGTGTTGCTCTTTTAAATAATTGTAACTCTACATTTTTAAGTCGAAAAGTGTATATACAAACTTTTAATAATTAAAATCTGAGAAGATTGTTATTAAAACATGTGGCAAACTTCGAACGAGCAAGAAACTAGCGTGTTGCTCTTTTAAATAATTGTAACTCAACATTTTTAAGTCGAAATGTGTGAATAAAACCTTTTAATAATTAAAATCTGAGAAGATTGTTATTAAAACATGTAAAAAACTTCGAACGAGCAAGAAACTTGCATATTGTTCTTTTAAATAATCATTGTAACTTTACATTTTTAAGTAGAAATGTGTGAATAAAAACTTTTAATAATTAAAAAGTGAGAAGATTGTTATGAATAGACGTGACAAAGTTCGAACGAGCAAGAAACTTGCGTGTTGTTCTTTTAAATAATTGTAACTCAACATTTTTAAGTCGAAATGTGTGAATAAAACTTTTAATAATTAAAAAGTGAGAAGAACGAAAGAAAAGAAAGTGTTATGAAAAGACGTGACAAAGTTCGAACGAGCAAGACACTTTTAAATAATCGTTGTAACTTTACATTTTTAAGTCGAAATGTGTGTATACAAACTTTTAATAATTGAGAAAAATTTTAATAATTAAAAAATGAGAAGTGTATTATAAAGACATGTAAACAAAGCCGCGGCAATCAGTCAGTAAGGTAATAATATTAGACAATCAATCTGTGTATCGTTTCTTAGAAATCTGCAATAAAGATTATCTAAGTATTTCGATTAATTAATTCATTAGTCAACCCGGGTACTCTATATTGTATCCGTCGTACCGGATGCATATAATAGGATCAGATTTTAGTCAATCAATTATTGATTGCTGATAGTCAGTGGCAACTTCCATCATAGGAATTAATAGAATAATATATTCCATATATTAGGAAATAACATCTGTAACACAGGGATGTTACGGCCTATAAATTAGTGACATTGTGTAATAATGAATAAATATATTGTTATTTTTTTTTATTCTCAGCTTTTGCTGGTTTTCTCCACACTTACGGGCCGAAACCAAGTAAGTGCAGAGTGTGTGTATGTGTGTGTGCGCGTGTGTGTATGTGTGAGTGTGTGTGTACTTATTGTGTGCCTGGTGTGACTGGTGTTATATCCTTTTCATCTATTTCGAGAAATTATGGACTGTACGGTATTTAAGATGGCAGCCTTTTGAAGGGTGATGTAAAGTGTTTTTTGTATATTTAATTGTTTCAGGCTGTGATGTAGGTGATTAGGTATGATACCTGTAGATGAGAGGACTATGGGTATTATATAAACTTTTTCCTGTTTCCAAATTCTTGTTACTTCTTCCTTTAGCTCTGCATATTTGTTTATTTTTTATTATTATTATTATTATCATTGCTCCGACATTTCAACATTCTGACGCCGATCAAATCTTCTATTTAGGTAGCTATTATGCATATAATAATTATTTTTATTAGCTGTGCTGTAATTTATAGCCTATATGTTATTCTGGTGTATAAGCTACATTACTGTAAAGTTTCATTAAAATCCATTTAGTAGTTTTTGCGTGAAAAATTAACAAACATGCATCGTTACTCACAAGCTTTTGCGTTTATAATATTATTAAGATGTATATCAAAAATTGGGAATTCTTCGTCTGTTATGAATGTTAGAAATTACATAATGTGTGAAATACATAATATGATTTAAAATACTACATACAATGTACCATTACAATTTAAGCAATAAATATTAATTTCGTCTCATCTCATTTCGTCTCATCTAATCTCATTGAATAAACTACTAATATTAACTATTCACTGTAAATGTTCAAGGAAATAAATTATCTAGCTATAAATTTACTAGTATGCGACTCAAAGTTAGGTACATTTCGAACCGTGACTGAATTTCTCAAATCGGTGCTGAGGTCCAAGTTTACGTTCCTCATTACAAAATCCTCTCTATCACATTCTTTTAATGGCAATTCACACAGCACTATCTAGTCTCAATGCTCATAGTAATTTTGAACATTTATTTAAAAGAGCAACACGCCAGTTTTGTTCTTGTTCTTCTTGTAATTAGTCTGCATTCCCAATAAAAAAAGAAAAGTTGTAGAAAAAGAAAAGGGCTACTCGGAAGTGCCTATATTAACTTTATTTGAATAAAGATTTTTTTTTTCTATACCACTTTTTATACAATTTCACTAACACAATATGGTGCAGACACAATTGGCAGTTTGTATTCATACAAATCCTTGAAAACGTAATTCCGAACAATTATTTAAAAGAGAAACATGCCAATTTCTGTTTCATTCTTCTTGTGATGAGTCCGCGTTCTAATTGAGAAGTAGAATAAAAAATGTGACTATTCAACAGTGCTTACATTAAGCTTATTTGAATAAAGATTATTTCTATAACACTTTTTACAGAATTTCACGTACATAGAGATACAGTGGCAATTTGTTATCACACAAAATGATTATATATCAACCTTTATTTCTTTTAAATAAACGCAACACGGCAATTTCTTTCTCATTCTTCTTATAATGAGTCGAATGAGTGGTAGAATCCAAATATATGACTAATCAAAAGTTCTTATATTAAATTTATTAAAATATTTCTATTTATATTTCAATAACATCATCTGCTTCTTCCTTATCCCATTTATTTGGGGTCAGCGTAATATGTTTTTCTCTTCCATTCATCCCTGTTCGCAGTCATCGCGTTATTTACTTCCTTTCTTACCATATCATCTTTCACACAGTCCATACATCTCTTTTTCGGCCTTCCTCTGCCCTTATAACCATCCACATTCATATGTAACACCTTTCTTAAAATTTATTAAATTAAATTTATATTTCAATAACATACATATATAATGGTAGAAAATAGAAAAATTGACTATTCAAAAGTGCCTTCATTATATTACTTATTAGTTGATTTAAATAAAGATTATTGCTATTTCAATATATACAGCGCATTAAAAAAGTAATTACACCTATATGAAGCTACTTTATCAGCTACTGACTAAATATTTTATTTAAAAAATATACAAGTAGAGAGATCTCTGCAATAATTTCGTAGGCGTAGTGAGTGGGACGTCAGCAATTAATATAATCATACTGAAAACCGACAAGTACATTGTAATCTGCTTAATAATTTCGACAGGCATCTGTATATGAGGGGAATATAGAAAACACGAAATTCTATGTACTCGTATGTATTTTACTTGATTCAGATCGTTGATGTATCAAAGGATTTCGAATGCTTTGATGTAGTGTCGGATAGAATGCTCGAAGCAGCTAGCTTTTTACGTTTCCACAAAGCTAGTGTTTGTCCTGAATGCAACGGTTGATGATCGATTTATTAATATTTATGTTGATGGTATTAGAGATGTTATCAGTCGTAACATTTCTGCTTTATGACAGGAATTCACAGAAATAGAAATCTATATTGTAATATACGTAATTTAAGACTTACAAAGTTGTCTGTGTAGCTACCACTGTTAAAATAGAATTGAATAGAATTTATTACAACACATTACTTTATTACAACACATAATAATAGCAAACGTGGACGTATGTAAAGGGAGAGCACGCCCTAAAAAAAGATAGATGGATTGTGTGAAAGATGATATGAATAAAAGGAGAGTAAGTTCAGATATGACGGCTGATAAAGATAAGTGGAAGAGAATGAGAATGCGCCGACCACAAATAATGGGATAAAGGCAAGGCAATAATGATTATAATAATAGCAAAGCAACATAATTCTACAAACATTTTAAATAGAAATCTATTTTGTAATATACGTAATTTAAGACTTACAAAGTTGTCTGTGTAGCTACCACTGTTAAAATAGAATTGAATAGAATTTATTACAACACATTACAATAGCAAACGTGGACGTATGTAAAGGGAGAGCACGCCCTAAAAAAAGATAGATGGATTGTGTGAAAGATGATATGAATAAAAGGAGAGTAAGTTCAGATATGACGGCTGATAAAGATAAGTGGAAGAGAATGAGAATGCGCCGACCACAAATAATGGGATAAAGGCAAGGCAATAATGATTATAATAATAGCGAAGCAACATAATTCTACAAACATTTTAAATTAAGCGATATTTTTCTATAATAGCGAAGTAACATTATCGTAGTAGCGTTTTTTAAATGAATTTAATTAAGTGTTATTTTGTAGACGTTTATTTCAGTGGAGAGTATTACGGATTTCTCAGTTTATTATTTCGGTGATTTAAATAAAGTTAAGCAATTGTGTATAAATGGAAGTAATTTGCTTTCGTCTATTATGAATAGATCAATTACAATGAAAAAACAAAAGAAGAACACTTACCGGAACATTTAAAAATACTAGTGGTCGACCAACGATCGAAATTCGATCATATATGATAGCGCAAACTCAATACAATGACTATTTTCATTGTTAATTGATTAATTTAATTATATTCGACCTGTATTGATCAAATCACTGTTATTTAATATTTAACATAATGATATTAAAGTTAATTATTATAAATATTGTAAATAGCGCCATCTAGTACTTATAGACCGAACTAAGTTGTTTGTCATAAGATAATCGTTACGCCTGCTTCTCTCCCTACTACACTGAATTCGGTCTATAAATACGGAGGTCGGTAATTGAATAACTCTCTTTCTGTGTGTAACCGTTGCACCGAATACATCTCTGGAATTTGATAAAAGTGTTTATTATTTAATTATCGTAACGATGAGTTGTCTGGTATCAATCCCCGCTCTAACATCAGAAGAGAGGGATGATCATCACGCCCAAGAAACTAATAACAATCTAATAAACCATCGTGTCATTCACTGACATTGAGAATAACAAATCATTTATTTAAATAAACCTACATTGAAGCACTATCTACCGCCCATTCGGAAATTTGTCTTATGAAAAATGAGCAGAAAACTTGCGTGTTACTCTTTTGAATAATTTAGTTGTAATTTTACATTTTTAAGCTGGACGATAAGAATACAAACTACCACCAGCACCAATTCAATAGACTCACAATAAGAAATACACAACTGGTTGAATAACTAAATAAAAGTAAATCAGTCGTAGTGGTTAGAGCAGACTAATGTCTACTCAAACATAATTTAGAGAGCTGATTCGTCTCACCATTCCGCCACGTGTCTCGACATGTTAGTGAGCATGACTATGACGCTCAACCACGTCATAACTATTTAGAACTATTATGTGATAGTTATTCATAACATTAAGGATAAGAACATCTTCTTTAAAGTATTGACCGCGTCATAGCAACAACGAATTTAATATTCTACAAAAACAAATAGAACTATATAAACGGAAACTTAATGAAGTATATTTATCGGATTTCAATCCTGATAATCGTAGGCTTACAATAGTAAAATGGTGCCAGCAAGTAGAATCATTGATTGAATTGTGAGGTCGTTCTACAACCGAGTATAACTACTATGATGATAATAATTTAATTACTTTAGATAAAAAAAAAAGGGTATGAATAATTAAATTTTATAAAATACAGCTTTCAATTTTGAATTACTAAATAAAATATAAAATTAATTATACAAAGTCCAAAATAACGGGCTACTCCCTTTTATAGCTATAATAACAATAAAAGGTTCTTCATTCTTCTACCATTGAAAAAATAAAATACAACCAAAAAAATATTTCAGTCAGAATAACCGAACAAGCTTCAAAAAATAAAAACAGATTTGACATTAGATATGGCAATGGTACCCCCTACAAACTTAACGATTTCGTTTTCCGTAAGGATACCCAACGATTACAAAAAAAAAAATAATAATAAAAGACAAATATAAAGAAATTTAAACAATATTAGAAACCTGTTCACAACTCGTCTGGTCGGCTCGCGTGCTGCTCGTATAATGCCTTTTTTTAATCAGTCTGTGACGAAAGTGGCGGCGCCACTGTCAGTATAAACTTTACGCTCTGCTTAATAAATTACATTAACGTAATAAAATATTACAAAAATGTTTTTATGTTAAAAAATAAGTAACTAATATTATGTGCCAGTATTAGTGATAGTTTCTACATTTTGTGATAAATACGTTTTGTAAAAAATCCAAGGACTGATACTGTTTTGTGTTAAAATCGTATGTGTAATCAAGTTAAATTGAAATCACAACCGTACAATAGTTAAAACAAACAAAATAAATACTAGGCCATTATAATACATAATCTTCACTAACAGGCAAGACATTACGAACATTTAATTACAATAATCACTTTAATGTGGGTGTGTGGATAATTGTTATCAATTCAAATATCCACTATTGTAAGGTACTGACATAAACCGTTATAGCACTTGAAATGAATTCGTAAATTAGTACAAAATATTGCAGTAGATCTGGTTCAATGGCAACGAGTCTGAATTTAAATATAAATTCGCAGGATCTAATCCTAACAACTCATCTCACGTTTTGTGAAGCCAAAACAATTTATCTACAATATTGTGTGCATTGTTATTATTCTGTATAGTATTTGGGCTGCTTATTACAATATTATTAACATATTACGAAGCTAGATTCAGTGTAGTCTTACCTTCAAAGTTTAAAGATGTAGACTAACTAAATTGACAACATTTTAAATAATTACCAAATGAAATTTATGACTACAGTCCCAGCCTACAAGAAAGATATGAAGGGAAAATTAAAATATATACCGTCTTATGAAAAAAAAAAAACTGGTTTAGCACTTAATAAACCATTGACCAAAGTATTATTATTAATACATAAAGAAGTTTATCTCTAAACTGTGATTCGCCTATGGTCTAAAGTTAGACCTGCGATGCCCCTAGTTTAACTGTAGTACTGAGAAGTTCTCTGTTAGATCTGGATTCGTAATAATGTTACGTTTATTCCAAGTATTAACTTCAGGGATGGTTTAAACCAATTATTTAGACAAAGAATTTTAACAGATTTTTTGTAATAAGATAATGTCATTATGTAATAATTAGCGGAGTCTGGTTATTGTGAAAGAATTTGTTTAGAAAAAAGGGATACAAGATGGATTGTGTGAAACATTGAACGAATATCTTTCCTAGAAAATAAATTGAGTGAAGCTCAAGCTCAAATTTCTTTTCTCATATCGTAGAAACAAGTTCTTTTTCAGAAAAATACATGCCATTTATATAGTGAACGATTACTTGCAACAACATCGCGATCTGAAAAAGATAAGGCGATAGATTTAAGCCAGAATTCGATCTAGAAATTTTATGGGTAGTAATCAAACAAATAAATATGTCAAGTTAAACAAATAAATAAAAAAAAAAACGCAAATTTATTCAAGACACATGAAGTAAAATTAAAATCTATATCGCTCAAAATGAAATAAAAGAGATTTATTAGCTATAGAACATTTAGTTGGGTTAAGCCTTAAATAACTTATATCGTATAATCATTACACAACATTTTAATGGGACTAGAGAGTCAATCTATGACATTTGTACAGGATACTTTATACCAATATTTGAAACTGTCAACTAACTAGTTCTTTTAAAACGTATATCTCTCTGTATACATATGTAAAATATTACAAAACTGAAAGTATTTAAAGTAAATGAAATGAAAGTACTGCTTCCCGGGTTTTTTATTACAACAATAAATGAAAAGAATACAGTAATAGTATTATTATACGTTTTGGCAATTCGTGGAATGTAAATAAACAGGATTATAGATTGTATACACGCACTCGCAAATATTATTGAACAGGGTGTAGGTAGACTAATAATATCATCTTGCTAATAAATGCATTGCATCAGTAAAATGATAAAATATTGAAACTTGTGTGGCACAATTTGTCAGTGCATAGTGAAAAACTGATACAAATAAAATAGTTAATAATTGTTATGACAGAGTAAATACGTTTGTAAACAAAAGTTGGCCTATACTAAATTACTAGTATATAATTTATTTAAGATAAATTAAATGTAGTTTAACGAAGAGAATAAAACGGATAAACATAGATTGTACTAAATAGTATAAATAAATGAATGTATTGTATAAACTGTTTATTTTGCATATAATGATTATAATAAAATTATTTAATTTCTATTGACTAGAAGTACCTGTAAGGGCCTACTTATAAAAATAAATATTTCAATTTGTGTCACCGTTCATAGGCCGCCATCTTATGACAATACTTATCAACTACAAAAGTGACAACATCAAAAACAATAAGAGTAGTGACTAGTGGCACATGAAACATTAAGTCGATATTTTTCCATGATAACCGTGATAGCTGTACTGAAGAAAATTAGCATTAATTTGTCTGTACGGGTGGAAACACTTAGTCTTTTTTAAATGAATTTAATTAAAACTCAGTGACAACTTATTTTTTGCAATTATTATTACAAAGATTGAAAGCCACTATTGTCAAACACTGGACAACTGGGCTTAATTTTTTGCTATTATCATTACAATTATAAGGATTTCTCGAGTAAACAACTATTTTCTATTAAGTTTTTCTTTAATAATAGATTATAACATTATTTCTGTTAAGATTAATTCGCATGCTCAGAGCATCATCAGGATGTGATAGAAACTCAATACAATGACTATTTTCATTGTTAATTGATTAATTTAATTATATTCGGCCTATATTGATTAAATCACTGTTATTTAATATTTAACATAATGAAGTATGAATAAGGATTATTATAAATATTGTAAATAGCATCTATTATAGACAATGAAAAAACGTTAACTACACTGAATTCGGTCTATAAATACAGTTAATTGAATATCTCTAAAAATACATCTCTGGAATTTGATAAAAGTGTTTATTATTTAATTATCGTAACGATGAGTTGTCTGGTATCAATCCGAACATATATATTTGAAATTATAAGTTTTAACATTATAATATTAATAATAATAAGTTTCTTGTAAAAAAACAGTTACAAGATGGACATAACTAAGTTACTATATCTATTTCTATATATAATGCATGTAGTTATTAAAAACTACTATATTAGGTATGTATTATGAAGATATTACAATTCTGCACTACTCTATATAAACTATAAGGCTGCGAAATTTCGTACTCTTCCGATCGCGCAATTTCATAAAATCAAGGTACAAAGCTTTTGCTTCACGTATTCAGATATAAATATATGGCTACAAAAAAGTATAAAGAAAGAGGTTCAATGTTCAACAGAAAACATAATCATAGAGAAGGAATTAAACAAAATTGATCAATCTATTAGTATAAACAAATGTTTCAGGTAATTCAGTTGTTAAGCTACTCGCATTGTACATCGGTTTCCACTGTGAGGGGCGAGTTTTTTTTTTAATTAACTCAATACCAAGAAGGTGCAAAATTTCATATGAATTAAAAAGTCCTACATGAAAAAATTATTTTGGTTTTGATTAAAATAATAATTCTATAGATATAGCTGCCTCGCGCAACTTTTGTATCACACTGTCTTGACATTTATCTTTATATTTCACCTAATTTACATAAAATCCTTTTAAATATATTATTCTGATGTATAAGCTATATTACTGTAAAGTTTCATCAAAATCCTTTTTTGTAATTTTTGCGTTAAAGAGTAACCAACTTCCATCCACACTCACAAACTTACAAACTTTCACGTTCTTAATATGAATAAAATATGACCTTATTGATCCAGATGTCAATGATGAAGTCGGAGAAAATTTATCACCACACTTTTCACCGAGAATACAAGGAAACACCATAAAACATGTAAACACGTGTTGTACGGCACTCACTCCTTTATATCTATCGGCAATGAGTCTCAATGAAAAAGTATAACTGTATGTAACCACATCCGGGTTGTATTTGGTACAGCCGCTAGTTTGGGGAAACCCCATTTATAGCTATTACCACTGTAATGAATATCATATGCGTGATAACGGTGTCTGGAATCCGTTAAGAGTGTTCATCATCCAATGTTTCGGAGCGTTTGCATTAACTGCCGATTAATTCTATCCAATGATAGCCGCTCTATAAACATCCTCATGCAAATATAATGTAGCTTTTGATAAGATGAGAATGCATTCCCATAGCCTGTCCAGCGAGAGCCGCAATAAAAAAATATTTTTATGCAAATATAATATAGCATTTGGTAGGATAAGAATGCATTACCATAGGCTATCTCTCCAGCAATAACTCATTAAAAAGTCTCTTTATGCAAATATAATATAGGTCTTGGTAGGATGAGTGATAGTTGCATTAAAAAAATCCTTATGCAAATATAAGATAGAGCTATATGTCTTGGTAGGATAAGAATGCATTACCATAGCCTGTATGACCAGCGATAGCTGCATTAAAAAATTATCCTTATATAAATATAAGATAGAGCCATAGCTCTTGGTAGGATGAGAATGCATTCTCACAGTCCATTTATCCACCGATAGAAACATTAAAAAGTATCCTTATATAAATATAAGATAGAGCTATATCTCTTGTAGGATGAGAATGCATTCCCATAGCCTGCGAATTCGGCGATTTTGATTTGGAGAAATAACCATAAGGCTTCGAGGTGGTTTAAAATAAACGCGTAATACAGAAATGTAAAAATATTCTTATGTTAATCTCAGAGCTTTTGGTAGACTGAGAATGCATTCCAACAGCCTGCGATTTTGATATGGTGGAATAACCATAAGTTTCGGGTGGCTTTTAAACAAATTGCGTATCACAGAAATCTTGGATGGTCATTAAGTGAAACTTTACAGATTTACAACTAGCTAGAGTCCGCGACTTTTACTACGGCTACCCTAGTTCTACGGTATTCGGAATAATAATAGTTTATAACTTTTTTATATCTACTTTCATTTTAGGAGAAGAGAATTGTTAGTAAAAGGGACTTGTGACCCCATTGTCCAATTTGTCATTCCCTATTTAAAAATAATTTGATTAATCATAGCAATGGGTCACAATTCTAGTAATGTACTATGTCAGGTAGACCACAAAGCGGTTCGCCCTGGAAACCTAGTCAGTTCCTGGTTAGTTAATCATAATGGACAAAATGATTGGACCTCATACTCATCTTATCATCCTCACTGGTCCCGTCATCACATACCGTTCCATTATCATCAATTAAAAGACTTAGTGTCGTCGATATATTTGTATTTATCAATATGACGGATATTTCCATATCCATTTTTGGACTGCCTTTGGTATTTCCAAGTGTGTCGATTTCTAGGAGTAAATGGACGTTTATTATATACATATAGTCTATTAAGCTTACCTAATGAATGCCAAATTTGTATGAAAGACAGGAATGTAAGTAAAAAGTTCGGGTTACGGCTAAATATTCAATTATTTCCTTTTGTCAAAAATGCAATAGCATATGCTGGTGGTCACTACATTCTGCCTAATTGAAGTCAAAACGTATCTGTATTTTTATAAATATATTCAGTTCAGAGTGTTTTCGAGCTAAGAAAAACTGACAAGAATCTCAGCTCTTATTCTTTCTAATTGACAAGTTCATTGGAAAATAATAAGAGCTGAGTTTCTTGTTAGTTTTCTTAACTCGAAAAGTCTTCGAACTGACGGTAGAGTTGACATATCATAAGAGTCTGTAATAGACCTACATGAATAAAGATATTTTGATTTTGATCCACATAATACAGTCGAGAAAGTAAGATATAAACAAACACACTTTCACACATTTAAAACATTAGTATGAATTACGAATAGCATAAAAGTATAGTTAAGAGCATGGAGAAGTTGGAAATAGAATAGAATAGAAAATGTCTTTATTCAAATAAACTTATATTTAATCACTTTTGAATAGTCATATTTATTGCTTTTAATCTACCGCTCATACCGCTCTCTCATACAAGAAGGACGAACAAACGTGCGTGTTGCTCTTTTAAATAATTATTTTATCTTGACCGAATGAAGAAAAAATATTCCATAATCTAACCCAAAAAGATAAAGAAAAAAATTTCGTCGTTCTAGCTTTCATCCCCTATTTTATTTAGGGTAATATTTATACAAATTTTGAATGTCATATTTATTTATACTTAATCAACAGCTTAAAAAATAACTTTCAACCTTCTAGCTTTAAAAATAACAATATTTCCATACAAAATTTCATCTTACTTTTCAACTCCTTACAACCCTTTTTTCGCATTAAAAAGTAGCCTATGTCCTTTCATAGGATCCAGACTATCTGTGTACCAAATTTCATTTAAATCGCTTCAGTAGTTTTGGCGCGAAAGCGAGACAGACAGACAGATAGACAGATTACATTCGCTTATAATATTAGTAAAGATTTACATTTTTAATTTAAAATGTGTGAATACAAACTACCAACTAGCACTAAGAGTCTTCAGTATATAGCTCACTAGCTTTGGCCCGCTTCGCTCGCGTTAATTTATCCCTTTAGGGGTGGAATTTATCAAATTAATTTCTTAGGGGATGCCTACGTCTTAGTAGCTTTATGTATGCAAAGTCTCAGCCCGATCGGTTTAAAATTGACAAAGTTTCATACAAACTTTCATCCCCTATTTTATCCTCTTGGGGGTAGAATTAATCAAAATCCTTTCTTAGTGGATGCCTACGTCATAACATCTACCTGCATGGCAAATTTCAACCCGATCCGTCCAGTGCTTTGGGCTGTGCGTTGATAGATCACTATGTCAGTCACCTTTGAGTTATATATATTTAAATTTCATACAACAAACATTTTCGCTATGTCCTCAAAGTGGAACATCCCCACATTGAGAAACCATTTTCAGATTATCTGTAAAATAGGATGCAGGTTTCCGTTTAGCGGCAATGATTATGTGAAATCGATAGATTGTGCCTCCGATTTCATTCAAGATAACCGGGGCTGCGACTTAGTTAACTAGTGGTTGTTTCTGTATATACTCGTAGGTAATCGCTTACGGCAGTTATCTACGAAGAATAATGGTTCAGATTGTTAAGTGAATAGTGGTGTATAACACACTTATAGCAACTAGAGTATAGCTGAACACTTATAGGATAAGAATGAAATTATTGATCATATTTATTTAACAGCTTTGATAGCGTCGGTGGTCCAGCGGTTTATCGCATCGCTTTACTTCTGATGGTCGCGGGTTCGATTCGCACGGTATAGACATTTGTATTCATGATTATGATTGTTTGTATAGGCTTTGCTGTTTTGTACGTATATGTAATGAATTGAGAAACATATTGAAGTGGTCTATCACTTGTCTGATAGTAGTAGAAGCTAAGCAGAGCTTGTGTTATGGGCAGTAGGTATACTGACAGAAATGCATAGTGTTCAAAATCTACCCTGTACCATCGTAAGCACAGATTATTATATTAGAGTCCGTTAGTTTGTGTTCCCGCGGTTTCTGTTCCCCTCCCTTACCTACAGTACTGAACTGACCGTACAGCGGCCATGACGCGCGCGCATTTGTTGTGAATTAAAATAAATTAGAACTGTGTTAAACCTACTGTGAAACCTACTGTAAAACTGGAAAGCTAGCGAAGATATCCCAGAGATCTTGAAGCCCAAAAAATCCGCAGAACCATACAGGTACGTGACAGACGCTTCCACATATTTTTCCCTATATATATACATAGTAAATTCCCTAACATTTTGGTAGCAGAGAGTAGTTTCCCTAACACATAGATTTTTTTTGGGAATACATACTTAATTTT
This sequence comes from Achroia grisella, assembly GCF_030625045.1. Classification (NCBI taxonomy): domain Eukaryota; kingdom Metazoa; phylum Arthropoda; class Insecta; order Lepidoptera; family Pyralidae; genus Achroia; species Achroia grisella. The sequence continues at coordinate 2,192,370 of NW_026713043.1, read as the reverse complement.
AAGTCAATACAATAATAATGGTGCATATGGTGGACTTAACACCATAAGGCATTTTCTTCCATTCAACCATACGGCAAAAAGAGTTAACAGATAGAAAACACTCACACCAATACGAACAATCATACTCATGAATACAAATATTTGTACCGTGTGAGGAATCGAAGCCGCAACCATCGGAAGTAAAGCCGTGTGCTAAACCGCTAGATCACCGAGACTGTCTATTTCTATCTACCCGCCTATGTCGATTTATATTTATAGATATAGTACTGTTGTAGTATTTGTTATTTTCTTTCTGTTGAAAGAAGATATAATTTTTTTTTTGTAACCATTGAATGTTAAGAAAGAAAGAAAGAAAGAAAGAAAGAAAGAAAGAAAGAAAGAAAGAAGGAAAGAAAGAAAGAAGGAAAGAAAGAAAGAAAGAAAGAAAGAAAGAAAGAAAGAAAGAAAGAAAGAAAGAAAGAAAGAAAGAAAGAAAGAAAGAAAAATATATTTATTTGGCGCATACAAAACAATCATACAACATTTTACAAAAATTAGAACAAATTATTTTAAAAATATAGCTGCGACCAAATTCGTTTCTGATTTTCAGTGGAACCTTGTAGAAATTAAACGGCATCGGTTCATCTCAATTTGATGTGATGCATCATTTTCAAGCACGATGCATCAAGTAAAGCCGAGTGCTAAACTGCTAGACCAGTAAGACCTAACAGGTATATATATGTATGAATATTATCATATAAGTTATGGGTTAGCGTATCCTTACGGACTAACCTCGTATGTATATATATGTGCTGTGAAATAAATTTCACCACAATAAGAATGATAACGGCGTATAGAAAGATGTAGTGAGTGGGATAAAAAGAGGGATTTTCCGGTGGTTTGGGCATGTAGAAAAATGAATAATGGTACGTTTACATATACAAAATGTTTGGAAAATATACGAGAAAGTTGATAGATGCTGCGAGGTAATCTTCAATCTATTATAAAATAGCATTTCCCGCGACTTCGTCCGCTTGGAATTTAACTTTATTTTTCTAAAATAAAACTAGCCTAAGTTACTCCTTATTACATCAGCTATCTGCCAAAAAAAGTCCCGTTAAAATAGGTTCAGCCATTTCAGAGATTAGCCGGAACAAACAGACAGACCGACAAAAATTGTGAAAATGTTATTTTGGTGTATGTACCGTATTTATATTTATATGCATGTAGTAAAAAAAGGTTATTCCAATATTACAGACACTCCAATTTTATTTATATGTAAATATTGTAGAGACTTCGTATAAAAAGTTAACGGCCCACAGAATAGAAAGACCGTTCTATTAGAACTATTTTTTTAAAGATGATTTTTTTTTTATTATTTCGGCAACTAGACCCATATATATATAAATACCTTATAGACTAACATATGGCAATAGACAGAGCACATAGCTCGTAGAACAGATGCCCGTTGGAGCAATAAAGTCCTCGAGTGGCGACCGCGGACTGGAAGACGTAGCGTGGGAAGGCTTCCAGCAAGGTGGAACGACGATCTGGTTAAGATCGCTGGAAGGCATTGGATGCGAGCAGCGCAGAACCGATCATCGTGGAGATCTTTGGGGGAGGCCTTTGTTCAGCAGTGGACATCTTTCTGGCTGAGATGATGATGATGAGACTAACATAGTTATGTGGTCACGGCACTGATGACGGCAATCTGCCACGGTAGCGCTGATATACCACAGCCTTCGTCTAGTTGTCCTCCTTCACGAAGATGGGCAGCATGCTGGTGGGGACCCGGGCCACAAACGCCTTGAAACTCGCGTTGTGATTCGACTCCAGTTGCGTCACCCTTAATGTCATCAGGTTCTTTATTTGATTATCATTTCCATTATGGAATGTTGCAAACTCTGAGCAGCTCCCGGGACTTGTGAACTGGGTGTAGGTCTACAGGGCACGTCAACACTTACCTTCACCGCTCGTGTTTCTCTCCCTGCCCAGATAAATCTGGTAGGAGCCTGATAATGCAGATTTTTTTTTCATTTGTTCTTATGGATGATAATGGAATGGTGCATCCGCCTGCAGTAACGGTTTACGCTGGTGGGGCATCAGTGGAGGATGATAAGATGAACGTGAGGTTAGATCAGTTAGCCCATCGTGACAAATTCACCAGGAATTTATTACGATGCTTTCCAGGGAGAACCGCGTGGAGGTTAGCCTGACTTGGTATCAAAGCTAGTACAGCATTGGACCACAGACTATAATAAACCCAAATACGAATATATAGAGTATATATGCGTTTGCGTTTCAATTAGTATTCTGGACTCTTTCTCTATATAAACTAGAAGTGTGCGAAATTCATATTCCTGAAATTTCTCGGGGCAATTTTCGTAAAATGGAGTACAAGGTTTTTACTTCACATCTATATATATAAAAATGAATTGTTGTTCGTTAGTCTCGCTTAAACTCGATTCGGTTAATTTTAGTATTGAAATATCCGTGGAAGTCCAAGCAAGGATTAAACGGTGATAAAATATGGAAAAATTGCAAGGAAAATAGTAAAAATAACAATTTTATTTTGCCATACAAACTGCTCGTACCTTCAAATAGGTTGCGTTCAGAAATTCATTGTGTAACTAAATTTCAAAAAACCTTTGACTAGTTATTTAATACTGAGGCGGAACGGAGTTTGATCAGCTTGTATGAATATAAAGATAAAGAATTTTCTATTCTATTCATTACAATGTAGAGATCGTTATCAGAACATTTCATCTCGTCATGAATATAACTGACTCTAGTTGAGATCATTTCTGCTATCTTGCAGTCGTAACATGGGCGCTAATGGGCACTTTAATATATCTGCGATATCACTTTATTATCCATGAAGGAAGTAGAGTTACACGTTATTATGTTACTATAAAATTCGTAATATAAAATATTAATGCTTACCCGCAAATTTCTATGTGATGAGCCGATTTTCCAATATTATTTTATTACCACTTTTCTTATTTGAAAACTACAGGGTTTTTTTCGAACTACTCTAGTGCTATTGGCCGCAGCTGGCCATTACAGCTACCGTATGATAGGGGGCGAGTGCAGACGGCACTCCAAATCCGCTGAAGGTCTGACAGCAAGTCTTGAAGCTGAAGGCCAAATTCTGCATGATAGAGCACTGTCAGGTGTTCGAACCTCGGCTCAGGTCGTCATAATTTTGATCCCCTTTCGAATTTGGACCTATTATATATATTTTGAAAACTAGCAATTTTTTTTGGTTCTTCGGTTTTGTTGTAGGTGACCTGCTAATATTACTTAAGGCGATTCCAAATTTTAAATGGATAATACTAGTAGTTTCTTAAATATAATTCTCTGACAGTCGAACATACATTATTATACATGTATCCGTCATATATGAACATATATACATATATGTATATTTAGTATTCATATAATATCTAACTTTTTATAGTGCGCCACCTACCTTTCCCTTACCCAATGCTTCTGTCTCCCAGGTTGTCTGTAAGAGATTGCTTTAAGCGATAAGGCCGCCTTTTGTTTGCATATCCTTCTTTTTTTCTTTATTTCCTTTTTGTAATTATTTGTTTCTTTTATGCACAATAAAGAGTTTTATTATTATTATTATTATTATTATATTTATTATTTATTTATTTCACATTATTTCATTCAGTTCATTTTAGTTTATAAATAAATTAAATGTACATAAACCACCCTCGAGGACATAGCTGGAAATCAGTGTTTTGCTCCTTGAGTGATTCTCCACACTGAGCTATAGTATGTACCAGTTTTGTATTGTTATAGTACACACATGCAGGTTTACCCTTCTTGAATTTTTATATTATACTTGTCATGTAATGTTATAATTAAGCCTATATGTGTGTACTAAGATACAAATAAAAACTATTATCTATCTATCTACTCGTATATCGAAAAATATCTATCTTTTTAAATCGTAGTAAATTTTTTATAACCATAACAATAAGCAAAAGAATTTTAGTCCAGAAAAAAAAATTCTATATACTCACTCTAGGAATACGTGTGGACAAAAATTCTATTGTTTCTATTTTTTATTTTATCTGTCATGCTAGAATTAATTTATATGGCAACACGTTTGCCGGGTCAGCTAGTATAGCTATAGTAATATTTATACGATGGTTGACATCGTGGGAATGTACTTACTATACAGACCTAGAGACGAGAGAAAGTCTGGAGTCAAGGCTCGCAGAAAGCTGTTCTTAGTAATAGAAAATTAATTATAGCATCGCTAGAACCGCTGTTTGCAGCCGCTACATTCTACATGATAATATCGCAAGGTCGAAGAAAACGGCTGCAAATTGTGTACTGGAATTTTGTCATTTAACTGTTGTAGGATTCTCGGCATAACTATGTATAACATAAGGTCCTAAGTTTATAACAATATCTTAGGACAATTCACACAACGCCATCTATTCCCAAGCTATGTTATGGGTACTAGATAACTAATATAAATGATTTCTTTTATAAATACATATTTAATATGTATACAAAACACACAGACTGATACAAACCATCAGACTAATAAAGACAAACGTTTGTACCATACTAGGAATCGAACCCGCGATCATTGGAAGTAAAGCTGTGTGCTAAACCGGTGGGCCATTGAGGCTATCAAAGTTGCTAAATAAATAAGATCAACAGTCCTATTATTAACATGTAGGTAACAATATTATAAAGAGGTAAAGTTTGTATGTTTGGTTGTTCGGGGCACTCTCCGGTTCTACTGATCCGAATTAGAAATTCTTTGTATAGTCTATATATCCTCACGCTACGACCAATAGGAGCGGAGCAGCAATGAAAAATGAGGCATAAAATATTCATTTGGAGTGCTTCTGCTGCGTGCTCTGCGTAAACGGTTAAAGGTTTTTTTTGGATTACTCTAATGCTGTTGGCCGCAGCTATCCTTTACAGCTTCACCAGACGATAGGGGGCGAGTGCAGATACCACATCAAACCCGCGGAAGGACTTATGGAGCGGCTGAAGGCCAACTGCCGCCTGACGGATACGACTTTAGTCTGAGGGCACCGCTAGGGGTTCGAACTTCGGCTCAGGCCGTCGTAATTTCGGTTGCCGTTTGAATTGGACGGGGATCGATCGGAGGGGTCGGTTATGTATGTTCTAAGAAAACCTTTTTTATGGTAATCAAATTTCATCTAAAATAATACATTTAATTGCATAGGTCTTTTTAAAAACTTTACATTAATTCTTATCCTAATAAATTCATTTGTGTCCCAGTTATTCAAAATTTAAACAAATATTGCGCCCGTGCAAAGCCGGGGCATATCGTATACTTTATTTACCGATCAATCGACACGTAGGCGTTAAATTTACAACATCGTAAACATACGAGATTTAAAAAAAAACATACGTAAAATGTTTTAATTATTTCACTACTATAGTGTTTCATTTATCGAGCCTTTCAAGGTTGCAAAATTACCGTCTTAATGTTTGTATGCTTTTAAAATAATTTTAATTTTAAAATTAATGATCTTCAAGTAAGTAGTAAGTAATATCCGTTATGGCGTAGTGGTTCACTACCAGATTAAATCGTGAGGTCGTGGGTTTGAATCTGTCCGATATATTAATAATATTGTGTGTCAAATTAATTTTATTACCAATTCATTTCAAACCTCACCTCTCTCTCTGTCTCTATATCTCTATATATGTATATAAATCTGATCTTAATATTTTCTCATTTGTTATATTTGTCTCCATACGGATAGCAGAAAACAGTAAAGATATCTATCTCTCTCTATAATATGCGTGGTACTGACAACAGAACTGTCAGTCAATCTTGATAATTCTATATTGATTGACCATCAATAGTCCAGTTATTTAAGTCGTGAAACACATTTATTGATTATCAGACTAGGCGCTGTGAAGTTTACCAGAAGAATAAATTCCAACTAAAAAGAAAATTAAAAAGAAAAATAATTCAAATCTCGAATTATGCAGAATTAAATTAAAAAATATCCCCAAGTGTAATATATACTTGAGTTAGTTTAATTGTACAATCTTGTAAGTATTGTCCCTAGTTTAAATTAGTTTTAAATAACATGCCCTAAGAGGCGTATCATCCAGCTGTTTCCGGGGTATTGTTGCTTCCGGAGTTGATATCGGGGCAAGGGTTCTGCTGAGACCCTGACCTTCATCCCTCCTAGAGGAGTGCGGATGACTAGTTTCAGCCAGAAAAATAAATATTAAAAAAATCGCCAAATATATCGCTTGTGGAAGTTACATTAAGTTATCTATACATATAAATAAAATTGGAGTGTCTGTTTTGTAATATTGAAATAACTGTTTTTTACTACAGCCATATGAAAATACGGTACATACACCAAAATAATTTTTTTTACAATTTTTGTCTGTCTGTATGTTGACCGATTTTGATGGGACTTTTTTTGGCAGGTAGCTGATGTAATAAAGAGTAACTTAGGCAACTTTTATTTTATTTTAGAAAAAAAATAAATTTAAATTCCACGCGGACGATGTCGCGGGAACAGCTAGTACGTAATATAATTCTTCATCATGTAATTCTCATTGCCAAGATAACTCTCTGTCTTGAATGTAAATTATATTTTAATGTAAATAAATTAATTATATTAATTTATATTTTAATTTAATTTAATATTAATTATTTATTTTAATAGTAATTTGTGTCTGTACTTACTAACATTAATTATAAGAAATCTGAAATACTAACGAAATGGGTAATTAAGTCTGATAATAAATAAATAATAATAATTATTATTATATTTTCTGCCAGTAAGGCTTCAATCCAGTTTCTCGGGCGGTCCCATCACACTAGGCCCGAAGAAGTCCCCGCGCGCCTTCCCCAGGGAAGACAGGGGAAGTGGTGGGTTCCAAAGGGAACCCGCAGAGATGGGGCCCGCTGTAGACTGGGCCACCGCCGTCGGAGTCGCGGTTGACTGTTATCGATCCCGCGACTCCGGCATATGGCGTTGGGTGAGGGACATCTTGGAGTTTTTAGTGAGTAGGAGTCTCACAGTACCCGCGGGCTTCCCCCGGGGCCGGGGGGTCTCCATGTGGTATTTTCTCCATGTAAAAAAAAAAAAAAGTCTAAGGACGCTTGAAACACCAGCGGTGTCACGTGCACGTTACCGACCTTCAGAAACGTTAATTTGTGCAGACGATGTCACGTGTAACAGCCAGGCACGTATATTTATTGATAGTGTACATCCGAAATTGATGTAAAATTAAAACCCATATTGCCGGCCGTAACTCATAACCGACGTACAGGATATACGAGTACATAAAGAAAGTCACTTTATTGCCCACTAAATCTCCACAAAAATTTCGTTATAACTTCCATGACAGCCTCGGTGGTCTAGCGGTTAAGCAGACGCCTCTACTTCCGATGGTCGGTTCGATTTCTCGTATAGTTCAAACATTTGTATTTATATGTATTATTGTTTGTATCGGTCTAGGTGTTTTCTATGTATATGAATGTAGGTATTTAGAAAAAAAAATGTATCCAAGTATATCTATCAGTTATCCGGTACCCATAACACGAGCTCTGTTTAGCTTGGAACTAGATGGCGCTTTGTGAATTGTTCCGAAATATTATATTAATATTGCCTACAAAATCTCCACATAAATTTAGTTACAACTTCTTTTAATTTGTACCTTATTCCTTTTTAATAACAACTAAATTACCATTAACTGTATACTAGTTAACAACGATAAGATACATATTGTATAAATAGCTAGAGAGCTGGTATTAAAATTTTATTACACTTTTTTTAAGTGTATCTTTTTTTAGAGATACTATAGAAAGATGATTTTCTTTTTAATAGTATTGGTAAACTCAAGATGGTAAAATATTAAGCACTACGTACATCACGTTATCATGTTCCACCAGTGATACCACATGCGCTGGCATTACAGAGGACTAAGATGTCATGCCTCTTATCCTGTGTATATATCTCTTATTTATAATACTATTACTCTGACCGACCGAAGAAGATCAAAACCAAGAATATGAATTAAAAAATGAATCTATATTCTTGTAAATAAGTGCAAGCTTATTTGAAAAGAATAAGAGATGAGTTTCTTGTCAGTTCTCAGCTCGATAGCACTCCGAACTGACGGTAGATTTGATATATAAAAGAATCTGTAATAAATCTACATGATTAGAGATATTTAGATTTTGATATTTGAATTTTTGATATAAAAAAATTGTTAAGATATGGTCTCTCCGGGATATTTATTTATTTATTTGCATACAATATTTTGTTTTACTAATATTATATACTTGAAAGTTTGTCAGTCCATACTCATGGACAGATGGATGTTTGTTTCTATTTTACACAAAACATTCTGAACAGATTGTGATGAAACTTTACAGTAATATATCTTTTACATCAACATAACAGATATGCTATAATTTAATAATAATAATATTTATTTATTGCCAGAACAAACGATACATGCATAAATTTGAATTAGTACTTGTAATAAATGAAACACGTCCGTAACCAGTGATATCTTATTTTAATGATAGCGTCACACAAATATTTAGTTACAAAAAGGAATCACAATTACCTACATTACAGTACTTTTGTTAAAAAAAACTATAAAGTAATGTGAGTCTTAAACTACATATAAAATGTTAACAGTAGTACTTCACACTGCAGATTCTACGCAAAAGAGTCTGACTCACATGATGCTGTGAGCCTAACTTACACGTACGCTGCACAGCGATTTACAAAGATATGATGTAAATTATTCGAAACATATTGATAAATGTCAAGTAAGTCTGATGCAGCATAAATTATAAATAACATTGCGGATCGTGATACTGTCTCTCTGCCTAAGAGATGTGTTGTTTACAAGTGAATCAGTGAATTGTATTTTTATTGAATACAAGCACGCCTGTCCTAGATTTCGGCGGCTTCTGTGAGTCGGGTTTTACAGTCTGTTTCGTCCGTTGCGATATACATTGTCTAATAGAAACGATAAAATGCTAATAACAAACATTACAGTCTGCGGCAATTTTGTGGAATATTGTCGGAGTATTGGAGATGGGTCGGAACGAAGTTTATTTCGGCGACATTGTATTGGTACTTACCCCTCTTTTATATTTGACGGCCTCGGTGGTCTAGAGGTTACACCGCCTTATTTCCGGTGATCGCGGGATCGTATCCTCGTGTGACATAAATATTTATATTCATTAATATGAGTGTCTGTATTGACCTGGGTGTATTCTATTTATATTGCGTATCAGAAGTTTAGTACACATAACACAAGTTCTGCATAGCTAGGGATTATATTGCACTGTGTGAATTGTCTAGGGTTATTGTCATAATTATTTAATTATTGTTATTGCGTAATTATTTATTAAAAATATTCAGAAGAGCAACACATAAGTTTCTCGCTCATTCTTCTTGTGAAAAAATATGACTATTCAAAAGTGCTTGTATTCTGTTTATTTATTATTTTAATAAATTATTTGAATGAATTTGATGTAATGGTGATACCATGTTATGTTATTCGCTAGGCACCAATGAAAGATTGTATGATGTCCACTGTGGTCTAGCGGGTTAGCACAGCGCTTTACTTCTGATAGTCGCTTGTTCGACGCCTCACACTATACAAAGATTGTATCATGTATTCATGAGTATGATTGTTTGTTGGGCTGGCTGTTTCCTATGTATATTCTATATGTATTTTCAAAGATATTAGGCATTTACAAAGAAAATAAGCAATACAAGATCTGCTTAGCTTGGGACTAGATGGCACTGTGTTAATTGTCCTGAATTAATATTTATTAACAAATAATAAATCTAGAAACTGTTATTAAACTAAACTTTGGAATAACGTAACTAAAACCGAATATTTCTAGCGAAACGTTAATTTTGCAATACTCATCTTAAAGTTACAGTGTGCCTACACTATAAAATTACGATATAGGTATTTTTCATAAATTATTCTGGATTAATGTTTATTAACAAATAATAAATCTGGGAAGCGTTATTTATTACTTCTGTAGCAACTTCCGAATAACGTAACTACAACCGATTATTTCTAGCGAAACGTTTCGTTTTGCAATACTTCTCTTAATGTAACAGTGTGCCTACATTATAAATTTTCGATATAGATATTCTTCAGTATTTTTTCCACCTTTATTGTTACGGGATGGCAGCAGCAACGAGAGACTATTAATTTCTTTTTCCATTTATATATACTTTCCACTTCGAGCGTTTAAACATAACTGCTCTGTGCATACAATATGGTGGTTCTTTTTAAAGTCAGTAGGTAGTTGGGACTGTTATGGTCAAATCAGAACTTATATCTTGTACTCAATAATAAACATGATTATATCAAACTTCTTGAACATACATTTTATGTCATAACTAGCTTTTGCCCGCGGCTTCGCTCGCGTTAATTTATCTTCTTAGGGGTGGAATTCATCAAAATCCTTTCTTAGGGGATGCCTATGTCATAGTAGCTTTATGCATGCAAAGTCTCAGCCCGATCGGTTTAAAATTGACAAAGTTTCATACAAATTTTCATCCCCTATTTTATCCCCTTGAGGGTAGAATTAATCAAAATTATTTCTTAGCGTATGTCTACGTCATAACATCTACCTGCATGCCCAATATCAGCCCGATCTGTCCAGAGGTTTGGGCTGTGCGTTGATAGATAACTATGTCAGTCAGTCAGTCACCTTTAAGTTACATATATTTAGATGAATTTGTAGAAAAAACGAAAAATATACCTCTATATTAGAGTAGGCTGAGTAGAACGGAACGTAAATATTTAAGCTACTTATAATATAAGTCTTGCACACTTTTTAATATTTTTATACTGTATTAAATTCTTCATGGGAATGAGCAAAAGATAGGTCCTTTTTTGGTGATAATCGAGTTTTTAGTTACGTGTAATTCTAGAACACACTTGTTTAGAGAAAATCTGACTGGTGTAAAACGTTGATATTAGTTGCATAAGGCAGTTTGTAGATCGCCATCTTGTATCACTGATGAAGAACCACTTCCGCTTCTTAACATAACACTATCGAAAGAAAACCGATTTTTAAAATGTTTTAAGTCATTTATAGATCGATTAAATTAAACAATTTCTCCTAATATAATTATTTACAGCTACTAAGAATAATTAAATATTATAATATATATTATTAAATAGTATATTAATATATACCAGCTTATATTAATATGGACCCTGCGCCGCGTGGAACTTAACTCTATTTATTTTAAACAAAAATAGCGTAAGTTACTCTTTATTACTACATCAGCTATCTGCCAAAAAAAGTCCCGTCAAAATCAGTCCAGCCATTTCAGAGATTAGCCGGAACAAACAGACAGACAGACAAAAATTGTAAAACATGTTATTTTGATGCATGTACCGTATTTATTTTCATATACTTGCAGTAAAAGACGGTTATATCAATATTACAAACAGACACTCCAATTTTATATGTATAGATAGTGTATTTTATGCAGATTGACACATTCCAATGCCACATGGCGAATGAAAAAGCGGTTGTCAATTATTAAACCGTAAATAATCTATACGTTTGTTGGATTTGCATAATGTTACTTTTAATATAACATCTGATATGTGAGATGTAGGTATTTGAATAATTAATAAAGGACGGTTGTCACTTTTCCTTTGTACAAACTCGTTTGTTCTGTCTACAATAAAACTAATAATCGACCAACTGCCTTTAATAAAATTTATTTTTTTATTAAGAGAAAGAACTAGTAACCCATGTTTATATATATTTATAAAAGACTCAACAACTACAACAACGCACATTTATATATGTATATATTTTTTTATAAAAGACTCATCACAAGAACAGGTTAGAACACAACAAGGTTTTCAATAAAAGATAATAATAATAATACGAAGAAAACAAAGTCGCTGTCGCTGTCTGTCCGTCCCTATGTATGCTTAAATCTTTAAAACTACGCAACGGATTTTGAAGCAGTTTTTTTCTAATAGTTAGAGTGATTCAAGAGGAAGGTTTATGTATATAATACATGTACATCCGTGCGAAATCGGGGCGGGTGTGAAGAATGAAATGAAAGAAAGGAGTGAAGAATGGTAAAAAATGGTAACATTTTTAAAAGTCATGCATAAAAAATACATTAATTCAATAAAAAAAAACTATTACACACCATCATGTATTTGACACACACACATATATATTTCTTTTATTTATTGTTATAATCTGTGGTCAATTAAGACTATATTTATCTACTAGCTGCACCCGCGACTCTGTCCGCGTGGAATTTAACATTATTTTTTTTAAATAAAATAGCCTAAGTTACTGTTTGTTACATCAGCTACCTGCCAAAAAAATCCCGTCAAAATCGGGCCAGCCATTGAAGAGATAAGCCAGAACAAACAGACAGACAGATAGACAGACAAAAATTGGAAAAAATGATATTTTCGTGTACCTATGTACCGTATTTATATTCATATGCATATAGTAAAAAACGGTTATTTCAGACACCAGACACTCCAATTTTATTTATATGTATTATTAAAAATTATTTAATTTAAAATTGTCACTTCTATCTACTGTTCCCCTCGGTTTCCCTTCCTGGCCCTAGTTAGTAGTGTTTCCTTGTTAGTCGTGTTTTGTTTCGTTTAGTATTTTTATAATATAATATCATCCGTCATACTCGTGAACGGGTGCTGCTTGTGGGGACTGGTCTGTTCGGGTTACGAACACTGATTAGACTATTTGCTTTAGCAATAGCATATGCTGGTGGTCGCTCTCCCAAATTTGAATTTAAAAATGAATCTGTATTATTGTAAACATGTACAACATTTATTTGAAAAGAATACGAGCTGAGTTTCTTGTCAGTTCTCCTCATCTCGAAATCATTCCGAACTGACGGTAGATTTGACATATCATAAGAGTCTATAATAGACCTACATGAATAAAGATATTTGAATATACATATTAGGACAATTCCCTGGTTTTCTTGATCGCTCACAAGGATATATAGAAAAGATATATAGGAACATCCAGACCGATACAAACAATCATACCCATGAATACAAATGTTTGTGCCGTGTCGAGCAATCGAACCCGCGACCATCGGACTTAAGCCGGTGTGCTAAACCGCTATACAACCGAGGCTGTCAAATTACTGTATTCATAACATTCAAGTCTATTTTTTTTCTAATATAATCAATCTAAATATATATAACTTAAAGGTGGCTGACGTAGTGATCTATCAACGAACAGCCCAAACTACTGGACGGATCGGGTTGAAATTTGGCATGCGGGTAGATGTTATGACGTAGGCATCCGCTAAGAAAGGATTGTGATTAATTCTACCCCCAAGGGTATAAAATAGGGGATGAAAGTTTGTAAGAAACTTTGTCAATTTTAAACCGATCGGGTTGAGGCTTTGCATGCATAAAGCTACTATGACGTAGGCATCCCCTAAGAAAGGATTTTGATAAATTCCACCTCTAAGGGGATAAATTAACGCGAGCGAAGCCGCGGGCAAAAGCTAGTGCATGTATAAGATTAAATATCAATTCGTTGATATTTATAACACAACGAATTCCTTAAACATAATGCAATAAATAATGATATCTAATTCACTTTTTAATGAGTTTATTATTCAAAATCAATATGGACCAGTTTTAAAATTTCCAAAACGGTAAACCGTTTGGTCTGAAAAAACAAAATCCTATACATATTCATTGCACTACTGCTATTGACAGCTGTAATTTGTTTTACGTTTTTTTTTAAGTAGACACAAAAACGTAGAAATATATTTGTGCCTTTTTAAATATTGTTCATTCTGTTGATATTTTGCAAAGGTTAACATAAAACATAATATATTTATTATTTGCGGATATACTTATTATTTTAGATTGAAATATATTTTTGTTGTAATTTATTTATTTATTTATATAACTTCAATGCACAAAATACCAAGGTAAAAGTACATATGGCGGACTTAACGCCTTACGGCATTTTCTACCAGTCAACCACAGGTTGTGCAGAGAAACTGTAGGCGGTGCAAATTTAATCAATAAGTAAATAATAAATAAATAATATGTAATAATTCATTATTAAATAATAATAAATAACCCTGGATAATTAAATCTAGTACTACTGTTACTGGAGCGGGAACAAAGCTACTATTTTAATAAAAACTAAATACTAGTAAAAAATGTGTATTTTTCCCAGCGAGAATGTAACAAAACAATATTAGTCAAAGTGACATATAAAAAATAGATATAAAAAATAAAAAGTTTATAAAAAGAATGGTAGACAAGCTGCCAGTAACATTGAGTCCTTTTGGGAAAAATACACATTTTTTACTAGTATTTAGTTTTATTAAAATAGTAGTTGTGTCCTCCAGTAACAACTACTATTAGACAACTTCTAGGGTTCAGTTTTTAGTAACTGATATAAATACTGAGATTTCTTTTTCTATATACACACATAGATACAAATAATCATACTCATGAATACAAATGTTTGCACCGTGCGAGGAATCGAACCTGCGACCACCGGAAGAAAAGCGGTGTGCTAAACCATTAGTCCACCGAGGTCGTCATTGATATGTTTACTATTTAAGAAATTAATATATGTTTTGTTGTGATTACATTATTATCTTTGAATTTATATACAAATATGTGAAATTGTCTTTATCTTCATACTAGCGTATAAACAAAGATTTTATTGTGTTATTGCATTAATTGAAGTACAACGAACGGTCTCGTCTAGCGGTTTATCACACTGTTTTACTTCCGATAGTCGCAGATTCGATTCCTCGCACCTCGCTGGCGGGAGGACGGTCTTTCGCACATTTTTCCACAGAATAAAAAAATATGAGCCGTCAAATGGGCAAGAAATATTCACTCTCAGCGGTTTATCACACCGTTTTACTTCCACTAGTCGCAGGTTCGATTCCTCGCACCCCTCTGGCGGGAGGACGGCCTTTCGAAGATTTTTTCCACATGATAAAAAAAATTCCACAGAATAAAAAAAGAAAAACGAGGAAAAATGTTAGAACACTTGCTACGGTACGGTGATTTCATGAAAATTATTATTGAGGGGAAAATAGAAGGAAAGAGGGGGAGGGGAAGACCAAGGAATAGCTACATCAAACAAATTGAGGACAAAATGGGAGTCGTGTCGTATCAAGAATTAAAGAGCATGATGGAAGATCGCGGAAAGTGGCAAGAGCTCCACCGACAAGAGCGTAGCTCTTAAATTATGAATGAATGAATGAAAAAAAGATGAGCCGTCATATGGGCAAGAGATATTCAATCTTCATACATTTTTACTTACCTACATTTGTATGAGTTAGGTAGCTGTGCATTTTAGTCGTTTAATCGTCTAATCCTCATTATGAGACGGTGTTTCTTAATGTGTACATCGATTTAAAATAATATACTCAGGTCACCATTTTATGGCTAATAATTGTATGGTAGGCAGTTATGACGGTCATTCGTTTAGGGACCTACTACACTTGTATATTTTATAGCTGTACCCGTAATATATATTATATATGTATATATATACTAGAAGAGAGAATAAAGAGGTAGTATATATACTATATATGATATATACCTATACCTATACCTATAGGTAGTACTAAAATGCACAGCTACCTAACTCATACAAATGTAGGTAAGGTAAAAATGTATGAAGAATGAATATTTTTTGTCCATATGACGGCTCATCTTTTTTTATTCTGTGGAAAATTTTTTATCATGTGGAAAAAATCTTCGAAAGGCCGTCCTCCCGCCAGACGTGTGCGAGGTATCGAACCTGCGACTATCGGAAGTAAAACAGTGTGATAAACCGCTAGACGATGCCGTTCGTTGTACTTCAATTAATGGAATAACACAATAAAGTTTTTGTTTATACGCTAATATGAAGATAAAGATAATTTCACATATTTGTATATAAATTCAAAGATAATAATGTAATCACAACAAAACATATATTAATTTCTTAAATAGTAAACATATCAACGACGACCTCGGTGGCTTAATGGTTTAGCACACCGCTATTCTTCCGATGGTCGCCGGTTCGATTCCACGCACGGTGCAAACATTTGTATTTAATCATTATCTTAATCATTATCATATATCATAATATATGATAATGATTAAGACGGCGCGGTTAATTTAATTGACTTATATAAAATTCTATTTAATCAACGATATATTATTTATTGCACTTAAATACATTTTAGGTATATTAATTAGGAATAATGTTAATAAGGATTTATCTCTAAAAGAGATCTCTTCCAGTCAAGAAGTCATGGGAAGTGTTGAGTGGGTGAAATTGCGCAAATAATACTTTAATAAAAATTGTTATAAATAAATAGGTTATGAGTATATCCAGAGATTACACCTTACAAGCACAAAAACTTTACCTCTTTATAATATTAATATATATAATAAACTTATAAATAATGGTATTCCATTAATATAGGGTTGCCTATACCCAAATTAAAAAAACCAGGGTTGAAAGTTAAAAATACGAGGTCTATCCAGTTTACAAACAGAACGCAGTAATAGTGTTGCAATAGTTATATTAATATATAGTCAAATACATATCAATAATATAATCAGGTTTTTAATAAACAGTATTTGATAAAATTATACTGTTATACATCATATTTAAAAACCCAGGACGCTGACAAATAATTATTCAGGACTTCCCAGGACACTTCAGAAACTAGGACATGTCCTGCGGAAACAGAATGGTTGGCAACTCTACTTTAATATGATGCTTCGTGTAAAGTGTAAAAGAAAATATATATTAATCCAAATGTTACAAAAGATACTCATTACTACATACATTTGTTCTAACTTAATTATTATTACACAAGCTACCCGCGAGGTTTTGTAATCTATGTGTTAATATGACGTATTGGTTATCAAAATCCGTTTAGTAGTTTTTGCGTGAAAGAGTAACAAACACCCATCCACACTTACAAACTTCCACGTTTATAATACTAGCATGAGTACTTCAAGTACAACGGGTAAATAAAGTCCCTACGTAAGGTAGTAATGTATAACTTTTCTTAAAAACTGCGCGAAAATAATTGCAGTGTAAATAAGATATAGATAAATAGGTGCTAAGTTTACCTAATGAGTAATCTATTTTAGATTTAATTCCGTGACAAAAAAGTTTAAATTGTAGTATTTAAAAAACGAGTACTTAATTAGTTATAATTACTTACTTTTTACGTTTAAAGCTTATTATAACAAAATTTTACATGTTTGAGTCATTTGTAGGTATTTTGTTGCGAAACATTTGAAACATAAATAAACATAACTCACCTTCGTTTCCTCCGGAACAGACCTACAGATCAACCGGTGTGCATTCACAGAAATAAAACTAGCACAGATAAAACACAATCGGAAAAAATGGCGCGCAAATCTGACAGCCGGGCGGACAGAAATGTATGTAGAGTAGAGGCACGGGAATCTCGCGCGGGCGCCGTATAAAAAGTAAAACGATTTCAAATTTCAAATTTGGAATGGCTAGTGTCGCGAGTGCATCGCATCGGTTAAGGCAGTGCGGTGCGGCGTAATGAATGGACCGTAGTGAGGTGCTGTTGAACGGCTTTGTCGGTAAATGTGTTGGTTAAATTATGCCGCGGACGATGTTGCTTGATACTTTTTAATTACTTTAACAATCTCCATATTATGTTGTCAGGCAATGCGGCGCTGATATGAAATAAAAATAAGAGTACGCTATATTAGGTTAATTACTTTGTATTTTAAAAAGCATGCTGTTTTTTCGTACGTTGTTTAAAATTTTGTTTTAATTTTTTCAACTTAAACAACTTACTTTAGAGTATTAGTTACTTATTAGGATTAGTATTATTTTGTTGAATTTAATAAGAAAAGGAATAATTAACCATTTTTTAACAAATTATGATATGAAACTTTTTGCAATTGTAAACCGTCGCGTCGCAATGGCACAAATTTTAATTATCTGCATTAAAGTGTAAGGTCAACAGTAAGTCGGAAAGTTAAAATTCTATATTCGTGACCTTTAATTATTTCTCGTTTTTAGTTAATTTACGATATAAAATAAATCTATAAAAGTGCAAATAACATTTTATCACCATAATTACTTCATTTATTCAAGTTTTAAGAATAAAAAAACAATTAAAGTCGAAACAAATAAGAAATTTAACAGGCATATGCCTGGGGCAAAATCTATGACATGTTAGTGGCCAAATGGACATTTCCAGGAATTAAGTGTGTAATGTATGCATATATGTATGCAAATAATAAAAAATTGCGGTGTGTAAAATTACATTAAGTCTAATCAACAATCATATTTTGGATAAGTTATTCTCGGATATTTTAGCCGCTTATGAACGTAAATTTTTTTCTATTAGTATGATTTTAATGTCTAGGTCTTTTGCATCATGAACTTGTTTTTTTGTCAGCATTTTTGTATGTAACTGGAATGTTAAACAAACTGAGAGCCCACCTGATGGTAAGTGGTAAACATTCTACATACAGGTATCACGTTATCATGTCACATACGTGGTACTGCGTTGCCATTCTAAATGACTATGATATCTTGCCTCCGTGCCTCACTGCCTTATACGAGTTTTTATATAAAGTAAGATCCTTGGTGATTGAAATAAGTAAGACAGAGGTGCCCACGTAGATGACTTTGTACAAAGTCAGTAAATAAGGCTACCAAGCTCCGAACATTGGAGTTCGGAACGGTGCCTCGTTCAGAGGTGAAACACATATCACAATCACAATCACAATAAGACTAGGGTAGACTCAATAACGTTCAAATTTGATCACCACTAGATAAGTTCGTAACAATAGTCATTTCCGCATTGAATTTTTGCGATGTCACACATGGAAATTATAGCAGTATCAAACAAACTAATATGAATCTATTAAGTAGTAAAATTACTATACAATAAGATCTATGCATGTCGTAGTGTTACAGGACTTAGTATTTTACAATAGCCCAAAACCCTCAATAAAAAATAGTGAAATGAACTTCAGCAAAATAACACCAGCTCATTCTTCTTGTGATGAGCCAGATTTCCGAATGAGCGGTAGATTGAAAAAATGTGATGACTTTTCAAAAGTGCATCAATGTAAGTTTTTTCGAATAAATGATTTTCTGTTCTATTCTATTCTATAATGGAATAATAATTAAAAAGCCCTAAACAAATATCAAAACTATTTGGTCACGCTGCAATCGTATAGCGGTGCACAGATTCGCGCCAAATCAACTTGGCATTCTGGCTGACAAATGTTTGCGTGGCTTCAGCGCGTCTCTATGGAAGAGTTTGATTTATTAATTGTAAACTCCTTATTTGCATACTCGGGGTATGGGAAAGGTCACGCGTATGACGAGGAAGTGGTAAGATGCAACTGCATCTAAGTTTCAACTTAAGTACTAGGTATTAGAACCCAATTTAATTTGTCGGTTGTTTTCAGTAGTGCTGTGAAATAGAAGTTTTAAATCGATTATAGTTAATTATAAATTTATATGATTAAATTATATACATAAATATAAATACTTAATTACTACGTAGATAATGAGAGGGTCTAGCGTAGTACTAGACTACTAAGATCATCTTTACATATAAAAAAATACTGATCGCTGTCTGTATATTAAAGATATATGAGAAAAACATATATATAAAATAAATATATATAAATTCTCCAATTAATTAATTGGTTGATTCCGCTTAGCGCTAATAACTTACCGTTGCTAGGTTCACGGGTCATAGAGCTTCGACGTAAGTTTATCGAAGTCTCTTATAGTGCCATCACGGTATCTTATGCAAAACTTAATCAGAATAACGTATTTATAGATAGATAGATATCGACCTCGGTGGTCTAGCGGTCTAGCACACCGCTTTACGACCGATGGCGCGGGTTCGATTCTTCGCACGGCACAAACATTTGTATTCATGAGTATGATTGTTTGTATCGGTCTGGGTGTTTTCTATGTATAATATGTATGTATTTACAAAAAAAATATCTATGTATATGTATCAGTTATCTAGTACTCATAATACAAGCTTTAGCTAGCTTCACTTGGGTCTAGATGGCGCTGTGTGAATTGTAATGATATATAAAAAAAAAGATATCATATATTTAGTTTTCATATACAATTAATTAAAAAGTATACATGTATAATTACTATAGAATTAGATATAAACTCAATATAAGCACTTTTGAATAGTTATATTTTTTATTCTAACACTTATTCGGAACACAGACTCATCACAAGAGGAACGAGAAACTTTTGTGTTGCTCTTTTGAATTGTCACTTTAAATAAATAAATATACAATAACAAGAAAGAAGTAGGTATACGATAATCATGGCAATACGGCCTTGTAGCTGAAAGGAAGGTAACCTTAAGTTACTCCTCCGATCGATTCCCCATTCAATTTCAAAAGGGGGTCGAAATTACGACGGCCTGAGCAGATCGAACCCCTAGCCCCTCAGACTAAAGTCAAATCCGTCAGGCGGGAGAGATCCGGTCAGGTCCTTCCTTTGGTTTGGAGTGCCATCTGCACTCGCCCCCTATCGTCCGGTGAAACTGTAAAGGCCAGCTACGGCCAACAGCATTAGAGTAGTCCGAAAAAGAGCAACCTTGTAGAATTTAATTATCAAACAGGTAGGTTAGGTAATATGGAAAAGGAGAAAATAAAATAATTACAAACATACAATGATGAAGGAAAATGATGAAGTGTTTACATCACCGAAAAGTTAATCAAAAATATTTTGACACAAACTCTTTTTAAGTAGCCGTTTAGAGACTAAATGGGGTAGTAAACCGCGTCGCTCCCTTAAAAATAAAAGTTCTTTTACAATAATCCCAACAAATGTTGCGGACCACTGTAAATAATAGCGGGTTTTTAACACTAATTCACAAGATATATATTCATTGAAGACATTGGCCGGTCGAGATTTTGGGAGCCAGTTGTCGCGAACCTAAGTGATTTAGTGACAGAGATCGCTACCATATATTTTTTTTGTACATTTCTAATAGGCTACCTTACCATCTATAATTAAAGGACAATTAACTTTAGTTTATGTAGAAGAAATGTAAATAAAAAAGTTTTTTATGGACGATAATGGATTGATGCCTCCGTGGCTGTCCGTGTCTGTGGCAAAACTTGTGTGTTACTCTTTTAAATAATTTTATTGTTACTTTACATTTTTAAGTTGAAGTGTGTAAATACTCAAATAGAGAAAATATTGAATATACAACCAACTGGTTGAGCAACTAAATAAGAGTAAAGCAGTTGTAGCGATTAGAGCAGACCAGCCCCTACAGAAGTTTGGTGAGATCAAAATTTCAGGTCGACCTTCGGGCCTCCATTGTTTACCACTCAAAACAATTCCGATCGGTCAAGATCTTTTTAGAATAAATGCGATTCGCTCAACATATGACCTGGTGTGTAAACAACACACCGGTAAGAAACCTAGTTCTTTTTATTTATAACTAGCTTTTGCCCGCGGCTTCGCTCGCGTTAATTTATCCCCTTAGGGGTGGAAGTTATTAAAATCCTTTCTTAGGGTATGCCTACGTCATAGTAGATTTATGTATGCAAAGTCTCAGCCCGATCGTTTTCAAATTGACAAAGTTTCATACAAATTTTCATCCCCTATTTTATGCCCTTGGGGGTAGAATTAATCAAAATCCTTTCTTAGCGGATGCCTGCGTCATAACATCTACCTGCATGCCAAGTTTCAGCCCGATCCGTCCAGTAGTTTGGTCTGTGCGTTGATAGATCACTACGTCAGTCACCTTTGAGTTATATATATTTAGATAATGGAATGGTGCACCCGCCTGCGCTAACGGTATACGCCGGCCGGGCACCAGTGGAGAATGATCAGATGTACATGAGATCAGATCAGCTAGCTTATCTTGACAAATTCTCCAAGAATTTGTTCTGACGGTTTCCAAGAAGAACCGCGTGGAGGTAATTTGCTAGAAATGGGATCAACAGAACATATTACTAATAATATACTTTCCTCCTACTATCTAGTAGTACTAGGTCTATCTCCACGCGGTTCCCCCTGGAAACCATCGTGTTAAATTCGTGGTGAATTTGTCGCGATGGGCTAACTGACCTGACCTCATGTTTATCTTATCATCCTCCACCGGTGCCCGGCCAGCGTATACCGTTAGCGCATGTGGGTGCACCATTCCATTATCAACCCTCAAAAAAAAAACAACCTCATAGCTAGCAATGACGTCAACAGCCCACATTACTAACGATCCCCTTTACCCCACTTCCCTGATATTATATCTCATAGTATCTGCTTAGTTTGGTATTAAATGTCGTCCGTCGGTCGTGGGTTCGATTCCTCGCACGGCGCAAACATTTGTATTCATGAATATGATTGTTTGGGTGTTTTCTATGTACAATATGTATGTACATATTTACGACAAAAAAATCTATGTATTTGTATCAGTTATCCAGTACCCATAACACAAGCTTTAGCTAGTTTAACTCGGGTCTAGATGGCGCTGTGTGAATTGTCCTGAGATTATTATTATTATTACTATGATCGTTTCTATATTTCAGTCTTAACTTTTTTTTATACTACGTAGGTGGCAAACAAGCATACTGCCCATCTGACGGTAAACGGTTACTGTAATATTATGTTATCTGTGCCGTAGCTTATTGATTCTTGTTTTAATCGATCGATTCAAGAAAACTATTTAACATTTATTCTATGTGATTTCAAATCAATCGCTGCAAAGGTCAAAAAAATAACGCTTGTGGCATAAATTGGTGTTTTCCTATCGAATGTTAGGGTTCAGATTTAAAAAAGTTGAATAAGAACCCTTATTGTGTGACATTGCCAGCCCGTTCATCTGTCAAACGGCAAAGTTTGTTTTATATAAATAAATATACCACTAAATATTAGAGCTTCATGGTAGAAAGAGTGGAAATTTGAAATTGTATTTACTTTTAAATGCTAAAACTGACTAAATTAAAAAAAAAGTAAAATAATAAAAAAAAAAAAATTGTAGTGGGTCATCCTTATCATTGAGTGGTATTAAAAATAGACCGAGATATATTCGCAGACCTACTCGATGTACATACAAAATTTAATAAAAATCGGTGAAGCCATCCCGGAGGAGTTTGGTAACAATCACCGTGGCACGAGAATATTATATATTGAACTAGCTTTTCCACGCGGCTTCTCTCGCGTTAATTTATCCCTTTAGGGGTGGAATTCATCAAAATCCTTTCTTAGGGGATGCCTACGTCATAGTAGCTTTATGCATGCAAAGTCTCAGCCCGATCGGTTTAAAATTAACAAATTTTCATATAAACTTTCGTCCCCTATTTTATTCCCTTGGGCGTATAATTAATCAAAATCCTTTCTTAGCGGATGCCTACGTCATAACATCTACCTGCATGCCAAATTTCAGCCCAATCTGTCCAGCAGTTTGGGCTGTGCGTTGATAGGTCACTATGTAAATCACCTTTGAGTTATATATATTTAGATATATATTTAAATATATAATATATACCTATGTACATTAATTGTACGGAACCGTCGGTGTGCGAAGCCAATTCGCAATTTACCGGTTTTATTTTTCTTGAAGCAGGTATGTAACAAACAATTGAAGAACTATATGCGTTTATAGATAGATTCCCACGCGCCGAATCGCACCAAACTCTGATGCAATTCTAATGTCAGAGGTTTTTGTTTTTTACACCGTTAGCCCTGCACTAATGTTGTGTGGTACAAGTTGAAAGCGATCAGCCTTATTACAATAATTAGTTTATCTTATCATGCTCGTAAAGAAATATTTTTGACGGCCTCGGTGATCTAGGAGTAATTACAATAATTAATTTACCTTGTCTTGATTGTAAAATGATTTCACGACCACGGTAGTCTAGCGGTTTAATTATCGCTTTAGTTCCTATGGTCGCGGATTCCATTCCTCGCACGGTGCAAACATTTGTATTCATGAGTATGATGTTTACAAAAAAATATATGTAAGTATTTATGTAAATAGATAGTCCAGGGTATTTATTTTAGCGTGTAATATAGCGTTCTATTTAGTTGTTAGGAAAACAAAAAAAATTACAGAAGACATATTTATATTTATTTTTAAAAACAAGGACCGTTTTTAGCTGCTAAAGCCCTCTCCAAAAGCTTCGAAGAGTCTCTGTCTCTTGCTTCATACTTTGTTCTTTGTTTGTGCAATATCGTTTCTCGAAATGTAAATTTTAGAAAACTTTATGATTATTTTAACGTGAAGTTAAAATAATCATAAAGTTTTCTAAAATTTCATAAAGTATATTCATATATTCATAAAGTATCATAATCATAAACTTTTCTAAAATCGTTTGATAGTGCGCATTCATTAAAGCGTCACGGGTAAGTTAGAAAACAAAAGCGTACAATATGGTGTTGATATCATCTAATAAAAAAGCAATGCTTGAATCAGTTCAGCATCCCGCTCTTTATATTTCATTACAAAAAATAAGCAATAATTATTCAATGGGTATAAATCAAAAATATTATAGTCGTCCGCTCATCGCGTATTCATTGAGCCATACAACAAGTCTGCCAGGCTTAGTAGAGATTTCGCGATAACTCCGGTTTTGTGCCATTCAGGGACAAAGGTCTAGCGGACTAACATCTGCGATTGTTTCGGACGTGAATACCTCTGGGAAGATGACTGAATTAGATTTTGATAACTGTACGCGACGCCATCTTTGTGTTCCATTTGCGAAATGTTAATTACATTTTATTATTTACTTGCTGTATACCTTGACTCTTCATGTGTACAGGATTTTAAGATACAAGACAAGTATTATTTGATCTATTACATGGAAATAAATCATTATAATTATTTTTTTTGTACATCGTACTTTATGCTAATTTCTGATATATACTTGTAATATTTTTAATTATAAAGGCAGTAATGAGTGTACAGTATAATTAATGTTAATATAACTATTAACTCATAATTTATAAGACAATAATGTTTCTGAAATACTCCACCAACATCCAAAATCATTCTCATATGAGTTAACGAAGTCATCACTAGTGGGTACAGCGTCAATCGACTCGTAATTAGAGAATCGAATCGAATTTGTCAGCCAAAAATGTATCGGCCTCACAAGTCGTACTCCTTTCAGTAGAGAAAAGCTAGATTTTAGACGTTTTGTCTGTTTTAAAATCCATAGTTCAGAAGTAAGTGTAGAAAAAGATAGCCTAAAACTGCGACATTCAGATATTTTCAGATATATACTTGAAATACTTTATAATATATTTGCTGATATAACTATTAAATTATAATTTATAAGAAACTATAATTTCTCAAATATTACACCAACTGCCGTAACCACTCTCATATGAGTTAACGAAGTCATCACTAGTGAGTACCCCGTCAACTGACTCGTAATTGGAGAGATCGAATTTGTCAGCCAAAAATGTATTCGGTCCATAAGTCGTACTCCTTTTGGTAGAGAAAAAGCTATTTATTTTAGATGTTGTCCTTATTAAAATCTATTGCGTGTTTTAGAAGTAAGTGGAGAAACAGACAGATGTAAATGGCGACTTTATGTTATTTTCAGATATCTACATGAATCATTTATATATTATTAATTAAAAATTCAATGAAATGTGTACAATATTTTTATTATTGATATCATTATTAAATTATAATTTATAAGAAATTATTGTGTCTCAAATACTTCACCAGCTGCCGAAACCACTCTCATATGAGTTAACGAAGTCATCACTAGTGGGTACCTCGTCCACCGACTCGTAGTTTGAGAGATCGAATTTGTCAGCTAAAAATGTATCGGCTTCATAAGTCGTACTTCTTTCTGTAGAGAAAAAGCTATCTACTCTAGACAATGCTTCTTCTTCTGTAGTAGTCTCCGCTTTAACTGTGGCAGGTTCTTCTGTGATCTTCTCGATGGGTGGTTGGGAACGGCAGAACCCCTCCCAGAAGAACCAGCCGTTGGGGCAGAGGAATATCTGCGGGTATATACGGCCATGTTTCGATAGGCAAACGTAGTAATGGTTGGGGCTGTACCGAATAGCACCTGTTTGGCCGATTCTCTTGCATTCCGGCACGGGAGTTTCTGTACATTGGCCTTTGGGTAGTTTTACCTGTAAGTTGCAGGAGTTTTGTAAATTAGTATTATATAATACTAGCTGTGCCCCAGGTTTCACTCGCGTGAAATTATACACTATGTGTTATTCAGATGTATAAGCTATATCACTGTACAGTTTGAACAAAATCCGTTTAGTAGTTTCTGCGTGAAAGATTATCAAACATTCATACTCACAAACTTTCGGGTACATAATATAAATAAGATAAAATTATAATAAAATTATGATAAGAGATGAGACATCTCTTATCATAATTTTATCTTGCTGGAGCGCTGCAACGCTGTTTTTCAGCACAAGACCTGGGGTGCTATTGCCGTCACTATCAATTATCATTATCAACAAGTGTAGGAACAACTCCTACAGTTTTTATTATAGTAGACTACTTGCTTTCAAAGGTCACATGATCAGGAAAGAAAGAAATAAACGACTCTTACCGAACACTGTGCTGTGTATGGATTGTAGGCGTAATGTCGTGGACAAAATGCAGTTCTCCTTTCAGCGTGCCTTCCATCAGGTAGTCCTTCTGGTGGTGAGCAGAGGTGGAACTTCCTGCAGTCGAATGCATCAGGGAATATGCCAACCTGTTCAAGAGATAGTTTTATGATTTAATAATACCTACTATTAATAACAGTCTCAGGACAATTCACACAGCGCCATCTAGACCCAAGTTAAGCTAGCTAAAGCTTGTCATGGGTACTAGATAACTGATACATAGATTTTGTTTGTAATTACATAAATATTACACATAGAAAACACCCAGACCGATACAAACAATCATACTAATGAATACAAATGTTTGTGCCGTGCGAGGAATCGAACCCGCGACCATCGGAAGTAAGGCGGTGTGCTAAACCGCTTGACCACCAAGGTTAACTATTCAAGCGGTTTGACGCATTATATTTGCATTCTAGTTAGTATGCGCTTAAAAACGGCCTCCGATCGATCCCCCGTCCAGTTCAAACGTGGATCGCAATTACGACGTGGGGGAAAAGGAGATTGTTCAAATTCGAATTCAAAATATCTTTATTCATGTAGGTCTATTACAGACTCTTATGATATGTCAAATCTACCGTCAGTTCGGTATGATTTCGAGATGAGAAGAATTGACAAGAAACTCAGCTCGTTTTTTTTTTAATGTTGTACATATTTACAATAATACTATTTTATTTAAATTCAAATTTGGGAGAATAGAGTGACCACCAGCATACGCTATATAAAAAAAATCAAAAAATCTAATCAGTGTTCGCAACCTGAACAGACCAGTACCCACTAGCAGCACCCGTTCACGAGTATGACGGATGAGCCAGCCATCATTGCACTCAACCATATTAGAGGGAGCACATCGACCCGGCCCACCACGCCGCCACAAGTTTGAACTTTATAGCGAGCATGACTGTTTCAAGTTACTCCACTACGTCATTTATATTATTTACAGCATAAACTGTACCAATCACAGTTTTCACACATTACAATATTTAATTTAGTTTATTTAAATTACAATATGTCATTACTAAATTTAGAATAAGTTTCTTTAGTGTTAATATTCTTTCTTTAGTGTTATATAAATAAATAGTGTTACTTTTGTTTTAGTAATGTGGATGAACTTATTTCTAGCAAAGTACCATGTCTATCTCCACGCAGTTCCCTCTGGATACCATCTTGATAAATTCCTGGTGTTTTTGTCAAGATGGGCTAACTGACCTGACCTCGTGATCATCTTATCAGCCTTCACTGGTGCCCCGCCAGCGAAGGCCGTTAGCGCATGTGAGTGCATTATTCCATTAACATCCATTAAAAGTAACCCCTAGCGGTGCCCTCAGATTAAAGTCATATCCGTCATGAAGGAGTTGGCCTTCAGCCGCTCCATAAGTCCTCCTTCGCGTTTGGAGTGCCATCTGCACTCGCCCCCTATCGTCCGGTGAAGCTGTAAAGGCTAGCTGCAGACAATAACATATATTTATATATCTGTTATCGAAATTATAATGCTTCATATATGCATCATATAATGAATTATTTCTACATTTTTGTAGAATATGTCAATTTTATATCTCAGGATTTTTTCTTATGCCGTAAACATTATCATCACTACATAGTATAAAACAAAGTCGCTATCGCTGTCTGTCCGTCCCTACGTATGATTAAATCTTTAAAACTATGCAACGGATTTCTTTAATAGATAGAATGATTCAAGAGAAAGGTTTATATGTATAATACATGTACACCCGTGCGAAGCCGGGGCGAGTAGCTAGTAAATCAATAAATTTTAATAATCACTTTTATACAGTCTACAATAAGGGAAACCTACCCTTATTGTGGATAGCATAATAGTGATTTTAAATTAAAACTCTCTGCAGCATTGTCCTTTTTAATATAGAGTGATTCAAGAGGAAGGTTTATATATATAATACATGTACACCCGTGCGAAGCCGGGGCGAGTAGCGGTTTTAATATATTTGTATATTTTATTTAAAGTCGAATTCTCCTATTTCCAATAATTTATTTATTTATTTATTTACATCGTACTAAGTGAGCTTTATAGTCTCCCAATATGCCCACTTAAGAAGATAATATACAAATACACACAATTATAAACACTAATTACACAAGAAAACAAATGAGAAAAAAAAACAATAATAATAATAATACCTAATCTCCATTTTACATACTACCTAAATAATCTACTGCCATCCTACGAAACTCCAGCAAATTACAAGTAAATATGTCTAGATCTGGAAAGCGACTAATATCTATATGTATGTATATATATGTACACACATATTAAAGTATAGCTGTTTGTATGTATAGGTACGGATTCTGCTATATAGCCTAAATGTTAGGAGGTCCTGTCTAAATTACGCAGTTTTGCAACACGTGTAGGCATAATAACGATCCCAAGGATTGACCCAGTTAGCCGCAAAGTCCTGAAATTGGCTAATTATAGTTTTTATAGGGGAATCGCCAACTTGGCGCGACCTTGGGTCCCCTTGGGTCGCGCCAAGTTGGCGATTAGCAGAGAATTAAATATAATTTCTACGTCATTTATTTTTATTTATTACATAACTAACTGACGCGTGCAACTTCGTCTGCATTTAGAGTTGCCAGATTTTTTTCAGCCTATAAATGGCAAACGTTTAATAATACGGGAATTTAGTTTTATACCCGGACAAATGAAATTATATAGTGACATACTTTATTTTTTTTATATATTTTTCTGAGAACATAGTTATAACATATTATTATTGGTTTTTAAATATTTATAAAAATCAATAATCGTAATTAAAAAACGCATATCAACTTGCTTTTTATTAAATTACAGATTCGAATACGGGACAGAGTTAGTCCCGCCGGGACATTTTAAACTAAGTCTAAAATACGGGACGTCCCGGGAAATACGGGACGTGTGGCAATGCTACCTGCATTACACTTACTTGACATTTATCATTCTTTCTCGACCAATTTACTTATTTTTACTTATTAATTTACATCATATATTTTTATATTATAGTGTATATGTTATTTTGATGTATAAGCATACATGTGTATACTGTAAACATATATGTGTATTACTGTAAAGTTTCGTGAAAATCCCTTCAGTAATTTTTGCGTGAAAACTGATTTTGTTTGTTGGTACATTTCAATGTAGATTATTTTTGTCAAACAGACTAAATCAAGCAAAGCTTGTGTTATGTATACAAGACAATTGTTAGAAAATACATAGACAATACCAACAATCGTACCTATGAATACAAAGGTTTGCACATGCGAATCAAACCCATGAATCGGAAGTAAGGCGGTGTGCTAAACCGCTAGACCACAAACATTTAAATCGGTTCAGTAGTTCTCGCGTGAAAGCCAGACAGATAGACAGACAGTCACTTTCACATATATAATATTAGTAAGGGGGAGGGGAAATTGATTATTAGTAATGTGGACTCATGACTCCATTACTAGCAATGCACCATGTCAGGATGAGCTCCACGCAGTTACCCCTGGAAACCATCGTGATAAATTCCTGATGAATTTGTCACGATGCGCTAACTGTCCTGACCTCATGTTCATCTAATCATCCTCCACTGATGATCCGCCAGCGCAAACCGTTAGTGCAGGCGGGGGCACCATTCCATTATTATAAATAAAAAAAACTAGGTTTGTTACCAGTGTGTTGTTTACACACCAGGTCATATGTTGAGCGAAGCGCGTTTATTCTAAAAAGATCTTGACCGATCGGAATTGTTTGAGTGGTAAACGATGAAGGCCCGAAGGTCGACCTTCGATGAAATTTTGATCTCACCAAACTTCTGTAGGGGCTGGTCTGCTCTAATCGCTACAACTGCTTTACTCTTATTTAGTTGCTCAACCAGTTGGTTGTATATTCAATATTTTCTCTATTTGAGTATTTACACACTTCAACTTAAAAATGTAAAGTAACAATAAAATTATTTAAAAGAGTAACACGCAAGTTTCTTTCTCGTTCTTCTTGTGATGAGACAGCATACTGATTGAGCAGTAGATTAAAAAATTCATGGTCATTAATGTTTGGCGAGATACAAATTTCATCTAAGTTCGACCTTGGATGAAATTTTTATCTAGCCAAACTTTTGTAGGGGCTGATCTGCTCTAATCACTACGACTGCTTTACTCTTATTTAGTCGCTCAACCAGTTGGTTGTATATCCATTAAAAAAAATTTTAATGATTTAACAAGACAAAAAGCGTATAAAATCCACATTCAGATATTATTAGAGTTAACCGGAAACGCAAGGTTTTACACCCTTGACATTTCATATCACTTTACACTGCTATCTGACTGTACCATCAGTATGATTGTACCAATTGATTGTCATTCCTGTCAGTTTGCACCGTCATCCACTATCGGAAATGTGCAAGTAATGATTTGTTTACAATCATCATGATTATAGAATTTTTTCTTCAGCGCGCAGCTCGTAGCAATCTTTGAGATCAGATTTGCACTCTTTGTAACGGCTTGACCAAAAGAGCTGACAAAAAGAATAGAATAGAATAGAAAATCATTTATTCAAATAAACTTACATTGAATCACTTTTGAACAGTCATCACATTATTTTTTTAATCTACCGCTCATTCAGAAGGCTGTCTCTTCACAAGGAGAACGAGAAAGAAACTTGCGCGTCGCTCTTTTAAATAATTTTATTGTTACTTTACATTTTTTAGTTGAAGTGTGTAAATACTTAAATAGAGAAAATATTGAATATATAACCAACTGGTTGAGCATCTAAATAAGAGTAAAGTAGTTGTAGCGATTAGAGTAGACCAGCCCCTACAATAGTTTGGGGAGACCAAAATTTCATCGAAGGTCGACCTTCGGGCTTCCATTGTTTACTACTCAAAGCAATTACGATCGGTCAAGGTCTTTTTAAGACTAAACGTGCTCCACTCAACATTTGACCTGGTGTGTAAACAACACACCGGTAAGAAACCTAGTATTTTTTATTTATAATAATGGAATGGTGAACCCGCCTGCGCTAACGGTTTATGCTGGTGGGGCACCAGTAGAAGACGATAATATGTGCATGAGGTCAACTCAGTTAGCCCATCGTGACAAATTCACCGAGAATTTATTACGTTGGTTTACAGGGGGAATCTTGTGGAGGTCAATCTGACATGGTACATTGGTAGCAATAAGATCATCAGTCCACATTACTAACAATTCCCTTTTTCCCCAACATACCTGGTATACTACGGCGGTGGTAAACAAGTATACGACCTATATGATGGTAAACTGTCACCGTAGCCTATGGACACCTGAAACACCAGGGGTATCACGTGCGCGTTTACAACCCTTAAGAAACCCTTATTATGAGGTAAAGTTTCTAAGGTTGTAACGAGTAATCTCTGAATCACTGAATTTACTGAACCGATTTTGAATTCTTTCAGTGTTGGATAGCCCATTCGTTAAGGAAGGCCATATGCTATATAACATCTCGCTACGATTAATAGGAGCTATAATGAAAAATGTAGCAAAAATGAAAGAAATCTGACACACACAAAGTTGCGAGGGACAGCTAAATAATAATATTAAGTAGTAGTATTAGTAATTAAAAACTAAGTATAAGTATCTGTTTGTAATTTCAAATTCCAAAAAACAGCAATATTCATAATATTAATACTAGATTTAAAGACAAACTTGCTGTCCCCAAGTATCGTTTAGAAAAAGTTAATAGGTCTTTTATGGGATTAGGTATAAAAATTTACAATAAGATACCAAAGGATATGTTGGAATTACCCTTAAATAAATTCAAAACATCTGTTAAATCATATTTACTGAGCAAAGCCTATTACTCACTAAACGATTACTTGAATGACGAGTGTGCATGGCAATAGTTGTTCATGCACTGAATTTTCATTTAATGTTAGACACATAATGTTAGACACCTATATAAAATACATTGTAAATAAACTGGCTTTAAAAAAAAAAGTAATTCAATTGAGTTTCTTGCCAGTTCTTCTCAATTGGATCTATATACCGAACTGGACGGTAGGGAAAAAATAAAATTATAATGTAAAAATTTGACGTTCATAAGCGGCTAAAAAGTCCTACATGAATAAATGATTTTTGAATTTGAATTTGAAAAATTATTTGCTTTTTATTAAACGCATATGAAAGTAACTTAAAACTACCATTAAATTAAAAGAAAAGTCATTCAGTAAAATAACTATTTCTGTCTGTCGCCACGTCCAGGCCAAAACTACTGATTAAAATGAAATTTAGTAGGCAGATATGATAAAGCCTGAAAAAGGACATAGGCTACTTTTAAAGCAAAGAAAGGGTTGAAAGAGGAGATGAAAAGTTGTATCGTCATTTTTAAAGCTAGGAGCTTGAAACTTATTTTTTAGGATGTTGAGTAAATAAGTAAATAATATAAATAAAAAAGGGGAAGGGGAGATCAACGTTTGTATCGTCCTGTTTAAAGTTAGAAGCTCGAACCTATTTTTTAAGCAGTTTATTAAATACTAGCTACTCGGCCCGGCTTCACACGGGTATTATATAAACCTTCCTCTTGAATCACTCTATCAAAACACCGCTTCAAAATCCGTTGCGTAGTTTTAAAGATTTAAACATACATAGGGACGGACAGACAGTGACAGCGACGTTGTTTTATACTATGTAATGATAATGATAAATGAATATAACATTCAAAATTTCTAAAAAAAATATTATAAGGGGGGTATAATAAAAGGTAAAATGCAAGTATCAAAAAAGCCATAGAAAAGTTTCATCATTATAGGGTCATTTTTGAAGCTGGAACGATGTATATTCTATGGCCCTTTTTGGATTAGATTATTGAGTATTTTTTTTTATTTTAGTGAAGGTCACTATTCCACGAGTACGAAATTGCAGGCACAGTTAGTTTTATTATAAGTGCACGTTTAGCACGTGCCACGTGCTAAATACGTGCCGCAAAACCGACCACGGCAATGTACCTGTCCCGCCTACACTACGCCATCAAGGAACAGGACATTGTTGACTACATCCGGTTGAAAAATAACCTGACATTGAGGGTGACGCAGCTGAAATCGAGTCACAACGCGAGCTTCAAAGCGTTCGTGGCCCGGGTCCCCACCAACATGCTGCCCACCTTCATGAAGGAGGACTAGCCCCATCTATCGACGCCACCGTGGCAGATTGCCGTCGTCAGTGCCGTGACCATAGAGACAAATTTATTTACATTCATTCATTCATAATTTAAGAGCTGTGCTCTTGTCGGTGGAGCTCCCGCCACCTTCCACGATCTTCTATCAGTCCCTTTAGCTGTTGATACGACACGACTCCAACTTTTTCTTTAACTTGCTTGATATAGCTGTGTCTTGGTCTTCCCATTTCTCTCTTTCCATCTATTTTTCTTTCAATAATGTTATTAATTAGTTCGTCGTGTCGTATCAAGTGCCTCAACATTTTTCCCCGCCTATTCTCAATAATATCTATGATCTGTCTCTTTTATTTACATATTCTGTTACAATTTATTATATATCTATAATAGATATATGTATGTATAAGATATAGTGAATTAAATAAATATATAAAATGAATAAAAGACAATAATAATAATTATTATTTTAATGTGTAAAGTGTAATTTGTATACAATTCATAAATGAGTTTTGCCTTTGTTTTATGAAGCTACGAAATGTCAAGGAAGACATTAACCTCTATCCATTAGTGATCTGAAGTATAACAAACGAAACAATAGGTATATATACGTGAATAATAGATTACACTAAGTAATCCGCTCGTTGATACACAGACAGATCTTTTGTCTCTATCTCACACTGGCTCAATCAGATAGCGCTGTCTGCATCGGACACGGTTAGTTGCTGATAATTTTTTTAATTTATTTATTACTTTGAAAGACGTTGGTCTAGTGGTTTAGCACAACGCTTTACTTACGATGGTCGCGGGTTCGAATTGGACGGTGCAAATATTTGTAATCATGAGTATGATTGTTTGTATCGGTCTAGATTCAATATCCATAATAGAAGCGTTGCTGAGATTGAGACTAGATGGCGCTGTGTATAATTCTGAGACATATAATAAAATCTTTCTGAAATTAAATACATATATCTCGCAATCTCATACAGATAATATTTGAAAGAGGAGAAATGGCAGAAGGTGGTAGATAACGCATTAATGGACTGAAAGAAAGGATAGTTATAATAATAACTAGTAGACCCGCCCACGCGCTGCTGTGGCTAAGGTTCTTGTAAATGATATTGCGACTATAAATTGAGATGTAACCTATCCTATCTTTCAAGTTGGATCAAATTGCACACAACGTGCAAATCAAATTTGCAATCGGTTCAGTAGTTTAGGAGTCCATCGCGGACAAGCAACGTGACACGTAATTTTTATATATAAATATATATACACATAGTAACCTACAACTCTCGTGCGATAATTTAGTGATAAAGAAAAATATGCTTACCTGTTCACATATATGTTCGTATGTCCTCAGCCTGGTGTTGCATTCAGGCACGTGGTCCGTGGAACAGAGCCCAAGTTTAGCATTACACGTGGTGCCATTCCTACACTGCATCAACGGTAACTGTAAACATTAAAAAAAAGGTATAACTGAGAAGGAAGGAAAGAATTAGGGATGTGATTATGTACGAAAATCCAATGTTTTCCATAGAATAATAATCGATAATAAGTATATTATTTATATACGATTTATTTTACATAATCGATATTTTTCCACTGCACTATTTTTGATACTACTGGTGTTCTGTTTTTTCTTTTAATTTTTTTGTTACAATGAAATTTTTGAACTACTTGGTTTAAAAAATCACTAGACAAAATATGTCTGTAAAAAATATAATATTCGCTTTATAATACTGAAATCCTTTGCAGAATAATTGAGTCATTTTTATATTTTATATATTAAAATGTAATTTTATTATATAACACGTATAATTTTAAAATAACCTTAATAACAATCAAACGTAATGTTACGTTGTTATATTAAATATATAAACAAAATTGTGATTAATAATTTATAACTGTAAAGTCGAAGTGGTTATGGCACCATAGATCACATCCACACAGTACGGCAGATTATACAGAAAACAGAAGAGTATAATCAACCACTGTGTCTAGCTTTTGTTGAATACGAGAAAGCCTTTGACTCTATCGAGACCTGGTCTGTTCTGGAGTCTCTGCAGCGATGCCAAGTCGACTGGCGATACATCGAAGTGCTGAGATGTCTCTATAACGCTGCCACAATGACCGTCCGAGTACAAAACCTGCAGACTAAGCATATCCACCTGAAGCGTGGTGTAAGACAGGGGGATGTTATATCCCCTAAGTTATTTACAACCGCGTTGGAGGATATGTTTGGAATGCTGGACTGGAAAAATTACGGCATAAATATTAACGCTGATTTAAAGCTGATAAATATTAGCTGGAAGGATAAAGTAAGAAACGAAGAAGTACTTGAACACAACAGAAAATAGACGAGGAAAATGTTAGGACACTTGATACGGCACGATGATTTCATGAAAATTATTATTGAGGGGAAAATAGAAGGAAAGAGGGGGAGGGGAAGACCAAGGAATAGCTACATCAAACAAATTGAGGACAAAATGGGAGTCGTGTCGTATCAAGAATTAAAGAGCATGATGGAAGATCACGGAAAGTGGCAAGAGCTCCACCGACAAGAGCGTAGCTCTTAAATTATGAATGAATGAAATATTAACGGCGAGTACAAAGCAATATGTTGATATTTTATTTTTTGTTTTTATAAAAAATATTTATTTTTTTTAAATAAAAAGTATGTCCTATGTTATTTCTAATACTCCCAAGAACATGTGTACAAAATTTCATTATGATCGGTTTAATAGTTTTTGCGTGAAAGCGTAACAAACATTCCAACTTTCACATTTATTACTTTAGTAAGGATATTTTGTCTAACTTTTTTAAAAGTCTATCATTGTTTCAAATTTGCTATTATTACAGGATTATTATAGAGGCAACTATAATAATAATAATAATCTCAGGACAATTCACACAGCGCCATCTAGACCCAAGTTAAGCTAGCTAAAGCTTGTGTCATG
This sequence comes from Achroia grisella, assembly GCF_030625045.1. Taxonomy (NCBI): domain Eukaryota; kingdom Metazoa; phylum Arthropoda; class Insecta; order Lepidoptera; family Pyralidae; genus Achroia; species Achroia grisella. Next base: position 2,155,607 of record NW_026713043.1, on the reverse strand, counting down.
GGTACTAGACAACTGATACATATACATAGATATATATATATTTTTCGTAAATACATACATACATAGAAAACACCCAGACCGACACAAACAATCATACTCATGAATACAAATGTTTGCGCCGTACGAGGAATCAAACCCGCGACCATCGGACGCAAAACGGTGTGTTAAAATACTAGACCACCAAGGTCGTCAGACATAACTACATACCTTCAACCACCCTACTGGTAAGGGTACACAAGTGACAGCGTGTGTGCAGTTCTGACAAGTGATACCGGCTTCTGAGCATATGCCCTCCACGTCCAGCTCGCCGTCACCAAGCGAGTAGCCAAGAGGCACTCCAGCCATTCGATTACCGGACAAAACACCTCCAAGGTCGAAGGAAGTGGTTAGCTGGAAATGAAGTTTAAAATTCTCGTGTCACAATGTTAGTTACCTTACTCCTCCGAAACGGCTTGACCGATTTTAATGTAATTTTATATGCATATTCAGTAGGTCTGAGAATTGGCTACTATCTATTTTTATACCCCTAAGTGATACGGGTTGTCCACCCCTAACAGTTTATTTTTTAGATATTTAAAAAACATATATATATATTTTTATAACACAGGGGACAAACGAGCATGCGGCTCACCTGATGGTAAGTGTTTACCGCCGCCTATGAGCACCCGCAACACCAGAGGAATTGCTAGTATATTGTCGTCCTTTTAAAACGGAATAACCTCTGATGTTGAAGGTTTCATTATCGTACAAAATACATACAATACGAAATTTTCGGATTCCCTTCCATTTCGAAGGGGGATCGAGGTGAACCGAGCATCACCATCATCATCATCATCATCATCGTCTGCATCCGTCCCCTATCGTCCGGAGAAGCTGTAAAGGCCAACTGCGGCGAACAGCATTAGAACGAACGAAAAAAAAAATGAAAAACTACACATATACTCACAGATTTTGTGAATCCATAGGTGCACAATAAAAATATCTGCTTCCACATTTTGCGTGTTCATATGAATATAAATTTTAAGAGTGACAGATATAAAAGATTGTTGTAAGTACAATATTTGGCAGAACGGGATCTTTGACCTTTCTATCAATGTGGCATATTGATAAGAAGTGTTTTGTTTATTGATACACCATCACTAGTGAATGCTCGATGGATTCACATAAAATTATCTAAAAGGAGATCCAGTCTTTGTAAAAAGTCGTCTGGGTATCTCTCGCCACTTCTGTCTATACCAGCTGTCACGCGGCTCGCTTTGTAAGTGAGTTTCAGTAGAAGAACGAAGGTGTTGAAACAAATGGTCGTTCCCTACTTTCCCTTTTTCAAAAATGAATAATTAAAAGCGTTAAAAAACATTAAAAAACTGCCTTTACACTATACGTCCTTTCACGCGCGATCAGAACCGCACGCGATGGTGCGCGGGAAAGCAGCGCGCGTAATCGCGATTGATTGCTTTTATCATTTTTGAGTACACTCTATCGCCAGTGATTGCGTGTGAGTTTGTCATTTCACATTATTTTAAAAAGTTATTTTATATTCCACATACTTTTTTCCTAGTGTAGAGTATGAATGTTTGTTACCTTTTCACACAAAAACTACTGAATGGATTATGATGAAACTTTACATTAATATAGTTTATACATGACAATAACACATAGGTTATAAATTTCATACAGGAGAAATCGCGGACACAGCTAGTATATCTATAATTATGATTTTGCTGCGTAGTCCGCTGTCCGCCATTTTGCAATGTTAATTATTACAAAAAGGCGCGAAAGCACGCACGAATCGCGATTGAAAGACGCGGGAATGCATCTAACGGCGAATGCACGCTCTTTCTCGTTCTTTTTCTCTGACTTTAGATACGCGTACTCTTTTTTCCGCGTGTAAAACAATTCGCGCGTGAAAGGGCGTACGTGTAAAGGCAGCTAAAGACACACAAAAAGAACAACAAATACATATATAAAACTACAGAGTCACAAGCTATCACTAAAGGTCAATTTGCGTATTCCGGATGAGTTAGTTATTTGTCGAGTTGTAACATTGTTCCACATATGGATCTATCGTGTGCTTTGAACATTGTTTTGATTAAAAATAAAAATGTGAATTCGACTCTATTCATTTACACATAAAGTTGATTACCAAAAATGTATATATTGCGGCAGTTTATTATTAAATCTTATGATATCTTATTAATATTAAACTATATTTTATGACAAACAAGATTACTACCAAACAAGAGTTTTGGAGAAAAACAAGTGCATAGTAATCTACATTTGGGGTAGATAAATATTTGTTCCGTGAACTCTTCTTGTTGATGTATGTAACCCATATTTTTCTGATATGGGTGTATTTCATTTGTCATACCTTAAATTTTAGAAAACCCTATTAAAAATATTAATCAGTAAGTGGTAAAAATATAAAAATAATAATAGGATATCAGATACAGATGTTGGTTTTGCTATGTTTAAGTCACGTTAATTTAGCTACTACAGCTTTGTTTGTATCCCAAATAAACAAACTCTTCTTCTATGTGCCTACAACTATACCATTTAATTTTGTTTGTCTTTCTTTTTTCCCCAATTGGATTAGTCTAATATGTTTTTCGATTTCATTTATCCCCGTATGTAGATATGTTAGTTTTCCCTCTTTTTTAATTAAAGTCGAAATTGTTTCATAATAATTTACATTGCATTACTAGCTTAGTAAATATTAAATGTAAAGTAAGTTTTACTCATGTTATATTTAAAGCGCCTTAGAAAATATTATAGCAATGCAGTAGACTAGTGTTTTTGACTTACACTTTGGAGAGGTGTAAGTAGTGAAATGGATTTTCTAGGCGCATTTTCTCAGTAATACTTAAAATTTGTATAATATAAATTATCACATTTCTTTACTTAATGTATTTATATTGTATTGTTTAATTCCGACTCATTACGACTACGACAGGTCAATAAGAGCACCTCTCAGCTTAGCTAAACAGCCAACTCTAGGCTTATTATATAGTTGATCTCTATTCTATGCCTGACGGTGTATGGTGAATGTGTGTAAAATAATCATCAGAATTTGATCACCAGTAGACAAGGTCGTATTTCCAGTAGTCGTAGTCAGGTTTTAGCGTTGAATATTTGTGGTCTCACACAAGCTAATGGTAGCGTATATAAACAAAATTATATAAATACGTTAAGTAATGAAATGGACTGTTACGAGATAATATCTAATTGTATAAAAGATATCATACTTTTTTTTACATTCACACTGCCATCTAGTCTCAAGCTAAGCAGAGTTTGTGATATGGGTACTAGACAACTGATACAAGTACATTGATACTTTTTTCGTAAGAACATACATAATATACAGTTATACATAAAGAACACCCAGACTGATCATCATCGTACAAATGAATACAAATGTTTGTAGCGTGCGAGGAATAGAACCCGCGACCTTCGGAAATAAAGCGATGTGTTAAACCGCTAAACTATCGAGACCGACTATTTCTATCTATCCGTCTATGTGGATTTATATTTATACATATACTACTATTGTAGTATTTGATATTTTCTTTTCTAAATCGTACGTTAAGAAACGTCATCGGTTCATCACAATTCGATGTGATGCATCGTTATCATAATATTCAATTCAAAATTGAATTTCTCATTCGATATTCTCATAATACAGAGTGGAATATCTGAGAAAATCTACTTGCAACCTCATCTACGTTTCATTCTCTGCACATTACTAACTGAACCGTTGCGACGTGGCTTATCAATTCCTATCACATTCAGAATGTAATTTTCTTCTGTTAGAATCCAGACACTAACTTAAGAATGCATTATTTTATTCATGTAGTACATATTAGTTGTTATTTATGCACTTTTTCTGTATGAACTTTATAGTCTACTAGCTGTACATGCGGCTTCGTCCGCGTGGAATTTAACTTTATTTTTCTAAAATAAAAGTAGCCTAAGTTACTCCTTATTACATCAGCTACCTGCCAAAGAAAGTTCCGTCAAAATCGGTCCAGTCAGTTCAGAGATTAGACAAATAGACAAAAATTGTAAAAAATGGTATTTTGGCGTATGTACCGTATTTACATTCATATGCATGTAATAAAAATCGGTTATTTCAATATTACAAACAGACACTTAAATTTTATATATATGTTATTCTGATGTATAAACAATATTACTGTAAAGTTTAATAAAAAACTGTTCAGTAGTTTTAACATGAAAGAGTAACAAACATCCATGCATACTCACAAACTTTAGCGTTTATAATATTAATAGGATACTTTTTACCGCCCAGGAACACTGTGTATCAGGCTCAACCAGATCCGTGAATGTGATCTTTGAAAACCATTAAAAAACACCAAATTGTTAGTTAAATTGTAATTATATTTTTTTTTTTTTTATATCATAATTTGAGCGCGTTTGACCGCAATATAATATTATATATAATATTAATAATATATAATATTTTATATATTTTTATAATGATTTAAATATAATCAACTTAGCTCACAACCATAAGAATTTTCAATTATTGTTTTTTTTTAAATTATTTTTTTCAAAATTGATTCACATCTATTTTTTTATTTCACAGACGAAAAATAAAATAATTCATTGTTATAGATTATCTGTACACAAATCTATATATACAAAAAAATTAACTCATAGGTGACTGACATAGTGATCTATCAACGCACAGCCCAAACCACTGGAAGAATCGTGCTGAAATTTGGCATGCAGGTAGATGTTATGACGTAGGCATCCGCTAAGAAAGGATTTTGATTAATTCTACCCCCAAGGGGATAAAATAGGGGATGAAAATTTGTATGAAACTTTGTCAATTTTAAACCGATCTACTATGACGTAGGCATCCCCTAAGAAAGGATTTTAATAAATTCCACCCCTAAGGGGATAAATTAATGCGAGCGAAGCCGCGAGCAAAAGCTAGTACATAATATTTTCATAGAAACAATTTTGATAAAACCAAAACAACGACACCGATACTCGTTAATAGAATTACAAAGTGAAATATAAGTAAGAACAAATTTATATTCCATTTCAATGGCATTAATTCGGCCCTTTTTAATAAATCAATATTCGATACTTCCTTAACCATTGGGACGTGAAACGAAACATCAGCAAACACTAATAATAAATAACATCTAAAATGTCGCAGAAATTGCGCGCCGAGAATAAATTATCAACAGCGCCGAGAATAAATAATCAACAGCGCCGAGAATAAATTATCAACAGCCATTGATTCGGGAAGGACACTTCAATCCTATGACGTTCTTTGTGCGGAACCCTGTCCTAACGATACGACGTGCAGGCACGGGGTTAAGGCAACTCTATATAGTGAGCCGTTTTGAGGGTACTGCTGCTGAGAACACCGAGGATTTTAGTGAGGAAGAACCCCACAGTAACCCTCAGCAACTTTATATAAAGACGGGCGCTTCTGTACAACTCTATGTACTGAGCCCGTTTTGATTTTTAGGGTACCTTTTTTAGGGTCTCCTTGAGACAATGGCAGATGGTGCGGAACATCGAGGGTTTTAGTGGGTAAGAATTCCATGGTAACCTTCCAAAAAAGCGCTACCCTTTTTTAACGAGGTGAAATGTTCGTACAGAATCGCAGGCTTTATGAAGGGTTGTGGAAACTAAACTACACTAAAACCCTCCATTTGATCCCCTGTTCCATTCTAACAAGTTACGACAGATTTAGTCGAGGTAGGGATTCGAAACTCCTAGCAGTGCCCTCAGACTGAACTCATATCCATCAGGCAGGAGTTCCTAAGCGGACGCTCGAACCCCGAGCTGTGCCCTCAGACTAAATCATATCCGTCAGGCAACAGTTGGTGTTCAGCTCCATAAGTCCTTCCGCGAGTTTGGAGTGCCATCTGCACTCGCCCCCTATCGCCAGGTGGAGCAGTAAAGGCCAGCTGCGGCCAACAGCATTAGAGAAGTCCGTAAAAAAGACGAATATACAAATGACACATTGCTACAGATGATAAGATTTACACACGTCCCGTCAGAGTTAACGAACTATAGCAGATCTCATTACAGATACCGTCAGTCATGCTTCTGTTGAGGAAAAAGTATACCAACATATATGTACATTTACGCGGTCTCTCGTTTAGCGTCAAGAGAACTTAACACACGCGTCATAAAACATTAAGTTACAAAAAAAAATATGATTTTTGCAAGATACACTTGAGTTTTAGTAATATTAATAGATATAAATTTAGAATATGTATTTTTTTAATCTTATAAAATACTAGTTGTGCCATTCGTTGTGAGAGACTTTGATCAAATGAAGAAAAAATATTTAATAATCTAACCCAAAAATAAAGTTTGTATGGTAAAAACATTTACATTCATGAGTATGATTGTTTGTCCTATATTATTTATTTCTAGCTAAGCTAAGCAGTGTTGTGGGCCCTATATAACTGATATATAGGGCCCACAACACAAGCTCTGCTTAGCTTAGCTTGGGACTAGATGGCGCTGTGTAAATTGTCCTGAAATATTATTATTATTATTATTATGTCATATTTCTCCCGTTTAAGTTACATTTTTCACTGCAGCTATGCTCTTTTTGTCTTATCGTAGTGTTATAAACTTATAAGATGAGTCTTTTGAGATAAATCGGCCATCCAACAGTATAGAAAGAGTTTTCGAAATCTGTTCTATAGATCCAGAGGTCTTACAACACGTTGTTAGGATTTTAAAATTCACAAACTTTACCTCTTTATACAATAAAATCAAAATCATATCTTTATTCATGTAGGTCTATTACAGATATGTCAAGTCTACCGCCAGTTCGGAGTGCTTTCGAGCTATGAAGAACTGACAAGAAACTCAGCTCTTCTTCTTTTTAAATGTGCTCATACATAATTAGAAAAAAAAAACAGATTCAATTTTAAATTAAATTTAGGGAGAATGTAGTGACCACCAGCATATGCTATTCCATTCTTGTCAAAAGTAAATAATGTTAGTATTGACAATAATTTGTATTTATATATGTGTTACAATAAATTTCTATTCTATTCTATTTTTTAATCCAATAAATATTTATTTCATAAATATATAATGTACCTTTTTATGCTTTTGCCCGCAATTTAACTCGCATTGAATCCACTACATAAAAAATATTTGTTTTTTTTTTAATAAAAAGTTCTCATAAAATTCTATGTTCATTCTGATAACTCCACGAACAGGTGTACAAAATTTCATGATGTACGGTTCAGTAGATTTCGCGTGAAAACGTGACAAACATCCCAATTTTCACATTTATCATATTTGCATTATGTAATTGTTTTAATAATTTAATTTGCTGTTCCCTAACATTTTGTTTTAATCGACCGTATATCTACTCGATTTAATTTCAATTCAATTGCGTGAAAAGTTACACTGCACATTGCAAGATCATAGGAATCTCTAGTTGCAGTATCTAGAAAATAGTTGCATTTATCTATTTCTTATAATTGAAACAGAAACTTCTAGAATGCCGGCAGAACGTAGCTGGTCAGACGTGGAAGTGTGTTTGTACAAATTTCCTTTGTTATTACAAATTCTTTTTCAGAAAATAGACGCTGTTTTTATTAATGTTTTTGTAGAAATAACTTATACTCATATTTGTATTCATAGTGCAGGTAGTACTATTTGATTGCACAAAGAATGGGTGCGAGCGATCTCTATTTTGATTGCATGCAAGGATGAGGTCCTTGTCAATGTATATTTATTTAAAGTAGCGGCACTATAAAGTATTTATATCAGTTGTATAGTATTCATAACACAAGCTCTGTTCAGCTTGGGATTAGATGGCGCTATATGTTTGGCGTTATTAATTATTATTCCTTCAAGTTTTTACGAGAATGTTTTAAGGAATCAAATATCCTCACCGTTGCTTCTCAATACATTTATGTAAATATCATTTATGCCAGGAAGAATATAGACAGTTTCAAAAGAGTTAGTGATTACACTAATAAAAGCTTACGTAACAATAACAAACTGATTTTACCTAAATGTCGTTTAACTAAAGTTAGTAATTCAAAGTAAGGTTTTACAACAAAATACCAGTCTGTTATAAATTTGCCTGAAAAAAGATTTAAATGTCATATAAAATACTTCCTTTGCAATAAAGCTTACTATAAAATTGAAGAATTCGTTAACGACAATAATGTTTTTATAGAAAAACTTAAAATCCATAGCACTGACAATATTATCTGATTACACTAATAATGAGTGCGTAGCGATTTCTATGTTGATTATCGCATGCCTCTTACTTGTTATACTGTAATTATTATATAAAAAAACATCTATTCAAAAGAGCAACACACAAGTTTCTTGCTCATTCTTTTTGTGTTGAGTCTGCATTAGAATCAAAATATGACTATTCAAAAGTGCTTGTAATGAGTTTATTTGAATAAAGATTATTTCTAATTCTATTTCTATTTCATAACTACCTTTACTAAAACCGTATAAAAATTGGGAATAGATGGCGCTATGTGAATTGTCCGGGTATATTATTACTATTATTCATTCAGGTTTCATAACTAAACGAAAACCGTATAAAAATGTATACACACGACTTTTCATTTTTTACTCTTTTTAATCTGATTTGTTTGTTTATCGTATTAAAAAAACATCATTGACCGAATGCAGTTAATCTTGCAGCGTCATTCAACCACCGTTTTCCGCTTCCGGTTTCCGTCAATCATAGCTGTAACTGTGGCAAAACGGACACATCATCTAATGGGACCTTAAAAGCTGGTATTTTTTTTATACACGCCTATTTCCTGCCGCGTCACATTTTTACGTCATATATGTTTCTATATCATAACTTGTGGCCATATTTCCCGGCTTATTTCACTCGTGTCGATCTATATGACAACGGAAGAAACAGCCGACGAAAGTAACGAGAAACCGTTTGATCGATGATGCTCTAGGCTGAGGTTTAAGTTATGAGAGGGGGCGGAAGCGATTTTTAAATTGATGGCTATTTTTATACTACGATGGTCGTAAACAAGGATGGTATACCGTTACCGTAACTTATGAATGCCTGAAATAGGTGGATATGGCAGGGGGTACACATGTGCTCTACCGACCCTGAAGAAAGCTTAATATACCCCTCTCGAAAAACCCTATGCTGTAGTTATTCGAGAGAACCTCGGCCCACCCTTGAGACTTTCACCACCACCTTCGAGAGGCACCCTCGACGATCTTCATTCCACAATCTAAGTGTACATGGGAGGAAGCGCATCTGAAACCGCACCGTAGGGTCCAGCGTATGGGGATGAATACCCGATGGAGAGCGGTGTGACGGTAAAAGGTAGCAGTGGGTATTAAAAATTTTTTAAGATATTCGGTAGAACACACGATGCGATACGAATTGCTTTATGTAATAAGGCCGCCTCTTGCTAAGCACATGTATGCACAGTGTCCTTTTCAACTTATGAGTATAAGTTGAAAAGGACACTGTGAGAAAGAGAGTTCTTTCTCCTGTGCAATAGAGTTGTTATTACTATCATAAAAAGCATTTAATACCACTAACTATAATAATAATAATATTCTTGGACAATTAACACAGCGCCATCTAGTCCCAAGTAAAGTAGAGCTTGTTGTCGGCCCTAGACAACTAGTATAAATACATAGATCTATACTTTTTTTTTGTACACAGTTATCATGTATATAGAATACACCCAGACAGATAGAAACATTAATATTCATGAATACAAATGTTAGTATCGTCCGAGGAATCGAACCCGCTACAATAGTAAGTAAACCGGTGTGTTAAACTACTAGACCATCGAGGCCGTCTACTATCAATGTCCACTATCAACTATCACTGTTAATTATCAATTTCGGTCCCGAATGAATTGTCAGTTATTATCTTAGTTATCTTTTATCAAATCAAATCAAAATATATTTATTCATGTAGGTCTATTACATACACTATTGATATGTCAAATCTACCGTCAGTTCGGAGTGCTTTCGAGATGAAAAGAACTGACAAGAAACTCAGCTTTATTTCTATCTTTTATCTTTCCTTGCCATTACTTAATATATAAAAAAACTTTATTATTCAACGTTGCAATTACTAATGTAAAAGTTAATGAATATATTTAGACAAAATACTTTAAATCGAATAGAGAGACGGTATTTCTTGGGTTTGAAATGTATTTACCACCTTCAAGAATGAGTAATAAGACGCGACAGAAGACACGAGCGAATGTACACAGAAATAGTGCGATGGAAATTACCTTCTGTGGTATAAGTCATGAGAGGCAGCGGTTTGCTTTTTTGATCGGGTGATTGTTTTTTTTAAAAGAACTCTTTATTGAAGAACTAGATACTTGCTCCGGCTTCGCACGGGTGTACATGTATTATATATATATAAACCTTCCTCTTGAATCACTCTATCTGTTAAAAAAACCACCTTCAAAATCCATTGCGTAGTTTTAAAGATTTAAGCATATATAGGAACGGACAGACAGCGACAGCGACTTTGTTTTATATTATGTAACGATGATATATATTGACATTAAAAATAAAAAAGGTAACAGTATGTTACTACAATCAGAAGTTCAATGAGGTATAACAATATGCAGCTAAATAGCAATTTCTTTCAAACAAAGTATTGTAATAATAATATAGTAACTAGAACAAAAGTCGGTGTATTTCTTAGTTTTAAATACTGAATTTATGTTCATGACGATTGCTCGAGCTAAATAAGTTGATTGATGATTGAGTGATTGAACATATTGATTGATAGTTAAGTAGTTAAGGACTGATAACAAGTATACAAGTCCAGCAAAGTGGACCGACGATCTGGTCAAGATCGCTGGAAGGCATTGGATGCGAGCAGCGTAGGACCGATCGTCGTGGAGATCTTTGGGGGAGGATGTCCAGCAGTGGACGTCCGAGCTGAGATGATGATGATGATGAACAAGTATAGGGAGTTACTAATACATCTGTAACGCTAGTAAAGATTGCATAAATCAATCGGCAATAAGTATAATTAGTAAAAATCACGAGATCATTCCACATTTTATTTTTATTGAGTTCCCGATATTTCGGCAGTGTTTTAAACCGGCGTGATCGGGTAAACTGAATAGCAAAGAAATTCAGTTGATGAAATTCAACTGAATTTCTTGTTCTCTGTATACTGAACTGGATGGCATGGAAAGGATATAAATACAAAAAAATTGACGTTCATAAGCGGTCCACCCCGATCACACTTTTACACACACATACGACACCGTCCTCGCCGGCGAAGACGACGACCTCAAACACAATATCTCGCATTTAACCGGGCGCCTGCGCAGGTTGCTCCACACCGGCGCCGCCGGCCGCCCCTCCGATCGATCCCCCGTCCAATTCAAACGGGGATCGAAATTACGACGGCCTGAGCCGAGGGAAACCCCTAGTGGTGCCCTCAGACTAAAGTCGTATCCGTCAGGCAGGAGTTGGCCTTCAGCCGTTCCGCGGGGTTGGAGTGCCATCTGCAGTCGCCCCCTAAAGTCCGGTGAAGCTGTAAAGGCCAGCTGCGGCTAACAGCATTAGAGTAGTGCGAAAAAAAAAAAGTTCATAAGCGGCTAAAATGTCCTACATGAATAAATTATTTTCGATTTGATAGAACTTTAATAAACATAATTTTCCGCAATAAACCATTTCGCTTTTAACTTGAACCGCTCCAGTGCCACGCTAGAAGCGATCGTTCACTCATTCGATCTGTCGAACCTTTTAACTTTTTCACAGCTTTTTTGGTTTGAAATATGTTAGCTTTGAAAGTTTTTTGCACAATTTACTCTTACGGTTAATTCACGCATCGCTGGGATATGTGTCTACACTAGCTTTTGCTCGCGGTTTCGCTCGCGTTATGAAGTATTATTATTAGGTATAGTTTATGGGGCTTTACAGTATTTTCATACAAACTTCATCACCTATTTTAACCCCTTAGGGATGGAATTTATCAAAATCCTACTTAGCGGATGCCTACGTCATAACATCTACCTGCATGCCAAATTTCAGCCTGATCCGTCCAGTGGTTTGGGCTGTGCGTTGATAGATCACTACGTCAGTCACCTTTGAGTTATATATATTTAGATTGGCGAATGTATGGATTCACAGTAAGACCGTTAAATATTATATACTAGCTATGCCCGCGGTTTTAGCTGCGTGAAATTAATAGGCTATATATTATTCTGATGTATTTTTATGAAACTTTAAAGTAACATAAGAAATATATATATATTTAACGTGAGTAACACTGCGGGCACGGCTAGTCAATAACATATAAAATTTCTAGATTCAGTGGTCGAAAACGGATGTAAGAATCATTTCTGTTGACACATTACCTTATGAATTTCAGTGTTTTCACATTATGCTGCAGGTTCATTTTAAAATCTGACCAGTTTTTGGCAGCCGTGCAGCGTTCAGGTACCGCAGGCGCTGTTCGCTGCCAAGTGCGGGCACTGCAGCTGTATTAAATGAGATTCTATCGTTTGTTGAAACGCTATGTTGCAAACAGAATAATTGGCAAAAGGTATTAAAGTAACTATTCTTATATGTAACTACCTGTACCCGCGACTTAGTCCGCGTAAAATTTTACTTTCTTTATCTAAAATAAAAGTAGCCTAAGTTAAAGTTCCGTCAAAGTCGGTCGAGCCATTTCAGAGATTAGCCAGAATAAACAGACCGACAGACAGACGGACAAAAATTGTAAAAAATGTTATTTAGGTGTATGTACCTTATTTATATACAATAATATACATATATATGCATGAAGTAAAAAACTGTTATTTCTATATTACAAACAGACATTCCAATTTTATCTTATAAATATAAAATTCTCGTGTCACAATGTTAGTTGCCATACTCCTCTGAAACGGCGTGACCGATTTTTATGAAATTTTATATGCAGATTTATTAGGTCTGAAAATCGGCTACTATCTATTTTTCATACCCCTAAGTGATAAGGGTTGTCCACCTCAATTATTTTTATTATTTGGACAATTTTTTTAAATTTATTACAATGGGGCAATAAAAAATACACACAACCCTAAATATTCACCCTTCCATCACCAACCCCTATTTTTTAAAAGCGATATTAGTAATTTTGTTTGGCATAACAACGTTTGTCGGGACAGTTAGTTTCATTATTTTTTTTTAATTATTCATTTATTAAAAGTTTATATGTATATATATGGAAAACGAATATAAAAACTGCCAGCGATTCTCGTTATGGTCTAACACAGACAGGAAAAACAATTGATTATGTACACATATGTACACATAAAAGTCTATATATACAAACAAGATACAGTTAATTGTAGAAGATTAAAAATACAGTCGTCGGTTAAATAGAAAAAATGGCAGTTTTCAAAATGTACATTTATTATAAGACAAGCATTGAAAGTTTTTTTAAAAATTTATTTAAATTATTTTTTTCCTTTAATGTTTTAAATTTACACAGAAGTGTTATATATCATTTTAAAAGTATTCAGATAATGATTAAGACGGCGTGGTTAATTTAATTGACTTATATAAAAGGAGTCAATACTAGCTTATAATTTTGAATAATGTAATTTTTCTATTTAATCGACGAAATATTAAATAGCGATTAATCTAGAATATGACATAATTAATAAGTATATGTAGTAAATCACGGGATCTTACCACGTTTTTTTTTGTTGAGTTCCCGATATTTCGGCAGTGTTTCAACGGCCATATTTCTTTTCGTAACCTAATATCTCCTAATATATAAAATTGTCATGTCACAGTATTTATAACAAAACCGCAGGTTGCACAGTTGCTGAGGTATACCATCAGGTTTTTAGCCGGTAGGAGTCCGGCAGTACCCTCCCTATAGCGAATGGGTCTCCATGACGGATTTTCCTGATGTAAAAAAAAAAAAAGGTTGCACAGTTGCTAGAGATGTGGTTGACTCCGTGGCGGCATGTAGGCCGTGAGACATCGTGACGAATCGCTGCGACTCGATGCGACACTGAAGAGACCGTGGTCGCAGTGAGGGCGACCACGGTCTAGAGAAAGAAGAGAGCTATTTTTTATAATTATCTATGGTATGTTCTGCACGACATATAGCGTTTATAGTTACTAATTAATAATCTAGTTATATAAGTAAAAGAGTTGTGAAAACCCGTCAACTTTTTATAAAATTTAAACATGCGAACCGAATATTTGTTTTTATAGATTCTAATATCTCTTAACATATAAAATTATAATATCACAGTATTTGTAACAAAACCGCAGGTTGCACAGTTGCCAGAGATGCGGTTAACTCCGTGGCTGTAGGCCGTGAGACATCGTGACGAATCGCTGCGACTCGATGCGACACTGAAGAGACCGTGGTCGCAGTGAGGGCGACCACGGTCTAGAGAAAGAAGAGAGCTATTTTTTATAATTATCTATGGTATGTTCTGCACGACATATAGCGTTTATAGTTACTAATTAATAATCTAGTTATATAAGTAAAAGAGTTGTGAAAACCCGTCAACTTTTTATAAAATTTAAACATGCAAACCGATTATATGTTTTTATAATCTAAGATCTCTTAATATATAAAATTGTCCTGTCACAGTACAGTGGACCCGCGGTAATCCGGCCCCCTTGTAATCCGACATTGTCTATTATTTATTATTGAATATTACTTTGATAAAATACCTCAGAGTACATATACATACATACATATATAACAGATTCTTATCACTGGATCTGTAATTTGTCGGATTACAAGATACTCTTTTGTAAAAAATTCTGGACTATAGGGACCCTTAAGCAGCACTACAACAACACATATACAACAACACTATAATCCGACAAATACGATGGTCCGACACTGCCCTGCAAAACGTTTGTCGAATAACCACAGTAGTTGTAACAAAACCGCCGGGTGCATACTTGCCAGAGCAGCGGTTGACCCCTTAGCGTTGTGTGAGTCATGCGACATCGTGACGTATCGTTGCGACTCGATGCGATACTAAATGTACTTGCGGTGCTCGACAGCGTGGTCGCAGTGAGAGCGGACGTTGCACCTAGAAGTTTTTATTGATAATTAGCTATGTCCTGATTGAAATACAGCAAATATGGTAACTAGTTAATTATTAACTCTTTCTTGCACCAAACATTTAATACAAGAGGTATAGAGACAAGAGATTTTTATGCTTAAAAGGCGGGATTATCGCACAAGCAGTCTCTTCCAGAAAACCTTTAAACAAAGAAAACACGACACAAAAACTTGGGTTGAACATGAATAGCATAATAAAATATAATAAACTACATGCTATATACACATTTATGGACAAATAAATATAATTTAGTTGTCTGTAAGTGAAAGAACATAGTCAAGTTTTTTTTTGTTTTACCATCATAAACAAGCAAACCAAACATTTGTTTTTATAAATAGGAACTACCCATCTAATGGTAAGTTGTAAGCTTTAACGATGTACAGGCAGTCCTTGACTGACGTCGTTTCGATTTACGTCGTTCCAGGATACGTCGAACAATATTTTGACACTATTTCTCAAAGATACGTCAATTGTTTCGATTTCCGACATAGGAGAATTCACTTGTCGCGAGGTCATTGTTCTTGGGGCCAGCAGGGCGCGGTGGCGGTGAGTGGGGATTACCCCGCACATACTTGTTTAGTTAGTCCTTTCGGTTAGTTTTGATCCTAACCCTTGAGTTTTACATGTAAACATATGTCTCGACTTACGTCGTTTCGATTTACGTCGCATATTCCGAGAACCGAGTGGGGGAAAGGGGATTGTTAGTAATGTGGACTGATGATCTTATTGCTAGTAATGTACCATGTTAGGTTGACCTCCACGCGGTTCCACCTGGAAACCATCGTGATAAATTCCTGGTGAATTTGTTTATGGGCTAACTGACCTAACCTCATGCTCATCGTATCGTCCTCCACTGATGCCCCACCAGCGTAAACCGTTACTGCAGGTGGATGCACCATTCCATTAACATCCATAAGACCATATGAAAAAAAAATCTGGATTATCAGGCTCCTACCAGATTTATCTGGGCAGGGAGAGAAACACGAGCGCTGAAGGTAAGTAAGTTGACATGCGTAGGCCCTGTAAACCTACACCCAGGTCACAAGTCCCGGGATCTGCTCAGAGTATGCATCATTCCATAATGGAAATGATAATCAAATAAAGAACCTGATGACATTAAGGGTGACGCAACTGGAGTCGAGTCACAACGCGAGTTTCAAGGCGTTTGTGGCCCGGGTCCACCAACATTGTTTGTCATTTGTTATGATGGGCTAACTGACCTGATCTCATGCTCATCTTATCCTCCACCACTGGTGCCCCTCTAGCGTAAATTGTTAGCGCAGGCGGGTGCACCATTCCATTATCATCCATTAAAAAAACATGCCGTAAGTACATGGACTGCTTGTATTGTATAACGGAAATCACTTCAGCATAGTAGTGTAAACCACTAGGTGTACAGTTGCCAGAGCTGCGGTTGAGCGTCAGTGCGATCATAGCGGAATGCGAGCCATGCGCCGTGGTAACGTATCGTTGCGGCAGGATGCGATACTGAACTGACCGCAACGTGGCTTCAGTGACAGCGGATTGAGTAACTTATTATAATTATTATTAAGTATTATTAATTATTATTTTAAGTAATTTTATTGTCATGGTCACATTATATAATACTGGCTGACGCTTAGTTTTGCCATATAAATTAATACGCTATTAAAAAATAGGGATTGATGGTAGCAGTGTGAAGATTCTATGTATTTTTAGTGCAGAATCATAAAAAAAAAACAAAATAATAAAGAAAAATATAAGTACATTTTATCACAATCTGTTCAATAGTTTACACGGACAAACAACATGACATCAAATTGTTATATATTAGGATATAAAAATTTCGTCGACTCCTTATGCATGTCATATTCTTTTGTCGTTGAAAAAAACTGACAAGAAATTCAAATGGTATTATTTTCTGTTATCACAATTTTTTTATTTACTGAGGACTGAAGGGCTGAAGATCATGCCCAGCGGTGTGTCTTGAGAGGTCTATGTCCAGTAGTGGACTAGTGGTGGCTAGTGATGATGACTGTCTTTTTAAATAAAATTTTAAACAAAATATTGTAACTTTGAAAACACTGGTCCGCTCTAATCACTACGACTGATTTAATCTTATTTGCTTACTTTAACCAGTTGACTGTGTATTTAATATTTTGACTCTAATTTATATGTGCTTTTTTAATAATTTGTATTCACACATTTCAACTTAAAAATGTAATGCTCGTTCTTCTTGTGATGAGAGAGCTTTCCGAATGTGCGGTAGTTTAAAAAATGTGACTAATATGTGTGCAAATGAAATTTAAGTTTATTTAGAAAAAAAGTGTTTTCTATTCAGACGATCTCAGTGGTCTAGCGGTCTAGCACACCGTTTTACACCCGATGGTCGCGGGTTCGATTCCTCGCACGGCACAAACATCTGTATTCATGAGTATGATTGTCTGGGTGTTTTCTATGTATAATATGTATGTATTTCCAAAAAAAAAAACGATGTATATGTATCAGTTATCTAGTACCCATAAACAAGCTTTAGCTAGCTTAACTTGGATCTAAATGGCGTTGTGTGAATTGTCCTGAGATTATTATTATTATTATTATTCAATTCTACTGATCTCTCAGTGAGGGAACTTTTAGTCATTAATCTGAAAGGAACTGATACTACATTTTGATCTCAACCAAAACGTCTAGAAGCGATAAATAACTGTTGTACGAGGAAGTAACTGTAGTTGTTACATAAGATTATAATCGCGTACACTCGCACCCTACACAGTGCACTATATTTCAACTATGGCAACATTACCCCAATACCAAAATGGAATTGACATGCGAAATATTTGCATATCAATTTATGTTTGTTGTACCTGTTATCCTGTTCAATAATTCATACAAATGCAGCTACAACGATCCAATAGTACACGTTGTTTGTAAACTAAAGCTACGTTGTATTACCGTTGTATATTAGACTAGCTTTAGCTCGCGGCTACGCTCTCGTTAATTTATACCCTTAGGGGTGGAATTTATCAAAATCCTTTCTTAGGGGATGGCTACGTTATAGTAGCTTTATGCAAGCAAAGTCTCAGCCCGATTGGTTTAAAATTGACAAAGTTTCATACAAACTTTCATCCCCTATTTTATCCCCTTGGGGGTAGAATTAATCAAAATCCTTTCTTAGCGGATGCATACGTAATAACATCTACCTGCATGCCAAATTTCAGCCCGATCCGTCCAGTGGTTTGGGATGTGCTTTGATAGATCACTATGTCAGTCACCTTTGAGTTATATATATTTAGATTTAATATTCTTAGTAACATTTGATGACTTATGAATCTAGGGTCGTAAAATTCAAATCCATTGATATCTATGGCTGTCTGGAAGATATTGCTTCTTGCGATAAGACCGCCTTTTGTACATATATATATCTTTTCTGTAATTATTTAATTTTTGTGTAAAATGCTTGGTGAAATAAAGAGTTTAATAATAAATAAATAAATCTATTTCGACGGCCTTAGAGATCTATTGCAGCTCTATTTAGCACACTGTTTTAGTTCCGATGGTCGCGGATTCGATTCCTCACATGATACAAACATTTGTATTCATTATTATGAATGTTTGTAACGGTCTGGGTGTTTTCTATATATATTATGTACGTATTTACAAAAAAAGTTAAGTATTTATATAGGTCTAGTACCCATAACACAAGCTCTTCTTACCGTGGGACTAGATGGCGCTGTGTTAATTGTTTAGGGTTATTTATTATTATAATTACATATTATAACCTCAACTGTTAACTGTCAAAATGACATTAAGGCCCCACGTGATACCAATTACAGGACTTCTCACAGATGGAGCTATAGTGTCCCGAGTCTAATAATTGGCTACTTCGCAGATGAGAGAATAAACAATTACATCTATTTACACAAAAAAATCTACAAATCTGCAAGTTGAAGTGGCAGTGGGTTTTTTTTTTTTTTAGTGAATGATAATGGAATGATGCTTCCACCTGCGCTAACGGTTTACGCTGGCGGGGCACCAGTGGAGGATGATAAGATGAACATGAAGT
Organism: Achroia grisella; assembly: GCF_030625045.1. Taxonomy (NCBI): domain Eukaryota; kingdom Metazoa; phylum Arthropoda; class Insecta; order Lepidoptera; family Pyralidae; genus Achroia; species Achroia grisella. The sequence goes on along the minus strand of NW_026713043.1, from coordinate 2,136,467 downwards.
CAGGTCAGTTAGCCCATCGTGATAAATTCACCGGGAATTTATCACGATGGTTTCCAGGGGGAACCGCGTGGAGGTCAACCTGACATGGTACATTGTTAGCAATGGGATCATCAGTCCACATTACTAACAATCCCCTTCCCCCAGTGGCAGTGGGTTGTCATATCATCGTAGAACCGATGGCCGTTGGAGTAGACGTGTTCTAGAGTGAAGAGCACGAACCGGCAAATGTAGTGCAGGACGCTCTGCGAGGATCTACATACGTAGGGTTGTGGACGAGAAGGGCTGAAGATAGTGGCCAGTGGCGTACCTAGGGAAAGGTCTATGCTCAGCAATAGACCACAGTGGGCTGATGATGATGATGATGTTGACGATGATGGTGACGACGGTGATGATGATGACAACGATAATGATGATGATGATTACATAAAAAAAATCAGTGCAATCTAAAACGGCACATTACAACAGTGTACCCAAGATACTGGCAGCGTTAACTCTTTAAATAGTCATACTAGACTAAAAAGATCTATTAATAAAAAAAACTCTTATTTGGAATTGTAGGAATGTGTAGATAACTAAAATTAGGGGTAGGTAAAAGGAAAACATTTTGATGCCTTTAATATTACATTTGGGAGTTTAAGAATATTTAAAGTGTACGATTTTTAAGAACAAAGTAATTCATAATAAATACTGGTGTACTAAAAAGCTTCGGAATGTATGAGGCATCATTTAGAGTAAGTAATGTATATCAAAAGGAAGATGTACAAATTTGCTTTGGAGTTCTTGTACGAATTCGCTTCACGTTAATTGGTATTGGAATGATAACTGAATAATTCAATTATGTCTATGATTTCCAAATGTAAATATGTTCTAATATTATAAATGCGATAGTCTGTCTGTCCATTACTTTCACAATTAAACAGATCTTAATTAAACTATCAGTGATGACAGATTGCACAACAAGAATGGATATAAGCTACATTTTATCTAAAAACAAAAACAGAAGAAGTGACAAACTATAGGCAATCATTTACCTTAAAAAAGCAGACGAAATTTCGGGTTATTATTTATCACGAGAGACTACAGCATGAGATTTTTCAAGAATACATATTATATATATAATGATATTTTCAGGATTTCTTTATAAAATAAACTAAAATTTGTTTCTCTGTCCACAAAGAAATGTTTTATTTAATTAGAATAGAATAGAAAAGAAAATCATTTATTCAAATAAACTTAATTTAGGCACTTTTGAATAGTCAACATTTTTTAAATCTACCGCTTATTCGGAAATCTGTCTCATCACAACAAGAATAAGCAAGAAACTTGTGTGTTGCTCTTTTAAACAATCCTTGTAAGTTCACATTTTACAAGTCGAAACGTGTGAATACAAACTACCAACCAGCACTAATTTATATAGGCTCAAATATAAAAACACAATAAGATTAAATCAGTCGTAGTGATAAGAGCAGACCAGTCCCTACAAGCAGCACTCGTTCACGAGTATGACGGATGAGCCAGCCATCACTGCGCTCGATTTTAAAACACTACAATTATTTAACACTGAAATAATGAATCACACTTATATCTCACCTGTAAACAAAGAAACGACATTTATAGTTTATTACAATTACCGTCTTTTTATAATATATTTTATATAACTTTATTCACGCACACTTGTTTTTGCACGGTCCATTTTTATTTTATTTCTATTGACAGCTCCCTTTGACACATCTTGCAATTAACAGCGCCAAATTTTTAATTGTTGAAATATTTAATTATATTATTATAAAGATTTTATTTATGCATAATATATAAACCTTCCTCTTAAATCACTCTATCTATTAAAAAATCGCTGCAAAATCCGTTGTGTAGTTTTAAAGATTTAAGCATACATAGGGACGGACAGACAGCGACAGCGACTTTGTTTTATACTATGTAGTGATGATTAAGGTTCCTTAAGGGTGGGCAATGCGCACGTGACACTCCTTGTTTTTCAGTCGTCCATATGCTAAGATAAGTTTACCATCAGATGGGCTGAATGTTAGTTTGCCACAGTCGTAGTATAAAAAAAAATATATATGGTACTGTTAATCGGATCGTGGTCGTGTCGGTTGGTTAGAAAGGACTTGAGAAACTTTTGGGTCGGCCATACAAGAGTTAGTACATTTAGCCTCCGAATGTTAGTTTTACGTGCACTTTACACGAGTCTCATGCGTATTATTATAATTTATTAAGAACTTAGCTTTATAAAATATAACACTCACATAGGTAGAAGAAAAAACAAGTAAAGAAATCTATATATTAACTAGTTTCTCGCCCCCGTTTCGCAGGGGTGTATGTTTATATATATATATACTAGCTGTCCCGGCAAACGTTGTTTTGCCTTAAAATAAAAAAAAAAAATGTAGGGGTGGACCACCTCTCACCTGTGGGGGGATGAAAAATAGATGTTGGCCGATTCTCAGACCTACTCAATAGGCTGACAAAATTTCATGAGAATCGGTCAAGCCGTTTCGGAGGAGTATGGGAACAAAAACTGTGATACGAGAATTTTATGTATTAATATGTATACACATATATAAATCTTACTCTTGAATCACTTCATCTATTGATAAAACTGCATTAAAATCTGTTGCGTAGTTTAAAAGGTCTATGCGAACAGACAGCGAAAGCGACTTCATTTTATATAGTAATATATATATTGAAACAGAAATATTGCACATCATTCTTCGTTTCATTGTGAACACAGATATAGTTTTAGTTTATATACGAGTAGAGTCGTAATGCAGAAAGCTAATATTTCATTTTATAATAATACTTACAAAAAAGTTACATTAATTAAAACAAAACTTACACCTTACAATGTATTTGACAAACAAACTTGTACATATAAAATATACAAGTATATATGACACCTCCGGTGATTTAGCACTTCACTTCCGATGGTCGCGGGTTCAATTCCTCACACGGTACAATTTTTTTGTATTCATGCGTATTATTGTTTATATCCGTCTGGATGTTTTATATATGTATTATGCAAGTATTAAAAAAAATGGATCTATGGATTACTATTTTGACTAGTACCCATAACATAAGCTCTGCTTAACTTGTGACTAGATTAAAAAAAAGTGTACATTTTATCTTCTCTATCCTATTATACAAATCACAATTGGAACAGACTGAAATCAGAAGCTTGTTAAAATTAGTGCTTCAAAATGTTATATAAACCATTTGAGAGCTCCACATGCAAGTAAAGTTATATTCGTTGTTATTTGTTTTTGTCGTATAGTTCCGCATTTGCAACTTTGAAACGGTCCGGACATAATTGCAAAAGTGTAGATTATTATCTGTTGCAAATTATAATTCCTAATTATGTAATTACACGGCTTTAGTTATGTAACTAACAAATCTAGTTTGGCTAAACTCAATAAAAACAAATGACTGTTTAAAAATAGGGCGCTGTTATACAAAAAAGACTGTTGGAAGTGATAATTCTTAATTAAAAAAATACAGGACTTTAATTACGTAACAAACAAATCAAGTTTGCCTAAACCAAAATAAAAAAATTACTGCTTACAAAACGGACCGTTGAAATAAATATTTTAAATTACATAATTACAGTACTATAATTCTGTAACTAACAAATCTTATTTGCCTAAACCCAAAATAAAAAATGGCTGTTTAATAAGCGTTGATATTATACAAAAGATAGTTACAGGTTAATTCTTAATTACATAATTATAGGACTTTTATACTGTAACTAACAAATCTAGTTTGCCTATACCCGAAAAAACAAATGTCTGTATTAAGAAAGGCGATACTATATGAAAAAAACTGTTCCAAATGACATAATTATACTATCATAATTCCATATTTAAAGAACTTTAATTCTGTAACTAACAAATTAAGTTTGCCTATAACCCTGAAGAAACAAATGACTGTTAAATAAACGTTGATATTATATGAAAAAGACTGTTGCAAATTACAGTTCCTAATTACATAATTCATCATCATCATCATCATCGCAGCCCGGAAGACGTCCACTGCTTGACATAGGCCTCCCCCAAAGATCTCCACGACGATCGGTCCTGCGCTGCTCGTATCCAATGCAATTACATAATTAAATAACTTCAATTCTGTAACTAATAAATCAAGTTTGCCTAAACCCAAATAAACAAATTACTGTTTAAAAAAGGTGATATTGTATAATAATAATAATAATAATAAATCGAAATCATTCCAATCGTTATATCGGAGAACGGTCTTATCCCAACCAGTCTGGAACAACATCTCAGACGGTTGGGATTCCGAGGCGGCTCACTCCCGGGAAAGATGCAGAAAGCGGTGCTCTTAGATTCTGCCCGCATTGTACGCCGGTTTCTCTCCCTGGGGCCCTGAACCCCGGCCGACTGTGCTTCTGCCGGGGGTATGTTGCCATCTCCTCTCCTTAAGAGGGGAGATGAGAATTTTTGGATAAAAATAATAATAATAAATAAAAAAGTCCGTAAATTTTTGTCTTCCGCTTAAAAAATCGCCAACCTCATCCTTTATACTGTCATTGTTTGGTGATTTTTACCCGAAATGATAAGTCTATTATCCCATCAAAGGGAGATATATATATAATAATAAGAAAAAAACCAGCAAAAGCTGAAAGAATGAGACGATAGAGAGAAGAATAACAATAATAATATTAATAATAATCTCAGGACAATTCACACAGCGCCATCTAGACCCAATTTAAGCTAGCTAAAGCTTGTGTTATGGGTACTAAACAACTGATACAAATACATAGATATTTTTTTTGTAAATACATACATATTATACATGTAAAACACTCAGACCGATACAAACAATCATACCTACTCTTGAATACAAATATTTGTCCCGTGCAAGGAATCGAACCCGCGACCATCGGACGTAAAGCGGTATGCTAGACCGTTAGACCACCGAGGCTGTCAAATTATGAATTATATGAATAGACTGTCGCAAACAACAATTGTTAATTAGATGATTATAGAACTTTAATTATGTAACTAACAAATCAAGTTTAATTAAACCGGAATAAACAAACGACTGTTTAAAAATGGCGATATTATACGAAAAAGAAATTTTCTGTACGTAAATTACTGCTCATGGAATTTTCATGAGCGAGTTTAAATTAACATGGGCGAGTCATCAAAAATCCATTGATTGCTGTCGAATGCGGCTTGTTTATCACTTGGGCGTAGATTGCCATTACCACAATATGGCGCTAGGTGCTTTGGTGGCCAACGTGTGTTTACTATATGTTCTAGAACGTTTTTCACGAATAATTTTATCGTAAATACCTCGACGCTTCGACTAGGCTGCTCTAGCTGTAGTCATAAACTAACTGGTGTGTAGCGGTTTTGAAACTCCAAGTGAGGTGTACACAAACAAATAAAATTGAAATGAATGTTTGTAATTTCAAATTAACAACTATTCACTATGTATGTATATGAAAGTATATGGCGGTACTTACATAAAAAATATTTTTGTCTGTCTGTCTGTTTGTTCTTGCTAACCTCTAAAAAGGCTGGACTAATTTTGACGGGACTTTAACTCGCAGAGAGTTAATATAAGGAGTAACTTAAGCTACTTTTATTTTACAAATTGTATTTATTTTGTTTCAATGCGTACGAAGTCGCAGGCAACCACTAGTTAACAATAAAATTAATAGTTAAGATCTGATAAACCATAATATATTAAATTAATAATATGTACTAAGCGCGAAAGTTTAAAATATAAGAATTCTTAATGTTTATTTTTTATTAAATCTACCAGAATTGTACGATGTTGGTATATACCTACGACCTAAATCAGTGGAAGATGAATTTAACTTAATTAGTAGGTCATGTCAATTTGTCTGCATGGATTATCTGGCATTATTAGCCATAAAGCGGACTACCAAAAATCAGCACTATAGCTCTACTCCAAATGTGATGAACCGATTCGAAAAGCTGTTTGATATAGGTTTAAAAACAACAGCTCCCTTCCTGAAAATCATTAATTTCTGATGAATTTGTCTTGACTCATATTCATCATGAAGTACTCTAAATGAAGGATGACTAAAAAATTAAATGAAGCAAAATATCATTAAAATAAAAAATAAAAAAAAACATCAATATCATAAAAATGCGAAAAAAAAACGATCGAGAACCGTTGGTAGTGACAACAAAAATTGGCCGTCAGCAACTCAGATGCGATTGTCGCTAACGACTCAGCCGATTTATATCGTGATCGCAGCCGATAATTAATCGGAGGCAAACGTCGCGTCGCCCTGATTTATAGACATTACGTTTCATGGCAATAAACTTAATTGGTTACAGTTTTGCAGGTGACATGTTAAAAATATAATAATCTTATTCAGCTTATTAGTGTAACAACTTAACGGGAGCAGCAATTTTATTTTATTTATTTTTTCAAAATCTACCCTGTATCATCGTAAGCACAGATATTATATTATATTAGAGTCCGTTAGTTTTCTGTTCCCGCGCGTTCCCTTCCCCTCCCTAACTAGTAACAAACGGACTGTACAGCGGCCTTGACGCGCGCGCGCATTGTGTTGTGAATTAAAATAAATTAGAACTGTAAAACCTACTGTGAAAGTGTGTGAAAGCTAGCGAAGATATCTTCGAGACCTTGAAGCCCAAGAAATCCGCAGAACCATACAGGTACGTGACCTACCGTTTTTCCTAACATTTTGGTAGCAGAGTAGTTTCCCAAACATATTTCATTCAGGCTACTTACGGCCCCTATTATTATTATTATTTCATTTATTTATTTATTTATTTATTCTTTTGCACACAAAATTGTATACATGGCGGACTTAATGCCTGATGGCATTCTCTACCAGTCAACCGACGCGTTGATCAGAGATAGTATGGCGGTGCAATTTTACAAGTATTAAATAGATTAATACAGAAAATATAGGTCTGTGTATATATATATATAAACGTACCAATATACTACTATTTATTTCGGATATGTATCCATATTATGGTAGTAAACAACTTATAAACTATGTTAGTAAATTACAATTTTATACATTTAATTCATATATTTATGTCTTTGTCCACGTCCAGAAGCCCTGGGTCCGCAGCAATGCAGCGATATCCAGTGCCCCTGAAGTGGACAATCCGACATATTGGATATGGTGTTTAGGAGGCTGTTTGCGCTCCCCCGAATTCTACACATCAGTGATGCAGTTCTATTTCGCATTATGGCTTCAAAACCATCTATCCGCGCTGCTGCAAACGTATCTGATGCACTACAGAATCGAGGGAGCCCAAACAACATCCTAAACCCGTTAAATAAATAATAAATTGTACCTACCCCTATTGTAAATATCTTATAGATTATCATACCTTACTTTACTATAATAATATAATTCATATGAATATAAATGATATTATAATTAATCATATCATCATCACCATGATTTTTTTAACATATAGAGTGATTCATGACAAAGGTTTATATATATATAACATGTACATCCTTGCGACGCCGGGATGAGTAGCTAGTATATGATATGGGTAAGTTTATATATATATAAAAATAGATAGTAGTTACTTAGCATTTCATATGAACATACCCTAATTCTCGTCGGTTTATGTACCGTGACGAACTTACCCATGTTTTTCCTGCAGCGGCCAACAGTTGTAACTTCGGGGTCTGGAGCAATTATCTGCAGGTCAAGTCATTACTTATAACTGGCGTTTGGCCTGAAAAAGTTATTATAGGCGCCTTGACCCTAATGATATCGAGTCACAGAATTAAAGTAGATGTCACATTTAGGTGGAAGAACTTATATATTGTATTTTGTAATATGTTAGAGTCTGTAATACTTATATATTACAACTATTGTAATATACTTCCAACTATTGCAAATATATCTGATTATCTGCTTCAGATGCACTGGATATGGTTGCATTGTGGACCCAGTGCTTCTGAATGTGGACACAAATATATGACTTAAGTGTATATGTATATATGTATATCTGTATATTATAACTTAGTATCATAGTTTATAAGTCGTTTACTAACATAATATGGATGTAATCCCTTAATAAATAAATAATTAATATTTCATTACCACTACAGGTAGAATAACTTAAGTATTGTATTTTCTACTTTTTTAGAGTCTAAAATACATACTTACATTACTATTACAGGTAGAATAACTTAAATATTGTATTTTCTACTTTGTTAGAGTCTAAAATACATACTTACATTACCACTACAGGTAGAATAACTTAAGTATTGTATTTTCTACTTTTTTAGAGTCTAAAATACATACTTACATTACTATTACAGGTAGAATAACTTAAGTATTGCATTCCCTAGTTTGTTAGAGTCCATATTGCTTTTCAGTTTTTTTAAATATTATTTTCGAACTACTCAAATGCTGTTGACTGCTTTTAAAGTTTTACGAACGATAGGGATCGAGTGAAGGTAGACCCTAAACCTATGGAAGGCCTTATGGAGCGGTTGAAGGCCAACTCCTTCTTGAAGGATACGAGTTTAGTCTGAGGACATCGCTTGAGGTTCGAACCTAGGTTCAGACCGACGTAATTTCAATGGCGGAACGGGATGTGGGATCGATCGGAGGGCCTTTTTAGTGGATGTAAATGGAATGATGCAATCGTCTGCGCTAACAGTATATGCTGGTGGGGCACCAGTAGAGGGTGGTAAGATGAAAATGAAGTCAGGATGGTAAGATGAAAATGAAGTCAGTTAGCACATCATCTTCGCAAATTATCGGTTAGCACATCTTCAGAAATTCATTAGAAATTAACCAGGATGGTTTCCAGCAGAGGTTATAGGGAGGTCGAAGTGATATGGTAGAATGTTAGGAATGCAGTCCCTTGTTAGCAACAACATCTTCATTCACAAACATCCACGTTTATAATTTTAGTAAGATTATTATCTACTCAAATGATATCGCCTTCTTCAATTAATTTTAAAGTCTTGCGTATAAAAATATTTATAATAATTTAAATAGACAGTTTCGTAGTCTAAATTACAATATTGATGGTTGCACAAAATCTGTTTGTGTGGTGTAGACTCAGCGCTGCAGCGCTGCAGCGGTCTAATCCAAATGGACTGACATAATGCTCAATTAATCCTGTTAGGTCGACGAGTCCACGCGTGCTTGAAATAGCTGAAATAATTGAATAGGCGATGGTCACCACTTACCATCAGGCGGACCGCGCCTGATGGTAAGTGGTGACCATCGCCTTTAAGGGGGAGGGTGTTGTTAGTTATGTGGATTAATAGCCCAATTGCTAGCAATGTTAGATTTACCTCCGTGGGTCGGGAATTTCGAAGTCGCGACCATCAGACTAAAAGCGGTGTGTTAAACTGCTAGATCGAGGCCTTCAAAAATTACGTTGATCTTGTTCTAAAGTCAGTAAAAAAGCAACCTTTCATTTAATGGGATGAATTATGGCATTAGTAAGTTTGTTATATTACTGTATTGTATTGTATTGAACTGTATACCAAGATTTTGAGACCCGATCACAATTAGACGATAGTACATTAAATTCAAATTCAAATTATCTTTATTCATGTAGGTCTATTACAGACTCTTATAACATGTCAAATCTATCATCAATTCGGAATTATTTCGAGATGAGAAGAACTGACAAGAAACTCAACTCGTATTCTTTTCAAATAAATGTTGTACATGTTTACAATAATACAGATTCATTTTTAAATTCAAATTTGGGAGAATAGTGTGACTACCAACATATGCTATTGCAAAAGCAAATAGTCTAATCAGTGTTCGTAACCCGAACAGACCAGTCCCCATAAGCAGCACCCGGTCTCGAGTATGACGGATTAATATATTGTATTGGACTGTATACCAAGATTTTGAGACCTGATCATAATCAGGCTATAGTACATTAATATTGTTTTGGAGTGTATACCAAGATTTTGAGACCTGATCATAATCAGGCGTTAGTACATTAATATCGTATTATATTGGCGCATATACCAAGATTTTAAGACCTTGATCATAATCAGGCAATAGTACATTAATATTACATGTCGACGCGTTCCCTTGTAACTTGCAACTCAATTGAATTCCAAGGGGTCTCCGTTACGAGAGCCATAAATTTTTGTTCCTCTTGTCTACCGAGGATTTATGCGTTTGAAGATACGAGACCAGTGGAAATTGGTATGCCATTATGCGCCATACATCGAGGGCATACAAGGTTGATGAGGAAATACTGGTTTGGATATTATGTCATAGTCAAAACTCTATCGACCTACATAACCAGTGTTTTATAATAATAATAAAGACATTTATTCAGCATTACAGTATTCTTAGATGCTATTTATCTTATATACTATACAACTTAAAAGCTAAAAGCTAAAACTAGTAACGCTGAATGTGACTCCCACTCAGCATTTATACTGCAGTATACATATACCACAGTGCTGATTTTCAGTGGGGCCACCACACACGAGAGAGCGTACGTAAATATTACTAAAGAAAATAAAACGTTAAAATTAAGAGCATATAATAAATAGGTATGAAAATGTATGTAAAGATAAATGCAATTTTAATTAATGTATGTATTTAGTAAATTTTGTATATTATTTAAGTAGGTATATTGTTATGTAATGAGATATTTATTATAATAAAATTTATTAATAATATTTAAATATATAACGTACATAAATGGTGTAGTTGGTACATGTTTTAGATGCTTATTATATTATATGTGTTCCCTGCTACAATGATTTTTGTTCTTTAAAGAGGTGAGTGAATAATTTATGTTTGAAAGAACTAACTGTCACTGAATTAAGGATAAATATAAATAAAATAGGTTTTAAATAAAGCAAATTTATTTACGACTACCCCGACTACATTCTTGTGAAATTTTCGTTTTATTGTTAGAAGAAATAAAAATATTATAGCCTAAGTTAGGTACTCGTTATAACATTACCTATCTGCGAGTGAAAGTACCGTCAAAATCAGTTGAACGTTTCAGAAATCAGTAAGAATTTTCAAAATTCAATTTTGATGAGGGATTTACAAGAACAAACATACTGAGTGATTTTTTTATGTAAGGACTATATATGCTTTCATAATATGTACTTATTGAAAAGCTGTTAATTAAAAAATACAAACAGACACTTCAATTTTGTTTATTTGTATAGACTATTATCTCGCAAAGAGTACTCAGATCTTCTTAAGAGCTTTACAATATATTTTCTGCTTTATACATAGAAAGTATATTGGAAAGCTTTATACTGTAGCTTCACGACTGTAATCGAAGACAGCATAGACAGAAATATTGACTGATATTGACGTAAAAATCTTGACTGGCTCACATTTCGGTAGTTTACATTTAACTAGCTATGCCCCTGATATCACACGGATGAAATGTATAGCCTACTTGTTATTTTGAAATATAAAGTTACATAAAAATCTGTTGAGTAGTTTTTGCGTGAAAGAATAACAAACATTCATCCATCCTTCCATCCTCACTCACCAACCTCCATGTTTACAATACTTTGCGTGAAATTTTTAGTCGATGTGTTATTCTGTATTATACTGTTAAGCTATAATACTGTAAAGTTTCATAAAAACCTGTTCAGTAGTTTTTGCAAACATCTATCAAATATATGAATAATCATTATCATCTTCTTCTTCTGCTTCTTACTTATCCCATTCATTTGTCGGCATAATATATTTTTCTCATCCATTCATCCCTGTTCGCAGTCATCTCGTTATTTCCACCCTTTCTTACCGTATCATCTTTCACAGAGTCCATCCACCTCATTTTCGGTCTTCCTCTGCCCTTATAACCATCCACATTCATATGTAACACCTTCCTTAAGATATGATCTTCATTCCTACGCATTACATGCCATCTATCTATCCATACTCACAAACTATTGCATTTATAATATTAGTAAAATTGTTCCAATCAGTTTTCAATAAAATAATGCATTTAATAAGACTAGTTATAGATAAATAGGTATAGGTACCTCGTATGCAAAACCTACCGCAGATGAAAGAAATGAAAAAGGTGAATTTTGCGGTTGATTCCACCATTTAAACCGCATAATGCGGAATAATCCGCTTAGGATCCGGTCTTTACTTGATTTTAAACCTCGCCACAATAAAACCTTTACCTCGAGACGAACTTTGTTTGTACTTTATCTAAAATGTAGACAAATTAATACCGAGGTGGACTTTGTATAGAGTCGTTAGCGTGCGTATTTCTATCTACCCATTTCAGCTGCCAAGCAGCAAAATTTAAATATATTTTTCTATCACCGTACTATCTGATTCAGGTTTGATTTTGACTTTTTTTTTTTATTCTAATGCTTTTGCCTCTACAGTTTCACCGGACGATAAGGGGCGATAAAGTGCAGATGGCACTCCAAACCCGCGGAAGGACTTATGGAGCGGCTGAAGGCCAACTCCCACCTGACGGATACGACTTTAGCCTGAGGACTCCGCTAGGGGTTTGAACCTCGGCTCACGCCGTAATTTCGATCTCCGATTGAAAAGAATAGTCACTGCGAATCTGTTTTATACTTGGTTTTCCGATTGTTAGCCCTCTATTATTACTATTTTTCTCTGTATCACCATCTACCGCTATCCGATTATTGATTATTTGGATCAATGGCGGTCTTCCACCGTGATTTTTCCAGAAACTTTTTGCCATGCAAAGCACACTGTGGAATCACTTTCCAGCAATGGTGTTTCCGAACTGATACGACATTGAAACGTTTAACATAAGGACATACCTTCTTAACTAATATACCATCCTTATATGAATGGCGATCCTCCAGCCTGCGTTCCGGAATTCCAGATTTTTTTTGGCACGTGCAACTACAATTTGAAATCACCTTATAGAAATGATATCTCCGAACCGATACGATATTGAAATCATCAAGAAAAGAGTATATTCCTTCTTAAAAGGACACGCAACGCACTTGCAATTCCCCTGATGTTGCGGGTGCTTATTAGCAACGGTCAGCAATTACACTTACCACCAAGTGATCCGCAAGCTTGTTTGTCCGCTATGCCATAAAAAAATAATTACAGCATAAAAGTAAAATAAACCTTTAATTATATAGACATAGGATTTTTATTTAAATAATGCGTTAGGATATAACGTAACAGCGGGTGTTTTAGCACGTACAATTTTGGAGTGAAACTGTTATGTCACATATATTGCGATTATCACAAACCCTCGACTCGCCGACGTGACTCAAAGTATGCTTTGTTGCGAAATTTCATGTAACATATACGCAGATATACTGTATCTCCATATAACACATTAACTTAGGGGGATAGGGAATTGTTAGTATTCACCTCATAGCTAGCAGTGTACCATATCACGTTGACCTTCACGCGTCTTCTGCTGAAACCATCGTTATAAATTCCTCATAATTTTGTTACGATGGGCTAAAAATTTAAAATATCATTATTCATGTAGGTCTATTACAGACTCTTATGATATGTCAAATCTACCGTCAGTTTGGATTGATATCGAGATGAGAAGAACTGACAAAAAACTCAGCTCGTATTCTTTTGAAATAAATGTTGTATATGTTTACAATAATATAGATTAATTTTTAAATTCAAATTTGGGAGAATAGAGTGACCACCAGAATATGCTATTGCAAAAGCAAATAGTTCCTTCAAGCACAGATAATATAATATTACATACTTCAAGCAGCAAACAGCAGCTGACTAACTAACTTTCCAAGTGAAACCGTTGTGATAAAATACTGGTGAATTGTCACGATGGGCTAACTGATCTGACAGCTCAGCTGACATGTTAGCTCAAGCAGGTGAACCATTATTGAACATACCGCATATTATAAAGGTGAGAAAGATCTGAACCAAAACTAAAAATTAAGCGTTAGTAATTTAGTTAATTAATAAATAACATAATCTCTGTAACATGCCTTAGGCAGTATATATAATAGTGATATATATCGTATATATATAACTAGCTGTCCCGGCAAACGTTGCTTTGCCTTAAAATAAAATAAAAAATTTAGGGGTGGACTACCCCTAACATTTAGGGGGATGAAAAATAGATGTTGGCCGATTCTCAGACCTACTCAATACGCTCACAAAATTTCATGAGAATCGATCAAGCCGTTTCGGAGGAGTATGGGAACGAAAACTGTGACACGAGAATTTTATATATAAGATTATATTAATAAGTGGTTATTGTAGTGGGTGATACATTTGTTAAAATTTATTAGTAAATAGTCTTAAGCCATATATATAATGTGTAATATATAGTGTGTAACAGTTTGTTGATATAAATAAAAAAAAAAAACCACAGAACATTATTATTTGTATCTATGAGGGCATTATAATGAGATACTTATATGTTTTGTGGAATAAATACTTAAAAGGTACACGTTTCAAGATCTTATTATAAAGGTTCATTATATTGTTACGAAGCCTTTGACCTACGAATAGGAAAAAAGATTATTTGGTACAAAGATTGTTTGGTTAGCGTTACTTGGGTGCTCTTAAGTTTTACATTTTGGTATATACTGTATGTATTGTTACCAACCAAACTGCTAAACGTAATTTATGTATATATAACTTAAAAGTGACTGAGTGACATAGTGATCTATCAACGCACAGCCCAAATCACTGGACGGATCGGGCTGAAATTTGGCATGCAGGTAGATGTTATGACGTAGGCATCTGCTAAGTAGGATTTTGATAAATTCCACCCCTAAGGGGATAAATTAACGCGAGCGAAGCCGCGGGCAAAAGCTAGTTTTGGTATATAATGAATGTATTGTTACCAACCGAAGTGCTAAATATAATTTATACCTATGTAACTCAAAGGTGAAAGACTGACTGACATAGTGATCTATCAACGCACAGCCCAAACTACTAGACGGATCGGGCTGAAATTTAGCATGCAGGTAGATGTTATGATGTAGGCATCCGCTAAGAAAGGATTTTGATTAATTCTACCCCCAAGGGGATAAAATAGGGAATGAAACTTTGTATGAAACTTTGACAGTTTTAAACCGATCGGGCTGAGAGTTTGCATGCATAAAACTCCTATGACGTAGGCATCCCCTAAGAAAGGATTTTGATAAATTTCACCCCTAAGGGGATAAATTAACGCGATCGAAGCCGTGGGCAAAAGTAGTACTAGTCGATACATATAAATAAAATTGGAGTGAATATTACAATTGAAATAACCACTTTTTACTACATGCATATGAAGATAAATACGGCACATACCTACACCAAAATACTCGTAACATTTTTACAATTTTTGTCTGTTTGTGTGTCTGTTTGTTCCGGCTAATCTCTGAAATGGCTGGACCGATTTTGACGGGACTTTTTTTGGCAGGTGGACAGGGAGGGTACTTTTATTTTAGAAAAATAAAGTTAAATTCCACGCGGACGAAGTCGCGGGAACAGCTAGTATATTATATTAATGTACTCACTGTGCCCGCAGTTTGAAATTGATAGCTTACGTGTTATTCTGATGTATATGCTATATTACTGTAAAATTTCATTAAAATCCGTTCAACATTTTTTGCTTGAAATATTACGCATCCATACTCACAAACTATATCATTTATAATATTAATGAGATGTACCTATACTATATATATATAGAAAGTAATACCCCTTAGACAATTCACACAACGCCATCTAGTGCCAAGGTAAGCAGCATCTGTGTTGGACAACTCATATAAATTATTAAATATATTGCTTTGTAAATATATCAATATTCCTTACTAAGAATATCTTTAAAATATATTTATATTAAACTAACTGTCCCGGCAAACGTTGTTTTGCCTTAAAATAAAAAAATAAATTTAGGGGTGTACTACCCCTACATTTAGGTGAATGTAAGATAGATGTTGGCTGATTCTCAGACCTACTCAATACGCTCATAAAATTTCATGAGAATCGGTCAAGCGGTTTCGGAGGAGTATGGGAACGAAAACTGTGACACGAGAATTTTATATATAATAATAATAATATATAATAATATAATAATAATAATTTATATATAATAATATAATAATAATCTCAGGACAATTCACACAGCGCCATATAGACCCAAGTTAAGCTAGCTAAAGCTTGTGTTATGGGTACTAGACAACTGATATAAATACATAGATATTTTTTTTTTGTAAATACATATATATATTATATATAGAAAACACCCAGACCGATACAAACAATCACACTCATGAATACAAATGTTAGTGCCGTGCGAGGAAGCGAACCCGCGACCATCGGTCGTAAAGCGGTGTGCTAGACCGCTAGACCACCGAGGTCGATATAAGATTATTAGATTGAATTCAAGACATTCAAACAAAGTTCATCCGAGAACCGAGGCTTAATTTAAACGAGAAACACACTTAAGGTGTATGTTCCATTTGACATGGTTGGTTTTGAAGTCAAATACGGGTTTGTATAAATCGCGAGCTGGAAACTTAGCAAGTTCTTGTGGTAGCTTTGGGAGTGCTTGTAATAATACATTAACTACTGTAGAGTTTAGTTCAGTTCTTACTCGCGTACATATAAGTTCATTTACATATAAATGAAGTAAGAACAGTAGAGTGGAGTTGTGAAGTGTCTAACAAGTTATTTTCTTACTAAAAGTGGTATAAAAGGATTTAATGTAATTAAATTTGCTGCCATTCATCATTTTGGATGTACTATTTTTTTTTCGGACTACTCTAATGCTGTTGGCCGCAGCTGGCCTTTACAGCTTCACCGGACGATAGGGGGCGAGTGCAGATGGCACTCCAAAACCGCGGAAGGACTTATGGAGCGGCTGAAGGCCAACTCCCGCCTGACGGATACGAGTTTAGTCTGAGTGCACCGCTAGGGGTTCGAACCTCGGCTCAGGCCGTCGTAACATCGGTCCCCGTTTGAATTGGATGGGGTTCGATCGGAGGGGATGTACTATTATGCTAGTAGCTAGATTTATATACTAGCTAGTATTAGATAAAGCTCTGTTTTTTTTTATATTTTTTGTGAATGGTAAATTAGTTGTTGAGTCATCACTAACTGAATAACTTCATGACGACCTCGGTGGTCTAGAGCTTAGTACACCGCTTTATTTCCGATGATGGCGGGTTCGATTCCTCACACTGTGAAAAAATTTCTATTCATGAATATGATTGTTTGTAACGATCTGGGTATTTTCTAGGTACATTATGTTTACAAAAAAAGTATTTATATGAGTTGTCTAGTACCCATTACACAAGCTGTGCTTACCGTGGGACTAGATGGCGCTGTGTAAATTGTCCAGGGTTATAAAATGTACTTTCATATGTTACTTGATGGCGTCGATGGTATAGTGATTTAGCATACCACTTTACTTCCGATGGTCGAGGGTTCAATCCTTCGCACAGTGAAAAACATTTGTATTCATAAGTACGATTGTTTGTATCACTCTGGGTATTTTCTATGTACATTATGCATACAAAAAAAAGTATTTATATCAGTTGTCTAGTACCCATAACACAAGCTCTGATTACCCTGGGACTAGATGGCGCTGTGTTAATTGCCCAGGGTTATAAAATGTAGTTTTTTCTTTGTTATTAGACGAAAAATCATCTTTGTTATTTCGTCTAATAACAAAGAAAAAACTAGTTACGTAGATTTATTGAACTGGGTACTCTGATCGGCTTTATATAGTTAACTTTTTGGTTTATATCTCGAACTGGAAAGGTTCTAGGATAGACCCAGGGGGCTATTATTCCAACAGCTACAACTTGTTGAGTATTCGGGCCATTTCCAGTGGGAAATCGTTGACTAACTCACAGATATAACGACTCTGATCCTATCTATATAGATACACTAGCAACTCACCCAGACTTCACACAAAATATTGTTTTGTTTTTAAAATTACATTGGGAAATCGTTGACTAACTCACAGATATAACGACTCTGATCCTATCTATATAGATACACTAGCAACTCACCCAGACTTTACACGAAAATATTGTTTATTTTTAATTTCATTGAGAAATCGTTGACTAACTCACAGATATGACGACTATTATACTATCTATATAGATACACTAGCAACTCACCCAGACTTTACACTAAAATATTTTTTATTTTTAATTTCATTGAGAAATCGTTGACTAACTCACATATATAACGACTCTGATCCTATCTATATAGATACACTAGCAACTCACCCAGACTTTACACGAAAATATTGTTTATTTTTAATTTCATTGAGAAATCGTTGACTAACTCACAGATATAACGACTCTGATCCTATCTATATAGATACACTAGCAACTCACGCAGACTTCACACGAAAATATTGTTTATTTTTAATTTCATTGAGAAATCGTTGACTAACTCACAGATATAACGACTCTGATCCTATCTATATAGATACACTAGCAACTCACCCAGACTTCACACAAAATATTGTTTTGTTTTTAAAATTACATTGGGAAATCGTTGACTAACTCACAGATATAACGACTCTGATCCTATCTATATAGATACACTAGCAACTCACCCAGACTTCACACGGAAATATTGTTTTGTTTTAAAATTTCATTGCACAGTAATACATTTAAAAAGTGAGAATACGATTTATTTACATTTTACATATTTATATATCCAAATTCACATCTTTAAGAATATTATGTATGCAAAAGTAATTCTGTCTGTCTGACGAGAAACTTCCCTTTCAACCCCGAGTTGTAAGGGGCGTAATATGATAACGCGATGTTCGCAGTGCTATTCAAGTATATATATAGGCATTTTACCATTATGGATAGTCAGCTTGTTTACCATTCAACATTTAATATAAATATAGAGATATTGCCATCAAGGGGATGTTTGGCTTGTTTACCATTCCTTATTCAATATATATATTGGGACATTACCATCAAGTCGATGGTTAGCTTGTTTACCATTCCTTATTCAATATAATATATATTGGGACATTACCATCAAGTGGATGGTTAGCTTGTTTACCATTCCTTATTCAATATACATATTGGGACATTACCATCAAGTGGATCGTTAGCTTGTTTATCATTCCTTATTCAATATACATATTGGGACATTACCATCAAGTGGATGGTTAGCTTGTTTACCATTCCTTATTCAATATACATATTGGGACATTACCATCAAGTGGATGGTTAACTTGTTTACCATTCCTTATTCAATATACATATTGGGACATTACCATCAAGTGGATGGTTAGCTTGTTTACCATTCCTTATTCAATATACATATTGGGACATTACCATCAAGTGGATGGTTAACTTGTTTACCATTCCTTATTCAATATACATATTGGGACATTACCATCAAATCGATGTTTAGCTTGTTTACCATACCATATTTTATATACATATAGGGATAATACTATAAAGTGGGTGGTCAGTTTGTTTACCATTCTACTGACATAAAAAATATCCATATCTAACAAATGACAGAAGCGTAACAGTAATATGAAAAATATTGCCATGTTATAGCTCGCATAAACTTGAAGCCCGGCCAATGGTCTTTATTTATAATTTACAAACATACCCAAATCCTTACTTAACTAAGTTTCAAAGCTTACAGCTTTTTTGTTGCAGTTCGACTTGGCAACATAATGTTTCATTGAATATAAATGAAGCGAGTTTGTATAACGCCGGCCCGGACGAATAAATTGTAATAAAAATAACAATTTTGGGACTGATATTATTTTCATGTACGGGTTTTATATCGTTTTGCCTTACTGCTGCCCCTTTTCCCAACACTAAAGCAGAGAAAGCTTATGTAAGAGAAATAATGTTATAAAGTATAGTATAGTTTGTAAATGACATATACTTTAGTTTGTTTTTTTTTTCTGGACAGTTCATACAACACCATCTAGTCTCAAGTTCATTCTCAATATCTGTGTAGTATAATGGATATTGGACAGTTGTCCAGTATCAGTTAATAGAAAGACTTCAATTAATTTTTAGTTGTACATACTTCTATAAAACACCAATACTGTTTGTATTATATATCATACTCATAAATATTCTATCGTGAGAGGAATCGAATCTGTAACTAGGAAGGAAAGCGGTTTGTCAAACCGCTAGGTCTTGACGCGGTCAGTTCATTTTAATAATATTATAAATGCGAAAGTTTGTGAGTATGGATGTATGTTTGTTACTCCTTCACGCAGCGACTACTGTATAGATTTAGTTGAAATTTCACAGTGAGATAGCTTATACATCAGAATATCATATAGGCTGTAAATTTCACGCAGGTTAAACCGCGGGCAGAGCTAGTAACGAAATGAAAATAGTATACGAAGTTACAATACAACCGTGTGGCTACATAACAAACTGTACCTCATCGTAACAAAGTTAACCAGTTTCAGATAGCGCTCTCGCGAATTAATGTTTGAATTTTTCATGTGAAGCGAAAAACTTAATGCGATTACAGTTCCAAGCTTTTCTGCAGCGTATATTATCTGTTAGTGCGGAGTTTTTTTTTAAACTGTGCTCTGAAAAGTGTTTTCAATGGCAAACCAACTGACGGTCCACTCGACATCAAAGATATCACAGAAACATTGGTTGCACATTTTAGGTATAATGTTTAATTTTCACATAGTGATAATTTACTTGACTGACAGCCTTTATTGATATTAATAAAAAAAATATTATAAAACAAAAATGTAATTAGTCTGTAGTCTGTAAATCGTGTAATCTGTAGAAGTATATCGTTGAGTTAATGAAACAAAAACTTGTCGAAGAGAATAAAAATGTGTTATGATATTTAATGGATGTGTTTTTGAGAAAGAATCTGTTAATTTGTTTTTTGGTAAGGAACAGTGTTTTTAAATGAAACTAAAGGTGGTAAAGGTAAAAGGTGTGACCTCTTCTCATGAAGCGTTTACTGCAACAATTTAAACATTTTAAAATTACATAGGGGTGGAGTATCCACCCTTTTTATTGGTCCTCATATATATCGCGTGATGAGCGGTGCTTCTCACTGGTCGATTGTGTGATGCCGTCATCGACGCAACGTTTGACGTCGACGTGGTGGTTCAGGATGGCGCCTATGGTATTGAGCTCACAGCAGATTTGCTAGTACTGTTTTAACAGAATCCTTCCTGAGATACCTATAATATCTATCAGTCACTTATTGGCGAAATTCCTGTCGAGATACGCATTAAAGTTCTGAAATATCTGAAATATAACTGGCCACTAATAAAGTGAACATTATTTTGAATAAATTATATCTTTTTATTTTATTTGAATTTTCTATGTTTTATTTGTAAAAAATGGTAAAAATTATCAATTCTTGGACTGTTAAGCAGCTCGCATAATTTTATATTTCGTTAAATGAGAGGGACTGACTGAAAATTAGCGCTGTGTGGTGTAAACGTTACGCTTACAGCATCAGCTGAGTCAACACCTTTTGTCGAGAATATGCAGTATGAGGTACTACTGTTGCTATTTTATACGTAGTTTAAGAGGTTCCTTTTTCTTCAACTTAGATTTTGTTCAACAAACAGTGTACAAATTCAAATTTATATCTATCTTTTGTTTTGGCGGTAAATAAATATTATTATTAACAATAATCCTGTAATAATATCTCAGGACAATTCACACAATCTAGTCCTAAGCTAAGCAGAGCTTGTGTTATGGGTACTAGACAACTGATATAAATACATGGATACATTTTTTTTATAAATAAATACATATTATACATAGAAAACACCCAGACCGATACAAACAATCATACTCATGAATACAAATGTTTGTACCGTGCGAGGAATCGAACCCACGACCATCAGATAGTAAAGCGGTGTGCTAAACCACTAGACCACCGAGGCTGTGCTTTTATTATTATTATTATAAAAAAGAAGGAAATAAGAGAATATACGTGCTCCGTTTTTTATTATTGTTAATAAAAAAATATATAAGAATTATCATATCGTGCTCTTTTAAAACATTTTACGTGAAATAATTATTTATACCAACACGTATCATAGAACAGTTCTAGAAAATTACGCCTTCAGGAAGATACAGTCTATGTTTACTATTAATACAATAAAACAAACAGTTTCGCAAATGACGTTCAGTATATGCCGCTAGAAACTGTCTTCGATTTCCTGTCACCTTATAAGTAATTACTACCGCCTATGAGTACCGCAAAACTAGGTGAAAGGCCTGCAGCTTTTTAAGAAGGAATGAGTTCTCTACCTGAAGGTTTCAATATCGTATAATGATTTATAGTTCAAACTTGTGGCGGCGTGGTGGGCCAGGTCGATATGCTCCCTCTATATGGTTGAGTGCAATGATGGCTGGCTCATCCGTCATACTCGTGAACGGGTACTGTTTGTGGGGACTGGTCTGTTCAGGTTACGAATACTGATTAGATTTTTTGTTTTTTTGCAATAGCATATGCTGGTCACTCTATTCTCCCAAATTTGAAATTTTAATTACTGTGTATTATTGTTAACATTAGGTCGCAGTGCTACAGTTACTACAAACATCTGACAATAGCCCAAATAACCCAATAAAAATATATTGTTAACGTATACAGATTTTTTTTTTTGAAAAGAATACGAGCTGAGTTTCTCGTCAGTTCTTCTCAACTCGAAATCACTCCGAACTGACGGTAGATTTGATATGTCAAATCAAATGTCAAGACTCTTATGATATGTGATAAGAGTCTGTAATAGACCTACATGAATAAAGATATCTTGAATTTTGATAATTTTTTAATTTTGTATCGATTCGGAAATACCATTGCTGGAAGGTGATTCCACAATGTGGTTGTGGGTGGCAGAATGTTTATAGAAAAAGGAAATGTGACCGCTATTAATCCAGATGATTAAGATGGTATTATAGTTTTTTTTAATACTGCGACTTCGGTAAATAAGCATACGACCCATCTGATGGTAAACATTTATATATCACTTAGTATTAATAGATGTAGTAACTATTGATTTGCAAGAACATAGCTTTGACTTTGCTTAGTTTGTGTACCTATATGTTTGTTTTGGTCAATATACTTGAGAAATCTATTATACTATTCCACAACTTTGATACAGAATATTCCGATACAAAACTAATAACAAGTAATTTTGATATAGGGCCAAGAAACTTTTACATACAGAAAGGCTCTTAGGAGAGAGGATAAATGGATGTGGATATATATGATTATCATTATTCAATATGTCTAATTTTCATCCATACTAATACCTTAAGAAATGATGCTGCAATATTTTTTTTAAACTTTTGTTTTTAATATATATTATTTATATTATTAACCGTAACAATCTGGACATATGGGATACAACTATGGGGCTCTGCTAGTGACTCCAACATAATGACAATACAACGAGTTCAAAACTATATATTGAAACAACTTTCGGATGCACCATGGTTTATAAAAACAACTGAGATCCACAAACTACTTGATATCCCCATGGTTAAGGATGTAATTGATGACTACAGCAACAAATACAAATCACGACTACACAGGCACCCAAATAAATTCGCTGGGCAACTTACAATACCTGAAAACTTGCGCCGATTAAAGAAAAGGCGTGATATATTTGACCAAGATAGTCAGACAGGACTGACTTTTTAAGAGCGAGGAGCTGTTCTACTGAGAGCGGCACTCTACCTGTTACAGACGGAACACCACATCTGCTTATAGTCCATGTGACTGATTGCAAGATCTAAAAAAAAAAAATTTATTAACCGGATCTTAACATGAATAATTTTATGGTAATAATTATTTATCTCTCTCGACGTTTCGACTAAGTTGCCAATTTTAAGCGAGAGGATGGCTTAAAATTATCTACTACAGTCTACTGTTGGACATAGACTTCTCCCAAGGCACGCTACCGAGCACGATCGTCTACCCTTCTCTTTCAGTTGTTACCTGCAACCCTACGTATATTGTCGCTCCCGGTAAAAATTTAAATAATGAAGAAAGAAGAAAAGAAGACCATTGATTGTAAGTGGTAACCCTAGTTTATATACATGATTTTTTTTTTCGGACTACACTAATGCTGTTGGCCGTAGCTGGCCTTTACAGCTTCACCGGACGTTATGGGGCGAGTGCAGATGGCACTCCAAACCCGCGGAAGGACTTATGGAGCGGCTGAAGGACAACTCCTGCCCGACGGATACGACTTTAGTCTGAGGGCACCACTAGGGGTTCGAACCTCGGCTCAGGCCGTCGTAATTTCGATCCCCGTTTGAATTGGACGGGGGATCGATCGGAAGGGAATACATGAATAGCAGTACGTAATGTGACATCGCTCATGCGTTCCCCTTCTAGAAGACTAAAATGCCATGCCTCGTCAGCTGTAATATCTTCTCTTCTCTTCAATCGATAAACTGTTTGACTTCTGAAATATTTTTTTTTGGAACCTACCTCGGGCCTATAGGTTCGACTGCTAATTTATCACTATCAACATATAAGTCTGATTCTGAATTGTCTTTTTTTCGGTCTATTCTAACGCCACAGCTGGCCTTTACAACTTCACCAAACGATATAGGGGGCGAGTGCAGATGGCGCTCCAAACCCGCGTAAGGTCTTATGAAGCGGCTGAAGGCCAATTCCTACCTGATGGATACGACTTTAGTCTGAGTGCATCGTTAAGGGTTCGATCGAGGCTCATGCCGTCGTAATTTCGATCCCTGTTTCAATTGGACCGGGGATCGATCGGAGGGGAAAATTGTGTTGTGCGTAGATCCTTTCAGGATACTTTCCTTTACAGTATACCTACTTTGTCCCCACTTCCCTAGTGGTTTTATGGATACACAATGTATCCATTTGGTACCCATGAAACCACCTTTTATATCGGATATTTAATTTTACTGGGTCCAAACCGTAATTTTCAGATCATAAAAACGTCATTTAGATCCATCATCAATTATTATTTTCTCAATTATCATTGCGTCTATTATTATCAATTTTACATATATCACGTGTATATTCACTGTTTTCATATTCAGTTGTAATTAATAAATGATCAGAGTGAATGTACTGACGCTCCGAGGGTGTATTCTGAAATTACAATTTCGAGTAATTGGAGTCGAACGATATACGATAGTAATTTATAGTACTAGTGACTTGCATCCTACGAATATTATAGCGAAAGTTTGTGAGTATGGATGTATGTTTGTTACCCTTACACGTAAAAACTACTGAACGGATTTTGACGAAACTTTACAGTAATATAGCTATAATACATATATAAATATAACAACCGAATAACACATAGGTTACAATTTAAAAAGATATTATGTAAATTGAGCAATTTATATTGATAATTATTATCTTTATATTAATATTGATAAATTAAGTAAGTGTGATGCAGACGATGTTGCGCGGATCAGGTAATTATTTATTAAAATAACATTAGTACAATATTATGTTATCTGTGGTACAATCATTTGGTAGTTTTACCTGGAAAGTTTTCCGGGAGTTTTGAAAATTGGTGAATTTATAGATTTGGGTATGCTCTTTTCGAATTTCAACTTTGCCACCTCGTACAACCGCCGCTCGCGCCGCCATATTGAAAAAATGGCGCCTAAAAACGGTTTTTTTGACAATATCTCCTTTACGACTCATTTTACGATTAATATAGCTATATAATGAATTAAACTAGAGAAAATTTCCTATAATTTATGTCATAACCTTATTTCTTGTAATATTATTAGTTTTAGTGTACGGGCGCCGCAAAGTCTACTTCAACATACGTTGTGGCCAAAAACTCATTTCGTATGTAATGACTCACATTTTTCCGAAGCAGATGTATGTTTTATGAAAATATTATAATATTGTTTGCACCGCCAACAACTTAGGTTGACTGGTAGAAAATGCTATTAGGTGTCAGCCATTTGTACTTTTTACCTATGTATGACATGCATTAAAGTTAGTTAAATAAAAAAAAATAGAGTAGTCCGAAAGAAAGGGAACGGCCTTCTTTCCGTTCGATGCAACCGAGACTACCAGACGTGGAATACAGTGATACAATTTATGTGGAGTGTAATTTGACAGCGAAATAAAAATCAAAATCATATTTACTGAGCAAAGCCTATTACTCACTAAACGATTACTTGAATGACGAGCGTGCATGGTAATAGTTGTTCATGCACGGGATTTTCATTTAATGTTAGACATAGACACCTATATAAACACCGATACATTGTACATAAACTGGCTTTTAAAAAAAAAAGTAATTCAATTGAGTTTCTTGCCAGTTCTTCTCAATTGGATCTATATACCGAACTAGACGGTAGGGAAAAAATTATAATGTAAAAATTTGACATTCATAAGCGGCTAAAATGTCCTACATGAATAATTTTTTTTTGATATTTTGAATTTGAATTTGAAGTACCTCTGCATCGACGTATCATTTCTGAAACTTCCCAATAGTATGTACTATAACCACAGAGTAGGCCGACTCGTGTAGTTTCGTAAACGAATATCGTTCGCAATTTAATATTTGTAGTATAGTAATAGACCCCTGGTTATAAAATATCAGCATGACTGCAGATTAATAATTTAATTGATGATCTTCCTGGCTCTATAGATAAATACTTTGTTGTGTGTAAGGGCTCCCGCGCTGGGGCTAATGGAATCTATTTATACAAATAAACTTTACTCAATCCGTCATAGTTTATTATTGTCTAAATAGTCCAATGTGATAATAGCTACCAACATGTATATCTATACATATAATTAAAATTGGAGTGTGTTTTTAATATTGAAATAACCGTTTTTTACTACTTGCATATGACTATTATATTTCTATTACATTTTTTACAATTTTTGTCTGTCTGTCTGTTTGTTTGTTCCGGCTAATCTCTGAAACGGCTGGACCGATTTTGCCAGGACATTTATTGGGAGGTAGCTGATGTAATACGGAGTAACTTGGCTACTTTTATTTTAGAAAAATAAAGTTAAACTCCACGCGAACGAAGTCGCGGGAACAGCTAATACACAATATAACTTGGACAAAGGCGAGCTTAATGCCGTATGGCAATCTCCACCAGCTAACCTTTAGGTATACAGAAAGCGTTGTGGGACAGTTACGACGAAAAACAATCACAAAGTTACTAATAAACGTTACATAATATATATTGAATGCAAATAAATATATACATATAAATATATATGGAGTACCTAATATTATATGTATAAATACTTAGTATATTATAACTATATAATATCATAGTGAATAAATAAATACATTTATGCTAAACTAGCTTTTGCCCGCGGCTTTGCTCGCGTTAATTTATCCCCATAGGGGTGGAATTTTTTCAAAATCCTTTTTGGGGGATGCTTACGTCATAGTAGCTTAATGCATGCAAAGTCTCAGCCCGATCGGTTTAAAATTGACAAAGTTTCATACAAATTTTCATCCCATATTTTATCCCCTTGGGGGTAGAATTAATCAAAATCCTTTCTTAGCGGATGCCTACGTCATAACATCTACCTGCATGCCAAATTTCAGCCCGATCCGTCCAGTAGTTTGGGCTGTGCGTTGATAGATCACTACGTCAGTCAGTCAGTCACCTTTGAGTTATATATATTTAGATATAAATAAATATAATACTAATACAATGCAATATAGATATAACTCATTTTAGTATGGATGTATTGTATGGATGTATTGTATTTTCCATTAAAAAAACAATACCTTCCTAAACGTTTTCAATACACGCTCGTACTAAATTTGAAATGTACTAGCCTTGTCGAACTATAATTCCATTTGCAGTGCAGCGGCCGCTGTTGTTTTGTTAAATTCCCGGATTCGATTCTCGACGGAGCCAAATTACGAAACGAACTTTTAAAATTGAAATATATCGTAGCTTTTTCACTCCACCTTCTTTTAAATTCTCGCTTCGAAGCCAATTTTATTTTCCAATTAGTACGGATGCACCGAGCCGGTACTAACGTCAGTTAGCCGCCTGGAATGAAATATTTTTATTGAGCGTTAAACAAACTGAGTTACGGTTGAATTTTGCGTTAATTCCACCACATTGTTTTTCAATTTTATGGTAATACTAGCTTTTGCCCGCGGCTTCACTCGTGTTACTTTATCCTCTTAGGGGTGGAATTTATCGAAATCTTTTCTTAGGGGATGCCTACATCGTAGTAGCTTTATACATGCAAAGTTTCAGCCCGATCGGTTCAAAGTTGACAAAGTTTCATACAAACTTTCATCCCCTATTTTATCCCTTTGGGGGTAGAAATAATCAAAATCCTTTCTTAGCGGATGCCTACGTCATAACATCTACCTGCATGCCAAATTTCAGCCCGATCCGTCCAGTGGTTTGGGCTATGCGTTGATAGATCACTATGTCAGTCACCTTTGAGTTATATATATTTAGATACTGGAAAATTGAGCAACTGAGGAACTGGGTTGAGGAAGTTGTAGCCTCATTGAGGAAGTTGTGTTGTCGCTTGTCGTTGTTGTGGATAAATATTGAAGCGGAGATATCTGATGTAGCTGATGAGTGAGAGGTATTGAGGATGTTATGAGGAAAAATATGGAGATAAAAGAAAAACTGTACGACAGCGATATATAACAGAATGTTACAATGAGAATTTATATCAATTGTTAGGGTTCACATCGATATTGTCGAAAAAACTGATATTTAATATTAAAAGAACGTAGTTTCATTATTACTCGGTACCGTTAAACTAGTTGCGTATAACCCCCACTCATATCTTCTCTGTATAAAAGGGAGGGTTTTTGTAAGCCGCATCTCCCCTCCGATCGATCCCCCGTCCAATTCAAACGGGGATCGAAATTACGACGGCCTGAGCCGAGGTTCGAACCCCTAGTGGTGCCCTCAGACTAATGTCGTATCCGTCAGGCAGGAGTTGGCCCTCAGCCGCTTCATAAGTCCTTCTGCGGGTTTGGAGTGCCATCTGCACTCGCCCCCTAACTTCCGGTGAAGCTGTAAAGGCCAGCTGCGGCCAACAGCATTAGAGGTTTACAATAATACAGATTGATTTAAATTCAAATTTGGGAGAATAGAGTGACCATCAGCATATGCTATTGCAAAAGCAAATAGTCTAATCAGAGTTCTTAACACAAACGTCTTTGTCTTATTATTATGATGTATGTGTATTTCAAAGTTTTTTTTTGTAAAGGCAGCTATAGGTGCATGGGATTGTTTATTGTCCGAAAATGACAACATGACAAGTGGGTTAGCTCGTAACTCAGACCCATCGTGTACGCAATGACTTCGTGGCTGGGATTACAATGAAAATTCGGGTCGCGCTATTCAATATTGAATAAGGCTACATTGCCAATATTGCTGTTGGCAATCCACTAAGGTCGATATTCCCGTAACGAAATTATTATCCAATCCACATGCGGTGCGTGACGCGGCCTCGGAACCCGCAAGGGAAATCAACACCTGTTACGCAGCGCCGTCCGAGATGCTAGCGACATTTTAGAAATGGATTTCAAGGAAACATACAGATGTTTATGGGTTCTTACTTGATTGAGAAGTAAAAAAATATTCGTAGTTTTCTCGCCCTGAAAAGTGATGGTGAATTAAATACGGAGAGATTAGGATAGATTGTTTGCTATTCCAATTAAAAATAAAGATCGGCCATCTCGAATTAATTTTTAATTTGAGATTGATAACTTTTTTTAATAGTATGTAATATAACATTCATCATCATCATCATCATCGCAGCCCGGAAGACGTCCACTGCTGGACATAGGCCTCCCCCAAAGATCTAAATATTATATTATCTGTGGTAAAATAGTAATTTTAGCTGACACCTCAAACGTTGTTTTACCACATAAATTAAAATTGCTATTAAAAAATAGGGGTTGATGGTAGAAGTGTGAAAATTATTATTGCAGAAGAATTTTTTAATGTCGCATCAAAAAAAAATTATAATATGCGATTATAGACTTATATAAAACTTTTTGAAACCTTAAAGAAAAAAGCAAAGCCGGTAACGCACTTGCAATAGCTCTGTTTCGGGTGCTCATGGGTGGCGGTAATTACTTACCATCAGTTAAACCGCAAGCTTGTTTGTCCCCTATGCTACAAAGAAAATATATATAACTAGCTGTCCCGGCAAACGTTGTTTTGCTATATAAATTAATAACGCCATAAAAAAATAGGGGTTGATGATAGAAGGGTGAAAATTTAGGATTGTATGTATTTTTGTATGTTGTATCATAAAAAAATAAAAACTAATAAAATTTTGTCTAAAAAATAAAAAAAAATTTAGGGATGGACTACCCCTAACATTTAGGGGGACGAAAAATAGATGTCAGATCTACTCAATATGCTCACAAAATTTCATTAGAATCGGTCAAGCCGTTTCGGAGGAGTATGGGAACGAAAACTGTGACACGAGAATTTTATATATAAGATAGATTTTTTGACCTTCTGAAGATACACTTTGGAGTATACACTCCAAATAATATTTTTCTTTACGAATTATTTTGTATTTATTCAATAAATTAATCATATTAGCCTTGGACAGCTATGTCATAGAGTTAGCAGGAATGACGGATGAGCCAGCCATTATGCTGTGGGACCAAAGGACCAATCAATTCATTACTTATACTTATTCTCAATACCATTATATACTTTTCATTAATTCGCTAGGGGATAGTATATAGTCTGACAGTCTATTACATAGAATGAGAGGGAAAAATGAACGCAGAGGTTCATTTTTATGTCGACTCGGGCTCATGGCTAGTTTAGCTTTTTTTTCTTTAGTGTTTAGTTAGTCATGTTACTCCTAATAAACAATGAAACAATTTCAATAATATTTTTTTATAATGATTACATGTAATTTATTATATTTTTTCCTTTCTCATGCGACGTTTAAACATTTTCTTTAAAACATCATTTTCATAAAAACCGGGTGGTTTTGTTGTTAATTATAAAAATAAATACTCACTAAACGATTACTTGAATGACAATCGTGCATGGCAATACTTGTTCATGCACGGCATTTTCATTTAATGTTAGATATATACCTATATAAATATACATTGTAAATAAACTGGCTTTTAAAAAAAAAGTAATTCAATTGAGTTTATTGCCAGTTCTTCTCGATTGGATATATATACCGAATTGGACGGTAGAGAAAAAATAAATAAAATTATAATCTAAAACTTGACGTTCATAAGTGGCTAAAATGTCGTATATGAATAAATGATTTTTGAATTTGCACTTGAATATATTCAAAGTTTTCTTGTATTCTTTAATCAAAATTATATAATATGTCACTTCACTGTCTACTGTGTATTAACACGTTAGGGTTATACAAGATAAGACCAGAGTTTCTGGTTCTTCTTGGCTCGAAAGAACTCTAAACTGACGGTTAATTTAGTTATTCCAGTGATTTGTTCCAGGGTTCAGTAGACGAATAATCACTGGATTGAACTACATGCGCCTAAGGTCCTCTCTACTGATCGCCACTATTACCCACGAATGGTCCGGGAGGCGATTGAAATTAAAAAACATCCCAATTTCAACAGAGAGGATGGCTTAAAATTATCATCTGCGTGGAATCCAGTCATAAATATATTCAAGCAAAGTTCAGTAGCATCAATAGTCAATAAGTGTGCGGATACCGTGAGTACTGTGTGTCGAGAACTTTCGCTGAACAATCTAGTGACGGTAGATGAATATACTGCTGTCACCTAAGATGTATTGACATCTTACCATAAAAACATTTTGTCCAGTTATAAATAGTTTAATTACACATTTCTACAACATATATATATATATATATTTATATTAATATCTACTAACAACAAGCAACTCCAGCAGATGTAATGTTTTGCATAAACGACGCCCGGTTTTGTTTCTCGCCAGGAAATTTAGTAACGGGTGCAAATTGAATTGTAGGATAGTACAAAGTGATGTAAATTAATGTTGCTGTGACGGGACTGACTTGACAATTTAGACTCACTGTCATGTCCGGACTGACAGCGACGAGCATCTGTACCGACAAGGCCATTTTTTAAACATCCTGTTATACATATAGTTATTTATTTACAAAATATGTTTTTAAAACTGTGCTTTATTTTATCTTATGGAATATAATTATTACTATAATCTATCATAGATCGTGATGCCTGTTCATTTACTACCTTAAAATTTTTCTAATCTTTGAAAAGCATCTAACATCCTTTTGGAACACCTGACCAAAGCAGACGTCACAAATATAAATTGTTAAGATCTGAGTAATTATCATTACATGGTATAAAACAAAGTCGCTGTCGCTGTATGTCGGTACCTATGTATGCTTAAATCTTTAAAACTACGCAACGGATTTTGAATAGGTAGAGTGCTTCTAGAGGAATGTTTATATATATATTTTAATTAATGTACACCCGTGAAGCCGGGGTAAGTAGCTAGTTGATAAATGTAATAAATGAACCTTTAGAAATAAGAAATAAAAATAATCTTTATTCAAATAAACTCATTACAAGCACTTTTCGTTAACGAATTCTTCAATTTTATTTTATTATAGTAAGGAAGTGTTTTATATGACATTTAAATCTTTTTTTAGGCAGATTTAGACTGTGGTATTTTGTTGTAAAACCTTACACAATTACCGAATTGCGAATTACTAACTTTAGTTAAACGACATTTAGGTAAAATCAGTTTGTTATTGTTACGTAAGCTTTTATTAGTGTAATCACTAACTCCTTTGAAATTGTCTATATTCTTCCTAGCATACATGATATTTTCATTGTTATCTGATTGAACAGAGATTAAGTGCGTAGCGGTTTCCATGTTAATTGTCGCATGCCTAATCCTTGTTGTTTATTAAATATAAGCAAATCAATATTTATTTAAAAGAGCAACGCACAAGTTTCTTGCTCATTCTTCTTGTGATGAGTCTGCATTCCGAATGAGCGGTAGAATCAAAAACTTGACAATTCAAAAGTGCTTGTATTAAGTTTATTTGAATAAAGATTATTTCTATTTCTATTTCATAAATGTATTGAGAAGTAACGGTTTACATAAATTTATGTTAATATCAATCAGTAAATAGTACTAGGTAAGCGTTTATTTTAATAACTATATAATTTATGGCAGCCAGCCAGCAAACTGATTGGATTCGTTTGAACAAATCCCGGATTAGGGATTGTTTTCTATAAAAGGAAAGTTGAGTGATTACTCGTGCCAAAAATGTTCACTACAGTGATAATTATTACGAAGCGATAGTCTAGTATCTATAATATGCACACTGCATACATTGTATGGACAAATTACCGGCATCAGTGTGTAGTATATATTATATGGAGATGTATAGCTTCCACACTCATTCATTCAATCATTTATTTAATTCATTTTTTTTTATGTGTTCAGTTTATTTCGTTGTTTTCCTATTTTGTTATTTTGTTTTAGCGCAAGCCAATACTACATACTTTGTGTTAATTAAGTCACAGATAATATAATATTACATACAGATACCCCATCCCATACAAGAAAATGGTTCCTTCCTAACTCGGGCTATTCTTCGGGCTATTTTATTTCGCCACCGTAGGCGCTAGATGTCGCTATATCGGATTACTAGTGGGTGATTAGTAATAAAGCATGAAAATAGATGGCAGAGAATTCGGTCTACATGACATCTGTTTTGCAAAGATACGTACATAATAGATATATAACTGTATCGAACTCCTGATTGGGTACAATCGAAAATTCAATGTAGGTATAATATTGTTCGCTGACAGTCTACAGACACGGCTAATGTACCTATGTATCTATGTACTATGTTACAGTTACTTTTTTACATTAGGCATGTGTGGCTTTTTTCTCCCGACGAAGATATGTCGTAACGCGTCTGCACTAAAATCGGGCTATCGGTTAAGGAGCAATAGCTCCTTAACGAATAGCCCGATTTTAATACGGTTTTTTTTATTTAAATTGTTATGTGATAGTGATAGATTTTAGCTATAATCAATTGATGTGCATATGGGTACCTCATATAATTTTCAGTGTATAATTATTTCTCAATATGTAGTTAATTATGGTAAACTGGCAATTTGTAAAACTGAAAATAATATCTGCAAACCATCAATCTGTTATATGTAGGTTCTTTCAGGGATACTACATCGGTGCTAATGACATGTAGGTTATTTTGATGTTATACCTATTTGTAGAACCTTCGATATCTACAAACTACGCCTTTACTGCTAGTTTTTTGGTATTCATGTAAGTTGTTATTCAGTTAAAATTAAGCTGCGAAATTACAGGATATTTGGACATAACATCTATGTTCTCCGGAATGATAACGTATGCGGGATATAGCGGGCACGACAT
This sequence comes from Achroia grisella, assembly GCF_030625045.1. Taxonomy (NCBI): domain Eukaryota; kingdom Metazoa; phylum Arthropoda; class Insecta; order Lepidoptera; family Pyralidae; genus Achroia; species Achroia grisella. The sequence continues at coordinate 2,102,126 of NW_026713043.1, read as the reverse complement.
GATGACGTAATGCTGTTTAATAATATATGTGTATGTATGTACGTCGGATAGCGTCGTAGTTGGATGGATCGTCAGCTTATTTACCATTTCAGTTAATAATAGTAGGTAGTAACTTTTGACAATATGGATGAAGGAGGGTAACGGTGATGATGATGAGATCAATAATGACTGTTGACTATAGTGACGGTGGTATATATTTATGACCACCATAAAATTCATCATTGGCAGTATTCTCAACATTATCATCATTGTTCATCATTGTGATGATTGAGATCAAATTAATTAATTGATTAAAAAAGTAGCAAGTATTAGGTAGGTACTAAGTCCTTATATGACTTAAATACAAGGTTCTGGGATGCTGTGATATACTACAGTCTCTAGATTTTGTTTCTTATTAGTATTCCACGACCAAAGTCTATAGACAGAGAAATATAGATTTACACAAAGTTTTTTGATGTAAATGGGAATTATTATACACATTGCATTAAAAAATATATATGATTACCATCTAATACAAAATCATTATGTAGTAAATAATTCCTGACATTTTAAATCGAATGAGGTGAAACTAACATTGCATGAACACAACACTTGAAGATCATAACATTTTTATTTCAGGTAATAAAACACTTTTTAATAATTTATTAATCACAGAATAAACAATTGTTAATAATTTACAATAATATTTCTTTCACTGCTTGTCTGTTATACCACTAAAACTTCAAACACTTCTGTTATTTTTATATTATATTCCAAATAAATCAATATCAAGACATAATATTTCATCAAAATCATTTCATAATTAATTCCTGGTACACATAATATTTCTGGATTTGTTGATGAAGCAATATAATAATAATCATGAGCTTAAATCATAAACTTATTTGCAGTCGGTTACACATAATATAATTACTTGGAATTTCTTCTCATCACTAGTCCGTTGCTTTCTTACTTATTTAATTATATTATTAATTGCATTGTGATTAATAATTTACAGATTTTTCTTCTGCTTTTTTCTCTTATTTTTACTTGCATTATTATTTTATACAGTAAAATGTTCATATATATATATATATATATATTTCTTATTCTTTTGAACTCCTGTTCTTCACAGTAAAAATGTTATTTATCTTCATCTGAATGACTAGGAGATTTAGAATATCATCTCTTATTTGTTTAAACTTTGTTCAGTATTAAGTTGTTGATGTCAGGAAAATCTGAAAACAATATCATATACCATGTTACATTTTCATGAACTTACATGAAAGTAACTAAACTAACCTTATTAGCACAATAAACATATTATTCATACATCATATTCATTCAGTTCTAATAAAATATAAAAATAATACTACTGTTTAGTACTTTATTTTGATAATAATTTTCAGTATTTTCTCAATCAATCAAAAATTATAAAATCAAAAATTATAAAATCAGTGTTAGTTTTTTGAAGTTACATTCATAACAATAATAAAAACATAATAATACCACATTAAAGCGGTCACCAAGTACCTATGTTTATTATATTTTAATATGAAAGATACACACGCATACATATGCAAGTTTTTAACAACTTATAGTTATACCTGGTATGAGATAATCCTCAAAGACACGATAGTTTACTAAATATTTGTAGTAGTCCTTAGACACATTTAAATTATTGAGTTTGACAAAAAAATAAGAAGTTCAATGAACTCTGAACAGGAACAATTCAAAAGTTGAAGTACCTACTTAACTTAAATGATGAAAAAAGAGAAAAAATCCAATGCTAGTGAAAATATGTTTTAAGCATTTGACTTAAAGTCGTTTATCCTATTCTTTTATTCCTATATTTTATATTTTTAATATTTCATGTATGTTGCCAGTACTCGTTGTCATTTCGATATAATAAAAAAATATGGACCAACCTACGATTTAAAATCGATATTTTTATTTGTGATGAAATCTAATAATATAAATTATGAATAACCTACCCTCGAATGGAGATATTAAAAAACTAATTATCATGAATAGTAGGTACTAGGATCAGTAATATATCATAGTATTATGAATGATTATCGTTTCAAAACCTTGTACAATTTAGTAAGGTTGAAAATATCCTTCTACAAAAGCAAAATTCGAGTATTTGTAAAGTTTCTTATGAGTATTTTAAAAAATTCGAGGATCCTCATATTTAGCTATCAATGTCAGTAATTTAGATACCATATAACACTTGTTTATTGAGGTTTCATAAAGGTATAGCTGACCTTATATACTCTATACCACATTCAATTCTCATTCATTAAATTACAATAAGTAGGTATTTTTTTTTAATAGAAGAACTATGTCACTAATGTCATTAATTGCTATAATTACCAGGGTGACCGCGTGGAGGTTGATATAATAGAGTACACTTATATCAGATCAATCTAATTAATATTTCCCTCTTCAAGTTTCGAAGTTATGAGCGAACAGATAAATATATAGTACTTGCATACCTGTCAAAATCTCTCTATTTTACCGTCGTCGAGTAAAAATTATGCATTGCAATTCGTTCCAAATAAGAGTATAATACAAAATGATGAAATTTTACTGTTTGCAAAGACTAATTAAAAGCACCATCGAATAATGCGTTGTAATATCCTGTTATCGATTATTCGAAAAAATCGATAAATCTATGCATTTATTTTTAATATGGCAACACTTTCTAAATAAGTATTACTGGAATAATATGGTTTTCTTGTTTAGCTGTTTTATATTTACTTAAACTTTTTTTATGTTTAATTTATCATAATAATATAGTAAGTACTTATTATTTGAAAATATAAAATAAACATTTAAAATACGGTGAAACAAATGAAAACAGCGCCATCTATGAAAGTATTTTGGAAACAATAAGCCCCAATTAGCAATGATTAAATTGTAAACAAATACAGGGCAACAACAAAATGAGTAAATATATGAAAATTACTTTTCGAAACGCATTATTTCATTTTAACATCTATATATGACTTTTTAAAAATAGATTAAACCTTTTTAAAAACATAGTTTTGGGTTTTAAACGATTACAAAACAATGTTGAATTCCATTCGATACCAATGACGCCATCTAAATCCGTTTTTCGAACTAAAAATGGCTACTACGCCATTGATCCCCACTGATTAAGTGAAACCTATAGTAGCTTTAATTTTACAACATACGTTAATGTAAATGAAATTGTAACGCTGTTGGTTTCTAATAAATAATAAATAAAAAAAAAAACACATTGATTGAAGTAGAAAAAGTATAATCCATCACATTTAAAATAAGTATTGTTGCTAAGTAACAGTTTGTATGTAACGTGCAACTGCAATCGGAACGAAAGTAAATTATATTTACTACTATATATGTAATCCACTCAATATCTCTATCAGGGGCGGTATAGGTCTAACAGAAATTATTAGTATTTTAACAGATTTAATTTTGGATATGTTTTTTGCTAGTAGTTCTATTGTTTACTCTTCTGTATATTGTTTTATATTATGTATGTTATTTAATAATACATACTGTTTTCTTGATATATGATAGCGTAACGGCTTTTGTATTGATTGCCGCATGCATCCTTATGTAAAGTGCGAATACTGTAACTACCATATAGTAATTTTTGTAGCTGTGACGTGGTCGTGTGGAATGAGTAGTCATGCTCACTAAAATGTCCAGACATGTGGCGGCGTGGTGGGCCGGGTCAATAGGCTCCCTAAAATATGGTCGAGCGCAGTGATGGCTGGCTCATCCGTCATACTCGTGAACGAGTGCTGCTTGTAGGGACTGGTCTGCTCTTATCACTACGACTGATTTAATCTTATTGCATGATTATATTTGACCCAAAAAATTAGTGCTTGTTGGTAGTTTGTATTCACACGTTTCGACTTGTAAATGTAAACTTACAAGGATTATTTAAAAGAGCAACACACAAGTTTCTTGCTCGTTCTTCTTGTGATGAGACAGCTTTCCGAACGAGTGGTAGATAAAAAACAAATTGTTATGACTATTCAAAAGTGCTTAAATTAAGTTTATTTGAATTAATGATTTTCTATTCTATTCTATATTCTATTCTTAAATGTAGAGATGTTGAATGTCTTAAATGTAATGGATTAAGGGACCGTATTAGGCACATTGATTGAAGTAGAAAAAGTATCCATCACATTTAAAATAAGTGTTGTTGCTAAGTAACAGTTTGTATGTAACGTGCAACTGCGATCAGAACGAAGTAAATTATATTTACTACTATATATGTAATCCACTCAATATTTCTATCAATAATGTAATAAATAGCAGAAATGAGTTGCTATGAATTGAGGACGTGATTTGAAAATTATAGTTGTTTGTTTAAATTTGTCGTCATTTGGAGAACACCATATTGAGCTAGTACCAAGCTAAGCAGAGCTTGAGTTACGGATATTATACTGACATAAATACTGAGATACATTTTTTTTTGTAAATAAATATTATATATTGAAACCAACTGCACTAATACAAAATAATATTCTCGAGTTTGTACGATGCGAAGAATCAAACCCACAACCGTCAGAAGTAAGGCAGTATACTAAACCATTACACCACCAATGCTTTTGCCAGATATACTCAAATATAGAAATAAATCAAATAATAATAATAATCTTAGGACAATTCACACAGCGCCATCTAGACCCAAGTTAAGCTAGATAAAGCTTATGTTATGGATACTAGATAACTAATACATATATATAGATATTTTGTTTGTAAATACATACATATTATACATAGAAGACACCCAGACCGATACAAACAATCATACTCATGAATACAAATGTTTGTGCCGTGCGAGGAATCGAACCCGCGACCATCGGTTGTAAAGCGGTGTGTTAGACCGCTAGACCACCGAGGTCGTCGTACTTATAATTACTCAATATATACAGCTTTTCACATGTCCGTCCATGCGAGAAGCAATTACGAAACTATATTATAACCGCTCGCGCTGATACAATACTGGGGTTAACTCTTTGATATGTAAATTTATATTGAAAATATATTTGTTTGTATCATGAATAGAACTGAACCAAAACCAAACTGCCTTTTCAGGATTTTTCATTATATTGTAAAGGGTTAATTATTACTTAGGGTTAATTATGACGACCTCGGTGGTCTAGCGGTCTAGCACACCGCTTTACGATCGATGGTCGCGGGTTCGATTCCTCGCACGGCACAAACATTTGTATTCATGAGTATGATTGTTTGTATCGGTCTGGGTATTTTCTATGTATAATATGTATGTATTTACTAAAAAAAAACAAAATTATCTATGTATTTGTATCAGTTATCTAGGACCCATAACACAAGCTTTAGCTAGCTTAACTTGGGTCTAGATGGCGCTGTGTGAATTGTCCTAAGATTATTATTATATTATTATTATTATTATTACTACAATTTTTTATTGAAATATACATAAAACTGTAAATAGTAACTCTATGGTATAGACTACATATAGCTCTTTTGTTAGGTTGTATTTTGTTATATATATATATATATATATATGTTTTGATAACGGGAGGATATGTTGAGAAACTCTTTTGATATTAATCTATATTAATAATTTCGTCAAGTCGTACGGTAGACTCGATCGAAATCTTATATAAATAACAAAACATAAAAAAATATTCAATTCGAGTCGACAACATATATCCGCAAAATTCGGATTATGGAGTATTTCGTTAAATTCCAATAACAATGACAAACAAACCGCAGTCGCCATCTTTTCATTTCACTATCTAACGTTCTATTTCATATTAGCTCTTAGATACGCCTCGCCAATCAACAGATCGCGTTCGTTCGCGCCAAAAAATCCATCACAAAGATCTGTGACTTATGTAATAATAAGAAATATCTACCCACATTTCACTCGAGCGAAGCCGGGTTTTCATCTAGTATAATTAAAGTTTTCTTGTATTTTTTAATCAAAACTATAAAAACAAAATTATATAATTGTCACTTCACTCTCTACCATCTTAGCATTAAATACATTTTTCCAGTCATAAATAGTTTTACTACATATTTCTACAACATCTTTATTGAGTGTGTGCTCTCTTATGTTAGTTGAGGATCTTGGATCATTCCTAAGCCCCGATGGTCGTAGGTTCGATTCCTCGCACGGTGCAAACATTTGTATTCCTGAGTATTATTGTTTGTATCGGTCTGGGTGTTTTCTAAGTATATTGTATATGTATTTTAAGTACTTTGTATGTGTAGTTACAGGAAAAACATTATAGTTTTTATATCATATGTATAGTACCTATAACACAAGCTTTGCTTATCGTGGCACTATAGATGGCACTGTGTTAACTGTCCAGGGTAATTTATTTATTTATTTAATGATATGGACGTCCTCAAATTAACATCTAATTCCATAAAATATACAACTCAACTAAGTCAGTTGAATTAATCTAGAAATAAACAAATTTTAGTGATAAATTACAATGTTTTAGTTACATTAACAATATTTAACTACAAATATATTTGCTAAAAAAATTAACTATTAAACTTTATAATTTTATACAATTAAAAATAAATTTTAAACTACTTTACTTGCAACTCGTTTATACATCACTATTTTAATAAATATTTTATTGTTTATTAACTACACTTTGGTTGTCATTTATTCGAATTTTTTTTCGAGTGTTCTTCTACATTATTGTAAATATTTTATATATTAGATTAATTTTCCTAATTTAGTAGTAAATATTATGTATATTAATAACATTTTCTCTTTTCACCATTTAACCATTTCCCAACCTCCACTCGTTCCTTTGTTCTTTGTACAAGCCTGTAAATATAACAACAGTATTGTCAATTAGGAAGAGACCTTATTAAATTGTATTTGAAATAATTTTCAATAGCAAAGCGCTGTAGAATTTCTAGTCCTTTCTACTTGGTTGAATTTACTATTTAATTGTTTATATAGATTAACATTTACATATTTAGTATAATACAATATTTTATTTATATTATCTGTAGTCCCCAAACTAGGTCAGATCTGTATCTTGGGGGCTGGGAGCGTGGAAACCAAAAAGATACTGTATAAGCTATACATCTATACATATAAATAACCGTTTTATACTACATGCATATGAATATAAATACGGTACATACACCAAAATATTTTTTTTACAATTTTTGTTTGTCTGTCTGTTTGTTCCGACTAATCTTTGAAATGGCTGGACCGATTTTAACTGCACTTTTGTTGGCAGGTAGCTAATGTAATAAAGAATAACTTAGGCTACTTTTATTTTAGAAAAATAAAATAAAATTCCTTGCGGAAGAAGTCGCGGGTACAGCTAGTTATATATATAAACCTTCCTCTAGAATTACTTTATCTACTAAAAAAACCGCCTATCAAAATCCGTTGCGTAGTTTTAAGCATACATAGAGACGGACAGATAGAAACCGCGACTTCATTTTCTACTATGTAATGATGATATAAGATGTCCTATATATAAAAATGTCTGCTTGTTCAGGGTAATCTTTGAAATGGCTGGACCGATTAGACGGGAATTTTTTTGGCAGGTAGCTGATGTAATAAGGAGTAACTTAGGCTACTTTTATTTTAGAAAATGAAAGTTAAATTCCACGCGGATGACGTCGCGGCGAACAGCAAGTCGAAAATAATTTTCATGCGGAATATTACTTTTCAGTGATTCCTGTATTTAATTTTCAGGAACGACCAATAAATTATGTCCTGTAAATTGATTTATGTCATTCGTATGTGGACGACGGATAGTGTTATTGGCAATGTTGCTTTTGATATTTTGTGATAAATTGCGGTCCGGCTTTTGGTGATGGGGTATACCCTAAATGTTAGGGTATACCCCAATAGGGTATTAGTTAGGACCATTGTTGACTATTGACGGATAATTGAATAGAAAAACCTTTATTCAAATAAACTTTTAAATAGTCTTCATGTCCTCAATAGTCGATAATAGCCCTAACTACCCTATTGGGGTATACACTAAAATTTAGACTAATATCCTATTTAGACTAATATTATATTATCCTATCCCATCCACTAACATTTAGAGTCTAAATAGGGTATTAATCTAAATTTTAGTGTCATGAATGCAATATTTACATACCCTCATTTTGCTGGATACCTAGTGTTCATATTCATTAGTTCATATACAATCTTTACATAATATAAAAAAAGTCAGCTGTCTGTTCGCTTAGATCTTTTAAACTACGTAACAGATTTTAATTCAGCAATATAGCCGGGCCGGTTAGCTAGAGTGTTAAGCAAGAAAAAAATATTTTTTAATAATAATTCGTTATATATTTATTTTATCTGTATATTGGTAAATAGAAAATATATAAAAATACATATTATACGGAGGATAACATATATTAGGAACGATTCAAGACATTGTTGAAGTATAAACTAAATGTACAATGAAAGATAAATATAAATTATTATTTAGTGGTCGTTCCCGAAAATTCGGGTGATAAGAGCAGACCAGTCCCTACGGACTGGTCTGCTCTTATCACTACGTCTGATTCAATCTTATTGTATCTTTATATTTGACCCAAACAAATTAGTGCTGGTTGGTAATTCGTATTCACACGTTTCGACTTGTAAATGTAAACTTACAAGGATTATTTAAAAGAGCAACACACAAGTTTCTTGCTCGTTCTTCTTGTGATGAGACAGCTTCCGAACGAGCGGTAGATAAAAACAAATTGTTATGACTATTCAAAAGTGCTTAAATTAAGTTTATTTGAATAAATTATATTCTATTCTATTCTATTTTATTCTATTTAGAATATAAAATACACTTCTGCTTAGCCAGTATAGTATACAACAATTTTTACATTGTAATAGCTCAGGATAACATACTAGAAACTCCTTTATTCAAATACTTTTGAATAGTCATAATTATTTTTAATTTACCGCTCATTCCGTAGATGTACAAATTTTTTATAATTTTTTCGCCTTTTAATATCCTATATTACATTGTATATGTACTATCTTAGTCATGTATATATATATATATATATATAAATATATATATAGTAGTTTATTTCAAAATCGAGCACCGCGCTCCGCACACCTCATGCACCTCGATAGTATTACGTGTTACCGATCGACCGCCAGCGTTTGTTAACTTTCCACGTTACATACCTTTCTAGCAACATTATTACAGTAGCTAGCAAGTATCCAAAGGCCAGTAATAAGAAAGCAGGAGCAGCTCCACCCAATGCCAAGGCTCTGGGTGAACTACCCTCACATTTCACCTCTTGAGAACGAGTGCGCCGTTGTATGCATGAAACTATCCCGCGTTCTAACAATCTAGCGACACTGAAATCATGTTATAAACAGGAATATTTATACACTTTATTAAAAAAAAAAACCAGCTAAAAGCGAGAGAATATATAAAAATAATAATAATAATAATCTCAGGACAATTCACACAGCGCCATCTAGACCCAACTTAAGCTAGCTAAAGCTTGTGTTATGCATACTAGATAACTGATACATATACATAGATTTTTTGTAAATACATACATATTATACATAGAAAAAACGCAGACCGATACAAACAATCATATTCATGAATACAAATGGTTGGGCCGTGCGGGGAATCGAACCCGCGACCTTCGGCCGTAAAGCGGTGTGCTAGCCCGCTAGACCGCCGAGGTCGTCAATATCATAAACGCGGAAGTTTGGATAGATGCATGGATGTTTGTCACTCTTACACGCAAAAACTTCTTGGATTTTAACAGAATAATACATAAGTTGTAAATTTCATCCAAAATCCATCCATACGATGGATGGATGTTTGATACTCTGTCATGTAAAACTACTGAACGAATTTTGGTATCGTCCGGTCAAGCTGTAAAGGCCAACAGGACTAGAGTAGTAAAAAAAAAAAAGATTTTGATGAAATTTTACAATAATATAGCTTATACATCAGAAGAACAATACATATAATCATATTTTTTATCTATATACTTACTATATCTCATAATATGTGATTATATTGAATTAGTTACACAATTTCCACACTTTTACGTGAATCTCCTATCATTTTACTAATATTATAAACGCGGAAGTGTGGATGGGGGATGGATGTTTATTACTCTTTTACGCTAAAACTACTGAATGCGTTTTAATGAAACTTTACAATAATATAGCTTATATATCAGCATACTTAATCTTTAAATTTTATGCACGAAACAATGGACACAGCCAGTTTTTTTCTCAGGGTTTACGGAAAATAAAGCATTCTGAACTGACGGTATATTTGACATAACATAAGAGTCTGTCCAGCAGTGGACGTCTTCCGGGCTGCGATGATGATGATGATGATGAAGAGTCTGTAATAGCTATACCTACATGAATAAAGATATTATCATTTTATTTTTTTTGCTGTCTCTATCAATTATTGTAGACATAATAAACCAGTAATTAAGTCAACACTATATACCTGAACTCTTCGCAAGTTATAATAATTGTAACCTCATAGTGTATGTCTTGTTGGTAGCTCAAATAAATAAATAAAAAAAATAAAAATAATTCTAGAATGATCAAAGAATGGACACGAAATTTTTAATAGATAGCTACATGACCCGGCTTTCCCCGGGTGTACATATAAACATTCCTCTTGAATCACTCTATCTATTTAAAAAAATCGCTTCAAAATCCGTTACGTAATTTTAAAGATTTAAGCATACATAGGGCCGGACAGACAGCGACAGCGACTTTGTTTTTTACTATGTAATGATGAAAAACGTCTACAAATTCATACAAAAACCTAATGCTAGTATGATAGACTTCTGTAGTCATAAATTACTTGAATGTAATAAATTTGCTTTACTAAAATTTTTGCTTTGCTACTTATTTTTCGCTATTAATGAAATGATGTGAATAATATTAAATTCTTGTAATTTATTAATTTATTCTCATTGGATGGCATAATGCGATTTTTTTTGAAATCGTTGAAGTTTGAACCAAATAAGAGTCTAACTTAGCATTCCTTGGATTCTCCGTGCGGGTGCCGGGTCGTATGTCTTGTGTATGGCAGAGAGAGAAACTCCAAGTAAGGAAACTTCCCGAGACTTGTGATCCGGGTGTAGGTTTAAGGGGCTCCTTGCTGAGGTAGGCCAACAGTCACCCTCACCACTCGTATTTTTCTCCCTGCCCAGCTAAATCTGATAGGAGCCTACTAGTGCAGCTTTAGATACACATTCTAGTATAGAACTTACTGCAGTTCTAGATAGGCCAAGATTTTTTGGAAGATTGTAGAGAGATTATGTCTCTCGTTGCCACTTCGACCGCATATATATTAACCAGAGAGTCATAATAATCATTTATTTTTAATTACCTCCATGCAAAGAATTCTTTGTAGGGGCTGTCTTTCTGCAAACAGGCGTATAAATTGGTTTTATCCATAGACTGCAAGGAGCCAAGTTCGCACAATTCCGTTTGAGTAAAAGATTTAGAGATCAATCTATTGGCATTATCCACTTCCATATGGTAAGCGTAACCTAATGAAATAATTAATTTACATATACATTCTTATGTTTAAGGTTATAAGATGCATTATCCAGTATCGTGGTTTACTTACCTCCAGATTTGACCATTGCTATTCCTTTTTCAACCGGTTCCAACAGTGGGGAACTTTGCTTTTTGTTTAATACTTTCTTCTTGCGTAATAGATCTTCTACTTTTTCGTTCCGTTTATTGCAGTAATATGAAGGAGTCTGTAAGTGTAATATAATAAGTCAGTGCAGGATATGATTTGTATCTTACTTCGATTGAGCTATTGGTATGAGATGAGTTCATTCATACGCATAGAAATTACAATCACATAAACTGTCTACCGAATTAAGATTTCTCTTATAATAATCCATAAAATGGCAACGTTTTGGAAGTGCTCATTTATTAAGGCGATATCTAAAGTCAAAGTGCCTTGATTCAATACCATACGCATGGACTAATCACTAATTTTACCTATAGTTCTGCTAGTGTTAATACAATTTAATAGTTATTTTGTGCTGATTTGTTTAATTGAGGATCTCGGTGGTCTTATGTTTAAGCACACTGCCTTAGCTTTACCCCTAGCTTTAGCGTACTCTTGAATACAACTGTTGATACTATGCGAAGTATTGAACCTGCGACTATCGGAGGAAATGTGGTGTACTACACTGTTAGACCACCTAAACCGTCAAAAGACTCCATACTTTAGATATTGTTAACGATGCTAATTTATTACTTTTTAGTTAGTGACTTTACCTGCAACCAAGATCTTGTATAGCCAATATCCTCAAAGATCAGCTCCAGAGGACTCTCCAACAGTTCCTCCAGCGAAGTAATTGAAGGCGGTGGAGCATTTAGCAGCCAGCTGACTACGCTGCTCGTGTAGTAGTTATAAATGAGGACGCAGAAGATACCAGTTATAAATATTGTAACTTCGCGAGCTGTAATTACGAATGGTTTATAGAAATAATTCAAAATTAGAAATGAAGAGGCAATTCACTTAGAGGTAATTCATTTCGTGAGATCATTTATCGTAAATTAAAAGAGTGATGCAGTCATTTTTATGTTTCTAGTACATTCCATATCGAAGACTAATGTAGAATTCAGATGTTGAAAGAAAGTATGTTTATCATATTGCAATAAAATATTTATGTCATAAGGTTAATAAATTGTTCAGCTTGATATCAACTAAGCATATATTATATATTCCAATTTTAATCATATCATCTGAATTAAGATATAATTTATCAAATACGTAACATGTGAAAGGTTTCCAAAAACAAATTACATTTTTGATTTTATTAATCTACCATCTGTTCTGCGCAACTTAGCAAGACTTTCCACGTTTTTGCAATAATTTTCATTGCAGCTCCGATTCTGTTAGTCATTTTATATAGCTTATTACATACTCACAAAGTACATGGCTTTCTATTACACAAAGAAATTTCTAAATCGGTTTAGTAAATCCAGAGATTACGCCCACAACCTTACAAACTTAACCTCTCTGTAACGTGATATAGTTATTCTTACCGAATGATGATCTCCTTCTTGTATTAACGTCATTATCTTCGAAATCTGTAGAAAAAATGTTTTAATATATATCCTGGATACGACTATGATATATAAGTATATAAATACAATCTGACTGTCGTTGTTTTGCCATATAAATTAAAATCGCTATTAAAAACTTGGGGTTGGTGATAGAAGGGTGAAAATTTAGGATTGTATGTATTTTTAAATGCTATATAAAAAAATCGAAAAATAAAACAAAATGTTAGTGGACAACCCTTATCACTTAGAAGTACGAAAATTCGTTAGTAGCCGATTCTCAGACCTATAATATCATATCAGAATACGCATATAAAAATCGGTCAAGCCATTTCGAGGGAGTATGGTAACTAACATTGTGATACGAGAATTTTCTTATATCTCTCTCTCTCTCTCTCTTCCTGGCTATATATCCCACATGGTGGTGGGGTCAGCTTTCCCTATCTTTGTCCGCCACTTTATCCTGTCCCGGACATCGTCTTCAGAGACCTCACACTATATCATGTCCCTAGCAACAACATCTTCCCATCCCTTCCTTGGTTTGCCTCGAGAATTTTCTTATATATAAGTTGAAATACATACATTGCTGACAAATCGACGCAATAACCGAAAATACTGCATATTGCCCTGAGAATGATCGTTGTTCCAAAATAGCCGAGAGTAGCAACAAAATTGAGCATAATGTCACAACAAGTAACACACTCAACCACGCTCCCGCACTAAGTGGCCTCAAGAATTGGTTTTGGAGTTTGCCAACGCCATATGTTGGTATTCTATAGTAATATCTTGTTCTGAAATAAAAGTTACATGAATCTTACATGTGACGACGTTCTTAGAGAATCTGTTACAAGGATAAACATATGTACGATTGTTCAAATTAATTTTTCCGAATATAAATATTTTTATTGTTATTATTTCATTTATTTCGGATATGTATCCATATTAATATTAGTAAATAACTTATAAACTATGTTAGTAAATTACAATTTTATATATTTAATTCATATATTTATATTTATGTCTATGTCCACGTCCGGAAGCCCTGGGTCCGCACCCGGAAGCCCTGGGTGGGATATCGCTGCATTACAGCGATATCCAGTGCCTCTGAAGTGGACAATCTGACATATTGGTGTATATGTATGTGGTGTTTACGAGGCTCTTTGTGCTCCCACGAATTCTACACATCAGTGATGCAGTTATATTTCGTATTATGGCTTCAAAACCATCTATCCACGCTGCTGCAAACATAATATGTGTATCAATAGACTCTAAAGAACTACTTAGACTAGACTCAAAAGATTATTTAATCCAGAGCATACCACCATACCATAAGGCGTATACATATATATTAGCATTTTAAGTTAAGTTGTTTGAACTATTTAAGTTTAGATTTATAAAAATTATAATTTAATAATAGTTTTAGGTACGAGATGGCTGATGGTTACATCGGTTAAATCAAAAAGGTTAAGCATCGGCCATTGCTGATTTTCGTAAATTTTATAATTGGTCTCAGTAATAAGATGTACTGTGAGAATTCACATTCCCGAACGATAGTTTTTTGTGAGTTTTTCTTCTTGTTTATCCGATGCAGGATTAAATTATTTTGTTTTAAAAATAGGTATAATTTTTATGTTTTTTTTTAATTGGACGACTGACCAACTGTAAAATCGTGACGTCTATTACACAATCTACACAAATACAAGCTTTAAGATAACAGGACTTATTATTCAATTCAATATAGTTTGCGTATTGGCTTTACTATTTAACAGTGGTATGCCTCCATAAATTATGGCCAGAGCTCCAATAACTTCATAACTTACTCTATGGAAGTCAAAGGAGGGTGTATAATGTCAATCCTCTTCAGAGTTTCGTTAATAAACCTGATCACTGGAGAGATGTCTTGGGTTCGGAAGTACAGAGAGCTCGCAACTACCTGCGAACAAAGTTTCTCAAGCATTATTGGAACTGTAAAGTTTCGGACCCAAAACTATACGTGAATTAGTGTTGATGAATAATAGTTAGTAATATTAGGTCTTGTGAAGCTAGACGATTAGAGTTTTAATTATTTGCAGCGATGTGTATGGAGAGATGAGTGCGCAATAGTGGGATGATGTTGAGTCGTTCTAATCAGGGGCGGATTGTGAATTTGTTAAAACTAGTTACGGGCCTACCTAATAATTTTTTTCTTTATTTAACTTTAATGCACACATATATAGTAAAGTATATTTGGCGGACTTAACACCATGTGGCAATTACATTACTCAACTAAAAAAAAAACAATAACCAAAAACAAACGACTGGGAATTCTCCGTTCTATAGACGTGAACTTGCCTGAGTAGATTGATCTCAGGGTCGCCAATGTTATGATAGATTTTTTTAATATTTCAGATTATTTTTAATTCAAAATATCGGATATTATTTACAGTGGGGCCTGAGGGTCCCTTGTATCCACAAAGCCGTAAGGCCTTAGATAGATCCGCCCCTGGTTATAATATGATTATAATGATAAATCTATTAACAAATTGCTAACTAGTGTAGTTGCTTATTGAAATTTGTTTCTTAATACCTTAGAGCTGTTTCTGCTAAAATCACCAAGCCACCTGTCGGTTATTGTGTATATAAATCTGGAAATAAAATACATTGTTACTATTAATACTGGATGCAGGTGAAAACCGCATGGTTGATAGAATTAAATTTTTACGGTTATATGTATGGTTTAGATAAGTAATAAGGAGCTGGACATGGTCGACTAAAATAATACTCCTATTCTATTTTGAGGGTGATGCAGTCGATTCCACAACTCGAGTTTCAAAGTATATGTAACCCGGGTCCCCAGCAACATGCTGTCCAGATTCATGAAGGAGGATTACTGTCTGAAGGGGGTGATGTATCGGTGCACCGTGGTGTCCGTTGTCAATGCCGTGACTACAGAGATAATTGATATTTATATTATTATTTCATATATATGTTAGTCTATATAGGCATAATAGTGGTCTACAATCTTTTGCGAAAAGGATTTTCTAAATTCGACTGGTAGCCCGATATTAGAGACAAATAAGTCAGGAAGAATATAGACAGTTTCAAAAGAGTTAGTGATTCCACCAATAAAAGCTTACGTAACAATAACAAATTGATTTTACCTAAATATCGTTTGGCTAAAGTTAGTAATTCGTTTTATGGCAATTGCGTAAGGTTTTACAATAAAATACCAGAGTCTGTTATAAATCTGCCAGAAAAAAGATTTAAATGTCAAATAAAACAGTTCCTTTGCAAAAAAGCTTACTATAAAATTGAAGAATTCGTTAACGATAATAATGTTTTTATAGAAAAACTTAAAATCCACAGCACTGACAATATTATCTGATTACACTAATAATGAGTGCGTATCGATTTCTATGTTGATTATCGCATGCCTCTCACTTGTTTTACTGTAATTATTTATATAAAAAACATCTATTAAAAAGAGCAACACACAAGTTTCTTGCTCATTCTTCTTGTGATGAATCTGCATTCCAAATGAGTGGTAGAATCAAAATATGACTATTCAAAATGCTTGTAATGAGTTTATTTGAATAAAGATTATATGTATTTCTAAATAACATACTTAACAACTTTATGCTTTAGTAGATATTGTAAAACTAATAGGAATGAATCAATTGATTAAAAATAATAACAATGATAACTTTACGTACCTGAAATTGTGTATTTCAGCTATAACATTCAGAATTATGTTACCAGTTATCGTAATAACTGGTATGTTTGCGTTTGGTTTTGTGTCTGCTATTATTTTGGGATCAAACTCTTTTGGAGGTTTGGACATCTAAAATGGATGAATGATGAAATGTTTAATAATAAGAAATTTTTTAATTATCACACTAATAACCGGCGTCCGGCAAGGTGGACCGACGATTTGGTCAAGATCGCTGGAAGGCTGGATGCGAGCAGCGCATGACCGATCATCGTGGAGATCTTTGAGGGAGGCCTTCGTTCAGCAGCACGTCTTTCAGGCTGAGATGATAATGATGATGATGATGATGATGATAGTAATAACATCTTCACTTAGAACAACCTCTTCGACATCCACTACGTATGCATAAAATATATTTGTTACTTTTTAAAATATAATCATTTAAAATTGGAGTCAGATTATTATTCATATCCACCCTGGAACTTCCACCATCACTTGGCTGATGATGGAAGGAAATAAAATTGGAGTGTCTGTTTGTAATATTGAAATAACCGTTTTTTACTACATGCATATGAATATAAAAACGGTACATACACCAAAGTAATATTTTTTACTATTTTTGTCTGTCCTGTTCGTTACGGCTAATCTCGGAAATGGCCGGACGAATTTTGACGGGACTTTTTTGGCAGGTAGCTGATTTAATAAGGAGTAACTTAGGCCACTTTTATTTTAGAAAAATACAGTTAAATTCCACGCGGACGGAGTCGCGGGAACAGTTAGTCATCCATAAAACTACTAATACCATACATAATATAATTACATGCAAACACTGACCACTGTTATTAATTTCAAAGGTATTTGTTGGAAATTCCATCGGCGATAGTACTTATAGTCGTTTATTTTTAATTTGTCATCAACTCCTGAAATAAAGTTTATATTATTATCTACTAGCTAAAAAGTACATAAATAAAGCTTCGCCCGAGTGTACATGTATCATATATGTATATCTTTCATGTTACAGTTTCGTTAGACACACACACGCATGGCACGCTGTCGATGCGAAACTATTTAGTTAATAGAAGTGGAAGATAGCGCATGAGGAGCCCCACCCGTGAACCACGCTGATATAAACATATCCAGTTAAAACCATTCATTGGGTGCACGGAAAGAACTGATGGGACGTTGTTGAACGGAAACCGCGCTGTAAGAGTACCGCGTTATAGGAGGGCTGTCGCAATTTCAGCTCCACGTTATATGGAAACCGCGTTCTGAGAGTACCGCGTTATAGGAGGGTTGGCTGTATATAAACCTTCTTCATGAATCACTCTATCTATTAAAAAAACAGCTTCAAAATTCGTTGTGTGGTTTTAAAGATTTAACCATACGGACAAATAGCGACAGCGACTTTGTTTTATATTATGTAATGATTTATTTAGCTATATTAAAAGTAGCATGCTTAAGGAAGAGAACCGTGCTGGTTTCCTTGCCGATCTATCCGTACTCCTTTGAAAGAAACTATGATCAAGAATCATCTGTATGTAAGTATGTATTTAATTACAGAAGCCAACAGAATATCAGCGCTGCAGACTTATCTGTAGCTTCATGCTGAGTTGCCTCTTCATCATTGCGACACATAAAGCCACCTCCATTTTTATTTTATTTTGTAATATTATATTTCAGTATTGTTGAATTTGTAAACTTTATTTCTATTTATAAAATGTATCTCATGTATGCTATGGGTTTGTAATTGTTGAATAAAGAACTTATCTATCTATCTATCTATCAAGTTTTTATTATTAATTTAACTATACTAAAATAAATAAATATAATATCTATACATACAAAACAAAGTCCACCGCTCCATCTATTTGTAATAATGTCAAAACTACTGAGAGAATTTTCATGCAGCTTTTATCCAGCAACAGAGTAACCTTTGAGAAAGGTGTATAATTCATTAGGGTTGTGTACATTAAATGTGCACATGCCTCACGGCGGCAGACGTGGGGCCGTCTGCCGTCACCTAAGAAGGGTGAGGCCGGGAGTAGCCGCGCGTGGTGTCAGCGCACGTCCTAGACGAGGAGGAGGAGGCTGCAGAGTCTGCGCTGCCGGGGTCACGGTGGACTGTTATGTCGATCCCGTGACCCTGGCGCTAACAGATAGCGGAGGACACCAAGGGGTTTTAGCCGGTAGGAGACCGGCAGTACCAGTATATCTCCCCTGGGGCGTGCGGGACTCCATAACGTATTTCCCCTTGTTAAAAAAAAAGGGTTGTATAATGAAATACCCGAGCAAAAATGGGGGGGTTCTTAATTGTTAATAAAGCAACATAGTAATGTTACAAATTTTTCTCATTTCTACAAAATCTACAATAAAAAAACTATACCAAGCCACCTGGCCGCCGCGGTAATTATCTAATTTAAAGTCAGTAATAATGACTTATAGTTAGGTAAGTAGCTTAATAAAAGGATTACATATAAATGTACAGTCGGCTACCGTAACAGTTTTTTCTGTCTGCATAACACCTAATATTTTGGGCACATATAAATTAAAATCACGGGATCTTACCAGGTTTTATATTTATTTGCTGAGTTCCCGATATTTCGGTAGTGTTTCAACCACCATGATCACGGGTAAACTGACCAGTTTCAACTCAGCAAATAAATACCTATAAAATGAACTCTGTGAGTGATTTTTATTAATTATACGTATAAATAATGACCGCGTCAAGTTTAAAACAGTATATATATAAATAAATATTGCATATAGACTGAAATAATGTTTTATTAAGGAGTTTGGCTTTACTTGTTGCTTAAACCTGCAGCACTGCGTCCTGTATAGATCAATTGTGTCGCCCTTTTTTTAGAGTTCGCTGCCTAGGTCCATCAGGGACAAGAATTGAAGGATATTCTTAGGAGTGATGGTTTTATCTCCTTATGATAGAGTGTGTACTTTCCAAAGGATATATTTCGTTTATATACCTGAATATATGTACCAGGTTCCAAGCTCGTCTGCTATTAACTCACCGCCTTGCAGTTTTCCGAAATTATAAATATCATAGAGTTTGTACACGGTAGATCCTAAAACAAAGTTCCATTAAATTTATTTACATAAAATAATACCATTAATATTATAATATAGTACATAAAATAAATACCACAATAAGTTATATTAATAATATACCTGAACAATTCACACAGCGTCATCAATATTACAATGAATGATGAATAATTCACACAGCGTCATCTAGTCCCAAGCAAAGAAGAGGTTGTTTTATGAATACTAGACAACTGATACAAATATTTTTTCTACATTTTACATTTTTTTCTGTAAATGCATACATATTATACATAAAATATTTGTAACTTTAAAATCCACTGCGTGGGTATATCTGCCTACCTACTTAAGCCGTCAAGAGGCTTTGAATGCTGATTCGATCGAATCTATACTAATATTAAAAAGCTGAAGAGTTTGTTTGTTTGAACGCGCTAATCTCAAGAACTGCTAGCTCGAATTGAATTTTTTGTGTGTTGGATAGTCCATTTGTCAAGAAACGTTTCAATCTATATAATATTACGCTACGACTACTAGAAGCGAAGAATCTGTGAAATAAGTTGCAAAAACGGGGAAAGTTATTTATATTTGAGGGCTTCCAAAGATAATCGCGATAGTGTTTTTGATAACCACGCGAACGAAGTCGCGGGCACAGCTAGTAGTGAGGTAAAGCAGTTAAATTACAGGGTAAGGACATAAAATCTTATTCCCCCGGAATAACAAAACACGAAAGGTAATAAGGACGTCACATGTTTTTTTTTCGGACTACTCTAATACTGTTGGACGAGTGCAGATGGCACTCCAAACGCGCGGAAGGACTTATGGAGCAGTTGAAGGCGAACTCCCGCCTGACGGATGCGGCGATCTGAGGGCACTCCTAGTTTGAATCTCGGCTCAGAACATCGTAATTTCGATCCCCGTTTTTATTGGACGGGGATCGATCGGAGGGTACGTCATACGATATTTTTCAAGCTTATACGCGACGTTTACCAATTACCATCAGATGGATGTCGGATTGTTTACCATTCCTTGTATATGCCAAATCGAGCCATCTTTTGACAGTTTCCAAATTCGACTTCAATTTCTTTTGAAGCGTACACTTTCCACTGTTTTTCTTACGGTACAGGGATTTTTTCGCTTCATCGGTTTTTTTGCGAGGTTCTTTGTTGATAATCAAGCGGAGATACGGTGGAAGCGATTTTTAATCAATACGCGTAGGTATTTTATTAAAAGGTAGTTACCTATATAATATATTGCTATATTTTATTATATTTAATATTAATATTTCTCTTATACTTATTATGTTTACTAAGCCTTCCTTATCGTACATGGATCTACCATATTTAAGTAAATATTTTGCAAAATTCCACCCGTGGTTTTAGCGGTAAGTAGACAGATATGTTATTTTGTCTTACTATTACTTAATGTATTTGTATTATTTTGTTACTTTTAGATGCTGTACGAAGAATTTTGCAGGTTGCGCCAGTTGCGAGGTAACAGATTGAGCTGGTATTGGCATGTTATGCGAGGATCATGTCTTAAGGAAAGTGTATAATATGAACGTGGATGGATGGAAAGGGAGAGGACCCCCTAAAAAAGATGGATGGATTGTGTGAAAGATGATATGAAAGAGAGTATGCTCAGATATGACGGCCGATAGAGATTAGTTGAAGAGAATGACATACTGCACCGACCACAAATAATGGGATAAAGGCAAGGCAATGACGAAACGTATAGCTTTTAAGTCATTACGATTTTTTTATAGTACACGGGACAAACAAACTTGCGGCCTACCTGATGGTAAATGTTTATCGCCGCCCATGAGCACCCGTAATACCAGGCGAAGTTGTCGGTCTTTTAAGAAGGAATAAGATCTTTTGTTGAAGGTTTTAATATCGTATTCTTTACGTAATGGAGGATGATACAATATGGTTGTGTAATTTTACAATATTATTATATGTAATGAAATATGAAGATAAAGAAAGGAAGATAAGGAAATAAAGAAAATATTATTTCCATTATATAATTTGAGTATAGCAATGTAGCAAAGGTCTCAGTAGTATTCAATAATTCAAGACATTGACGGGATCACAAGGAGTTATTATATTAAAAGAAAATGTACGAATATTATTGTAATTTCTATATTTTAATATTCTATTACCGTTGTAATATGATTGCTTATGACTTATTCGTACAATCTATATTTTATGGACTATTCAATTCAAATAGATTAATTTTAGATGTTACTAGTTGACCTGACCGTGCCACATTTTATATTGGGCTAACTGACCTGACCTTATTCATCTTATTATTCTCCACTGGTGCTCAGCCAGCGTATACCGTTAGCGCAGGTGGATGCACCATTCTATTATCACCCCCGCGAACTCAGGTACACTTTAGAATTAAATAATATGTTGTTGCAGGTGAATGATACGATGTTGTTGGTCGAGACGATGTATATTACAGATGATAATAAACTGACAATGTGTACACAGAAATAATGATCTTATATACTAAATAACAATAGGAAAATGTAAGGTGGGGTGACACAGTTTAGACACAGCAGTGATTAGTAGACAATATTGAATTTGTCTTACTAGACATTATTAAATGCAATTATTATTTTGATCTATCTAGGTGACTGTGTCCCATATATGTCAAAGAGTTTTTGAAATTTATTTACGCAATAAATTTCTGAACGGATCCTGTTTGGCAGGTATGAACAGTTTATATAGGAAAATAAGATTGTTGTTTTTAATATTTCCCATGCAATTTCTAAATGCTTACTCACTTTAAGTGGTGAGTAAATATTTAGAAATTGCATTGCATTGCCTGCTTTAGAGTTATACATTTCAGATTATATATTTCAAAACCAAAATTTGCAAAAATTGTCTAGCCGTGTTGAGTTTTAGCGAGACTAACAAACGTCATTTCATTTTATATAATACATAATATAAAATGAAATGACGAATATTTTATAGATAATAATAATATAATAAATAAATAATAAAATGAACTATAATTATAATAATAATGTTATTATTAACAATGCTAATATGTAGTGCAATTTATTATAAAATATAGGTAATATATCAACATCATTCATCAAATATGAAGGCGCTATTAAAAAAACTATGTTACCCATAGATTTTCCAATTACAATATCAGCATTCAGGCTTAAATTCAGATGATTAAGAGCTTCCAGAATATCGTCATTTATTTCTAAACTGGAACTATTCTTGTTATGATCAATTAAAAGCCATTTGTGTCGCGAGTCGAAACGTGTATTTTCAGATGCCTGAAAAATTAAGTTTATGAACTTTGCTATTTCATTTATTTATATTATAACTAGCTACCCGCTACTGCATCACTCGGGTGTTCACGTATTATACATATAAACCTTCCTCTAGAATCTCTCTTTCTTTTGCTAAAAACTGCATTAAAATTCGTTGTGTAAGGTCTAAACGAACAGACAGGAAGTGACTTTATTTTATGCTATGTAAAGATAATAATTCAAATAATTGTTGTAATCAATTAGTAAATACATATAAAACACCCAGACCGATACACACAAACTCATAAGTACAAATATTTGCATCGTGCATGGAATGAAACTTGCGACTATCGAAAGTAAACCGGTGTACTAATCAACTAGACCACCGAGGCTGTCAATTCTACTAAGCATAACTGTATTATATTTTCAGCTAACTTACATAGACAAGTAAATTTTCATAGAGCGCACAACTCGTGTCTATGAACACTCCAATCGAAGGCAGCCTTTGTTCTAAGCAAACATCTACAAAGCCGTAATTCAATGTTTTGTCTGTTTGTACTTTAATAATATCTCAGGACAATTCACAGAACACCATCTAGTTGCTAACTAAGCAGAGCTTTTATTATGAGTATCTGATTACTTAAATACATTTACTCGTACAAATACATATACGAGTAGTATTTATACCATGCGAAGAATCGAACTTTAGAACATCGAAAGTAAAGCGGTATGCTAATCCACTAGACCATCGAGTCTCGAATATACTAGATATATTTTCAGCTAACTTACATAGACAAGTATGTTTTCATAGAGCGCACAACTCGTGTCTATGAACACTCCAATCGAAGGCAGCCTTTGTTCTAAGCAAACATCTATAAAGCCGTAATTCAATATTTTGTCTGTTTGTACTTTAATAATATCTCAGGACAATTCACACAGCGCCATCTAGTTGCTAACTAAGCAGAGCTTTTATTATGAGTACTAGACATCTGATTACTTAAATACATTTACTCGTAAATACATATAAGAGAGAAAACATCTAGAATGATACAAACAATTATAGTTATAAATACAAGTATTTATACCATGCGAAGAATCGAACTTTAGAACATCGAAAGTAAAGCGGTATGCTAATCCACTAGACTATCGAGTCTCGAATATACTAGATATATTTTCCACTAACTTACATAGACAAGTATGTTTTCATAGAGCGCACAACTCGTGTCTATGAACACTCCAATCGAAGGCAGCCTTTGTTCTAAGCAAACATCTACAAAGCCGTAATTCAATGTTTTGTCTATTTGTATTTTAATAATATCTCAAGACAATTTACACAGCGCCATCTAGTCCCAAGCTAAGCAGAGCTTTTATTATGGGTACTAGATAACTAACTACTGAAATATATTTACTTGTAAATACTTAGAAAACACCCAGAATGATACAAATAATCATACTCATAAATACAAATATTTATACCGTGTGAAAAATCGAACTTTAGAACATGGGGACTAAAACAATGTACTAATGCACTAGACCATCGAGTCACGAATATATTCCTACTAAATATATTTTCAACTAACTTACATAGACAAGTATGTTTTCATAGAGTGCACAATTCGTGTCTATGAACACTCCAATCGAAGGCAGCCTTTGTTCTAAGCAAACATCTATAAAGCCGTAATTCAATGTTTTGCCTATTTGTACATTCAATACTGAAATCATCTGTGCGTTAGCATATTTCGTCAATTTCTTGCTCCCTGAAACAGAAGGTAATTTGTTTATATTTGACGGTCCTACTACTGATGGTCGTAAGTTCGAGTCCTCGTACGCGACAGCCATTTATATTCATGAGTATTGTTTCAAATTATCACTCTATTCTCCCAAGTTTGAATTTAAAAATTAATCTGTATTATAGTAAACATATATAATATTAATTTGAAAAGAATACGAGCTGAGTTTCTTGTCAGTTCTTCTCATCTCGAAATCATTCCGAACTGATTGGTAGATTTGACATTTCATAAGAGTCTGTAATAGACCTACATGAATAAAGATATTTTGAATATATAATGAATATTTTGAATATTATTTGAAAATTTTATTCTGCAATTTCAACTGACTGTGTAAATTTTTTTAAAAGATTTCGAATGTTGTTTATTTTGCATATCCGAAACAGAAAATCCAAAGAGCAGAACACACTTCTAACTTTTGTGTTTCCAGAGAAATTCGACCCCGGATTTTTCAAGTGTATAGTGAATAAATTTCTTATGGGTAAGCGCCGCTACATCTTAGGTCTTGCCATCATTTACCATCAGATGAAGTAAGACCAAGTCTCATTAATATAAAAAAATAATAATATGAAGATCTTACATGTATTGTTTTTGCAATCCAATAGACATAATGTTTTGATATATCTCATTTTGAAATAGTTTACAGTAAACTTCATGTCCATGTCATCCAGACTTAGGACAATTGGTAGAAATAGGAATATTAATCCAATCGTGCACTTCATACTGCAAGCAATATTGACTCGAAATGAATGGAGCAGTTTTGCACTACATTTTTATATTTGTGCGGAATTGTACGCAGTTGTACGGTCAGAATATTTGTTTGCAAAATTTCCATGGATAGTTTTTACACCGTATCAGAAGTATCACCAGCAGCGCATGTTCACGCAGGCAACGGTAAACAATTTATATATTTTAAATCTAAATATATATAACTCAAAGGTGACTGACTGACACAGTGATCTATCAACGCACAGCCCAAACCATTGGATGGATCGGGCTGAAATTTGGCAGGTAAGTATTAAAGCTAAGAAAGTATTTTGATTAATTCTACCCCCGAGGGGATAAAATAGGGGATCAAAGTTTGTATGGAACTTTGTCAATTTTAAACCGATCGGGCTGAGACTTTGCATGCATAAAGCTACTATAACGTAGGCATCCCCTAAGAAAGGATTTTGATAAATTCCACAATTGGATAAATTAACGCGAGAGATGCCGCGGGCAAAAGTTAGTTAATTAATAAATGGTTCCACTGAAAATTAGTGTTTGGGTATTACAGCCTAGACATAAAGCTGCGTACCAGTTTGGTCGCAGCTGTATTTTTTTAAATAATAATTAATTTTGTTTTGAAATATATTCATTATTTTACTTGTTATAAGTTTTGATATAAATATTTTGTATGCGCCAAATTAATATATTTATCTCTTTTCTTTCTTTCTTTTTTGTTTTGCTTTGCACAACCACATTGTGGAATCACCTTCCAGCAATAGTATTTCTGAACCGATACCTTCAAGAAAATATGTTATTCCTTCTTAAATGGTCGGCAAAGCACTTGCCCTGGTGTTGCGGTTGCTCATAGGCGATAACAATCACTTACCATCAGATAATCTGCTGACTTGTTTGTCCCCTGTGCTATAAAAAAAAGCAGACTCAGTCGGCTCGTGACCACGGTTAGTGCAGCTTAGTCTAAATATCAAGAGAGGTAAAAACCTCAATTTACCATAAAATTATTCGTGTTAAACAAAAGTCGGACTGATTGCGAAAATTTAGAAATAAAAAAAAAGGTTAGAGAATATTATATTACTGAAATTCTTCTTCTTCTCATTCGATCGTGGTCATTATGTAGTGGGATGGGTGGGCTGATATCATCCGCCGCAAGACTGCTCGCCATTTGTGTCTACTGTCTGCCATTCTGGTACACTCGTGGAGTGGACCGCCTATTGCTGCTTTGATTTGGTCGGTCCATCGCATGGGTGATCGTCCAAGGGGTCTAGTACCATCAACTCTACCCTGTATGACAAGTCGCTCTATGGATACTGAAATAATGAACGAGAAATATTAGAAATTAAAAAAAAATGTAATGTTACTCTGCTTACATCATGAGTAACAACCATCCAACATTATACATAACCTAAAAAAATTACATGTAAAAAATTATTACAATGTCAACGAATATTTGACAGATAAATTATAAAGTCAGGTCATGTATACAGATCGATCAGAAAAATAATATATAAAATAATTAAAATCTGTTAACGCCACTGTATCTCATTGTAGCTTGCTGCGCCCATCAGGGTCCATTGTGCTCTGATGAATGAATGAAGGAATGAATGAATGAAAGCATGATGGATGAATGAATAAATGAATAAATGATGTATGAATGATGAATGAATAAATGAATGAATGAATGAATGAATGAATGAATGAATGAATGAATACATAAATAAATAAACATCCATCCATACTCACAAACTTTCATGTTTATAATATTAGTAAGTTTATACCTCTTATTGTTTTACTGACCGTACATAGTTCTAATTGGATTGAGTGTATTTGACTGAAGTTCTAATATCATAAATTGTTTCTTTGTGGCTGTAATTTTCTTGTCGCCCTGCACAATACAATGTTTTCATATCACTCCTAAATTGATATTGCAATCTTTTGTCGTTTATTCTATTAAGGGCACTCTTCTATTCTATTATGAAATTTAAACTATATTACAATGTAATTTATTTATTTAGCTATATTTATTTATTTATAATGCTGTATTGCACCAATATTTATAATAGACAATAAAAAATATGAAAAAATCAGGTATAATAGGCGGTTGTATGGCTAATGGAATCATTTCCAGACAAGTTTAGGAAAGAGAAGTTACTGAAAATAATTAAAATTATTTAAACAAACTTTCAATATACAACTTTTTTATTGCATATTTGACCCAAAAAAATAGTGTTGGTTGGTACACACAAATGTAAACTTACAAGGATTATTTAAAAGCTCGTTCTGCTTGTGATGAGACAGCTTTCCGAACGAGTGGTAGATAAAAAACAAATTGTTATGACTATTGCTTAAACAAAATGCTTAAATTAAGTTTATTTGAATAAATGATCTTCTATTCTATTCTATTCTATTCTTTTCTCTGAGAACATTTGCGATCAGTCCCAGGACTCTAAGCGAATATATTCTGTGATGCTGTCATGTAGAGCGGCCTCCTATTGGAAACCTTATTCATCTGCATCCCAGAGATACTGCCTATCTCCTAACTCCAGGATATGATGGCGTAATATACAACTAAATATAAATGTTAATTAATAAAATATAATTTTACATTTTAATATTAACAATCACTGAGCAAGTAATCACAAGTATTAAAATATTTAACAATTACCGCTAAACTTAAAATACAATTTGAGTGTTTCACGATTATGTTCGAAATTCAAATTTTCTAAAACGTGGGAATACTATCTTTTTATAATACGACCATATTTATGGCCAGAATGTTTATTCTATACAATGCTAGATAATATAACCAAATGATTCATTATTATGCATAATAAACATTAGTTATTTAAAAATAGAATGTCTTTTGAAATTATAATGAACAAAATTACATTAATATTTTGAACTAAGAAATTATACAAATTTTGAATTTGGAATATGTACTATTCACTTAATTTCAATTTCATTCCAATTTCAAAGTTATTCATTTAATTTCATTCTTAAGCAGACTTACGTCACTAGTATGAGAATAATTTTCATTTTAATCTGCGAAACATCTTCCTAACCAATTCCAACTCTCCTGGATCCTGTAATCCTGTACTTACTTTTTTAATACGCCTTGATTTTTCCGCTTTATATAAGAAAAAACTAGTAAATACCAACACTAATCACCGGAGCCAGTTGAAAAAGAATGCGTGAAACATTTTCTTGTATATGGCATATTTACAAGTATGTTTGCGTACATTTTAAAAGTTTTGTATACAACCTTAATTAATACAAAACATTTTTGTGCAAACATTGTTTAAATATTTCTTGTAGAAAAGACTACTAAGAAGCATTTTCTTAAATAGATTCAATTTTCGTAATGGCGATGCCAACTCTTATAAAACGTAGTCTTAATTTGTGTGTGCTCAGAAAAAAAGAAAATTGACTCAATAACGGTTCATTTATCATGTTGTTCTAAAACAAACTGAATAGATTTAAAAATGGAACAGCTTTTGTTTTTTTTCCGTTTCGGGGAAAGGCAAAAGGACTCGGCCTGTACAGCCATTGTCTTCGGTAGTGTTTACATATTAGATTTTTTTTTTTCAAATATATAATTGTCGTCACAGCTTTTGAAATTAGAATATACAGTTTATATAATGGCATTAGCAAATTGACCCTATGCCCGTTAATTTATCATTTTGATGCAAAACAAACACCGCTAGCAGTCTGCTCCGACCCTAAGCGTATCCATGGCAGGTGAAACGTGCCTATGCATATAGGCCACGCGGTTTTATGAAGCATTTTATGAAATATTATATAGGACTAAGGGCTCCCGTACGCTTCTGTCTCTAATAAAATTCTATAACTAACACAATTCAACTTAACGATTACTTAAATAACAGACTTGTAGTATTTTAAATTTTAAATACAAGCATAATTCTTTAACAACAGAAATCTGATTATAGAGGTTAACTCTTGCATATGTACACATCTTATGAGTATACATATATATATACATACTGCAGAATCAATAATTTATTTACAAACAAAATTTAACAGAACGCATTTATATATTCAATTTCATTAACTGACGGCCTCGGTAGTATAGCAGTTTAGCACTCCGCTTTGCTTACGGTCTCGGGTTCGAATCCTCATATCAACAATCATATTGATGAATACAAATTAATAAGTATGATTGTTTGTATCGGTCTAGGTATTTTCTATCTATATTATGTACGTATTTATAAAAAAATGTATCTAAATATTTATCAGTTGTCTAGTACCTATATCACAAGCTCTGCTTAGCTTGGGACTAGATGGCGCTGTGTGAATTAACTTAAGACAGGATATTCAAATTCAAAATATCTTTATTCACGTAGATCTATTACAGACTCTTATGATACGTCAAATCTACCATCAGTTCGGAGTATTTCGAGATGAGAAGAACTGACGAGAAACTCAGCTTATTATAGCATATAACTAGCTACTCGCCCCGGCTCCGCATGGGTGTACATGTATTATACATATAAACCTCCTCTTGAATCATTCTATTTACTAAAAACACCGCTTCAAAATCCGTTGCGTAGTTTTAAAGATTTAAACATACATAGAGACGGACAGACAGCGACAGCGACTTTGTTTTATACTATGTAATGATATCATAGAGCTGAGTTTCTTGTCAGTAGTCATCATATCGTATCATATTGTATATCATATCTTCTATATAATCATATATATATATATGTAGAGAGGTCAATTCTGTACATTAAATATATTTTCAAAATAACTATCAGGAGGTGTGTGATCGATACTGATGCCAAAAATGCAATCAGTAAAATTTTTGTCTGTCTGTATGTTCGTTATAGAAACAAAAAATTGTACCAAGTTAACGAAACTTGGTACAAATATTCTACATAGTCCTGGGCAGGTTATAGTATACTTTTCATCACGCTACGATCAATAGGAGCAGAGCAGTGAAGGGAAATGTTAGGGAAACCCATCAAAACCACTGAACCGTGAGGAAGTATATAGACTATTTATTTTACGAAAAACGCCGGAAACGCAGACGAAGTCGCAGGCAACAGCTAGTTATGAATAAATATATGAGACTTACCCTACTGGATAATGATCAGGTACATAAATATGACACTCAGTATAAATTCACAAAATTACACGAATGTTTTCACAAGTAACTAGTTCCAGTTAAATCGAGTCGGAGCGTACAATTGTTGCAAACGAATTGAATAGTTTTCAAAATATCGATTCATTGCTGAACACATTGTTGCGATTGAAGTGTAGGGTGACCACATGTTGTTGTTTGGCTTCGGATAAATTACATTTACACTATCTATTCCATCACCCCAATGTACGAGTACATACTACAGTGTGTACGTTGCGGTGAATCTACACAATAATACAATATACAGTATAATCTAGTATATATATCTAGTATATATGTATAATATAGTCGCTAACTATGGGCCCCATCAACAAGCTCAGAGTCACTTAGAGGGCAATGGAGAGGGCTATGCTCGGAGTTACTCTGCGTGATCGAATCAGAAATGAGGAGATCCGCAGAAGAACCAGAGTGACCGACATAGCCCGAAGAATTGCGACTTTGAAGTGGCAATGGGCAGGGCACATAGCCCGTAGGAGAGATGGCCGTTGGGGCAGTAAAGTCCTCGAGTGGCGACCACGGACCGGAAGACGCAGCGTGGGAAGGCCTCCAGCAAGGTGGACCGACCAACTGGTCAAGATCGCTGGAAGGCATTGGATGCGAGCAGCGCAGGACCGATCGTCGTGGAGATCTTTGGGGGAGGCCTATGTCCAGCAGTGGACGTCTTCCGGGCTGCGATGATGGTGATGATGACAGTATAATATAATCAGGTAGTATTTTTTTATTTTTTATTACTTCATAATTCCATCATTCATAAATCGATTTGAGAGAACATTTTTTATTCCGTAGGTAGTATACTCTACTTACAACGGACTGTGTTCTGAGGAATTGTTCGACATGATGCCTACGGCCACCTTTTACAGTCGCACCGCTGGCCATCGACAGGGAATTCATTCCTACAGACTGGAACCTAAGTGGTCTCGGACAGTGCGGTTTCAGTGGAGCTTCCTCCCACGTACACTTAGATTGTGGAATGAACTTGCCGAGTTTTTCTCACGAGACTACAGCGTCGGGTTTTTCAAGAGGGGTATATTAAGGTTTCTTAAGGGTCGGCACCGCGCACCTGACACCCCTGGTATTTCAGGCGTCCATAGGCTACGGTAACCATTTACCATCAGATGGCTCGTATAATAGGTCGGTCGGAGTCAGTCGGTTTTTTGTTAATTTTCACAGAATTTGTTTGAATACTTTCAATATGCTACTGCAATTATTTTAGTTTATTAATAAAATCGTAAATAGCGCTATGCACATGTTTTATTTGTTGTTGTTATTTGATTTAACACTAATATGTGTGTAGAAAAGAAGCGAATATTTTAAAGAAATTATTACATATGAATGTGGATGATTATAAGTGTAGAGGAAGGCCGAAAAAGAGATGGATGGACAGTATGAAAAATGATATGGTAAGAAAGGGAATACTAATGAGTTGACTGCGAACAGGGATGAATGGAAGCGAAAAACATGTTACGTCGACCCCAAATGAATGGGATAAAGAGGAAGCAGATAATAATGATGATGATAATGATGGTGATGGTGATGATGATAATGATAGGAAGAAGCAGACAACGATGACAATGATAATGATAATAATGAGGCATTGTTACACGAAACAGTCCGTCAAGTTGAAATCGTGTGGTGTACCGATAGAGAACACGGCATTACAGCCGTTATTCGCAGTCGACATTCCGTATCTAATTGGATGAGTTTCGGCACAAATTCCCCCGCTCCCAGTCCACGCCAAACATCATTACCGAGTTCTTTCTGCAGTTAACGAGAATGAGATGCCACCAACTTAAAACTCATATCGACTCTATAATTGGTTTTCTACGAATATGGTGACTATAAGGGTAGACGAAGATCGAAAAAGAGATAAATGGACTGTGTGAAAGATGATAAGTCAAGAGAGGAAGTACATAACGAGATGACTGCGAACAGGGATGAAGAGAAAAAAAACTTAATACGCCGACCCCAAATGCCAGAGGATATGTCAAGAAAGGGAGTACATAATGAGATGACTACGAACAGGGATGAATGGAAGAGAAAAACATGTTACGCCAACCCCAAATGAATGGGATAAGGAATAAGTAGATAATAATGACGATAATGATGATGGTGATGGTGATAATGATGGGAAGAAGCAGATAATGATAATGATGAAGCGTTATTACAAGAAACAGTCTGTCAATTTAAAATCGTATGGTGTACCGATAGAGAACACGGCATTACAGCCGTTATTCGCAGTCGACATTCCGTATCTAATTGGATGAGTTTCGGCACAAATTCCCCCGCTCCCAGTCCACGCCAAACATCATTACCGAGTTCTTTCTGCAGTTAACGAGAATGAGATGCCACCAACTTAAAACTTATGTAGACTCGATAATTGGTTCTCTACGAATATGGTGATTATAAGGGTAGATGAAGGTCGAAAAAGAGATAAATGGACTGTGTGAAAGACGATAAGTCAAGAAAGGAAGTACATAACGAGATGACTGCGAACAGGGATGAAGAGAAAAAAAACTTAATACGCCGACCCCAAATGCCAGAGGATATGTCAAGAAATAATGAGATGACTACAAACAGGGATGAATGGAAGAGAAAAACATGTTACGCCAACCCCAAATGAATGGGATAAGGAATAAGTAGATAATAATGTCGATAATGATGATGGTGATGGTGATAATGATGGGAAGAAGCAGATAATGATAATGATGAAACGTTATTACAAGAAACAGTCCGTCAATTTAAAATCGTGTGGTGTACCGATAGAGAACACGGCATTACAGCCGTTATTCGCAGTCGACATTCCGTATCTAATTGGATGAGTTTCGGCACAAATTCCCCCGCTCCCAGTCCACGCCAAACAACATTACCGAGTTCTTTCTGCAGTTAACGAGAATGAGATGCCACCAACTTAAAACTCATATCGACTCGATAATTGGTTCTCGCTTCGGTTTTTCAGGTGAGACTCGTAAACATGTTGTTGATATGTTAATTTATCTGTATATATAAAAATAAATTGCTGTTCGTTAGTCTCGCTAATTATGAAGTAATAAAAATTAAATATAAATATAACCCGGTTGTATATATTTATTTTTTATTACTTCATAATTCCATGATTTATAAATCGATTTGAGAGAACATTTTTTATTCCGTAGGTAGTATAATGAGATGACAACGGACTGTGTTCTGATGAATGGAAGATGAAAACGGCCATGTTACGCCAACCCCAAATGAATCGACAAGGAATTCATTAGATAATAATGGTCTCGACAATGATGATGGTGATGCGTACACTTGATTGTGGAATGAACTTGCCGAGTTTTTGATAAGACTGACAGCGTCGGGTTTTTCAAGAAGAATTAAGTCCGTCAATTTAAAAACGTGACACCCTTGGTGTTTCAGGCGTCCATAGGCTACGGTAACCATTTACCATCAGATGACTCGTATAATTGGTCGGTTGCAGTCAGTCGGTTTTTTGTTAATTTTCACAGAATATGTTATGAATACTTTCAATATGCTACTGCAATTATTTTAGTTTATTAATAAAATCGTAAATACTCATGTCGACATGTTTTATTTGTTGTTCTTACGATTTAACACTAATATGTGTGTGAAATGATGATATTTTAAGAGAGGAAGTACATAAATGAGATGATTATAACAGGGATGAAGAGAAAAAAAAGAGATGGATGGGTAAATGCCAAGATATGTCAAGAAGAGGAATAATAACGATATGACTACGAACAGGGATGAATGGAAGAGAAAAACATGTTACGCCAACCCCAAATGAATGGGATAAGGAATAAGTAGATAATAATGACGATAATGATGATGGTGATGGTGATAATGATGGGAAGAAGCAGATAATGATAATGATGAAGCGTTATTACAAGAAACAGTCCGTCAATTTAAAATCGTGTGGTGTACCGATAGAGAACACGGCATTACAGCCGTTATTCGCAGTCGAAATTCCGTATCTAATTGGATGAGTTTCGGCACAAATTCCCCCGCTCCCAGTCCACGCCAAACATCATTACCGAGTTCTTTCTGCAGTTAACGAGAATGAGATGCCGCCAACTTAAAACTCATATCGACTCGATAATTGGTTCTCTACGAAAATTGTGTGAAAGATGATAAGTCAAGAGAGGAAACATAACGAGTTGATATCTTAATTTATCTGTGAAGAAAAAAAAAATACGCCGAACAAATGGACTAAATATTAATACATAATGAGATGACTAAACAGGGATGAATGGAAGAGAAAACATAAACCCCATAACAGAAATAATACAAGAATAAAAGATAATAAATGTCGATAATGATGATGATACATTTAAATATTTAAGAAGCAGATTGATTAATGATGACTCAGATGTACAAGAAGGACATTAATATCAGAATACCGATAGAGAAAAGAGCATTTAATGATAAAAACATTCCGTATCTAATTGGATGAGTTTCGGCCAAGACACAGCTATATCAAACATCATTAAAGAAAAGTTCTTTCTGCAGTTAACGAGAATGAGATGCCACCAACTTAAAACTCATATCGACTCGATAATTGGTTCTCGCTTCGGTTTTTCAGGTGAGAATCGTAAACATGTTGTTGATATCTTAATTTATCTGTATAGGTATTATTTGAGCTTGCGTGTAACAGCTTAGACCACATCATCACTTAACATCAGGTGAGATTGCGGTCAAACGCGCACAAATTATGATATAAAAAAAAATATATATATAAAAATAAATTGCTGTTCGTTAGTCTCGCTATAACTCGAGAACGGTTAAATCGTTTTTGCTAATTTTAGTCTTTAAATATTCGTGGAAGTCCAGAGAAGGGTTAAACGGTTATAAAATATGAAGAAATTGGATGTACAATAGTAATAGTACAATCTTATCATCCTCCACTGGTGCCTCGCCAGTGTAAACTGCTATCGCAGGCGGGTGCATCATTCCATTATCATACATAAAAAAAATTACACAGCATACATACATCCATACGGATTTTGTCACTATGGATTTCTTTGTGGAGTAAATTCTTAAATTATTCAGTAACCGAGAAGAAATAAATTTGTGTGTTTGTATAAATTACGGGGCGTGTGATCCGTGGTTGATATTCCATTAATAATAAACGCGGTTGGTTGTGCGTTTTTTTATTCCGCCATATCTCAGGAACGTGACAGTGTGAATAATTCACGGCCCGTATAAACAACTTGTGCTTATGTTTTCTTCAATTTATCATTTTTGTTATTTACTAGATTTAACTCGCGGCTTCGCCCCATTTTAATTTCTTTAATATCGATTTTACCGCCTTAATATAATATAACAAAGATTTGACTCACGGCTTCGCCCCATTTTAATTTCTTTAATATCGATTTTTCCGCCTTAATATAATATAACAATAATAATCTTAGGACAATTCACATAACACAAGCTTAACTTGGATCCATCTAGATCCAAGTTAAGCTTGTGTTATGGGTACTAGATAACTGATACAAATACATAGATTTTTTTTCATAAATACACACAAATACATAATATACATAGAAAACGCCGACACCGATACAAACAATTATACTCATGAATACAAATGTTTGTGCCGTGAGAGGAATCGAACCCACAACCATCAGAAGTATGGCGGTGTGCTAAACCATTAGACCACCGAGGCCGTCATGGTTGCAATTATATTTGTCACTATATGTACTTATTACACATGATAAAATGATGGGTGTGGTCAAATTTATGTTTATATGAGACTTTTTTATTATTATTTACTAGCCACTCGCCCCGGTTTCGCACGGGTGTACATGTAATATATATAAACCTTCCTCTTGAATCCGTCTATCTATTAAAAAAAAACCGCTGCAAAATCCGTTGTGTAGTTTTAAAGATTTAAGCATACATAGGGACAGACAGACAGCGACAGCGACAGCGACTTTGTTTTATACTATGTAATGAATGATGATATACATTTATTTCTCTTAGATATGACTTTTTTTTATTTGTATAATATTTGTTTCATAAATTGTGCTCCACATTTACTCTGTTCTTAATGTGTAAATTGTTCCGTGTATTTCTTATGTCATTATTGTATAAAAGAAGTTAATAAAATTCTATTGTATTCTATTTTTCATTTAAATTTATCTAAACAAAGTGCTAATTTAGAACTCAGTAATACTTAGTATCTATGTATCTATTGTCAAACTTCGGTTTCTAGAATTCTCTGCGCTGATAAACAAACTTGAGTGTCAGTTGACGGTTCATAAAACTTTATCTTAACAAATAATTAATCAGTTCTCAATTCAGAGAGCTTTTTGAGTGCTTATACTTGTAAATATTATTTATTTACGGTTTATTTTTTAATTATTTTTTATAAAGACACAGAGCTACATCGCAATCTTCTATGAATATCATATTCATTTAGTTTCGGAAAAATATAAACAGTTTCATAAGAGTTGGTGATTATACAAATTAAAGATTACATAGTAATAACAAACTAAACTAAAGTTAGTAATTCGTTTTATGGCAATTGAGCAAGGTTTTGCAACGACTACCAGTCTTTTCTAAATGTGTTTGAACAAAGATTCGTATAAAGACACTTTCTTTGTAAAAATAAGCTTATTATAAAATTGAATGTGTTGTAAATGATAATAATGTTTTTGTAGAAAATAACTTAAAATTCATAGCGCTGACATAATTATCTGATTGCACTAAGAATGAATGCGTAGCGATTTCTAAGATGATTTTCGCATGCATCTTACTTGTTATTATATTTATTTATTCAAAGTAATATTTAGTCATAAGAGCAACACACTGAAGTAATACATTTTCATAACAGTGCTTATCTATGACGTAGTGTGGTTATCACCAACAAAAAAAGTAATTTTGAAATAAATCTACTTAACCTACCCACAAAACGCAGCTGACTTTCATTAACCTTCATAATAAAATTTTCTTAATCATCTTAGACTTTACGACCTTTTCAATAATTGACGAAAAAAAGCCTCTGGCTCGCGGACTATAAATACAAAGGTATCCACGCGGAAGACTTTGTTCAAAGTCTACCGGTGAAAAAATATAAAAATACAACATGTATTTTTCACCGGTAGACTTTGAACAAAGTCTTAATACCCATTTAACTCCAAATATATGTTTTAACTGTGTGCACTCACATATAAAATTTGCACTCGTAGCTTAAAGAGTCCGCCTCATTACCGTTTCCACGATTAACCGTTTCAGCTTACAAGGCGACCAGAAAAATACATTTGCACATAAAAACGGCAGATCTAAGTGGCTTTTTAATTATGATAATATATTCTTTATTGCACTTTTAAATAGAGTAGAAAACTTAATAATTACACAGTATAAAATAAAGACGCTGTCGCTGTCTGTCTGTCGCTATGTATGCTTAAATCTTTAAAACTACGCAACGAATTTTGAAGCGGTTTTTTTTAATAGATAGAGTGATTCAAGGGGAAGGTTTATATGTATACTACATGTTGACCAGTGCGAAGCCAGGGCGAGTAGCTAGTTATATACAAAAGCGGGCAAAGGTGGAGTTATCTCTAAAAGAGATCTCTACCAGTCGATCGAGTCACTAGTGAAATTAATAATATAATGTTGAAGTGTCCAAAATTAAAAAAAAAACATTTAAAATTCAACAAATTAAATAATGTTCTAATTACATTATTACATAATATAAAATAAAGTCGCTGTCGCTGTCTGTCCGTCATATGTATGCTTATATATTTAAAATGACGCAACTGATATTGAAGCGGTTTCTTTTAATAGATAGTAATTCAAGAGGAAAGTTTATATGTATAATACATGTACTCCCGTGCGAAGCCGGGCGAGTAGCTAGTTATTATAATACACAATAATACATACATATATACATAATTAAGACCATTACGGGAAATTAACACTTTAGTGCATGAAAAACGGTAGTAAGTGTCCTATTCACATTCTTCGCTTGAAGTTATTGTACATAAACATAAGAAATAATACATTTATTGCAATGATGGCTCGCTCATCCGTCATACTCGTGAACGAATGCTGCTTGTGAGGACTGGTCTGTTTTGATTACAGTCATTGATTAGACTATTTCCTTTTGATAAAATTACAATAGCATATGCTGGTGATCACTCTAATCTCACTAATTTGATTCTCAAAATGAATCTGTATTTTTGTAAATTTGAAGACCATTTGAAAAGCCTAGCTAGGTTGACCTCCACGCGGTTTCTTCTGTAAAACATCGTGATAAATTCCTGGTGAATCTGTCACAATTGGGCAATTGACCGGAACCCATGCTCATCATATCATCCTCCCCTGGTAGAAACCACTGACCAGGATAAACCTATGAATAACCTATTTGAATAGTCTAGTCAGGTTGACCTCCACGCATTTCCTCTTGTAAAACATCGTGATAAATTCCTGATGAAATGAATGGCTGAAATGAGTGAAACAGGGCATCCCACACTAACGACTTTGTGTAAAGTCACAGTTAATAAATTAACATATATCTATATTCGTATCACTACTACTGATTTCATCTTATTGTGTGTTTATATTTGACCCTAATAAATTAGTGATAGTTGGACTTTTGTATTTACATACATTTTGTGTTGTAAATGTAAACTTACAAGGATTATTTAAAAGAGCAACACACAAGTTTCTTGCTCGTTCTTCTTGTGATGAGATAGCTTTCCGAATGAGCGATAGATTAAAAAAAATGTTATGCCTATTCAAAAGTGCTAAGTTTATTTGAATGGATTTTCTATTCTATTCTATTCTATATCTTCGAAATTCAAACCAGCGGTACTGTAGAGCGACAAACGATCCTGACAAATTATAAATGCCTCATATACTATGAAACATTACTGCTATTCGCTTAATAACGTTGTCAAAGGCTTTGAACGTACATATTTGCTTTCATGTACAATACCCCTTAACTTTGAGGTTTTAATAACTAAAGAGGGACTTAATATTGCACCTATATACTGCCGCTAGATTTAGCGGTCGAATGAACGCGACTGAGTCGAGCTCGAATATTGCATTTACTATTGTGAGGTTTACCACAGTCTACCAGCGAGACCACAAACTAGATAGACTCCAGCGTGCCACAAATGGATTTAAATAGAAGTAGCATTTTTCATGTCTGACTCCCACATATTTATTAGAGCCGTAGCATCAGTGAATTTATGAAGCAAAAAACTTATTATTTTTGTTTAAAATATTCTTGAACAGTAAATAGAAGTAGCATTTCATATGGATTCAAATGAATACTCGCATTTTTCATGTCTGACTCCCACATATTTATTAGAGCCGTAGCATCAGTGAATTTATGAAGCAAAAAACTTATTATTTTTGTTTAAAATATTCTTGAACAGTAAATAGAAGTAGCATTTCATATGGATTTAAATGAATACTCGTATTTTTCATATCTTCCTTGTACATACTTATTATTAGAGCCGTAGCATCAGTGAATTTATAGTGTAAAAATCCTTTTTATTTTTGTTTAAAAATATTCTATATATATTATGACCTATCTACATGTATTAGAAATTAGAGATTAGTGAATTTATAAAGCATTTATTTTTGTTCAAAAATCTTCTATATATATTGTGAAGAAATATTTTTAAACAACGTGCACAGATGTGTTTAAATATAATTAGAATTTATCATATGGATTTAAACGAATACTGACATTTTTCATGTCTTACTTCTAAATACATATCATTAGAGCCGTAGAATCAGTGAATTTTTGAAGCGAAAACTCTTTCTATTTTTGTTTAGTATATCTATATATATAGTCTTTCCTATATATATAAATAATATGTATTGTATATTACATATAATATTATATATTATATAGATACTAAGACTTGGTCTTCCCTAAGACCGTAAGGTTAACGTAAAAGCTGGAGCTCGTCTCAGCAACAAAAGAGATTGAGAGAAAATGGCAAGAGCTGCACCTATAAGAGCGCAGTTCTTAAATTATGAATGAATGAATGAAGTAGATAAATAGTAATAGTGGATGAGTTATATAACATTTCGTAAGGAATTACTCTGTTGATAGATGATAATCGCTTAAAAAATCATTTAGTACTTTTTCAGAGTATATACAATGTCTATAATCTACATATGTTTGTCGTATACGAACGTGTAAATGAAATTTAAATTATTAGAATTATTTTCCCGCTCTTTTTAACGTTCCATTTTCGAATTCGCAACATTCGTTGTCCGAAAAAAAAGTTTGGCGTTTAGTTTTAATTGAATTTTTGAGGGAACAAAGGAACAAACTAAAAGAGGCGTAACGTTAGTGTGAATAAGATTCATCGCCCGCAACTATTTCCAACAGTTTAAACTTTTTTAATCATTTTCCCCTGGCCAAGTTTGCACTGGCAGTTCAACAGTGTAATGAAGTTTGTGACATTTTCAAGTTGCTGTGGATTAGTGGCGCTATTATAAAATGTAACGTTTGCCACTTTAAGTGGGCGCATAACAATTATGTGTACTTTGAAGCATTTCTAAAGTACTTCATTAAAACTTATATATTAAACTAGTAACCGGCTCTGACTTTATACGGATATTGCAAATAACTGTAATTGAAACGTTCAAGAAAAGAGCTTATTCCTTCTTAAAAGGATGGCAACGCACTTGCAATTCCCTGGCGATACGGATGCTCATGGGCGGCGGTAATTACTTACCATCAGGTCTTCTTCTTCGTTTCAACGGCAACCAAATACATATATTTAAATATATTTTCCCCAGAACGCTGCGACAACCCTTGCGCACTCCGTCGCATCCCTTAGGTCCCCCCTTGTGCAGACTGCTGGGCACAAAGGACAAGCCAGCAGGTGTGCCATAGTCTGGGATGGCGCTCCGCAGTCACAAGCCTCCCCTAAAGCGGCACCTTTTTAACCTAGCCTGCTTTCGGCTGGAGAGGACCACAAAATCCGCTCCTCCAAAGTTGCCGGTCCCAAGCCCGGATAAATAGCGAGGGTCTTTGTATACAGTATATGTATGTATATTATAAAATAACTTACAAGTAGTATATTTATATTAATATATCCTTCTTCTCTTTCAAACTATCATACTTATTTCAATCAGCTGCACCTAGTAGGTGAGTCTGCAGCACATATGTATATATATTGTATCAATAGTGTATTTATAAATAAAATGTGCCTGGGCAAGCACCAGAACTAATTATAGCCTTCTTATATATACTTACCTATATACTATTAAATTTAAATAGCTTCCTGCACCTACCTGCGCTAAGGCCTGCGCAGTTGAGCGCCGTAAGCGGGGAAGACGGGATCCTGGGAGGTTGAGTCAATCGGAGGTCGGAGCAGTTACCTCCGGGCGACAACACGCCTCCTTTGGCCCATATTTCTGGCGAAACGGTCGCCTGAGCAGCCAGCCACTGCTCGGGAAATGGTCCAGTGCTTTACCGTCACAGGAGCACGGCGAGGAGTGGGAAGGTCTCTTCGGAGAAGGTAGTCGGCCATGCTGACGGGGTAAGGCACTGTGGAAGTTCTCTAGCCGCAGTTGTCCGAACTCCCGATGTCGCGCAAAGACGCCACCTTTCTGCTCCTAGATCCACTCGAGAAGATCCTGGTGCCATTGCGGCATCCCCATTTGCGGGCTCCGAGGAGGGTGGGACATCGAGTGGACGACTTTTAAATATTCTCACAATATGGACATCATCGATGACATTGAGAAACTGCTTGAAGGAAGTACCTTGGACGAAAATGAACGCCAAGAACTTTCATCCGATGACGGAAACTGTTTGGAGATGGTTGTTGAGCCTACAGGGACGGATGACCTAGGTCTAACGCCCAAAAAGGACTCAAAGCCAAAACCAAAACGAAGGAGGTTAACAGGAGCAGCGCGGAAACGCCTAAAACTGTTAATAGCCGCCAACATCAAGGCTGATGAAGCTTTAGAACTCTGCCGGAAGCCAATGCGAGACCAGCCCTCAGAGGTAAGATATCAAGCGCCCACGGTCAGAGGAGGTGTCCCCAAAGGAGCATACGCACAAAGCGCCTCGCGTGGCGCAGCCGACGCCCACCGGGAAAGGTACCCAGGCAGCGGAGACTGCAAAGTCACCAGCGCCTACTGTACCTCAGACACCTAGAGTCACATACCAGGCACTTGCGACACCAGGTGGCTCTTCAAGCCCAATGGTGTTTGCACCAACAAGTGTCACTAGTAGCTCAACTAAGCGCTCTACGAATACGGCCCACCAGTTGCGAACGCCTGCACCCAAGCAGCGCGTAACGACTACAGGGACGAACGTAAACGCAAAGGAGGAAACTGCAACCTATAAGGATGCTCTCAAATCGTTCCGAGTGGGGATCCGACACACGGCCCCAATGACGGACGAAATGATGAGCATGGTGCGCTCCTCAGTTCTCCGGGAAGTTGGCAAGATCACGGAAGCTGGGAAGGGCCCTCGATTTGTAGGTTGCAGTTTCAAACCTGGTTGGCTGCTAATCACTTGCCAGAATGAGCCGACCAAAATATGGCTGGAGAGCATAACGCCCTCCCTAAAACCCTGGGCCGACGCAGAACTCTCTGTGTTGGACGAGAGAGCGATGCCCAAACCAGCCATTGGAACGGCCTTCATCCCCAGTTCGGAGACAAGGTCGGTCGATGAGGCACTCAGAATGCTGAAGTCCCAAAATGACTGCCTAAATTCCGAACTGTGGAAAATACTCAACCGTAAGGCTGAAGAGAACGGTACAGTCCTGACCGTATCTCTGGACGAGCCTTCGGTTGACTTCCTCAGAACACAGGACTATAAAGTCAACCTTGGCTTTAAAAAGGTCCTGTTCCGGGTCAAGGGATCTCCACGCCTACACAGCAGCCTACTTCGGACGGTAATGGAAGATCTGCCACAGGAATACCCACACCATCCGAAGCGGCGAAGGGCGTAGACACCAACGCCAAACCCGCCAGAGGCAGCTTTCCCCAGCCAAAGGGGACCTCGCAGACGAGGATCCCCAGTTTTAAGACGGGACGGAAAGATCGCGGCAGGAGCGCCACAGCTTCCAATCGCAACCCAAAGGGACGCCCACGTCCCACAGGGAAGGCGAAAGGAAGCTGCTAACACGC
This sequence comes from Achroia grisella, assembly GCF_030625045.1. NCBI lineage: Eukaryota > Metazoa > Arthropoda > Insecta > Lepidoptera > Pyralidae > Achroia > Achroia grisella. Next base: position 2,058,257 of record NW_026713043.1, on the reverse strand, counting down.
CCACACGCAAGCAATGTATCAGAGCCAACATTGTCCAGGTCAACTTACATCATGCTATGGCAGCAACAGCGGTCATAGAAAACCTCTTCCGCAAAAACGACCTGGACCTTGCTCTGATACAAGAGCCATGGCTCAACAAAGCCACGCCTTTAGGCCTCAATGCCTCAGGTAATATTCTTTTTAATACCACTGGCACTAAACCTAGAGCATGCATTCTTTTTAATAAGAAACTAGATTTTCTGACTGTTCCAGAACTATGTACAGATGACCTAGTGACAGCCTTCGTCAATTTCCCTGGATGCACAGGGTCAAAAGTACTGGTCTGCTCTGCATACCTACCTGGACATGATGAAAACAACAAAATCATCAAAGACCCGACAACCGGCCTACAGCCTGTGGTGGAATACGCCCGTAAGCACAAGGCCGAACTCCTCGTGGGCTGCGATGCAAACGCCCATCACACAAACTGGGGAAGCTCTGACATCAACACCAGAGGTAAGTCACTTGATGATTTTATACTAACCAACTGTCTTCAAATCCTAAATACAGGGTGCACACCGACGTTCGTCACTGCCACAAGACAAGAGGTACTAGATATAACACTCGCGACCGACAAACTGGCCGAATATATCACTCATTGGCATGTCAGCAATGAGAACTCCATGTCTGATCACAAGCACATCAGATTCACAATTGAGGCTGCAACAGACTCAAACCCCATACTCTACAGAAACCCAAAGGCTACAGATTGGCCTAAATACAGAGACAGTCTTACAAGCCTAATTGCGGACCTTCCGAAGAGTATCAAATCTCCTCTAGAACTAGAACTCGCTGTGGACATACTTCTAAGTGGCATAATAAGTGCCTACCAGAACAACTGTCCCATCAAAACCAAAACCGCCAAATGTAAAACACCCTGGTGGAATAAGAGTCTAGAAAAGCTGAGGAAGAAAACTCGCAAATTATCCAACAGGGCTAAAAAGGGACCTTTCGAATGGGCCCAATATAGTAAAGCCCAAACGGAATACTACTGCGAAATTAGGAAAGCCAAAAGAGCATCATGGCGTGCTTTCTGCGAGGAGATAACTCAGACTCCCCAAGGATCCAGATTACACAAAATGCTTGCCAAGGCGCCAAATAACCAAATTGGACTTATGAAAAGGCCCAATGGTACCTATACGACATCAGAGGAAGAAACTCTACAGCTGCTATCTACAACCCACTTCCCTGGCTCGGTTCATATCTCAAGAGATAAGGAGAACCCTCCAAGCTCACATCTACAAAAGCCCAACCATGAGGCGTGGAACAGAGCTGCGAGGATTTTTCGACCAAAACAAATTATATGGGCTATAAAATCTTTCAAGCCATATAAATCATCGGGAGAAGATGGAATTTTCCCGGCCCTGTTACAACAAGGGCTTGACATCCTATCTCCCTATCTGGTAAGAATATTTAGAGCCAGCTTTGCCTGGGGTTTTATACCAGAACCATTAACGAAGGTCAAAGTTACCTACGTACCGAAAACCGGTCGAGCAAGAGACTACTCGCAGCCAAAGTCTCACAGACCTATAAGCCTAACCTCTTTCATAATAAAAACCATGGAAAAGGTTCTGGACCAACACATTAGAGCTACAATCCTCGAAAATGCTCCCCTGCACAGGAATCAACATGCCTACCGCAAGGGACATTCCACAGAGACCGCCTTGCTCGAACTCACCGACAAGGTCGAGAAGGCCTTTGAGGACAAACAAATAGCTCTATGTGCATTTCTCGATATTGAGGGTGCTTTTGATAACACGCCCATAGAGACCATCTCACAGGGACTCATCCGCAAGAAAGTGGATGAAACCACCACTCAATGGATCAAAGCAATGCTCTCAAATCGAACCATTAAAACTACTCTTCACAACAGTACGTTAGAAATCCGACCTACCAAAGGATGCCCTCAAGGAGGCGTTTTATCGCCACTGCTGTGGCTACTAACGGTAGACCAGCTCTTAGATGTTATGACCAAAAACCAATTTGAGGTACAAGGCTACGCAGACGATTTAGTAGTCATGGTCAGAGGGTTCTGTGCAACAACAATATCAGACCGCATCCAAAGAGCACTAAACATCATAGTTAAATGGTGTAAGGAAAATGAATTATCAGTAAATCCTGATAAAACAGTAATTGTTCCGTTTACAAAAAGGAAGAAACTTGACAAACTTGTCATGCCTAAAGTAAATGGAAGAATATTAGAGTGCTCCAAAGAAGTCAAGTACCTGGGCGTAACCTTCGACCAAAAACTGACATGGAACACACACATAGACAACATAACTCAAAAGGCGAAAACATCCCTAGGTATAAGCCGACGGGTAGCGGGGCCCAGATGGGGAATCAACCCCAAAATTGCCCTATGGCTTTATACAGCAGTGGTGAGACCGCTTACCACCTATGCCTGCGCAATCTGGTGGAGGAAAACCCTCCAATCCACAGCTGCCACCAAGCTAAACAGCCTACAGAGAATTGCTTGTCTGAGATTATTACAGGAGCCATGAGCACCACGCCGGGAGCAGCTCTAGACGCATTATTGGACTTGACGCCCCTTCCTCTATTCATACAGGAAAAGGCGAAAGCCAATATGCTCAGAATAAGTTCCCAAAGGAGGATATCTTGGCATTCCCTGGCCATAAAAACTATACAAGACTCGATTATGAGTGATCCTATTCTGGGAATGCCTGAAGACAACATGGCACCAGAGTGTAACTTTGTACAATATTACAAAATCGAAATATCTGGAAGAGACGAATGGCAAAATAACCATACACCGTCTCACTCAGAGCATGACCTAGTCTGGTTTACAGACGGGTCCAAAATAGGAGATGATGTAGGATGTGGAATATGTGGTGTAAAACCCAAAATCTGCAACTATATAGGCTTAGGAAAATACGCCTCAATCTTTCAGGCAGAGACTTACGCCTTAATTAGATGTCTGGAAGTAATCCTAAGCCTCAACTACATCAATCAGAACATATACATTTATTCGGACAGTCAAGCTGCTCTACTAGCACTTAACTCGTACGAAATCCGTTCTAAACTTATTAGAAACTGTATCCTGCTACTAAATGAAGTAGGAAGCAGAAATAATATTATACTGAGATGGGTCCCCGGGCATTCAAATATTGAAGGCAATGAGAATGCCGACCATCTGGCAAAGTTAGGGGCAAAAACCGTCCAACTGGGCCCCGAACCCTTCTGTGGTGTGCCTCGTTGCCTAAAACTGGGACATCTCAAATTAATAACCAAACGAGAAGCACTGAATCACTGGCAAGAAATGCCAGGATTAATACATTCAAAAGACCTTATATCGGGCTTCTCGACCAAATACTCCAATAGATTACTGCAATTGAGTAAAAACAACATATGCATGATGACTAGGGCCCTCACAGGACACTGCAAATTGAACAAGCATATGGCTAAGCTAGGCCTATGCACGACAAGTATCTGCAGATTCTGCCAAACTGAAGAGGAAACGCCGCTTCACATCCTATGTGGTTGTAGCCCACTCATGCATAAACGAAATATCTCCTTTGGAAAGTTTACACTCTTTCCCGAGGAGATAAAAACGATCGCTCCTAAGAATATCCTTCAATTCTTGTCCCTGACGGGTCTAGGTAGCGAACTCTGAAAAGGGCGAGCACAATAGATCTATGTAGGTCGCAGTGCTACAGGTGCTACACATCTGACAATAGCCCAAACAACCCAATAAAAAAAAAAAAAAAAAAAAAATAAAGCAGGACCCCACTTTACGAAGTTGTACCTGCAGCGGCCTATCTGGGTTCGTAGTCTATTGAGCGATTTCTAAATGGGCCATTGCAGGTCGCTACCTGATGGCAGGTGTTCGGCTGGCTGAATAAAGTCCAAAGGAGCAGGATGATTTAACTTCCATAAGTCTACTTTGGCTTTATGTGGGTCCCTCTTAAAAAACTCTTCCTCCTTTTTAAGCGGACATTGGGAATAGTGTGGTTATGAAGTGGGTGGCGGGAATCGGTTTCTTGTCTCCTTTTTTCCATCTCGCACAACACCTGTCGTCGAACATCTGGTGGAGCAATTCCTGTGAGTGGATACAGCATATTTAGGGGTGTTGGTTGGAGGCAGCCCGTTATAATACGACATGTCTCATTGAGAGCATTGTCGACCTCTTTCGCGTGGGTGGACCGATGCCACACTGGCCATGCATATTCACCCATGGAGAAAGCCAATGCCAGGCCAGACATACGTAGGACATGCGGCGCCGCGCCCCAGGACGTGGATGTTAAACACCGCAATAGATTGTTCCGTACCATACCATCAGGTGAGCTGCACTGACATATTGTACATCTCATCATCAGAAATCACTCTGTTGTGAAATTAAAATCAAATGAATATCCATAATAAAAATCAGTTTAGTAGTTTTAGAGATTATGTCAAATATACAGATAGATGCAACGGTGGACTTTAATTTATGACATGTATAGGTATAAGATATTAACAATGTATAATGTATGTAACATGTGGAGGTTACTCTATTCTCCCTAATTTGAATTTGAAAATGAAATTTTTAGACATGTACTCGTACGTACAAGCTCATTGAAAAGAATAAGAGCTAAGTTTCTTGTCAGTTCTTCTCATCTCGAAATCATTCCGAACTGACCGCAGATTTGACATATCATATGAGTCTGTAATAGATCTACATGAATAAAGATATTTTAATGTTGTTTTTTTTTTAATTTGATAATATTATAGTATAGGCGGTAAGTGTACTTGTCAAATTTTTATTTAGGTATATATTTTAGTGTCTTCAATAAATATATACACATGTATGAATATTGTTATATCTTATATATAAAAATCTCGTGTCACAGTTTTCGTTCCCATACTCCTCCGAAACGGCTTGACCGATTCTCATGAAATTTTGTGAGCGTCTGTGAATTGAGTAGGTCTGAGAATCGGCCAACATCTATTTTTCAACCTGATAGAGATATTCAGTGGATTACGTATACAGTTGTAAATATAATTTACTTCGTTCCGATTGCAGTTGCACGTTACATACAAACTGTTACTTAGCAACAATACTTATTTTAAATGTGATGGATTATACTTTTTCTACTTCAATCAATGTGCCTAATACAACCCCCTAAATGTTAGGGGTAACCCACCCTTAAATTTTTTTTTTATTTTAAGGCAAAACAACGTTTGCCGGGACAGCTAGTATATATATACATGTATATATATATTGTTATATACAAAAAAAATCAATTTAAAATATAATGCTTTCATTGTATTACAAATTCCCGCTAAAATGTAATGTTTAATTAAGCCCATCCTTATGGCTGGCCAAGGAAACTCCCCATAAAGCCACCTCCATCACTTTTTATACGTTTTTACGAGTCGAGCTTTCGGAGTTTTTGAAACACTGAACTGAATAAAGTTAATACGGTTTTCGAAGGATTTATTATTAAGAATTTCTTTTATCTGACAATAAAAGAAAGTAATTGTACGTTGTATTTTCATATTTGTACGTAAACATATAATTAAAAATTACAATATTTATAATACTGGCCATCACAACTTTTGAATTTAGAATGTGTCATTTTTTTTATTTATATACATTTAGTTTTGACCGAAGACAATACCTGAATGGGCCGTGTCCATTGTATATTGTCAAGCACAATGTACAGATTTTGAATTTATTATATGTAATTTTTTATAACAATAACTGTTGTTTTCTAAAGTCGTGTAAAATTACCGAGCAAGTATTCACTACGTTTAGCAACTGTATACATATGACGGTTATATGTGAAGTATATTGAGTGGTATATAATTACACCTACAATTATTATTATTATTATTACGTTAATGATATTCTGCTATAATATGACAGGATAATTATCATATCATTATATAGTATAAAACAAAGTCGCTACTGCTGTCTGTCCGTCCCTATGTATGCTTAATTCTTTAAAACTATGCAACGGAATTTGAAGCGTTTTTTTTAATAGTGATTCAAGAGGAAGCTTTAAATATATAATACATGTACACCCGAGCGACATCGGGGCGAGTAGCTAGTAATAAATATATTAGGAGCTTTTATCATTTATCATATGATAAAAGCTCCTAATATAAATGTGTCTAAAATGTATCAAAACTTCTCTGACATGAGTTATACGTAGATGTGATCACGAAACTCCCTGTTGCAACTTCCCAGCACTTTTTTCGTTTAAACTTACAATAGGCTAAGGAAACTTTGCACGCAGTCAATATCGATTAGGTAATTCTGAGTCCATTTTGTTTTTCCGAAGTTGCAAACAAAAAATTAACTTTGGTCTACTTTAGTAGTTTCCTTTGATGGAATAATAATAAGATATATTGTGTTATATAAGTGAGGAAATTTCCAATACTGATATACAATATTTGCTCATATATAGATTTACTAGAGTTTGATAAGAAATGGAAATAATCTTTATTAAAATAAACTCAATACAAACACTTTTGAATAGTCATATTTTTTATTCTACCACTCATCCGGAACGCAGACTCATCACAAGAAGAATGTGCAAGAAACTTGTATGTTGCTTTTTTGAATAAATGTTTGTTTTATATAAGTAATTATATAATAACAAGTTAGAGGCATACGATAATCGAAATAGCTACACACTCATTTTTAGTGCAATCAGATAATATTGTCAGCGCTATGAATTTTAGAGTTTTAGGTACTTATGTATCGTATTACAAATCTTTGTTGTCTAGTAGTTTACTATCCTGAATTACGTCGAAGAGGTCGTGAGTTAAAATCTGGTTATCATATAAAATAAAATCATTCTGTGTAATCTTTTTTTATTTAAATTTTTTGGTTTACCAAAAATTATAAAATTCATAGCGCTATGAATTTTAGAGTTTTAGGTACTTATTGTATCGTATTACAAACCTTTGTGGTCTAGTAGTTTACTATCCTGAATTACGTCGAAGAGGTCGTGGGTTCAAATCTGGTTATCATATAAAATAAAATCATTCTGTGTAAACTTTTTTACTTGACTTTTTTAGTTTAGATTATTAAATATTTTGACTTTATTCACTTAAAGTCACTATTCCACGCGGACAAAGTCGCGAGCAAAGCTAGTCCATATATAATGTATAAAGTCATAAATATATATACATATATATGTATTATATGTTTATATAGTGTCCGCTTCATAAGAATTGTGCGCAACGAAGGCAGTGAAATTGCGGTGCGTGGGTGTTGCGAAATTACACTGCTTTTTAATGCGAAAAAAGGGTTGTAAGGGGTTGGAAAGGAGATAAAAGGTTGTATGGAAGTGTAGTAATTTATATATAACTTTTAATGTTATAAACGATGTAAGTTTAGATAGGGTAAGGGGAGAGGGGTGCATAGGAATAGGAAACACTAGGTTAGATTATTAATTTTTTCACTATTTTACGTGGTCGAAGTCACGGGAAAAGCTAGTAGTAACTGTACATATTCCATATATAATGTATAAGTCATTGGCATAAGTACATAAATATAGATATAGATATAGATATAGATATAGATATAGATATAGATATAGATATAGATATAGATGTAGATGTAGATATAGATATAGATATAGATATAGATATAGATATAGATATAGATATAGATATAGATATAGATATAGATATAGATATAGATATAGATATAGATATAGATATAGATATAGATATAGATATAGATATAGATATAGATATAGATATAGATATAGATATAGATATAGATATAGATATAGATATAGATATAGATATAGATATAGATATAGATATAGATATAGATATAGATATAGTTATAAATATAGACATAGATCTATATCTATATATAGATATAAATATGTTTACATACTGTCCGCTTCATAAGAATTGTGCACAATGAAGGGAAGAAATTGCGGTGCGTGGGTGTTGCGAATTTATATTGCGTTTTATTACTCCTGTGAACATAAATTCGATAATTTTGCAGCCCTCGTGCTCAAATGAATTTTCTGCGCCGCTCCTTTGCCGGATTATTGTAAAGTAGAAAAATACGACTTCACAACACCGTAACGGCAATAATTTTATCACGTTCACATCATTAATTTTGTTATATTTTTCAACGGCTTATGTGCTCCTTATATACTTAGTTATACTTGTGAAAGGTTGGTGATAAATTCAACCCCTAAGGGGATAAATTTACGCGAGCGAAGCCGCGGGCAAAAGCTAGTTATGACATAAAATGTATGTTGCAGAAGTTTGATATAATCATGTTTATTATTGAGTACAAGATATAAGTTCTGATTTGACCATAACAGTCCCTACTATCTACTGACTTTAAAAAGAACTATATTTTTTAACATTATTGTCTGTCTATCTGTTTGTTCCGGCTAATCTTTGAAATGTCTGGACCGATTTTGATTGGACTCTTTTTGGCAGGTAGCTGATGTAATAAGGAGTAACTTAGGTTAGTTTTACTATAGAAAAAATTATTTTAGTTAAATTCCACGCGGACGAAGTCTAAATAATAAATCTAAACTCTTGCCAGTACTATGAAATAATTTGGGGAACTATTTACAAGTTATTGAATCAATGTACACTCGGGGTAGCGACTTATTTAATATCCGTCGGCCATTTGTCAACCCTTCCTGTTTGCCGCAGACGAGGGCTCGTAATATTTGTGGATAGTTGTCAAATCTGAGTTAGATCCATGTCCTTTTGCACAATCGCAATGTAACGATAGCTACGCATTGAATAATATGTTGACAGCTCTATTTATTTAATTTAGACCGCACCGGTGGTCTAGTGGTAAGCACACCGCCTTTAAAGTCGCGGATTCGATTCCCAGCACTGTACAAACATTTGTATTCATGAGTATGATATATATGCGTATGTGTATATCTTATTAATATTATAAACGCGAAAGTTTGTGATGGATGGATGTTTGTTACTCTTTCACGCGAAAACTAATGGACCGATTTCGATGAAACTTTACAGTAATATAGATTATACATAGGAATAAGACATAGGCTATAAATTTCTGTATGTATATTGTTTATATATAAATATGTGTATGTTTGTCAATAATGGTCGATATTAAATGTTTTTCTTTCTTCTTTTTTTTCTATGATTGTTTGTATCGGTGTTTGTATTTTCTATGTATATTATGTATATCTATACAAAAGAAGTATCTATTTCTGTCAGTTGTCCAGTACCCGTCTGCTTAGTTTGTGACTAGATGGCGCTCTGTGAATTGTACTGAGGTATATACGAAATTGGCGTTTTGTAAGGGAGTAACCTGAAGTATTTTTTTTCAAAATATAATAATGTAAAATATGTACCATTGCTATATATATGCACTTTTGCCATCTCATAGGTATTTCATTGATCCCTTTACTAAAAAAAACCATTTGGACGGGAATTAATAAAATCTTTGAAGGCAGTTTGAACTCTGCCCCACCGGAGTTGAGTTTTTTCCCAATCAGTTTTCAGTACAAATTTAGAAAAAAAAAGGTAATCTGTTGGAGCAAGGTCCGGGGGTACGGTAGACATTTTAATTGAAGCTCTTCTAATTTGGTAACTGTCTGTTGTGCAGTGTGTGGTCTAGCGTTATCCTGAAGCAGCAGTGGCCTACGGTGATTGACCAGCCTCGGTTGTTTAGCAGATATCTTTTCCATCATGGTTTGCAATTGCTGATAATACACATCTGTTGTAATCGTCTGCCCAGATTTAAGAAAGATGAAGTGAACAACACCGGCACTAGTCCACCAAACGCTCACAAGTAATTTTTTTGAGTCAATTTTCGCTTGAGGCAGGATTTGGTTGGTTCGCCAGGGTTCAGTCACTGCGATGAGCGTTTCCGATTATCGTACAAGATCCACATTTCATCAAAGGTCTTTCTATTTGTACGGTTAGCTGGTAGAGAATGCCATATGGCATTAAGCTCGCCTTTTGTACACGTGTTTTTGTACAATAAAGAATAAAAAAAAAAAGGTAATAATTCGATTTAAAATCCCTTAATTATTATGCCGGTTGACTAATGTAACGCAGCAGTCTACGCGCGTTTGTCAATTTGCTCCACTCAATTCACGAGGGGCCCACCTTTCAAGCTTTTTTACCTTCCCAATTTACTTCGTGGATTAAAACAGTTTTGTCACTAACACTGCAGCCTGCAGCTAACTCGGACGTAGTTTGCGAAGGATTCGCTTCCACAACAGCCTTCAACTCTTCATTATCAACCTTGGACTTTGACCGCCCACGGGGCTTGTTTTGCAGCTCGAAATTTCCAGAACGAAAACGTTAGAACCAAAAACGCACTGTGTTTACCTTTGTGACACCACTGCCATATAAGTCAATAATCCTTCGAGTCATTTCTGCAGTACTGGTCCCACGGCGGAACTCGTACTCATAAATAACGCGATATTTTAAGTTTTCCATTTTGTAAACTGAGTGACGCAAAGAAAAAACCAAAGACGGAATAAAACATGTGGATTACGGTTTTCAAAAAACGAATGCATGAGTAAATAGCTGTATAAATTTGAAATTAGAATTCTTAACAAAGAGGAAATATTTGAGATCAAAGTGGCCAGTACGACAAAACACCAATTTTATATGTAAGGACGTAATGTATATGTATATTATAGATATATATTTATACTGTATTCCTCAATAAAACTTGAACAAGAAGCGAGCTTAATGCCGTATGATGAAATTACAGAATTACTTCTACTTTAATGGTTACGGTTTCGATACATGTATAATAATAAACGCTTTCAACATTGGGTTTTTATCGACTTTATTACTGGCTGTTTTTATGTATTTCTTCTACTTGTAATCTTAATAATATTATAAACGCGAAAGTTTGTCAGTATAGATGTTTGTTACTCTTTCACGCTATTGAACGGATTTTCATGAAACTTTACAGTCATATAGCTGTACAATTCTATATAAAAAGTAAATGTAACTGGCAGCCTACAAATACATGCGTTGCCATGTCCGCAAAAAATAATAAAAAAAAAAAGTTGAAAAAAAGAATAAAATTCAAATTAAGAGACATTATCGAAACATTGCATTTTTGTTTTATACATATACTAACTACTCGCCCCGGCTTCGCCCGGGTGTACATGTATACATATAAACCCTCCTCTTGAATCCATTAAAAAAAATCATTTCAAAATCCGTTGCGTAGTTTTAACGACGGACGAACAGACAGCGACAGCGACTTTGTTTTATACTATGTAATGATTTAATTCTACAATCATCCCTCAAATACTCAACTGGGCTTAAACAAATATACATCAGAATAATATATAGACTATAAATTTCATGCGAGTGAAACCGAGGGCACAGCTAATATGTGTATATTAACGCACGTATAATAGTCTGATATTTTGTATTTTATACAATTATGATGGCATAGAAGGCCTATGAAAGCCTGAAATGGCATCATAGTTGTATAAAATACAAATTAATTTTTGAAGGGTTAACTCACATATAACACCCCTTTTTTGCTTTTTTTTTTCACGTCAGGAAAATCCCTCATGGAGAACCAACCGCTTAGGGATGAATGGATACTGCCGGACTCCTACTTAAAACCTGACGACTGTTCCTCCTCGACATAATCGCCGTGGCCATGGGATACGCATTCACCAAGACCACCGGCATGGTTCCCATCGAAGGGACCTCCATCTGGGCATGCAGGGAACAGTGTCTGCACGCCATCAGACCCTAAAACCTCCCCGGCGAGCTTCGGACTGACATATAACACCCCTGGTTAAATGCGAATTAACCCTTAAAAACCTTACAAATATTAAAAATACACCCTTCTTGAAAACCCCATGTTGAAGTCACCAGCGAAAACCTGACAGGTTGTTCATTCCACAAAAATGTACGCGGAAAGAAGCTCCTCTGAAACCGCACTGTCCGAGATCACTTATTTTATTTTTTATTTTTTTTTATTTTATTTATTTAAGCTTTGCATTCCATAATTTTACAGTAAATAGATAGACAGGTACATTTCAAAGTAGGTTAATTATGGACCCTGTTGGGCACTGCAAGCGGAAGAGAAGAGAGGAGGACGAGTTATTTTTTATATAATATATAATAATAATAAAAAAATAGTAATAATAATTAATAATTTGAAACTTATGTTCCAGTGTGTGAGGATGAATTTCCTGTTGATGGCGAGCGGTGCGATAGTAAAAGGCAGCTGTAGTCATCGATCTGCATAACACAATATGATGTTAATTTCTCTTATAATTAAAATATCAGGTACTAGTTGACCCGCGCAATTTTGTCTGCGTTTCATTCCACCACATTTTGCAATATTTGTCATTGCTGCTCCGCTCCTATTGGTCGTAGCGTAATGTCATATAGCTTAAAGCCTTCCTCGACAAATGGACTATCCAACACAAAATATGAATACGAGCTGAGTTTCTTGTCAGTTCTTCTCATCTCGAAATCATTCCGAACTGACGGTAGAATTGACATATCATAAGACTCTGTAATAGACCTACATGAATATGAATATTTTGAATTTTCATTAAAAAAAAATATTTATTCAATTCGAACTAGTAGTTCCTGAGATTTGCGCGTTCAAACAAACAAACAAAAATTTTCTTTAATTCTAACTAGTAGTTAATGAGATTAGCGCGTTCAAACAAACAAATTTATACGTATAATTAGTAAAATTTGCTATATTTATTTGCTGAGTTCCCGATATTTCGGTAGTGTTTCAACCACCATCCTATATCACTGTAAAACTGAGTTTACCCGTGATCATAGCAAATAAATATAAAACGTGGTAAGATCCCGTGATTTTTACTAATTATACGTATAAAACCGCGTCAAGTTTAAAACAGTATAAAACAAAAAAACTCTTCAGCTTTATAATATTAGTATAGATTTAATGTAGAGGTCTGTAACATCGGATCTTGTTACCGTCCAAACATTGTTCCAGACCCCTGGTCCCAGTAAACATAGTCTAAATATCCCCTGTAGCTCGTCCAATTTGCATTTCCCCATCTTTATTAACTATTCGTAGATACTATATTACATTTCATAATTCCTGTGTTCATTTTAGCGATCTACTGTATGAAGAGTCGTGACTCATTAAGAGAGAAATTCAAAGAGGCAAGTATTCTCACCGTTGCTTCTCAATTTATATATTCAAATATCCTATATGTTCATAAAAATCTTGACTTATTTCCAAAAAACAGCAATATTCATAATATTAATACTAGATTTAAAGACAAACTTGCTGTCCCCAAGTATCGTTTAGAAAAAGTTAATAGGTCTTTTATGGGAATAGGTATAAAAATTTACAATAAGATACCAAAGGATATGTTGGAATTACCCTTAAATAAATTCAAAACATCTGTTAAATCATATTTACTGAGCAAAGCCTATTACTCACTAAACGATTACTTGAAAGACGAGTGTGCATGGCAATAGTTGTTCATGCACTGAATTTTCATTTAATGTTAGACATAAACTGGCTTTAAAAAAAAGTAATTCAATTGAGTTTCTTGCCAGTTCTTCTCAATTGGATCTATATACCGAACTGGACGGTAGGGAAAAAAAAATAAAATTGGAATGTAAAAATTTGACGTTCATAAGCGGCTAAAATGTCCTACATGAATAAATGATTTTTTAATTTGAATTTGAATTTGAATTTAACCGACTTTAAAAATGATAAGCGTTTCAACAAGACGGTATTAATTTTTATATACGAGTATGTCACGGAATATCTTCGCTGTAATGAATATTCATCTCGAATTCATTGTATAATATAATAAAAAAATTCCGTTAAGACCGTATAATGTTTATATTTATATAGGTAAATAACAATATAAGAAAAATACTTAGTGAATGGAAATTTATGAAAAGTGATCAGCAGACACTGCTCTTGTTATAATGATATGTTGTACTATTATTCATATATTTATAGTAATAATAATAATAATCTACATTCCACTACAAAAGGCTGGTATCTTAGATACATGTGCAATAGTCCGTCGCTTCTTAAATGCCACAGAATGAAACATCCAGCAGAATAAAGTAACGAGAGACTTGGCATGTCCCGTCCTCGGTACTAGTCACCAGCTTAGGCTACGAAAAAGAGAAAAATAATAATAATAACAAAGCGTAAAAATCCAGCAAAAGCTATGAAAATAAACCATACAAATAATAATAATAGTAAGTAGAAAATTAATTACAAAAGGAGGTCTTATCGCTATAAGCAATTTCTTACAGACAACCTGGAATATAGGACTAATGTACACAGAAATGGTAAGAGGCACATACAAAACACTATAATTATTATATAAATATAAATGGACATAGGGGCAAGTGGGGCAGATTGATGTACAAAAATTCAAAGCCATTTTTTATATACTAAAAACATCACATTTCAACTTTTTTTTCCGTGTGCATTGGTAAAAATTCAGTTTTATGTTTTGGTACAAAATAACCGGTTAATTATATTCGATATAACAATGTATTGATTTCCGTAAAAATCAGTTTTGCATCATTCTGCCCCATCTACGGGGTACTTTGATACATGCATTGAGGCACTTTGATACAGAGTGGAAATTGTATGAATCTGATTTAAATAATAACACTTTCATGTAAAATAATACATTTATTGTGAAATAATTCATTTTCAATCAGTTTTACATTTTAACAAAATATAACCACTTGTTTCTTAACTTAACTAATAATTCAGAATATCACCATTATTCAAAACAGGATTGCTAAATAAAAACAAATTATACTTGACTCATTTATTCAAAAATAGATATAATAATCTAATTGGTTAACATAAATTATAAAACTAAACTTTTCCATACGATTTTGTAGAGTTTCAGTTTGATACTTGTCATCTGATAATTCACACAGATACAAATTAAGCTAGCCAAAACTTGTGTTATGGATACTAGATAGCTGATACAAATACACAGATATTGTTTTTTCATAAATACCGGCCATCCGAGTTTTAAATATTACATACGAATATTAATTAATATATATATGAAATATGTTTGAAATCTTACTAATAGCACAGATAATATAATATTACATACTAATAGAAATGCGGAAGTTCGGATAGGTGGATGAAAGTTTGCTACACTTTCACGCAAAAACTACTAAATGGATTTTAATGAAACTTTGCAATGATATAGCTTATACATTAGAATAATATAGGCTATAAGTTTGATGCAAGCGAAACCGCAAGCACAGCTAGTATAATATACCTTATCTGATCAACTAACACTATACATGTTTACAGAATTATAACTTTATTTAAGAAGTCTTTCTTAATATTTTTTTTTGAACTCATATCCTTCGAGTATATAAGTCGACCAGTTAACTTCTAGATCGCTACGTTCCCTCATACGATTTATTACAACTATAAATGTAGTTAATATGATAAAATAAATTCCCAAGATTCAGACCGAGGACCACTCCATCACGGAAATCTCACATTATCTGGTCTGCATTCAAAACGGTTGGGTAGAATAAATTAAATGAATTTTCCTCCCCGTTCTGAACTGGGAACATTATTCAGCCCAGATCCAGGGATTTAACGGGACTGTCCGCGGATCTACTTACATAGCCGACGAATTGTTTTTTACGACGAAAAAACTGCATAGGGAAATGATTCTTTAGGGTAATGTATTTAGTGAAGTGATTACTATATATTTTAGTTATTTTATTATATTATTTATATTATATTATTATTACATTATATATATATTATTTTATTTACACTATTTTATTTATTTTTTCGCTACTTATTAGCATTGCCCCGCGATTTTTTTAGGAAATTTAGGAAAGCGAAATTTTAGGTATTATTCTGATGTATAAGCTAAATTACTGGAAAATTTCATCGAAATCCGTTCAGTAGTTTTTGCGTGAAAGACTAACAAACATCCATCGATTCATACTACAAACTTTCATGTTTATAATATTACAAAGAGGACTTTACCAATACCGCGGTGTTGAATGCCATGTAACAAAGTAGTTAACCATTGGGTAATAACCGCTTTCGGTTGAAGGGTAATAATTAGAAAATGCATGCTTTTGGTATTTACCAAAATATTTATCAATATATTTAATAGTAAGTTTATACCAAACTTTACCTTGAAACACCCAATGGCTTAAACACCAATAAAAATTAAATTATTCCCCAATACGGTAGTAGGTTCAAACCCTTTTGGCGATGTAAACAGTACACTATCTCTGCCTTTACCATGTTTCATGACAGTCGAGATGTTTTTATAAATTAAATATTTCATAAGTAGCACGTACTAAGTGAAATTATATCAAAATTTATCAAAATCTGTTCAATTTTAGTCGTGAAATGGCAATAGCCAGATAGAAAAAGTAAAAATAGCACCTACTAACTATGGTAAGTGAAATTACATCAAATTTTATCAAAATCTGTTCAATTTTAATCATGAAATGGCTATGACTGGCTTTAGCCAGATAGAAAAAGTGAGTATCTTTGCATTTATAATAACGAGAACTTCAAAGCGTTTGTGACTTGGGTCTCCATCTACATGTGGTTCACCTTCATGAAGGAAGACTACTGGCCGAAAAGAGTGGTGTACCGGAGCTGCCTGTGGCACAAGATTTTCGTTATTATTTCATATGAATGGGTGTGAAAACTGACCACAAGGCCAATAGTATGAATATGTCATGTTGTCCCTCTAATATGGTTGAGTGATGATGGCTCGCTCATCTGTCATACTCGTGAATGGGTGCTGCTTGTGGGGAATGGTCTGTTCAGATTACTAATCCTGATTGCAATTGCAATAATATTATTTGCTTTTGATTTATAAAATTGCAATAGCATATACTGGTGGTCAATCTATTCTCCCAAATATAAATTTAAAAATGACTGTGAATTATTGTAAACATGTACAACATTTATTTGAAAAGAATACGAGCTGAGTTTCTTGGCAGTTCTTCTAAGCTCTAAAGCATTTCGAACTGACGGTAGATTTTATATATCATAAGTCTGTAATAGACCTACATGAATAAAGATATTTTGATTTTGATTGATGTTAGTCTATAAGGTATTTATAATCTGGGCTAATAATAGCCTGAAATAAATAAATATATAATATTAGTATTTTTTTTAGAAGTGTCTACAATCTGCAATAGAGTTTGTACTCTAAGCTAAAGTCCTAAATTATAAAGTCGTTCGACTGGAGTCATATAAAGTGCAGGCGCTCGGAAGCCCATGATTTATAACTACGACTGAAGCTAAGTCCCCTGCAACGGGCACTTCTCAGGTGATTTTAAAATTGCATTGTGGAGATAAATGTTAGGTGTGAACACCGTTGGGTATGGTCTCATTTCCAGCGGGTGATTTATGATATACTATTTTAACATTATTTATTTTAATAAATTGTCGAAAAAATAAGAAAAACTAGCTGTTTTCAACTACGTCATTTGCATTTTATATCTGTTTGACTATTTCTACCGGTGTCTTCGTGAAATTTAAATAAATGAAATTTCTAATTAATAAAGTAACCCCGGCTACTCCTTAGTGTATTGAAAGTCTCGTTAAAATCCGTCCAGACGCCGAGGCGCTTCATGATAAATAATATGATTAGAGTAATCTTTGTATTAAATCATGCATGAGTACATCTGTATATTATATCATATTTCAGACACCATGCATCTTGCTGTGTTTCGGTTGAAAGGTAAGAAATGTCAGTGAAATTACAGGGTAAGAAGACAACATTTTAGTCTTCAGCGCCGTTTCTTTATCATTACAGTTGCATACAAAAAAGAAAGGAACCAAAAATAAAATTATAATAAATATTTTAAACGTAACATCATTTCGCATCAGCAACATTTCATTTATAATTAAACTTAAAATTACTTGATAATGTCACTCTTCGATTTGTTAACATATTTCGGTAAATGTATGAGGCTTAAATTTGGTATATTGGTACATAATACATATATATTTTATTAGCTGTAGATCACCTGAATAAATAAAGTTAAAATCAGACTAAGACTTATTTATTTCATTTGTTGTCTTAAGTTATTGTCCGCTGTAATTGGGACCATACCATAACTTGGGACGGTTTAAGTGAGGTTGGATTACTGCCAGATTTTAACACCTAACAGGACTTTGTTACGAATTAAGCAATGATATACACTATAGTTGTGGTTATTATTATATCATTTACAAAGAAAATCATTTATTGAAATAAACATGCATTGAAGCACTTTGGAACAATCATCACTTTTATTTTATATACAGCTCATTTTGAAAGCTAGTAAAACAAAACAGCTTCTAAAGCAAGCTGCTTGGCAGCTGTAATCGATAAGACTGAGATACGTAGAAGTTGTTATATAAGGCCTACGTTGGTAAAAACTGTTTTCACTGTTTCCTTTGAATTTCCCGAATCATGGTTAGACGCATTTGTGCTTCCTCTTCCTAAAGTTACATCCCCGGAACGTTCCAAGGACTTTAGATACATTTCTATCCTACCCTTCCTCTCTAAAATACTAGAAGCTGTAGTCCACAGACAGTTATCTGGGTTTGTTTTTAAAAACAAACTGTTAAGCCCTTTTCAATTTGGTTTTCGCCCTGAACATAGCACTACTACTGTCCTGCTTAAAATCACTGAGGATGTGGGTGAGGTAATGGAAATATTCAAGCTAACGGTTCTTGTTGTAGTTGATTTCTCCAACGCGTTCAACACCGTCGGTCACGATATATTTACTCGCCATCCTTTTACATTTTGGCTTTTACCTCTTCAGTTATTAGATGGTTTTCATCTTATCTTCGCGGTCGTCAGCAGGCAATTCGTGTCAATCAGTCTTTGTCGGTTTGGCGCGAACTTGTCGCTGGCGTTCCTCAAGGCGGTATATTGTCTCCCTTACTTTACTCCAACTTTATTGATTTTGTCACTACTAGTCTTGCATACAATCTTCAGGTTAACTCTCAAGTTTTGGCTTTCGAGCTTCCATCGACCAACTGAACATTGATCTCGATTACATACTCAAATTGTCCAACAAGTTTCGAGTATCCGTTAATCTTACCAAGTTCCAGGCAATGATATTTGGTAGCAAACAACACCTTGGCAAAATTCATTATAGCAATTTACCTCCAGTTCTGTTCTATTCCTTACAGTTCATCGGTGAAAAATAATGGTTTACTGATAGACAATCTTGTTTCTTTTATGATTATTTTTGCACCGCCATCAATTATTCTCTGCATTAGCTATGGTTGACCGGAAGAAAATACCGCATGATGTTAAGTCCGCCAAATGTACTGTTACTTTTTGTACTGTGTGCATTAAGTTTATATAAATAAATAACAACCGTAACCACAAGAACAAGCACGTATAAACCCGCATCCACTACTCAATCTCATCAGCATCCGCATCTCAATAACATCCGCATCCTGTACTTGTTTCACATCCGAAACAAAGGCAATCCCGCTAAAATATGGCGCACGTACACCCAAATATAACGAATGTTGCCAGCGACAACGGAACAAGACAAACTATCCACATTAACATTCTAATCTCGGGGAACGAATCGAATGGCGCGCAGCCAAGTGCTGTGCTACTCATATTGTTGCAACTTGCGGCATTCTTGACGTGTAGCCAGTCCTGTTTCACACAGCGCATGATAGGCGATAAATATTTAGGCACTGGCAACACAAAACAGTTGACTATTTATTTAGGCACTGGCAACACAGAACAACTGATTATTTATTTAGACACTGGCAATACAAAATAACTGATTATTGATTTAAGCACTGGCAACCCAAAACAACTGACTATTTATTTAGGCACTGGCAACACAAAACAGCTGACTATTTATTTAAGCACTGGCAACATAAAACAACTGACTTATACTGTGGAAAAAAATATTAATGGCTTATTCCTGAAATTGTAAAGTTGTAATGTGTAAGCTTATATAATAGTTTATTTCTGAGTTTGTTTAAATTTTTATGTTATTTGTTTGATCAAATATCTAAATTACAATAAATGTTTTATCGCTAACGGCTCTGGAACAAACACCTTAATCGCTTTTATGTGTAAGTTAGCTTAGGGACGATAAATTTCGGGTTTTGTCAAAAGATGAGTAAACTTGTTTTTGTTTATGTGTTTGGCACCAATTCTTAAGACCTGGATCTCGGATGCTGTTATTTTTCCCTGCAATCTTATCGATTACTGTCGACTGTTCGCGTTAAGGTCACGCATACTGAAAAATTCTGAAATGAAAATCTTTTTTAATAACGTTTTGAATTTTGGTATAGTATAGTGCGGACCTAGCTTTTTTAGAGCTTCGTATTTTGTTTCCAAACTATTAATATTATTGTTCAAGAAATAGGATAATCTTAATTTTGTAAATGAGTGTGCATTAACTTATTAATTACTACTTTGGTAGGGAAATTACCGGGAATAGAAAATCATTTATTCAAATAAACTTACATTGAAGCACTTTTGAATAGTCATTACATTTTTTTAATCTACCTCTCATTCGGAAAGCTGTCTCATCACAAGAAGAACGAGAGAGAAACATGCGTGTTGCTCTTTTAAATAATTTTATTATTACTTTACATTTTTAAGTTTAAGTGTATCAATACAAACCACCGATTAGCACTAATTCAATTAAATACTCAAATAGAAAAAATTTTGAATATATAACCAAATGGTTAAACAGTTAATAAGAGGAAATTAGTCATAGTGATTAGAGCAGACCAGTCCCTACAAGCGGCACCCGTTCAGGAGTATGACAGATGAGCCAGCCATCACTGCGCTCGACCATATGGGAGCCCAATGACCCGGCCCACAGCGCCGCCACATGTCTGGACATTTTAGTGAGCATGACTACTCAAAACATCAGACCACGTCAAAGCTACTTACAATTGTGATTTAATAGAGATGAAAATTGACACAGCGCCATCTAGTCCCACTCAAAGCAGAGGTAGATAGATAGATCATTTATTTGCTTCAACATTTACAGGTAGTAAAGCTATGGGTACTAGACAATTGATATAAATACTCAGATATGTATTTTCTTGTAAATACATACGTAATATACATAGAAAACAAAAATACACCTAGCACGAACAATCATACTTATGAATATAAATGTTTGCATCGTACGAGGAATCGAACGTGCGAACATCGAGAGTAAATCGGTTTCCTAATTCACCAGACCATGGAGACATAACATAATAGTCTTGCAATGCTTGAACTGCATCACAGTCGTCATATTATGATAACATGATACCAGTTCTAAGAGCTGTTCATAGCCAATTGCCATTTACCGTCAGGTTACCCATGCCTCTTATCCTGTAATTCGAACCGTAATACCACGATGTAATAAGGTTTTTATTTCATTAACACCACATGGAGCGCCCTGGCGTTAATAAAACAAAATACTCGACTATCCATCCTATATATGTATTTATATATATAACTCAAAGGTGACTGACATAGTGATCTATCAACGCACAGCCCAAACCCCTGGACAGATCGGGCTGAAATTTGGCATGCAGGCTAATGTTATGACGCAGGCATCCGCTAAGAAAGGATTTTGATTAATTCTATCCCCAAGGGGATAAAATAGGGGATGAAAGTTTGTATGAAACATTGTCAATTTTAAACCGATCGAGCTGAGACTTCGCATGCATAAACCTACTATGACGTATACATCCCCTAATAAAGGATTTTGAATTCCAACCCTAAGAGGATAAATTAACGCTAGCGAAGCCGCGGGCAAAAGCTAGTTCTCAAATATAATTTCACACGAAACGTGCCGACGCAAACACTGCAGGAGTTGTAGATAATTCGATCGGGCCGGACTGAACTTTTAATGAATTCCCATGCAATTTGAAATGCAAACTAATAACACTTAGCTTACGCTAGTGAAATTGATATGTAAGTAGATATTAGCAAACTCCGACTGTCGCTGCTGCAAACCGATTGCATCGAAGTGGATTTTTGTTACGTCAGTCTCACCTATAGCTGTAAAATACCCGTTAGCTACCGTTATTTAACCAAATTTATGGTTAGCTATTAATAAAATGCGGTTATTAACGGTTACTTATTCAACTGTGAAAAATAAGAGTATAGAAGAATAGGAAATCATTTATTGAAATAAACTTACATTGAAGCATTTTTGAATAGTCATCACATTTTTTTTCAATCTATCACAATAGTAGTAACATCTTACATTGTGTAGTTTTTTTTCCAATATAAGAATATATTTGGTTTTGGTTTCCATTAAAATAGTCCAGTCAAGTGTACCTATAATTGAGAAGATCTTGTTTTTGGTAGAAAATCCAAATTTTTTTGGTTATATAGAAAGCCTTCTTTTATAGAGTTAATTTGTCTTTTGTTTGTGGTCAATCCTTTATGGGCTTTAGCTACTGAAAGGACCAAGCATAAATGCGGTTAATTAACCGTTAATAACTAAAAAATGCGTTAATAACCGGCTTCGTATCTATTGTATATATATATCACTGATTTTAGACGGCAAGAAAATTGATTTGTCAGCTGTTTTTCGGTTGTAGAGTGCAGTTTAGGCAGTGAAATTGGTACTAGTACACTTTTATACTTGCTTCATCACATATTATTATTCTTTGTATTTAGTTAAAATCTCTAGAAAGGTCCCAATGAACTATTTAATAGTAGATGTGCCCGCGATTTTGTCTGCGTAAATTGTCGATACTTCCATAAGGGGAAATGAAAGGTTATTTCATCCCCCTTTCAAACCCTTACAACCCTTTTTTCGGATTAAAAAGTAGCCTTCCTTTCTCAGATTCTAGACTATATGTGTATCAAATTTCATTTAAAGTGGTTCAGTAGTTTTGGCGTGAAAGCGAGACAGACTGACAGAGTTGCTTTCGCATTTATAATACTAGTTAGGAATTTGGGTACCAAATGAATTATCATAAACCCATATCTTGCGGCCATTTCAGTCATAGTATAAATATTACAAAATGTTTTTTTAAATACCTTATGTCACAGTTAAGTCGCTATGAGGTCCGGGTCCAGTTATTAAAATAAATTCCTGACACTGTACACGGTTTCTCACTCACTAGATAAATTTGAAATTCAAACCAATGTTGGCAATACCCGGCATCAGCATAGTTTTGCTTTTTCTATAGAGTAACTTTGATATATTGTTTATGTAAATGAAAATATGAAAAAAGGAAAACTATGTTGACCTCAACTTTCCAACTTCTATATATTTTCATACCTTCAGTATGTAATATTATGTTATATGTGCCTTCAAAGTTAGTAGTGACAGTAACCTGATAACTGGTAATGAAATCAAATAACATCATTTAGGATCTAAGCCGGCCAGGGGCGGCAGCCGTGGGGGCGGCAGCCGTGGGGGCGGCTGTTTCCCCGTCGGTATCGCAGCCTTAAGAAGGTGCGTGTACCCACGCTACTTGAAGAAGAGTAGTGACCCGTCTACTGAGATCCCCGCCGTCGGAGCTGCGGAAGAATGGTCTCGCACACCCGGAGCTCCGGCAATAAGCAGTAGACGTACACCTTGGGGTTTTAGCCGGTAGGAGTCCGGCAGTACCCGCTTGTTGCCCCTGAAGCGGGGAGGTCTCCATGACCGATTTCCCTAAGAAAAATAAAAAAGGATATTTAAGCCAGTTATGGACGTATTTTTTTTTTACTACCATCCAGTTCAGTATATAGATTCAATTGAGAATAACTGGCAAGAAATTTGACTGATTTCTGATATCGTCCCTTGTATACATAAGTATTGATAGGTAGATATTACGTCGTTATGTATTTAATTGAGATAGGTATGTCCTTAAAACTGATAAGTATCTTAAAAATATGTAATACAAATATTGCCCCCTCCAATCGAACCCCAGTCCAATTCAAATGGGGATCATAAAGTCAATCATCATCAAATTCAAATTCAAAATATCTTTATTCATGTAGGTCTATTACAGACTCTTATCATATGTCAAATCTACCGTCAGTTCGGAATGACAAAGCGAAGAACTGACAAGAAACTCAGCTCGTATTTTTTTCAAATAATAGTGGAACATGTTTATAATAATATACAGTCATTAAAATTCAAATTTGGGAGAATAGAGTGACCACCAGCATATGCTATCGCAAAGAACAAAAAATTTAATCAGTGTTCACAACCTGAACAGACCAGTTCACCCCACACACCCCACAAGCAGCACTCGTTCACGAGTATGACGTATGAGCCAGCCATCATTGTACTCAACCATATTTGAGGAAGCACATCGACCCGGCCCACCACGCCGCCACAAGTTTGAACTTTATAGCGACATCACTACATAGTATATAACAAAGTCGCTGTGGATGTCTGTAAACGTTGTTTATAAGGACATTCTGTAGTAGGTAAGTATATATCGTCATATAAAAGTATCAGCATTGCACCCGTGCAAAGCCAGGGCGAGTCGCTAGTCTATGTATAATTTTACTTATAAAGATATCTAACGGTATCTGTTTACAAATAGGATACATTTAGGTCTGGCTAGATATGGTGTGATAGACACCCTGAAAGAAGGAAAGTAATTTAATCTCAGAACAAAATTAAACAATGTGTAAGCAAAAACCAACGAAAACGTGTAATTAACAGGGACTGTGTGTCGGCCAACTTAAGAACCGTATTAACTAGTTCTCACTTGGAGTAATTTGTGTAGTACAAGTCACAAGAGTACGCTTACGGCGGTCAGAGCTATCTGAAATGTTGTTATCTAAGATATTGTTTTACATTGTCCTTACACTAAGAAACCGGATGTCGTGTGATATTTTAAGGGTATTAAAATGTTATATAATTCTTATAATATTAATAATCTCAGGACAATTCACACAGCGCCATCTAGACCCAAGTTAAGCTAGCTAAAGCTCGAGTAATGGATACTAGACAACTGATACAAGTACATAGTGTAATATGTGTATGTTTTTTTTAAAACACACATGATACCATTTAGTTGCCATTTCAGAGAACTAAGGTACCTTTATATGGTATGCTTTTTACCCTGTAATTTCACTGCCATATCTCACCCTACAACCAAAACACAGCATACAAAGCACTCTCCTTAGACATATTTACCATATAAACAATTTTGTACTAAATCAGTGAATTTTATCTAGACTCTCGTTGACAGTATGAACTAGGATTAGAAGCTATATTAAATAATTAAAAGCCAACCCATTTCTGTGTACTTTCATTGATAGCTGTTTTATTTATATTTTTTTTATATTTATTTGTTTATACATCAAGAATAATAATATATTATAGATTTACATTTACATGTTTACAATATAATACAATTTTTTATATATTTCTATTATCTGTAGTCCCCAAACTAGGTCAGGCCTGTATCTTGGGGGCTGGGAGCGCGGATACCAAAAATATGCAGTATATGTACACTTTAATTGACTATTTTACAATTAGGTTAATTATTGAATTATTTTACAATTATATATACATGCAATAAATACCAGAACGTGTTTCCCAATATCTAATTAATGTGTGTGTTGTGTGTATGTGCGTGAGTATATTACGTACAGAAGAAAAAAAAAAAAGAGTGAAAAATAATGATAATATATATATAAAATAAAGTTCATTACTTTATATTATTACTTACTTTATATTATATTATATATATGTTTATTTTTATTTTATTTACATTCAAGTTACTTTTCGAACTAATTTTCTTACTATTTTATCTATTTTATTTACTATACTTTTTTGTAAATACTCTCTTTTCAAAGGTTGTCCGGAAGAGATTGCATTAGCGATAAGACCACTTTTAGTGCTTAGTTTTATTTTCAGCTAGCTGTGCCGCAGTGTTACCTACATTAAAATTTAATACAAAATATAGTTTACTAGCTTTTGCCGGCGGCTTCGCTCGCGTTAATTTATCCCCTTAGGGGTGGAATTTATCAAAATCCTTTATTAGGGGATGCCTACGTCATAGAAGCTTTATGCATGCAAAGTCTCAGCCCGATCAGTTTAAAATTGACAAACTTTCATACGAACTTTCATTCCCTATTGTATCCCCTTGGGAGTAGAATTAATCAAAATCCATTCTTAGGGGATACCTACGTTATAGTAGCTTTATGCAAGCAAAGTCTCAGCCTGATCGGTTTAAAATTGACAAAATTTCATACAAACTTTCATCCCCAATTTTATACCCTTGGGAGTAGAATTTATCAAAATCCTTTCTAAGGGGATGCCTACGTCATAGTAGCTTTATGCAAGCAAAGTCTCAGCCCGATCGGTTTAAAATTGATAAAGTTTCATACAAACTTTCATCCCCAATTTTATCCCCTTGGGAGTAGAATTAATCAAAATCCTTTCTTAGCGGATGCCTACGTCATAACATCTACCTGCATGCCAAATTTCAGCCCGATCTGTCCAGTGGTTTGGGCTGTGCGTTGATAGATCACTATGTCAGTCACCTTTGAGTTATATATATTTAGAAGATATGTTATTCTGATGCATAAGCTATATTACTGTAAAGTTTCAACAAAATCCGTTCTGTGGTTAATGCGTAAAAATGTAACAGACATCCGTACTCACAAACTTTCGCGTTTATAATATTATTAAGATGTTTAAATTTTGTTCTTGTCTTCTATGTTGCAATAAAGCGTTGACGCTCTTTATAATAAAAAAGTAACTCACTCAAAGAATGAAAGTGACTCAAGCAAAGAAATGCACATAAAACCCTCACAACTCCCGTGAAATGTGGACCATTTGGAGCAATAAAGTAAAAAAGGTCCCGTCGATAATGTAACTCATACGACCTTTCCCTTGTAAATTCATTTGCAGATCTGAAGGTCGTGGACTACATCTTTTTAATATTTAATTTTGAAATATTAGTTTTGTAACCTTTCCCGAAGATGAACAAAGAAACATAAATTATTCCTTTACCATATAGTTTATAACTATTTTTATTGTTTTGTTTGTGTATCCTGTATATTTATGTAAGTAACATGGGGTTCTTCAAGTATTACAGATTTTTTAAGGGTCGGCAACGCGCACGTGACACCACTGGTGTTTCAGGCGTTTATAGGTTATCGGTAACCGTTTACCATCAGATGGGCCGTATGGTTGTTTGCCACTGTCGTTAGTATAAAAAAACCCAGTGTGTTGACTATTGAAATAGTTGCAGCTGTATTTTTTTTTTTAATAATTACTGCTTTAAGGGGCACACCTAGTGTGAAATTTTCAAAGAATCATACTAAAATTACAATAACATACTAAATTTTTAAATCGATATCTTAAATGAGGGTCGATCATCTCGAAGAAGAGATTCTTCAGCTCAACAAGCACTTTTTGAGGAAGAGGAAGGTGAATTATATGGGCCTGGAATAGCAGATTAGCTGTAAGTATGATTTTAATTTATTTATAGAAATAGAAATAGAAATAGAAATAGAAATAATCTTTATTCAAATAAACTCATTACAAGCACTTTTGAATAGTCATATTTTGATTCTACCACTCATTCGGAATGCAGATTCATCACAAGAAGAATGAGCAAGAAACTTGTGTGTTGCTCTTTTTAATAGATGTTTTTTTTTATATAAATAATTACAGTATAACAAGTAAGAGGCATGCGATAATCAACATAGAAGTCGCTACGCACTCATTATTAATGTAATCAGATAATATTGTCAGTGCTATGGATTTAAAGTTTTTCTATAAAAACATTATTATCGTTAACGAATTCTTCAATTTTATAGTAAGCTTTTTTGCAAAGGAACTGTTTTATTTGACATTTAAATCTTTTTCTGGTAGATTTATAACATACTCTGGTATTTTGATGAAAAACCTTACGCAATTGCCATAAAACGAATTACTAACTTTAGCCAAACGACATTTAGGTAAAATCAGTTTGTTTTTGTTACGTAAGCTTTTATTAGTGCAATCACTAACTCTTTTGAAACTGTCTATATTCTTCCTGGCATACATGATATTTTCATAAATATATTGAGAAGCAACGGTGAGGATATTTGATTCCTTAAAGCACTCTCGCAAAGACTCCCTGGAACCCATGCTATAAATGGAGCGAATGGCCCTCTTTTGTAAAATAAATATTGTATTTATATCAGCTGCTTTGCCCCATAACAAAATACCATACGACATAATGCTATGGAAATAGCTAAAGTACACAAGTTTAGCCGTTGCCACGTCTGTTAATTGTCTAATTCTTCTTACCGCATAAGCGGCAGAACTAAGTCGACTCGCCAATTTAGTAATATGAGCACCCCATTGCAACTTGGAAACTAATGTGATACCTAGAAATACAGTATCGTCAACAAAATTAATAGATTTATTGTCCAATACGATTTTTGAATCTACCGGCCTTACATTGGGGAGAGTAAATTTGATACATTTAGTTTTATTTGCATTTAGTAGCATATTATTTGCTGTAAACCATTTTAAAACATAAGAGAGAGAACCGTTTACTTCGTCCATATCATCAATATGTCGATTGACTTTGAATACTAATGAAGTATCATCAGCAAACAGAACTATGTCAGCTATCTTTTCTACCATATAAGGAAGATCGTTTATGTAAACTAAAAATAAGAAAGGACCCAGAATAGAGCCCTGAGGAACACCCATTTTAATACTAGTTCCCTCAGACTTTACACCATTTATTTCAACAACTTGCATTCTATTATTTAGATAGGATTTCATCATGCATAGTGCTTCATATCTAATACCGTAATATTCTAATTTGAGTAAGAGTGTTTCATGATCAACGCAATCAAATGCTTTTGAGAGGTCACAGAATACACCGATAGCATCCTGAGACCTCTCCCAACAGTCAAAAATGTGTTTCATTAAAGCTACACCAGCGTCAGTAGTTGATTTACCGGCTGTGAAACCAAATTGCCGACTGTGAAGCAGTCTATTTATTTTAAAGTGTTGAAGCATCTGATTGAGCATAATTTTTTCAAACACTTTACTTAGTACTGGTAAGATAGAAATGGGCCTATAATTACCTACTTCAGTTTTATCCCCTAACTTAAAAAGTGGAGTTATTTTGCTATGTTTCATTAAATTGGGAAAAACACCGTCAAAAATACATTTATTGAAGATAGTAACTAAATATGGAGCAATAACATCTATAGCGGTGTTAATAACTTTAACAGACATGCCCCAATGGTCTTCAGTATTTTTTAAATTTAATTGTTTAAATGTTTTCGTAATTGTAGCAATGTCAATAAATGTAAATTTAAATGTAACCGAACACGAAGCAACATTGTCAATAAGGAATGATTTAGCTGTACTTGGAGAAGAGTCTAAAGAGGACGTAATATCAGTTGGAATACTAACAAAAAATTTTTCAAAAATATTGACTATTTCTTTCGTGGACGTTACTAGTTTATCATTATAATTTAACGTAAAATCATTATATGGACTTTTAACTTTGCCAGTTTCTTTATTAATAATATTCCACACTGTCCTAATCTTATCCTTGGATTCTTTAATTTTTTTATTTAGATAATTAGACTATGCTATTACATACCTTTTTAAGTTTTTGAGTATCTTTTTACATAATTTACGAATGTACTATCGAAACGGTATTTTTTTTGATCATATAAATCAAATAATATATTTCTACTTTTATGAATTCCCTTTGTAGCCCATTCTGAAAATTTTGTTTTGTTACTAATACTGATAGTTTTTTTGTTAAAAACCTTATTATATTCGTAAGAAACAATATTGAAGAAATCTGTATAAAGTTTGTTGGGTTCATCAGATTGAGGACAAAAATCTAATTTACTACGAACTGATATTTTAAATTTATTTATCTTATAACCAGTCAAGTCTCTTTTTAATAAATTAATTTTCCTAGTTTTGTTTACGAGATTTGGAAAAATTGCTATTTGACCACAGTAATCAGAAGGAAGGTTGTTTATTATTATTTTATCTAAATATTCACTGTTGCTAAATATGTTATCCAAACAAGTAGCAGACGTGGCTGTGATACGAGTGGGTTCGTGGAAGACATTACTCAAGTCAAAAGATTGAAATAAACTCATTAATTTAGTTTTTGTGGTGTTATGTGATAAAATGTCAACATTGAAATCACCACACACTATAATTTTTTTGTTAATATTAAATACTCTTTTTAAAATATCCTCCATTACCTCTTCAAATAAATTATAATCACTATTTGGAGGTCTATATACACACATAACTATATAATTTTCTAGTTCCACACAGGAAATTTCAATACAACACTCAACGGAAAGATTGCCAATATCACTACGTTCTTTTACTTTTATATTAATTTTCACCAATATCATGGAACCTCCTCTATTTACTATTTTTCTATTAAAGCAGCTGACAATATTATAATTATTTAGGCTTAACATCATATTGCTCACTTTGAGCCAATGTTCAGTTAAACATAGAACATCTATATTATTTTTTTCTAAAAACAATTGAATAATTAATTATAACAGTGAAAACGATAATTTTATCTTTAAACGCGTTTTTCTCGAAACAGCATTTTTCGAATTTGCTGGAGTGATTACTCGGAGACAAATGATCCGATCGCTATCAAATTTTTTTTGCATCTCCTCTATATAGTTCTCCATACGATGACCCTCCAGTTTTTTGATCTGATCCAAAATCAAATGTTGGCAGGCCAAAAACGACCAAAATTTTGGGAAAAATTTAACTTTTTTTTTTAACATGCCGCCATTTTGTCAGTTTTTTATTTTTTTGTTCGCCCGAGGGTCATCGTACAGACAACATGTGTTAGCTTAACGAGAATTTTTTTTTTAGGTTTTATCAACGGAGAAGGCTG
Source organism: Achroia grisella (assembly GCF_030625045.1). NCBI lineage: Eukaryota > Metazoa > Arthropoda > Insecta > Lepidoptera > Pyralidae > Achroia > Achroia grisella. Next base: position 2,027,401 of record NW_026713043.1, on the reverse strand, counting down.
CAATCACTCCAGCAGTGAAGGACCATTTTTTTTTGGCGCCGCCGGAGATCGCGTGTCATGTCAAAAATATTTAATATTTTATTTCAAAAATTTTACTGTGTATTCTCAAAACATGTATAAATATACCCTCAAAATTTTAAATAGACGGATTCACTAGTTTTTTTTTTAATTTCCAAAATGGCCTTTTTATGTTGTCACACTAGGTGTGCCCCTTCATACTCTTTAAAACTCCTAATACATATCATAAAGACTTTTTTTTTAAAGTTACTGTAATTAAAATTGTTTTATTATAATAAGTAAGAACATACAAATATTCATTGCGTGATCTTATCTTATATTAAACTAGCTGACCCGGCAAACGTTGTTTTGCCATATAAATTAAAATCGCTATTAAAAAATTGGTGTTGATGCTAGAAGGGTGAAAATTTAGGGTTGTATGTATTTATCTCAATCCTAAATAATAATAAAATATTATGTCGAAAAAATGAAAAAAAAATTGTTGGTGTGAGTCACCCTTATCACTGAAGGGTATGAAAAATAGATAGCAGCCGATTCTCAGGCCTACTGAATATACATATAAAATTTCATCAAAATAGGTCTATCTGTTTTGGAGGAGTATGGTAACTATTATTGTGATACGAGAATTTTATATATAAGATATATTATATTATAACAAAACAAACGAATTTACTGAACTGAACTTAACTAATTATTATAAATTACTTAACTATAGTTATAAAACCGTCTGTACTAAACCGTACATGTGAATATGATATGATGGTTTATTTAATAAATCAAACAAAACTCAAGCAATGACAGGCGGAAATTAAACCTATCAAACTTTATCAAATATAATATATTTCATTGTGTCAAAATCTACATTTAATTTCATGCAGTTTGTTTGTTTGTAAAACTTTCTTTTATACTGTAAAACTTAGGGTAAAATAATACAAACTTATTAAAATATTACTAATATTACAAAAGTAAAAGTTTGTGAGTATAGATGTATAGATATTTGTTAATCTTTCACACAAAAACTACTGAACGGATTTTGATGAAACTTTACAATAATATAGCTCATATTTTAAAATAACATGTAGGCTACAAATTAAAAAGATATTATGTAAATTGGGCGAAATATGATGATAAATGTCAAGTAAGTGTGATACGTTACTACAATAAACATAACATAAGAAAATATATACATATAAATAAAATTTGAGTGTTTGTTTATAATATTGAAATAACGATTTTTTACTACATGCATATGAATATAAATACAGTACATTTGGTGCATCAAAATATTTTTTTTTACATTTTTTGTCTGTCTGTCTGTTTGTTCCGGCTATTCTCTGAAACGGCTGGATCGATTTTGATGGGACTTTCATTGGCAGGTAGCTGATGTAATAAGGAGTAACTTAGGCTACCTTTATTTTAGAAAATTCTTTTACTTTAGAAGAATAAAGTTAAATTCCACGCGGACGAAGTCGCGGCTACAACTAATCTGACAATATTTTATAATAATCTGAGATTAATTGGTTTCCGCTACATCTCGTCACTCACGCCAACGCCCAAGGGATATAAAGGGTTTTGATGTTGTTAATCGTATCGTGTTCATCCCATTAATGTAAGCTAGGTGCTGTAACTAAACGTATGCAATATGAGACCACAGATCGACGTCTGCTGGCAAGTAAGTGATTGAACATAATGTATTTATAGATGACGAGCTTTTACTCGCGGCTTCGCTCGCATTGAATCCATTAAATAACATTACTGGCTGCTAGATGGCGCTGAAGCAAAATTTTGATTTTGATTTTTTTTTCTTTTTATTAAAAAACATTATTATATTCTTTATTGCACTTTTAAATATAGTTCTAAACTTAAACATATAAAAAGTGAGAATATGAACATATGTTTTTTAATAAAAAGTATTCTATATTCATTCTAATATCTCCAGAACATGTGTACAAAATTTCTTGATGATAAGTTCAGTAGATTTTGCGTGAAAGCGTAACAAACATCCCTAATTTCACATTTATAATATTAGTAAGGAGTATACTAGGTGACTCGCGCAACTTCGTCTGCATCAGACTAAAATGACATTTATCATTATATTTCGCCCAATTTACTTTTTGAAACTTTTTTTTTAATAGATAGAGTGATTCTAGAGGAATTTTTATATGTATAAAAAACAACAACAAACATACCCCACTTCGTTACATCGTATAAAACAAAGTCGCAGTCGCTGTCTATTCGTTCCTATGTATGCTTAAATCTTTAAACTACACAACGGATTGTGAAGTGATTTTTTTAATAGATAGAGTGATTCTAGAGGAAGGTTTATATATTCAAACTCAAATTCTAATTAAAAAATCATTTATTCATGTAGGACATTTTAGCCGCTTATGAACGTCAAATTTTTACATTCTAATTTTATTTTTTTCCCTACCGTCCAGTTCGGTATATAGATCCAATTGAGAAGAACTGGCAAGAAACTCAATTGAATTACTTTTTTTTTTTAAAGCCAGTTTATTTACAATGTATAGGTGTCTATGTCTAACATTAAATGAAATTTCAGTGCATGAACAACTATTGCCATGCACACTCGTCATTCAAGTAATCGTTTAGTGAGTAATAGGCTTTGCTCAGTAAATATGATTTAATAGATGTTTTGAATTTATTTAAGGGTAATTCCAACATATAAAGTTTATAGATGTATAATACGTATACACGTATTATATATATAAACCTTCCTCTAAATCGGGTGTGCATCCGTGCTATATAGAGAAGTGGGAAAATGCGGAAATGTTAATAGTTACCATAAAACTACATAAGTTTTTTATTCCATTAACGGCAACTCCTGTGCCAGACGTTACGAAGTTGCCAGTTTCGCTGCTGTTTTTGCCAATCATCCAAACTCTTTCGACATCAATTTTATGCATAAAGTCCGTGTGGAAATTTAGCCAGTATAATTTTAGTTTACGCAAAAAACTAATGCAAAGTAAATGCAGTTATACGTAATTAAAAGCATAGGATTTTCGATTCAACATATTGATATTTAATGTTAGCATTAATTACAGGTAGAATTCATTTTTATATATATTTTATATCTTCTATATATAAAAATGAATTGCTGTTCGTTGTCTCGCTACAACTCGAGAATGGCTGCAACGATTTGGCTAAATTTAGTCTTGAAATATTCGTGGAAATCCAGGGATGGTTTAAACAGTGAGAAAATATGAAGAAATTGCATGTAAAATAGTAAAAACAACAATTTTATGTTCCCATACAAACTGCTGATACCTGTCAAACAGGCCTTCAGAAATTTATTGCGTAACTAAACATCACAAACACTTTTGACATATTTAATTTTGAGGTGGAACAGAGTTTGCGGGTCAGCTATTAAAATCTAAATATATCAGACATCAAAAATAGAATAGAATAGAAAATTATTTATTCAAATAAACTTCCGTTGAAGCACTTTTGAATAGTCATTACTCATTTTTTTCACTCGCTCATTCCGAATGCTGTCTCATCACGAGAAGAACGAGCAAGAAACTTGCGTGTTGCTCTTTTGCTTATATAGGATTACCACTACGTAATTAGCTGCTTATTCGTAAAGAAACGTAATTTAAATAACCCTCTTTATTTACTGGACTGTTTCATACTTTTTCTTGAATTTTTCTGTTCTTACAACATAATAATAATAATAATAATAATAATAATCTCAATTCACACAGCGCCATCTAGACCCAAGTTAAGCTAGCTAAAGCTTGTGTTATGAGTACTAGATAACTGATACATATACATAGATATTTTTTTTTATAAATACATACATATTATGTATAGAAAACACCCAGACCGATACAAACAATCGCACTCATGAATACAATTATTTGTGCCGTGCGAGGAATCGAACCCGCGACCATCGGTCGTAAAGCGGTGTGCTAGACCGCTAGACCACCGAGATCGTCGAAATACTTCAATAAAAAGGATTTGTCAGTCTGTATAAATAATGGAGTAAATTTACGATGCTGTCTTTTAAAGTGGATATAATATTCCAGATTCTGTTCAATTCCATAAATCAACGAATAAATCTTCAACCTTCTTATTAAGGGAAAGGGTGTTACATCCTTACTAATATTATAAATAGAGATGTTAGAGATGTTTCTTACGCTTTCACGCTAGAACTACTGAACATCCTGAAATTTTCCGATGAATCCGAACATCATAAAATTTTGTACACATATTCCTGGAAGTATTATAATGAACGTGGAATACTTTTTATTAATAAAAAACTAATATTTTTTTATAAAAAACTAAAAAATAAAATAATAACATTTTGCTATTTAAGCGCCATCTAGCAGCTAGGAATGAAGTTATTCGAGTGAAGCCGCGGGTAAAAGCTAGTAGAAAATATATGAAACATTATTGGGTATTCCAACATTCTCTTTCCACAACCGTGTACTCTCTACTTTATTAATTTGCCTACTATTTTTTTCGTTTTTTTTTTCTTACATCTCTAAACGTTGTATAGTTATAATTTATTTAGTGTAGTATAAGCATCATAATTTGGTTAACTTATATCAATTTTCACGTTGGGATGTTTGGTGATCTGTATTACAGGTTATGCCTATCTCAGACACCAGATCTTCACAGCAAATCGATTAAAATAATAAATTTAAGTATTTTACTATAAAAAATACTACATGTATTGTTGCCATCATGTTTGTGAGGAGAAATAAATAAATCATATTATTATTATATTATATATTTATGTGCATATAATCCTAATGGAGACGTAAAATTTTATTTTCTCAGCTACGGTAAAGCCTTCAACAGAACACGTAACCGTTTCAGCATTGTAGTGGGTGTAAATTATATTTGACCCAAAAATTAGTGCTGGTTGGTAGTTTGTATTCACACGTTTCGACTTGTAAATGTAAACTTACAAGGATTATTTAAAAGAGCAACACACAAGTTTCTTGCTCGTTCTTCTTGTGATGAGACAGCTTTCCGAACAGAGATAAAAAACAAATTGTTATGACTATTCAAAAGTGCTTAAATTAAGTTTATTTGAATAAATGATTTTCTATTCTATTCTATTTACGATGGCTGTAAACCCGGACATCCGGTGAATAGGATATTGGCGGACATTCCGCGTGTAGAATGTTTTGGACGGTATCACTATCAAAATGTCAATGAATCGTTTTAATCTTAATAATGTTATAAACACGAAAGTTTGTGAGTTTTGATGTTTGTTATTCTTTCAATGTTTGAAATTTAATAAGGGCAAATATAGTACTTAATAGTTTTTGTGTAATTTTGTTCTTAATTCGGCTAACATTAGCATGTGTGAGATCACAAATATTCAGCTGTAGAATATTAGATTGGATGGTATATATATCAAATATGTGAATGAATCTTTTGATTACTTAATAGTTTTTGTATTTTTTTATTTAATTCCGCTAACATTAGCATGTGAGTTTTAGTACACCGCCTTACTTCCGATAACAACCCTCTCTCGAATAGGGGTTGCGATACACCGTGTTAAGTTGATTATGCATTTTTTACGTTTTGTTCGTAATTATACTTTTTCGTTTCGTTTCGTTAAAAATTTGTGTTATATGTTATTTGACGGTCTCGATGGTCTAGCGGGTTAGCACATCGTTTTACTTCCGTTGGTTGTGGGTTCGATTCCTCGAACGGCACAAACATTTCTATTCATGAGTGTGATTGTGTGTATCGGTCTGGGTATTTTCTATGTACAATATCTATATACAAAAAAAATCTATGTATTTGTATCAGTTGTCTAGTACCCATAACATAAGCTTTAGTTCGCTTAACTTGGGTCTAGATGGCGCTGTGTGAATTGTCCTGAGATTATTATTATTAATTGGTTGATTGGTGATGTGTTACTGATAAGACGTATTTTCATTACCTACCTATACCGATTATTCAACATATTTTCATTTATATAGAGCAACTTATGTACTGTACTTATGTTTTGAATTTGAAAAGATACTTTTCATAAAGCATACTATCACATTTTGTAAATTGGGGAAAGAGGCCTATACCTTTGTCAATAATATTGAAGGGTCGCTTCAAAACAAATTGAATAGAGTCCCCACTGTAATAAAGGGTAGAATTAACCCTTATTGATACAGTTTACTACCAAACGTGGAAATTGTGTATTATGAAGTAAAAGAGTTGAGAGGTTGATTTTGTTTAATAAACTTGATACTATGTATAACTATTTTTCATTTAATATGTTTCGAATTTTTCATTTAAAACTTTATTTCATTTTTTAATTTAATTTTTTTTTGTTATATTCTCTTCCTTTTCCAATAAGTTTCGTTCTACTATTTTTTTTTGTATTTTTAAAGTTTTCTGCACAACTATTTTTCATTTAATATGTTTCGAATTTTTCATTTAAAACTTTATTTCATTTTTTAATTTAATTTTTTTTTTGTTATATTCTCTTCCTTTTCAATAAGTTTCGTTCTACTATTTATTTTTTTGTATTTTTAAAGTTTTCTGCACAACTATATTTCATTTAAGATGTTTCGAATTTTTCATTTAAAACTTTATTTCATTTTTTAATTTAATTTTTTTTTTGTTATATCTCTTCCTTTTCCAATGAGTCTCGTTCATTTTTTTTTATTTTTAAAGTTTTCTGCACAGGACTATATATAATAATATATGGAGATAATAATCTTATAAACTTTATAAACGTGGAAGATTGTGAATGAAGATGTTGTTGGTAACAAGGGACTCCATTGGTAACAATCTACCATATTACTTCGACCTCCCTATAGCCTCCCCTGGAAACCATCCTTCACAATACATCCAGCGTTATTTAGTCCCAAGCTAAGCAGAGCTTGTGATATGGGTACTATACAATTAACATTTTTTTTAAATACATACATAGAAAATACCCAGACCAATACATACAATCAGCAAATCTTACTCATTCATCATTAATGCAAATGTTTATACCGTGCGAGTAATCGAACCTGCGATCGTCTAATTAAAGCCGTGTGCTAAACCGCTTGTCCACCGAGGTTGTCAAATATGTACATTTTGTACATTTGGCATAATAATGAGAATACGTTTCATTAATATTTATTGACCGCGTTATAGTATAATTGTCAAAAACTGTCTAAATACGGGAGAAATGAACACATAAAGGATCCTATATGAAAGCTGGTAAACAGATCTATATGTTTATCAAATTTCATTTAAATCCACGAAGTAGTTTGATTGTGAAAGAGTAGCAAACACTTTTTTATGTAAATGAAATGCAAAAAAGCTTGGAATATAAAAAATCGCAATTCCTATTTTCTATTTTCTTCTCTGTTATTTATCTCTTCGGTTAAAACCACATTTTTCAAAAATTCTAACTTGAAATAATTTTTAAAACTTGATATATATACTCGTTCTTCTATAGCTTTCCGAAAAAAATATATTATGACTATTCGAAAGTGCTTCAATTAGATTTATTTGAATAGAATAGAATAGAAAATCATTTATTCAAATAAACTTACATTGAAGCACTTGAATAGTCATTACATTTTTTAATCTACCGCTATAGAAAATCATTTATTCAATTTTATGAATAAATGATTTTCTATATTCTATTCAACCGATACAAAAATTAATAAATTTTCTGTTAAACTGTTTACGAAATACGAGTAAATCCGAGCCCCACCTAACTACATATTAATTTGATCATAAAAAAATACTGCATCTCACCACAATTTTACTAGCCCAGTTATCGCGTTTATAGACATGTAAACATAAAGTTTTATGATGTATGAATATAGATATTTTATTGCTGCATAAAAACATCTAGACGATTTTCTATAACAGTACAAAATATATAAATAGCTTGCTACGCTACTTTAGGAACTCTATGGGTTACACTAGTTGACACGCGCAACTTCGTTTGCATCACCCTTAGGCTGGATTTCACCAATGACGGCCTCGGTGGTCTAGCGGTTTAGCACACCGCCTTACTACCGATGGTCGCGGGTTCGATTCCTCGCACGGCACAAACATTTGTATTTATGAGTATGATTGTTTGTATCGGTCTGGGTGTTTTCTATTTATAATATGTATGTATTTACGAAAAAAAAATCTATGTATTTGTATCAGTTGTCTAGTACCCATAACACAAGCTTTAGCTAGCTTAACTTGGGTCCAGATGGCGCTGTGTGAATTGTCAAAAAAAAAAATATAGTATAAACACGTTCAAGGAAACGAAGTTTAGCGTAAACTCGAAAAAATACTACGTTGATCTCGTTTTACTTTAAATGGAATTCACCAACGTTATATAGATCGCGTTTACCAAAATGAAGTTTATATTTTCATTCGTTCACAGTGTTACACGCTCATAAAATAATATTTGATGTAATGGGTAATTTAACTAAAATAATTTTAAGAAATATTTGTAATTCAATCATATGATAATTAGGATAAGTTTTTTAGCTTTTAATTTAATAAGTACCGTCGACTACAAAATATATAACAAGAAACTTTACCTATAAACAAAGTCAAACATTATTTTATTGAGGATTTTTTTTACACTACTGTCAATTTTTTTTTTCCCCATACTATATTGTCAAAAATTTTATTGATGACTGTTTTACAAATGACAGGTGCTTTACATACGTTTAAAGAGTTAACCGAAGGAAATCGGGCGTTCAGAATTTATAAACGTGTTTAGCGAAGTTTATAGTGATGAAATGCAAAATGAGCTTTGAACATGTTTAAATGTTTTAACAGCGTTCAGTTCGAACTAAATGCGATCAGTTTCTTTGGTGACATTTATCTTACGCCCAATTTACATAATATCTTTTTAAGTTATTCTGATATCCTATGTGTTATTCTGATGTACAAGTTATATTCGTTATTTTTAAATTTTTCGTATTTAATATAATAATAATAATAAACTCAGGACAATTCACACAGCGCCATCTAGACCCAAGTTAAGCTAGCTAAAGCTTGTGTTATGGGTACTAGATAACTGATACATATACGTACATATTTTTTTTTGTAAATACATACATATTATACATAGAAAACACCCAGACCGCTACAAACAATCATACTCATGAATACAAATACTTGTGCCGTGTGAGGAATCGAACCCGCGACCATCGGTCGTAAAGCGGTGTATTAGACCACTAGACCACCGAGGTCGTCAATATACATTATTTATATTATTAACCGGGTCTTAAGTTAAGCTATATTACTGTAAAGTTTCAAATTCAGCATTGAAGTAGTTCGAAAAAAGAATTTGTTAACGCTAGAAATGTAAAGTATCTACATGTATGTAAGTAAAAGAAGAAATTGATAGTTTTATTTTCTGCTCACATTCTCCGTCTATACTTTATATATATAGACAAGATAAAGAATGAATACATCAGAGGAAGTATGAAAGTGGCACCGATGTCAGAGAGGTTAAAGAGTAATCGTCTATCGTGGTATGGGCATGTAATGCGTAGGAATGAAGATTATATCCTAAGGACGGTGTTACATATGAATGTGGATGGTTATAAGGGTAGAGGAAGACCGAAAAAGAGATGGATGGACTGTGTGAAAGATGATATGGTGAGAAAGGGAGTAAATAACGGGATGACTGCGAACAGAGATGAATGGAAGAGAAAAACATATTACTCCGACCCCAAATAAATGGGATAAGGAAGAAGCAGATGATGATTCTCCGCCTATACTTTAACAGCGTCAAATTGTATATTCTCTCGTATAATTTTTGTCAAAAGAATTATAAAATTTCGCTTCAAGCATTAATATTGGAATTATATATAAAACTTGGCAGGAATTCTCTGAAGGTTTTAAACATATTTTTAAAAGCTGGCAAAGGTTTGCGAACACTTAGATAGTCAAGAAGTCTAGATATTTCCATCTTTGCGAAATACCTTGTGAATTTTACATGAATATTCAAACTTAAATTTCAGCATAAAACGAATAGATCAGAGGACTTATTTTCTCATTCATCTTGCGTAAAAACATATAAAAACACGAGCCCTCAGTGTAAGTCTCCAGTGAATATTAGATAATAATTGCGTGACACATATGACAAACTGTCTGATGGATCGATGGCATCAGACAATCCATCATATGTTATTGCTATATGTGTCATCGCTTCTGCCACCAAACATTTGTTATAAATGAGCTGGGGTCTAACTGTTAGCGTATTTCTATACTATACCTCAATTTTTGAAGACAAGCTGACCTCTGCAACTGCATCTGCACTTATCATTATATATCGCACAATTTGTATAATATCTTTTTAAATTATAGCCTAGGTATTATTCTGATGTATAAGTTATGTTACTGTAAAGTTTCATCAACATCCGTTCAGTAGTTTTTGCGTGAAGGAGTATCAAACATCCATCCATACGCACAAATTTTTGATTTTATAATATTAGTAAGATAATAATAAAGCAAAGCAGAGCAGAGCCGAATTGAATCCAAACAAACAGAATAAAATAGTATTTATCAATTCTTCCAAAACAGAGGGGAAAGTCATTGTTAGTAATCTGGGCTGGTGAGCTTATAGCAATATACCATATCAGGTTGAACTCCACGTAGAAACCATCCCTGGAAACAATCGTGACAAATTGCTAGTGAATTTGTCACGATGGACTGATACACCTGTCTTCATGCTCATCTTATCATCCTCCACTAGTGGCCCGGTGCACGAAGACTATGAACTTCTGCTTTTACTTATATCATAGATAACATAATATTACATACTTATATGCTTAAGACATTTTGCACTTCAACCGTTAAAACCAAACTAAACTATACACACATTATCGTAGTTTTATTTAAAGATAGTAGGTAGGTAGGGCCGATATAGTCAAATCAGTATTCACATATATATATATATAGTCACATACATATATAGTCACAGAACTAACTACTTGTATGATAAACAGCAATTTACACACACTACAAGACAGAGTCAATGTGGACCACAACTCAACAAAGTTTTCAGCGTTAAATTTAAATTGAGCCCGCAGTACGTACGGGCAAAACTTACACGCAAATTACAAATAAAAAAATAATTAATATATAAGATAGTTATCTAATCTTATCTTAATAATATTATAAACGCAAAAGTTTGTGAGTATGGATGTTTGTTATTCTTTCACGCAAAAACTACTGAATGGTGTTTGATGAAACTTTACAGTAATACAGCTTAAACATCAGAATAACATATAGGCTATATTTTTTGTTGAAGTTTACAAATCTAGTTAATAATAAGAATATAAATTAGTTACTAGTGTGTAAAATACAATACAAATACATAAAAACAAAAAAAAAATACTAAATATATCATAATGCAATTTTACATTTCGTAGCAACAAGGAAATAATTTTTATTAGATAATTAGTATTTAAAAATAACAGCAGAAAAATTAAATTGAAAAAATACCAGTACAGGTACATACGGGTGCTTTTTATATCAGTTATCAATAGTGATAACATAAAATACTAAAGAATCACGAATCCTTCCCGTCTCTTGAGAAACTTTAATATGTCCTTTTAGAAAATCCCATGCTTTACTCCCTCGAGAATACCTCGGTAGGAAATTCATTTCACAATCTGAGCGCTCAAGGAAATAATTTTCTCTGAAACTGCACTATATACGTGACCATTTAGATGGAGGCTGTAGAGATGAATTTTCAGGTGTTGTGATAGAAGATTATTGTGGACGTAGTAGCAAATTATTAACGCTTAGAAATATATGAAATGATAACAAAAGAAACATATTTATTAACTGCCAGTCACAACCTCATTAAAAATTATAGAATAGAATAGAATAGAAAATCATTTATTCAAATAAACTTACATTGAAGCACTTTTGAATAGTCATAATATTTTTTTTTTTAATCTTCCGCTCTTTCGGAAAGTCTCATCACAAGAAGAACGAGCAAGAAACTTGTGTGTTGCTCTTTTAAATAATTTATTCTTACTTACAATTTAAGTTTAAGTGTGATTAGCACTAATTCAATGAAATAATAAAAAAAAAAAACATTCAATACACAACAACTGGTTAAACAATTAATAAGAGGAAATAAGTCATAGTGATTAGAGCAGACCAGTCCACACAAGCAGCACCCGTTCACGAGTATGACGGATGAGCCAGCTACCACTGCGCTCGACCATATTTTAGGGAGCCCACTGACCCGGCCCACCACACCGCCACAAGTATGGACATTTATTATAAATTGTACATTTTGTTGGCAGTCAATTAAAATAAGTTAATCACTTAATTTTGAGTGAGGCTTTGGCGAAAAACGCACCCAATTTAGTTAAGAAGTTTCTGAGATAGTGCACAGACAACTAGACAAAATCTAACAATTGTTTTGAATTCATTGCGTTCATAGACTTTGACCCTTTTTCATATATACCTTCTATGAACAAATAGCGATTATTTGTAATTATTATATATATGGATTACTCATTACACTGGATTATTTTTAATAATATAATCTTATATTATGACGATTCTTTCAAAATGACAATTGTTCTATACTACCAAACCCTACAGATCCCCTTTTAGTCTCTATTCGCTTTAAAAAGTAGTCTATGTCCTTTCTCGGGGTATTATAGACTATCTGTGTACTAAATTTCATAAAAACGGTGCAGTAGGTTTCGAGTGAAAGCGAGACAGACAGACAGAGTTACTTTCGCATTTACAATATCAGTAAGAATTAAATGAGTAATTAAAGTTAGCGTTAAGTTTTAGTCATATCCCATGAATATTCAGATCAATCTTAATAACTAGGATCGAAGGTATGTCTGTATTTATGAAGATAAATTTACATAGTGATAGATACCTATTTCACATAAATACCACAAAGAGGTTTTATGGTTTTACTAGCTGTGCCCGCGGGTTCACTCGCGTGAAAATTATAGCCTATGTGTTATTCTGATATATAAGTTATATTACTGTAAAGTTTCTTCAAAATCGAACTAGGGGAAAGGCAGTCGCAAAACTGATGTTGCGGGTGCTCATGGGTGGCGGTAATCACTTAGAATCAGGTGAGTCGCAAGCTCGTTTGTCCCCTGTGCTATAAAAAAACCGTTCAGTAGTTTTTGCATGAAAGACCAACAAACATTTATTAATATTAGTAATATTATATTAATTAGGTTAGGATATGTTAGACATATGTAGATATCTATATAAGAAAATATTGTAAATAAACTGATTTAAAAAAAAAAGAAAATCAATTGAGTTTCTTGCCAGTTCTTCTCAGTTGAATCTGTATACTGAACTGGATGGTAGGAGAAAACTTATAATATATGGGACACAGTTACCTAGACACATCAAAATAATAATTGCATTTAATAATGGCTAGTAAGACAAATTCAATATTGTTTACTAAGCACTGCCGTGTGTTATAGTAGATACCTAGCAAGTATTACGACACATCCTCAACGGCGATCGGATCGGACCACCAAGCATGACGCAAGAAGGTGCGCTACCGAGAAAACCACCTGCGTCGAATCAGCATTTTAGTCCCCACAGCAATAATACCCATTTCCCTGATTTTTAATTTTATATAATTGCACTTACGGATCACACATCGATCCGAAGACACCTATATAATTGTAATAATTAATTTTTAGAATTAAATTTAGTTTACTTATAAAAATTGGTTTTTTTTGGGTCTTCCGCCAGCGACTTCAATAACTGGCGCAGTCGGTAGGATACTCGAGACGTATCGAGAATAGAAATAGGGTATATCTCACATCGATTACCGTGTCGTCTATGATCGCTATCGTCGTCGCGAGCGATTCGCGTCCACGAGTATCCAGAAAGAAGAACCTGAAGTTTCCTGGCTGGAAGAGAAATCAAGACATCGATCCTAGAACTACCAATATGCAGCGCATGTGAGTACACTATACATTTTTCCTGTAAAGTTGCTCTCAAGGTGTAAAATTTAGTGAATAGTTATATAGTTTAGTTGCAACCATTTTCCACCCTAGGAAAATCACCCCTAGAGGGCCTGCGCGCGATAGACTATCCCGTAGGCTCAATTTAGATAGAAATAGAGATTTAACTTTAGAATCAGTGTCCGAGGAGTCGGAATATAGTAATATGGGTGACGTAGATAATATTCTGAAGGCCATGCGCCTAGTACCAGAATTTGATGGTAATCCTCACGTCCTACCTAGATTTATCCGTCTTTGTGACCAATTTGTTAATGAGTATTGTATTAAGGAAAATCCTGGCAACGAGTTTGTTAATTTATGTATTGTAAATGCTATTTTAAATAAAATAACTGGACCAGCCGCGCGCATAGTAAATTCTAACGGATTATCTGAGAATTGGGATAGCATTAAAAAAGATTTAATTAATAATTTTTCGGATCAAAGAGACGAGACCGCTCTTTACAATGATCTTATGTTAGCTACACAAGGAAATAGGTCTCCACAGGAATTTTATGACCATTGCGTTAACATGTTCAGCGCTATAATGACTTATGTGACTTTGCACGAAACTATTAGCACTACTGTCGAGGCGAAACGTATTTTATATAGGAAACTAACTAAAGATGCATTTGTTCGAGGCTTAAAAGAGCCATTAGGTTCTAGAATACGTTGCATGCGTCCTGATAATGTCGAGAAAGCTCTCGAGTTTGTACAAGAGGAATTGAACGTCATTTATTTGCAAGGCCGTAATGAAAATAATGATAAAAAGGCACATATGCATAATCCACTACCTAAACCGTCTTCTTTGGCCTTACCATCTAGTACTATGCCTATTTATAAGCCGATCAATTCCTTAGTACGACCACCTCTTTTGCATCAGTGGCAATCACCGCCCATGCAACAACCATGGAAAGCTAGTTATCCGCCTAACCAGCCTGTACAATACAGACCTCCAGGTATACCTTCACGCACACAACAGATATTTAGGTCAACACCCCCAAATTATAACCCTCAATTTAATAAATTTCAATTACCTTCAAGGCAAGCTCCGCAAACTCAAGGGCCTAAACCCATGAGTGGTGTAAGCCATTATGTCGCTAGGGAAAGACCTATACAGGGTCAATTAACTGGACATGATTGGCATAGACATGGAAATCCGCCTCCATCGAACTATTTTAAGACTAGGGATATGAATATGAATGAATGTTCTGACTATAATTATAATGATTATTATTACTATACCGATTTTTCTCCATACTACGATTATGATAACTATTATTTCGAACATAATTATGATTTAGAAAATAAGACGGATTACTTTAATTATAACGACCAAGATTTTAATAACTTGAATGAGGATCATACTTACTCTGCGGATCCTCAACCTTCAACAAGTTCTATTGAGGAGCAGGATTTTCCCAAGCGGAGGAAATCAGAAAAATCAAAATAGAAATTAATATGCACACTCAAAGGCAATTACCATTTATACAAATTTCAAATCCACCTATGAAATTCCTTATAGACACTGGAGTGAATCAATCATTCATATCTCCAGAAGCTGTAGACCGATTTTTCTATAATGTTCACTTAAACTATGAACCGTTTGAAGTAACGAATGCCCATACTACGTCTAGACATAATTATTCTATTACTATTCCTTACTTTAAAGAGTTTAGGGAGCCAGATGGAATGAAATTATTCATTTATAAATTTCACAAAACTTTTGATGGTTTAATTGGATATGATTTACTGGAACAACTAGAATCAAATATTGATATTAAAAATAAATTACTTAAAACCCGTAATAGTAGTATCCCCATTAATTTATATAATTCTTGTAACGTTAATTTATACGAGGATGTTATTCCTGCTTATTCAAAGAAATTGCTAAGACTTCCAATTAATTTACAAGACGGTGAAGCTTTTATTAAGCAACAATTTTTTTCTAATTGTATCGTTAGTGACTGTGTAACTATGGTAAAAAATAGTCGCGGATTTGTTGAAATTGCAAACCCAACAAATCATGATATAATATTTTCCATGGATCGTGCTATTCAAGCTGAAACATATAACATGGAATCATTCCGTACTAAGCAGTTACCCTCGCGAGTACAAGAAGTCCTCTCACGACTACGCACAGATCATTTAAATCCGGAGGAACGCGCTAACTTAGAAACATTATGTACTAAATATGCGGATGTGTTTTATATTGACGGAGAATCATTAACTTTTACGAATAAAGTTAAACATAAAATTAGGACTACGGACGAAATACCAGTGCACGGAAAGAATTACCGGTACCCACACGTACATAGGGATGAAGTTAGAGATCAGATAGGCAAGATGTTAGATCAGGGTATTATCCAACCATCAGAATCTGCATGGAGCTCACCTATTTGGGTCGTACCAAAAAAGGCTGACGCTTCGGGTAAAACTAAATGGCGATTAGTAGTAGACTTCAGAAAATTAAACGAAAAAACATATGACGATAAGTACCCTATTCCTAATATTACAGATGTTCTAGATAAACTCGGAAACTGTCAATACTTCTCTACTTTAGATCTTGCCAGTGGGTTTTATCAGGTCGAGATGGAACCCAGTGATATTGCTAAAACAGCATTCAACGTTGAGAACGGACATTATGAATTTTTACGCATGCCCATGGGTTTAAAAAATTCCATCTACTTTCCAACGGGTAATGGACAATGTTCTTAAGGACCTTCAAAACGTTGTATGCTTAGTATATTTAGACGATATCATTGTATTCAGTACCTCTCTCCAGGAACACATGATCAATCTTGAGAAGGTATTTCAAAAACTACGAGAATCGAATTTTAAAATCCAGATGGATAAATCCGAATTTCTCAAGCTTGAAACCGCTTACTTAGGGCATATAATCACCAAGGATGGAATTAAACCAAACCCCGACAAAATTACAGCTATTCAGAACTATCCTCTTCCAAAAACACCGAAAGAAATCAAACAATTTCTTGGTTTGGTTGGATATTACAGAAAGTTTATTCCCGATTTCGCTACTATTACTAAACCATTAACGACATGTCTGAAAAAAGGTAGGAAGGTAACAGTTAATTCAGAATATGTTAGTTGTTTCGAGAAGTGTAAAACTCTCTTAACTAACGATCCGATTTTACAGTACCCGGATTTTGCAAGAGACTTCATTTTAACGACTGATGCATCTAATGTAGCTTTAGGCGCGATATTGTCCCAGGGTACATTAGGTTCAGACAAACCCATTTGCTTTGCATCGCGTACCCTTAATGACAGTGAAGCCAACTATAGTACGATTGAAAAGGAGCTTCTTGCTATTGTCTGGGCGACTAAATATTTTAGGCCGTATCTATTTGGTCGTAAATTCAAAATTGTCACGGACCATAAACCCCTCCAATGGGTAATGAGTTTGAAGGAACCGAACTCGAGAATAATTCGTTGGAAGCTAAAATTATCCGAGTTCGATTTTTCAGTAGTTTACAAAAAGGGACGAAATAATACTAACGCCGACGCCCTTTCTCGTATTGAAATTCACAACGAGGAAGCTAATTCACTGGTTGTCAACCCATCTGAACGCCCTCTTTCAAATTCATCCACTCTATCTGCTCATACTAGTAGAGAAAACCCAATATTAGAGATTCCAATAGTTGACCAACCACTGAATAAATTTCATAGACAGCTCGTTATTACCGTAGTTAGTGACATCAGAAAGCGTGCTACCACATCGAAGCCTTTTGAAACACACACAAGGATATCTGCTCAAGTATCCGAGACAAATTTAGAAAGCGATATCGTAGAAATTATGAAAGAATATGTTAATCCTAAAATTAAAACCGCACTATTTATTAACCCACGGTTAGCAATGTATGATATAGTACCAATTATTCAAAATAAGTTTAAAAGCTCTGCGATGCAACTTGTATTGACTACGTCTGAAGTTGAGAATGTAAAAGAATACTTAAGACAACAGGATATAATTAAAAATTATCATGAAGGGAAAACTAATCACCGCGGCATTAATGAGTGCTACTTAGCTCTATCAAGACGTTACTATTGGCCTAAAATGAAGGACCAAGTAACAAAAATAATTAATGATTGTGCCATTTGTGGTCAAGCCAAATACGATCGTAATCCTATACGACCACAATTCCGTATAGTTCCACCTGCTACAAAGCCCTTTGAAGTAGTACATATAGACCTATTCACCATACATCATGAAAAATATTTAACTATCGTAGATGTGTTTTCTAAATATGCACAGGCATACCACATACGGGATAGCACAGCTATTAGTATATTACAAGCCCTTTTAAAATTCTGCACACACCATGGTCTACCGTTATCGATAGTATCTGATAACGGCACAGAATTTACAAATATGTTATTTAATGAATTTACTGTTTTGCATAAAATAAATCATCATAAGATTTTACCGCATTCCCCAAATGATAATGGAATAGTAGAGAGATTCCATAGTACTTTATTAGAACATTTACGTATCCTCAAATTAAAACATAACGACGAGGACGTAGTT
Organism: Achroia grisella; assembly: GCF_030625045.1. Lineage (NCBI taxonomy): Eukaryota > Metazoa > Arthropoda > Insecta > Lepidoptera > Pyralidae > Achroia > Achroia grisella. Next base: position 2,008,885 of record NW_026713043.1, on the reverse strand, counting down.
AATCTAGTTCCGTATGCTATTTTAGCCTATAATAGTTCTATACATTCTTTTACAAAATGCAGACCTTATGATATTATAACAGGCCATTTAGATCCCCGAGATCCTCTCGACATGGATATAAGTAGGCACCTATTTCAACAGTATATACAAAATCATAGAGAAAGAATGCAGTTAGTTTACGACACAATAGGAGAGGCATCGCTGGAAAGCCGCACCCGTATAATGGAAAATCGTAATAAAAATAGAGAGCCAGAATTTGAATATCAACCTCAACAAACTGTATATATTAGTAACCCATTAGCTAGCCGTCAGAAAATAGCCCCTAGATATAGTCAGGATACAGTTCTTGCCGATCTTCCTATACATATATATACCTCAAGGAAAAAGGGACCCGTCGCAAAACGCAGATTAAAGAGAATCCCTAAAAGTGCCCAATTGTTACTGGGTGCTTCTGATCCTGGTTGCTCCTTTGATAACTCCTCAAGAGATCAATCAGGAGATAACACTTGAGAGTCTCGATGATGGTCCTGGACTGCTACCATTCCGACTTGGAACAACAAGGCTTATAACCCATTACCATACCTTTCTACAGCACGTACAATTAGATAATATTAGTAATACGTTAGAATTAGTACAGAACCAGCTATTAGATTATAAAATTATGTTAACTAATGATACATACATACTATACGAACTTCAAATAGAATATTTATCTAATAAATTATGTAAGGTTAAAGATCAGTTAGATACATTACAGCCAAAGCGTGTACGGAGAGGTCTCGTCGATGGTATAGGCTCTATAATAAAAAGTATCACGGGAAACCTAGATCAATCTGACGCTATTAAGTATGACAATGCTATCAAAATTCTCCAAAGTAATGACATAAAAGTAAATCATGAGCTTGAAAGTCATATCAGCCTCAGTAAGGAGTGGATGGCTCAACATACGGATATAGTTAATAAATTAGTTGAAAATCAGGTAAAAATTAACGAGACTTTGCAGCTGTTATACGATAACGATGCTCACTCAGATAACGACCTAATAAAATACGCTAAATTCGCTCAATACTTAGCAATTATAACTGAAAATATAGACGACGTATTAAATGAACTATTTAGAATCGAAAATATATTAGCTTTCATTCGCGCTTCTTCTATGCATCATTCTATGATTAAAATCGATACTTTAAACAAAATGGTCCAGAAGTTAGTTAAGATTTATGGTAAGGATAGAATATTAAACTTAGAACTTAGGGTATACTACGATATAATTAAGCCAGGTTTCTATTATTCAGATAATCAGATAGTTATTAGTTTTAAAATACCCATATTTTCCTCAGATAGTTACGATTTATACAAGTTGGCTGTAGCTCCCAATAAATATAAGCAGGTCCTCATTCCTCCTTATCCATTGATTGCAACTAACAGGAAAGGTTATGTGTACATAGAGGCAGAATGCCCGAAGTATGAAAATTGGTATGTCTGCGGAGATAAGATGGATCATCAACTTCGACAGCATCCTGACTGCATACAGAATCTTATATTCAAGCAATCTATCGACCCAGTCTGCGAAGTAGCAACAGTTAACCTATCTAAAGTGGCTATGGAAGAGCTAGATGAGAGACACTATATAATATCATTCCCCAATGCTACTACAATTCATACACTATGTGGAAAAGAAACTTACAGTATTCTGAATGGAAGTTATCTCGCAACAATCCCAGTAAACTGCTTTCTTTATACCCCGGAATTCACCATAACTAACATTAATAATAGAGTGGAAGGACAACCTATGAAGATACTGCAATTCTCCCAGAATATGCAACTCCATGACCATAAAATACCTCATGTAAATCTTAAATCAATAGACCTTACAAGACTTCATGAAATTCAGCACAAGGTGATCTTGCAGCATCCTACACACGAGCAAACCTCAAAATCGTTCCTATTTCATACTACGATTCCACTTTACATCATTATATTGGGCTGTCTTATAATAATTACAGTATGGAAATATAAGACTAATCAAGGTACACCTGAAGAACTGCCCCCTGAAACTGAAACCCCTACCAGTATCGAGATGCCACAGTCCGCAATATTCTCTCAGCTGAAGCTTCAAAAATAATTGCTAATCTGAACGGGGAGGTGTTATAGTAGATACCTAGCAAGTATTACGACACATCCTCAACGGCGATCGGATCGGACCACCAAGCATGACGCAAGAAGGTGCGCTACCGAGAAAACCACCTGCGTCGAATCAGCATTTTAGTCCCCACAGCAATAATACCCATTTCCCTGATTTTTAATTTTATATAATTGCACTTACGGATCACACATCGATCCGAAGACACCTATATAATTGTAATAATTAATTTTTAGAATTAAATTTCAGTTACTTATAAAAATTGTTTTTTTTTTGGTCTTCCGCCAGCGACTTCAATAACTCGTGTCTAAACTGTGTCACCCCACCTTACGTTTTCCTATTGTCATTTAGTATATAAGATCAATATTTTTATGTATAACGTCTCAACTAACATCATATTATTATGCCGCAACATAATACAAAAAAAAATATTTTCTTCATAAGGGGCTAACATTAAATGAAAATTCCATGCATAAACAACTATTGCCATATACGTTTGACATTTAAGTAATCGTTTAGTGTGTAATAAGTATTCTTTAGGCGTTGCTCAATGTGACGGCGTGGTGGGCCGGGATATTGGGCTCCCTAAAATATGGTCGAGCGCAGTGATGGCTGGCTCATCCGTCATACTCGTAAATGAATGCTGCTTGTAGGGACTGGTCTGCTCTTATCACTACGACTGATTTAATCTTATTGTATATTTATATTTGACCCAAATAAATTAGTGCTGGTTGGTAGTTTGTATTCACACGTTTCGACTTGTAAATGTAAACTTACTAGGAGTATTTAAAAGAGCAACACACAAGTTTCTTGCTCGTTCTTCTTGTGACGAGACAGCTTTCCGAATGAGCGGTAGATAATAAAAATTGTTACGACTATTCAAAAGTGCTTAAATTAAGTTTATTTGAATAAATGATTTTGTATTCTATTCTAAATATGATTTAACAGATATTTTAAATTCATTTAAAGGTAATTCCAGTATATACTTTGGTATCTTTTCGCTAATTTGTCAGGATCCAACATATCGGGCTGACTGATTGGTTTCTAAATCGTGTCGTGCGTAGATCCTTTATATGGGATAGCTACTTTGTCCCTTACATTATGATGTAAGTTAAGAAAGAATAGCGTTTTGTAAAAATTTGTATCATTACTTTTTAAAAAGGTTGTTGTTATATATTTTATACATAGATAGATGAACGAAATGAAATGAAATTTATTAGTATCTTCAATACACATATAATAGCAAAACAACCCAGAACAAAAATAAATAAAAACACAGAAACTAAACTGAAATCACGTGGGCACTGAGCAACATAAAATTGTATCATATTGTTTCGCCCTGATACTGCTATTCTGGCATAGCCAACAAGAAAGTAGGCGCAAAATTGCTATATAAATTATATATAAATGTACGTAAATATAATATATACGGGATATATAACTATATTGGCTAACTAAAAAAATTATAGAAATTTCAGAAAGGCTAAAATGGGGTATGACTCTAAGAAGGTCTGAAAAATACTGGTCTAAACTAATTTTAAAATAAATGTATACACAAAAGGAACGTGTTTTTTTTTTCGAATTCATAACATCATGGCCACTAGTTTCTAACTATAACACAATGTGCCAATTGCTGGCAACACTTACTTTGGACCATAGGGCATCCCATGGTGAAGAGATGTGTGGAAAGCTATATGAAACCCACGGGAGACGCGAAATGAGCATACGCCCTCACTCGCCATTGACATGCTGCGGCACAGACCGACAGCAAAATAATTTCAATATATATAAGGATTTTATGTACCTCGTCTCGAGAAATTATAGGAGAAATTAGATATTTTTTTGTTAATCCATACATAATATTTCTTTATTTAACTTCAATGCACAAAAACTATGTGTATGGCGGACTTAACACCTTGCGGCGTTATCTACCAGGCAACCATGAGTAGAATAGAATAGAATAGAAAATCATTTAATCAAATAAACTTAATTAAGCACCTTCAATAGTCAACAATTTTTCTTTAATCTACCGTTTATTCGGAAAGCTGTCTCATCACAAGAAGAATGAGCAAGAAACTTGTGTGTTGCTCTTTTAAACAATCCTTGTAAGTTCACATTTTACAAGTCGAAACGTGTGAATACAAACTACCAACCTGCACTAATTTATTTAGGCTCAAATATAAAAGCACAATAATATTAAATCAGTCGTAGTGATAAGAGCAGACCAGTCCCTACAAGCAGCACTTGTTCACGAGTATGACGGATGAGTGAGTGATGATGAGTGGTGCAGAGCAGGATTATTGGCGGTACATTAGTATAAATAATATAATAATATACGTAGAAAACATCCAGTATGATAAAAGCTTACCATACTCATTAATACAAATGCATACACCGTGATAAGAATCGAACCTGCGATCGTTGGAAGTAAAGCGGTGTCGTCACGGAGCCCTTCAAACCTATAGAACCTTACATCGAATAAAGTAACGAAATAATTTAATGATTTCCATCTGAATCTAATTGCTTTTATATACCTACTAGCTGTCCTGGTCAACGTCGTTTTGCCATATAAATTAAAATCGCTATTAAAAAATAGGGGTTGGTGATAGAAGGGTGAAAATTTAAGGTTGTATTTCATTGTATTTTATTAAAAAAAAACTATATTAAAAAAAAATTAGGGGTGGACAAGCCTTATCACTTAGGGGTATGAAAGTGATAGTAGCCGATTCACAGACCTACTGAATATATATACATATATATATATAATTACATAAAAATCGGTCAAGCTTCTATTCTATTCTATTCATGTAAGACTAGCTGTGCCCCGGTTTTACCCGCGTGAAAATTATAGCCTATATGTTATTCTAATGTCTAAATTACTGTAAAGTTTCATTAAAATCCGTTCAGTAGTTTTAGCGTGACAGAGTAATCCATCCATACTCACAAACTTTCGTGTTTATAATATTAATAAGATGAAGAAACATTTTCTAGACACAATTTTAAAATTGAATATTATAAAAAGGTAAATGTAAAATACTTGTTTCTTTCAAGTTGTACACTAAGATCTTATTTTTCAGCGAAAATGTGGGGGAGCACATAAAACCAAGTGATAAGCCGTGTCAACGCAAACAGAAGGTAATCTTGTTTTTGACTGAAATATTTTTATCCGTTTATTAGAAAACGAGGGTCTGTGTGTTGTTGAAATTTTATGAGATAAATAACTGTCAGAAACGTAATCAGATCAAGAAAAATATGATGGAATAATATTTCACCCACTTAAAAAGAGAAATCTCTAGAAATCTTTTTATCATTAACATTACATAGTATAAGACAAAGTCTCTATGTATGCTTAAATCTTTAAAACTACGCAACGGATTGTGAAGTAATTTTTATTAATAGATAGAGGGATTCAAGAGGAAGGTTTGTATGTATTGTATTGTATGGTATGTATAATACATGTACATCCGTGCGAAGCCGGGGTGGATAGCTAGTAATATTATAAACGCGAAAGTTTGTAAGTATGGATGTTTGTTACACTTTCATGCAAAATCTACTGAATGGATTTTGATTAAACTTTACAGTAATATAGCTTATACATCAGAATAATATATAGGCTATAAATTTGACAAACCGTGGGTACAGCTAGTTATGATATATTTTTAAGAATATTTTTTGTTATACAATACAATTCCCTAATTATGAATTTTATTTTAATTGTTGTTCGGTATACAAAAATATATAATAACATTCAATATAAGAAAATACAATGTAAATATTAAAATATAAAACGATATTGGCCTGTGCGAGAGGCCTAGAGTAGAGTAGGAAAGTAGAGAGAGTAGAGTAGGAAACAAGATGGCGGCCTATGAACAGTGACTCAGCAAAAATGGCATTATATGAGCAGACAGCAGACAGAACGGACAAGTTCTGCGTATGTTCCTAATACGCATTAAACATATCTTGTGTTATGGATATTTAACAAGTAATATTATATAAATACTTAAATGCATTTTTTTCAAATATAAACCTAGTATACATTAAACTTATTAATACAAATGTTTGTTCTGAGCTAGAAACCGAACCCGCGACTGGAAGTGAGGCGATGTACTAAACTGCATAACCACCAGGGCCTCCGAATATAAGTATCGAAAAATGTATACAAAAATAGTTTAATACGAAAAGATCTTTTGTTAAAAAGTAAGGAGTTGATATTGCTGACCGTACTATTCAAGTTCATCAACCCCTCGATGACGTCAATGTCAGGCGGAGTGGCAGCCTCAGTGTAAGACACTATGCATAGTAAATGGAACCCTGTATGTACTGTCTGGAGAACAAATGCGGCGGGTTTTGTGTGGCCACAGAGCAACACACGTTCAAAACGACGTAAAAAAAAAATTGCAAATCTTTCCGCAATGAGGAAAACGCAGTACTATGGTAAAAATGATCAAATATTTTTTTTTATTAACTTAAATGACTAATAATTGACGGTCCACTTCGTGGTATGGTTTTTTTATGGATCATAATGGATTTACGCTCGCCGGGCCACAGTGGAAGATAATAAGATGAGTATTTTTTTTTATATAACACAGGGGACAAACGAGCATGCGGCTCACGCAACACCAGGGGAATGATGTTGTCGGCCTTTTAAAAAGGAATAAGCTCTTTTCTTGAAGGTTTCAATATCATCTGCCAAAGGTGATTCAAATTTAAAAAGTTTCCACACATTCATCGAGATGATCAGGATGGTATTTATTATTATATTTGGAGTATGATGCCAGGTCAGTTAATTCATCTGCCAAATGGCAATTTACCACAATGATTTCCAGAGAAAACCTGATATAGTATATAATATAGATAACGGAATGGTGCGTAATACGCTGGCGGAGCACCAGTTGAGGATGGGGTCAGGTCAGTTAGTCCATCGTGATAACTTCACATGTTTTTCAAGCGTATAGCCTACAGTTGTCAGTCACCAGGGAGACTGGATTAATAATCCCATATCTAGCTAGATATGGGATTATTAATGAATAATAATTTTAGGGAAAAACATGTGAAGTTATCACGATGGACTAACTGACCTGACCCCATCCTCAACTGGTGCTCCTCCAGCGTATTACGCACCATTCCGTTATCATCCCTTAAAAATACATAGATACACCAGACCGATGCAAACAATCATACTAATGAATACAAATGTTTGTACCGCATGAAGAACCGAACTCGCGACCATCACAATAATAATCATTAATAGATTTTTACTAAATAAGTTCTCGTAATCTATCTAAATATATATAACTCAAAGGTGATTGACTGACATAGTGATCTATCAACGCACAGCCCAAACCACTGGACGGATCGTGCTGAAATTTGGCATGCAGATAGATGTTATGACGTAGGCATCCGCTAAGAAAGCATTTTGATTAATTCTATCCCCATGGGGATAAAATAGGGGATGAAAATTTGTATGAAACTTTGTCAATTTTAAACCGATCGAGCAGAGACTTTGCATGCATAAAGCTACTATGACGTAGGCATCCCTTAAGAAAGGATATTGATAAATTCCACCCTTAAGGGGATAAAAGTTTGTATAAATCTTCTTAGATTTTCGACTGATTGAACTGAAATTAAAGATTGGAGGAGCTACTATGATGAAGACGTTTCCTTAAATAGGATAGAAGATAGAAGCTACTATGATGAAAGGATTTTGATAAATTCCACCCCTAAGGGGATAAATTAACGCGAGCGAAGCCGTGGGCAAAAGCTAGTACAGTAAATTTGGTCTAGCGGTTTAGCCTTATTTCGCGGTTCCGATGGCCGCAGGTTCGATTTTAAATAGTAAATAAAATTAAAGCGATATCGTTTGTATTTTTAGAGTGTAAAGAGTATATATCCACACTAATGTGACAAATGTTTCTACCGTGCGAGGAATCAAACGACCAACCAGCGGAAGTAAAGCAATGAGTTCAACCGCTATACTAAAGTTTGTACCGTCCATGGCATTGAACTTGCGACCATCGGAAGTAAAACAGTGAGTTCAACCGCTATATAACAGTTTGTACCGTCCATGGCATTGAACTTGCGACCATCGGAAGAAAAGCAGTGAGTTCAACCGCTATATAACAGTTTGTACCGTCCATGGCATTGAACTTGCGACCATCGGAAGTAAAGCAGTGAGTTCAACCACTATATAACAGTTTGTACCGTCCATGGCATTGAACTTGTGACCATCGGAAGTAAAGCAGTGAGTTCAACCACTATATAACAGTTTGTACCGTCCATGGCATTGAACTTGTGACCATCGGAAGTAAAGCAGTGAGTTCAACCGCTATATAACAGTTTGTAATGGCATTGAACTTGCGAATCGGAAGAAAAGCAGTGAGTTCAACCGCTATATAACAGTTTGTACCGTCCATGGCATTGAACTTGTGACCATCGGAAGAAAAGCAGTGAGTTCAACCGCTATATAACAGTTTGTACCGTCCATGGCATTGAACTTGCGACCATCGGAAGTAAAGCAATGAGTTCAACCGCTATATAACAGTTTGTACCGTCCATGGCATTGAACTTGCGACCATCGGAAGAAAAGCAGTGAGTTCAACCGCTATATAACAGTTTGTACCGTCCATGGCATTGAACTTGCGACCATCGGAAGAAAAGCAGTGAGTTCAACCGCTATATAACAGTTTGTACCGTCCATGGCATTGAACTTGCGACCATCGGAAGAAAAGCAGTGAGTTCAACCGCTATATAACAGTTTGTACCGTCCATGGCATTGAACTTGTGACCATCGGAAGAAAAGCAGTGAGTTCAACCGCTATGTAACAGTTTGTACCGTCCATGGCATTGAACTTGCGACCATCGGAAGAAAAGCAGTGAGTTCAACCGCTATATAACAGTTTGTACCGTCCATGGCATTGAACTTGCGACCATCGGAAGAAAAGCAGTGAGTTCAACCGCTATATAACAGTTTGTACCGTCCATGGCATTGAACTTGTGACCATCGGAAGTAAAGCAGTGAGTTCAACCGCTATATAACAGTTTGTACCGTCCATGGCATTGAACTTGCGACCATCGGAAGTAAAACAGTGAGTTCAACCGCTATATAAAAAGGAGTAGATATCACACATGCTATTTCCAAAAGCAGTAACATAACCTCATTCAAATTCAACGCAGTCAGTTCAGCACAGTGTAATACATATTCATGTCCTATTACTAGGCGCAGCCGGCCTCCAAAAGTTTCAAGAAAACTTTTTCCATTAGGGTGCTGTTACACTGTCGATTGACAGTCGCAAGATAAACAGCGAAGCGCCAGCAGGCCTAAGAAAAATACTCAATAAGTTAGATTAAAGATAAAATTAAGTATTATGAAAAATAATGTCTTCCATATGGCGATAATAAAATATTATAAAAGAAATTTTAATATAATATTATGAACGCGGAATTTTGTGAGTGGGATAAAAGGATGTTTGTTACTCTTTCACGCAAAAACTACTGAATGGATTTTAATGAAACTTTACAATAATATAGCATATATATCAGAATAACACAGGATATAAATTGTTCTTGTGATGAGTCTGCGTTCCGAATGAATGGCAGAATAAAAAAAATATGACTATTCAAAAGCGCTTGTAATGAGTTTATTTGATTATAATTATTTATATTTGTTATTTTTATAATTAAAATGAATTAAAAATATGAACTTCAAATAATACTTTTATTGAGAAACTATCTCTTGCCTGCGGCTTCGCTCGCGTTAATGTATCCCCTTAGGGGTGGAATTTATCTCAACACAAAAGAACCCCACCATAACAGTAGCTTTATGCATGCAATGTTTCAGCCCTATCGGCTTAAAATTGACAAAGTTTCATCCCCTATTTCATCATAACATCTACCTGCATGCCAAATTTTAGCCCGATCCGTCCAGTGGTTTAGGCTGTGCGTTGATAGATCACTACGTCAGTCACCTTTGAGTTATATATATTTACATTACCACAGAGTAGACTTGTAACAAAAAAGTGTCTGTATTAAAAAATATACATTGACAGGAACTGGAAGAAAGGATCGATTATACAATACTCTCACCAGATTGTGACCTTTCTTAATTTATTGAGATGTATACTAAGAGCATAAGAACAACAGGTGTACCTACAACATACAGTTATCACATAATGAATTCTTAACATGACAAGATTATATTTTTCCATGTGCCTTGTACACTTGCATATGGTAATATGTACTAATTAATCTTATACTTTACTAAAATAAAAGTTAGAGATAAAAAAAATATCAATAAATTGGCAAGTCTAATCGAGACTATGCCAATTCTTTTACCCATAACACAAGCTCTGCTTGTATGATCTCTATAATTATATTTAGTTCTATAAAAACGTTATATGTAGAGCAGCATCCTGAGAAGATCTGTTTCTAAAGTAAGTTGCCTAGAAGAATCAGGATGCGACAGTTGAGTTCTTGAAAGACCAGGTTTCAAAGAGGCCCAGTATGTTAACACCTCACCGTAATTTATACATATAAATAAAATTGGAGTGTCTGTTTGTAATATTGAAATAACAATTTTTACTACATGCATATGAATATAAATACGGTACATACACCAAAATAACATTTTTTACAATTTTTGTCTGTCTGTTCCGGCTAATCTCGGTAATGGCTGGACTGATTTTGACGGGACTTTTTTGGGCAGATAGCTGATGTATTTTAGAAAAATAAAGTTAAAATCCACGCGGACGAAGTCGCAACAGCTAGTACAATATAAATAATAACTGATTTCTGATGCGGTGAGGCGGGAAGCGGGGCGAGCGTCGTTTACTTTCTATGTTATATGCATATTGCGATCTCTGTTAATTGCATCCATCATTCATTTCATTACACACATCTCTACAAAGCGCTGTATTATATTTTCGTTCCGATATCATCTTTAACAAAATAGATGATTCATCTTTGACTGTCAGATTCATATAATTTGGTGTCTGCGATCCTTGTAATCTGTTACACACTAACAATTGTTCAAAGTCGGTGTGCAGTCAGTACTTAGTGGTAATAAATGACCAGCTGAGCGTAATAAAAGGATGAAAGCTCTGCACCCACCGGCCGGTACGTCGGTACACTTCAAAGAGCATCGACACGTACACGGAGGGTCGTTTGTACTTCAGTTCAGTTGAGGAATAAAGATGTTGATAAATTAAATTTGCCTTGTAATTTCAAGGATCATGTTAATTCTTTTGTTTATGTTCAAACAATGAGATTTTAAATTCAAGTTTTCTTAAATTATGTAGATTTATTATATATATATAAACCTTCCTCTAGATTCACTCTATTTAAAAAAAACAGTTTCAAAATCTGTTGCGTAGTTTTAAAGATTTAAGCATAAATAGGGATGGACAGACAGCGATTCTCGAACATTCCGTGGCGTCACTATTAAAATCAACGTACAATACAATCTAAATATTCTTTTTATTTAAATTTAAAGCATATCAACCACTGCAATATTCCTCCAGCAAACACCCATCAAAGGACAATATTGTCTGTACATAAGAATAGTAGAGCTTTGTATATATCCACAGCTCTCCTAAACAATGTAGGCATCTTTTCATTTCAAACAAACAAACAAACAGCCGGTGAATTAGTTCAAATGCCTTGTCTTTTGTTTTTAAACAATAGAATATGCGATGTTGTAGCGTGTGTTAGAGAGATACTGTTGCTTAAAGGAGTGACTAAACTTGTGTTCAGTGTTACCAATACTGTTTAGCATTTCCTCTAATTTTAATAATATAGTTGTATGGGTCAATTATAGACGGTATGGCCGTGGTTGCGAACTTTTTTTGTCTTGGAGTAAATCTCTCATGTAGACCAGCCCGCACCAGATGGTGCAAGTGGATACTTTTAGACTCCTATTCACTAATAACTCCAAAATTTCTCTCGTCCAACGCCATATGTTGGAATTGCCGGATCGAGCCCAGTCCACAGCGACCCCTACGGCGGTGGCCTACTGTAGTCGAAATGTCCAGAAAGGGTCTTTGTTAAGATACCTTTATTTGCTATAAAATTATTCTTAAATACATATATATGCGACTAATAAACTTGAAAGGTTAAACATAAGCATAGAGAACTCCCAAATTTTGTATAAAATATCGGTTTTAAAGAAAAATGGCAGTAAAGAAGTTGACGACCGGATAAGGACGCTGCTTCTATAACAGTATATACTTCAGATTTTTTTTATACTTCCATCTGTTTATGAAACTGGCAACTCTTTTAGAGACCTCCTGTTTCATATTTTAGCTTCGTTTTAGGTAGAAGGATTCGGTTTTTGTTTTTTCAAATCTACAAGGATATACTACTACTTCACTGCTTCATCCCCAACATTGTCAAGATTGTGAGAAGATTAACGAAATTTTGGGGAACGAATATTTCAGATACATTTGTTCCCCTCAAATTTCGTACGTCGCCACAAAACTCCCTAATTTTGGGTTAAATTGGGAGGATTATAGGGAGATTAACGAAATTTTAAGGAACAAATATTTTCGAATATATTCTTTCCCCCTAAATTCGGTACGTCGCCACAAAATCACCTAAATTTGGGGGAAATTCCCCAATCTGACATCACTGCTTGTACGTAAGTAGTGGGGTGCGCTATCTGTTAGTTGTGTGCAGGATTAGTCTTCCTTTCAGGAGAAATCTCGTAGAAACTGACTTAGAATAACAAAATACTGTTTTACTTCAAGTCTTTTTATTTTTATCTGTAATGATTTATTTAATGGATAATATAATATATTTTTTTATTTATACTCTTTATTGCACCAATTACAGAACAAAAACAAAAAAACAATTAAAATAGAAAATATACACTGACACAAAAGACTACCTTTAGGTGGTAAATTATACATTTCCTTAACGATGCTCTGCTACCAAAATGCTAGGGAAAAAAGTGGAAGCGTGTGAGGTTACATTTGACAATCGTACCTTTCGATGCTCCGAGGGCTTCAATGTTTTCCAGCACATATCAGGGACCCAGGCTATGTATTAGTGTTATGTTACTGGTTAAACAGTTTCACCACTCGTTTTTAATTATATGTTAGGAACGTTGTGCGCGCGTTCGAGCTGTAAGGTGTGGTTTTTGCAACAGTCAACGTCATGGTAGGGAAAAAGAGGAAAAAGAGGGTATGCAAAAAATGCCTACACATATATAAAATAAAAAAACAGTTCTATAAACATTTCCACATGCCGTGGCTACCAGTAATTAAGTCAACACCATACACATGAACGTCTTGCAAATAATAATAATTGTAACTTCAATGTGTATGTATGTCTTCTTATTCACTCAAATTAAATTCGTATAAAAAAATAAGGCACACCTGCTAACACCACCAGTATAAGAGTAAGACCATAGTGTGTCTTGTTGGTCGCTCAAATAAATATAATAAAAAAAAAAGTGGACTCGTCGTCATAGGGAATGACGCTAACAGTATAAGGTAGTGGGACACCAGGAGAGGATGTTAGGATGATCATCAGTCAGTCTATCTTGATGAATTTGCCATTAATTATTCATAATGATTCAACTGCAAGCAACGGCTTTGTCACGACTATGTATATTCACTAAATAACCCTGGACAATTAGAACGAGGATCAGGAAATTACGTCAGCCTGAGACGAGTTTCGAACCCCTAGCGGTGCCCTCAGACTAAAGTCCCATCCGTCAGACGGGAGTTGGCCTTCAGCCGCTCCATAAGTCCTTCCGCGAGTTTGGAGTGCCACCTGCACTTGCCCCCTATCGTCCGGTGAAGCTATAAAGACCAGCTGCGGCCGACAGCATTAGAGTAGTCTGTAAAAAAACAGTATTAATGGATTTTCATACGTATCTGTGTACTTGGTAGGCACTTTGACATAATTACCCTTTGTACCAATAACAGTATAATCTCCTAAACATTGTTAGACATAACTTGCTTAACGCAATTTCCTAAATATATTATAACAATATTAAAGTACGCCGTTCAGTGGCTTATTGTTTGATGTCAATTAACTAGATTAAGCAACGTTGAGTATGCTCATAACTCAAATGAGTCTTTAACATTATCCAGATTTCAATTCCAGAAATAAATTACAGACTATAAATGGGATGATATCTTATGGGTATAATTAGGGTTGCCATCAAATATGGAAACCAGGAAAGACGCGTGCAAGCCCTGGATTATAGAGTCCAGAACCCGGACATGTCAACAGGTTTTTTTAAGCAGTTAATTTAAAACAGTTAAAAATGTCTTTCAGATCATCTTTTTGTTTATTTTCAGACCTTAAAATTAAATGTAGTAATTTTTTATCATTATTTTAAATGTACCTAACAGAATCTTATTACAGTTTGTTACAAATTGTCTTCATATAATATTCAGTTAGATTTTCTATTTTTAAAATAAAACACAAATTTAATATACTTTAATATACACCTAAAAAAAATACATTACCCCGTACGCTCCCCGGATGCCCTCAAAACTAGGATAAATCCGCGGAAACCCGAACGGATGGCAATCGTAGGTAATAATAATGTTGAATCACGACTTCGTACAAAGAAGAAATAAAAATAAATAGTGGAGTGTGTTTTAGAAAAGAAAATAATTAATAGAAAAGGAAGGTGAATTACGATTTCGCCAAGGAAGTACGTCTTCCACTCTTCGAACACTCCAAAGTAAGCAAAGTAACACCAAACTTACTTGTACTAACGTACCTGGAACGTGTGTAGTATACAGTTTTATGGCTACGATATAGAGTGTGTATTTTTGTTAAAAACAATAAAAAAAATAACTATTTTACAAATTAATTATTATTTCTATACACTATTTTGAAAATTATTGAATCAATCTGAAAATTATCGGAACGTACTTTTCCTTCCAGTTCTTTTTTCAATTGAATATTTTTATTTTCGAAATTTAAATGGCCACATGTTTTATTTGTGGCCAGATGTTTTATTTGTGGTGATACAATCTGCGTGTTCCATTCCTCGTACGATGCAAATATTTGTATTCATGAGTATGATTGTTTTTATTGGTCTGGATATGTTCTATGTATATTATAACAATAATAAATAATTTCTAGCAAAATAAACTTAATATAAGCACCAATGGACAGTCGTATTTTTTTATTTACAACTAAATTTCTAATACCCATAACACAAGCTAAGTTTAACTTGAGACTAGATGAATTCGAGCTACAGGGTTACAATTATTATAACACAAAGGACACTTATGTTATTTGTTACACAAAACCTTGAATCAACGTTAGGAACCAACAATTCAACAAAAGCCTCGGTAGTTTCCACTTTATCCGTTTTTATCAACAAAATATGGATAAGTTTGTGAACGTATCTAATCATACGGAAAATTGCTTGTCTGATGGGACCATGCGCCGACATCGATCGTAAAGGAAACGGCTTGTTAAAGGGTTTTAGTACCTATATAAATAGACATATATTACATTTTTCTTTAGCAACTCGTGAAGTTTAAAAATTTGTTTAGGAGAACTACGAGTTTTAAATGCAGATAAGCTGACAACAGTCAGGTCAGGTCAGTCAGGTCACTGAATTGAAAGTGGCAACTATAAATTACATAGTTATATACAACGGAAATCTAAATATATATAACTCAAACGTGACTGAATTAGTGATCTATCAAAGCACAGCCCAAACAACTGGACGGATCGGGCTGAAATCGGGCTGGCTTTTTCGGATTTGGGTAGACCCCCCATTCTTATCTGTATTGCTTTTTGGAAATTTCTAACTGTAGTAAAGTTTAGTGTTAAAAACATAAAGTAAAAACAACAAATGACCTTGCAGTTGGTCATAGACCCCTGGGGGTCGATATAGACCATTTTGGGAATCACTGATCATCTATCTGTTTATAAGGCAGACAGTAAAATTATAGTGTATTGCAGCTTGTCTTTAAAAATGGTAAATATATCATTGACGTCATATGATATGACTAGCTTTTGTCCGCGGCTTCGCTCGCGTTAATTTATCCCCTTATGGGTGGAATTTATCAAAATCCTTTCTTAGCGGATGCCTACGTCATAACATCTACCTGCATGCCAAATTTCAGCCCGATCCGTCCAGTGGTTTGGGCTGTGCGTTGATAGATCACTATGTCAGTCACCTTTAAGTTATGTATATTTAGATTGTATTTAATTAATATTCATTGCCTTGCTTTTATCCCATTATTTGGGGTCGGCGCAGTATGTCATTCTCTTCCACTGATCTCTATCAGTCGTCATATCTAAACATACTCTTCTTTTATTCATATCATCTTTCACACAATCCATCCATCTTTTCTTAGGGCGTCCCCTCCCTTTACATCCATCCACATTCATATTATACACTTTTAATTATATTATAAACACTATATATTATAAATTAATATTATAAACGCGAAAGTTTGTGAGTATGGATGGATGTTTGTTACTCTTTCACGCAAAAACTACTCAACGGATTTTGATGAAACTTTACAATAATATAGCTTACAGTTCGGAATAACATATAGGCTATAAATTTAAAGCGAGTGAAACAGCGGGTACAGCTAGTTATTCATAAAGTCGAAAATCCAATATCAAAGTAAGTTTTTAATTCACTACTCCAGTAATACACTGTCACATCGATATCTCTATCAAAAGGGAATACCTACAAACAAAATTGAACCTAAAGTCTTTGACTTTAACAAATGTCTTGTGGACACGCAGATTCGTGACAGATGCACGTAAAATTTTTTTATTGCCTCATGTTTGGCAGACTGTCTGTATCAAACTGATAGTATTATTTCGAAATAATGAATTGATATTATAGAAAAAACTAGTTCTTTTCCGTGACTTTGTTTGTACTAAATTTCATCTATTATTTAGTCCCTTTCAAATTATTTTAAAATTTCATAAATATGCTTTCAATCATAATCACTTAATCTTTGTTCAATCAAATAACATTGTCAGCGATATGAATTTTAAGTTAGATATTTTCTACAAAAACATTATTATCTTATATATAAAATTCTCGTGTCACAGTTTTCGTTCCCATACTCGTCCGAAACGGCTTGACCGATTCTCATGAAATTTTGTGAGCGTATTGAGTAGGTCTGAGAATCGGTCAACATCTATTTTTCATCCCCCTAAATATTAGGGGTAGTCCACCCCAAAATTTTTTTTTTATTTTAAGGCAAAACAACGTTTGCCGGGACAGCTAGTCATTTATCAATTCTTCAATTTTATAATAAGCTTTTTTACAAAGAAAATATTTTATGATATGTTTATAATTTTTTTCTGGCAATTTGACTACAGAACACATAAAATATCAAATTATTAATCAATTATTATATAATTTCTTACCAAGCTATGTAAACATTTCTGATCTAGAGAACATACTGGCTGGTTGTAAAAACAAATCGAGTATCATTTGTTTTTTTCACATATTTCACAATACTTACTCGTAATTATTGTTAATTAAGTTTTATTACAAAAAAAAACAATTGTTGTCTAATATCAAAAAAGCATCATTACATAGTATAAAATAAAGTCACTGTCGCTGTCTGTCCGTCCCTATGTATGCTTAAATCTTTAAAACCACGCAAAGGATTAGAAGCGGTTTTTTTAATAGATAGAGTGATTCAAAAGGAAGGTTTATATGTATAATACATGTACATCCGTGCGAAGCTGGAGTGAGTAGTTAGTTATTTAATATACTGAGGCGGGTCAGCTAGTTTTTTTATATAAATTGCTAAGTCAACAGGTTCTCAATAAATTTAGACTTTTAATATCAAAGCAGTGACTAAAGTTTATTGCCGGTCAACCCTTGACAGTTGTTTACGAAAATACATCGTCACGGGGTAGGTAAGCGACTGAAAGGTCAGGGTTGGTTGTTTTGGGGACAAAAAGTCGTCGCTTTATTATGTCAGGTACTTCAGTACATTAGGTACTTTGCGAAAGGGGTTACATCAAAACAACCCTCTCTCGAATAGGGGTTGCGATACACCGTGTTAAGTTGGTTATGCATTTTTTTACGCTTTGTTCGTAATTATACTTTTTCGTTTTAAAAATTAATGTTATATGTTATTTGATGGTTGCGGGTTCGATTCCTCGCACGGCACAAACGTTTGTATTCATTAGTATGATTGTTTGTATCGGTCTGGGTGTTTTCTATGTGTATTATGTATGTATTTAAGAAAAAAATATGTATCTATGTATATGTATCAGTTATCTAGTACCCATGACAAAAGCTTTAGCTAGCTTAACTTGGGTCTAGATGGCGCTGTGTGAATTGTCCTGAGATTATTATTATTATTATTCTGTTTAATATGGGTGAACAATAGGCTACAGATGGCTTTGAGTCTACACCTGGATATAGCTTGGAAGCCTAGTGTTAAATGTTTGTCGAGCAAAATGCGACTCGCCGAACATTAGGCTTCCAACTCAAGCTATATCCGATCTCTATTCAAATTGAATCAGTCATCGTCCTGAGATTATTATAATGACATGAATTAACGCAGTCATATTCAGAGGGTACAAAACAAGCAAATGATTTTTAAATTACATTTAATCTTTATATAGTATGTACTTGCTTCAGCTGTCTGTTCACTTATATCTTTTAAACTATGCCAACTGATTTAATCTTATTGCATATTTATATTTGACCCAAAAATTAGTGCTTGTTGGTAGTTTGTATTCACACGTTTCGACTTGTAAATGTAAACTTACAAGGATTATTTAAAAGAGCAACACACAAGTTTCTTGCTCGTTCTTCTTGTGATGAGACAGCTTTCCGAACGAGTGGTAGATAAAAAACAAATTGTTATGACTATTCAAAAGTGCTTAAATTAAGTTTATTTGAATAAATGATTTTCTATTCTATTCTATGCAACGGATTTTAATGCAGTTTTTAGCAATAGATAGAGTGATTCAAGAGAAATGTTGATATGTATAATACATGTACACCCGTGCAAAGTCGGAGTGGGTAGCTAATTTAATTATATACTGTACAAACAGACAAACAGACAACCAATAAATTTGAAAAAAATCTAAATCTAAATTTCACTTCTAACATTCCTCTGACTCGGTTGTTGGCGTCTTTTTCCTATGTACAGACATTCGACGTTTTATTATAGCTAGAGACTAGCTGTACCCGCGACTTCGTCCGCGTGGAATTTAACTTTATTTGTTTAAATTAAAAGATTTTTCTAAAATAAAAGTAGCCTAAGTTACTCCTTATAGGTAGCGGATGTACCGCTACCTGCCATAAAAAGTCCCGTCAAAATCGGTCCAGCCATTTCAGAGATTAGCCGGAACAAACAAACAGACAGACAAAAATTGTAAAAAAATATTTTGGTGTATGTACCGTATTTATATGCATGTAGTAAAAACGGTTATTTCAATACTACAAACAGACACTCCAATGTTATTTATGTGTATAGAACAAACAGACAAACAATAAATTCGAAAAAAACCCAAATGTGTTGTAATTCACTTCTAACATCCCTCTGATTCTTTTTTGGCGTTTTTCTGATTGATGATTAAAATGTATTATGATATTGTTATATATTAAAATGGATGTAATGATAAATAATAAAAAAAAATATTTTTATAGTAATAATAATAATAATAATAATAATTTCAGGACAATTCACACAGCACCATCTAGACCCAAGTTAAGCTAGCTAAAGCTTGTGTTATTGGTACTAGATAACTGATACATATATATAGATATTTTTTTTCGTAAATACATACATTATTATACATAGAAAACACCCAGACCGATACAAACAATCATACTCATGAATACAAATATTTGTGCCTTGCGAGGAATCGAACCCGCGATCATCGGTCGTAAAGCGGTGTGCTAGACTGCTTGACCATCGAGGTCATCAATAGTGATTTATAATTTTCATTGTTTAAAAAAATTATACCCTTTTAAGCTTGCTTGTTCTTCCAGTTACATAAAAAAAACCTAATAACTTACGAATACGAACTTTTATCTATCAACCATTAGATCCAAGTTTCCATGAATCTTTGTTCATTTCGTTCTAGAAAGAACAAGTGAACACCGTTATGGTTTCGGGCAAGAATACTAAACTCACTCATAAACTCACTACTAATGTTGGTCGACTTTCAGGACATACGGTGGCGTAAGTGATAAGATGTAGCGTTAGTTATTTTTAAACCTTTTTAATATAAATTATTTATATTATTAACCGGGTCTTAACACGAACTTATTTTATGGCAAATAAAGGTATTAACCTCTCGAGATGTTTCGACTAGGTTGCACTAGTCGTGGTCACGAGCTGACTGGAGTAACAGCGATGTCAATGTAGATAGGTGGCAGCAGTTTTTTCATCTACCGTAAATAGAAGTAAATACCTTTATTTGCTATAAAATTAGTTCGTGTTAAGACCCGGTTAATAATATGAATAATGTATATTAAACACGAAAGTTTAAAAATAACTAACGCTACATCTTATCACTTACGACACCGTAAGTACTGAAAGTCGACCAATATTAGTAGTGAGTTTATGAGTGAGTTATTTATTATATTATTTGCCATAAAATTAGTTCGTGTTACACGTAGCGTCTTTTCTTACATTTCCAAATAAAGCTGGAAAACAATTTGAAACTGTTACTTATGTTGTAGATTAGATTCATCGCCTTACTAATGTAGAATACAATAAGAATAGAATAGAATGTCCTTTATTGAAATAAACTTCATTTAAGCACTTTCGAATAGTCATCACAATTTTTTTAGTCTACCGTTAATTCGGAAAGCTGTCCCATCACAAGAAGAACGAGCAAGAAACTTGTGTGTTGCTCTTTTAAATAATCCTTGTAAATTTACATTTTTAAGTCGAAACGTGTGAATACAAATTACTAACTAGCACTAATTTATTAGGGTCAAATAAAAATCATTACACAGTATGAAACAAAGTCGCTGTCGCTGTCTGTCCGTCCCTTTGTATGCTTAAATCTTTAAAACTACGCAACGGATTTTGAAGCGTTTTTTTTAATAGATAGAGTGTTTCTAGAGGAAGGTTTATGTATATGTATAATACATGTACACCCGTGCAAAGCCGGGGTGTGTAGCTAGTATACAACATAAACAGAGTTTGTAAAAGTCGTCTACGTGGGTAGCTTCGTTTGAAATATTTTAGGCGGCAAGTAGCATTTGCTTTTGATGTGTTTCGGTTATGTTATTATCCTATCTGTGATATCTGATACTTTTTTTATTAGGGATTTTGGGCTATTGTCAGATGCTGTAATACTATTTTGTCAGACCTGTAACATTGGGACCTCTGTATATCAATTATGCTCGCCCTTTTCAAAGTTCGCTATCTAGACTCGTGAGGGACAAGAATTGAAGGATATTCTTAGGAGCGATGGTTCTTATATCAACAGGATAGAGTGTCATTATCATCTGCTTTTTCCTTATCCCATTTATTTGGGGTCGGCGTAATATGTTTTTCTCTTCCATTCATCTCTGTTCGCAGTCATTCTGTTATTTACTCCCTTTCTCACCATATCATCTTTCACACAGTCCATCCATCTCTTTTTCGGTCTTCCTCTACCCTTATAACCATTCACATTCATATGTAACACTTTCCTTAAGATATGATCTTCATTCCTACGCATTACATGCCCATACCATGATAGACGATTACTCTTTAACCTCTCTGACATCGGTGCCACTTTCATACTTCCTCTGATGTATTCATTCTTTATCTTGTCTATCCTCGTCACACCACACATCCATCCATTCAACCAACCAACAGGATAGAGTGTATACTTTCTAAAGGAGATATTTCGTTTATGCGTGCACTACAACGACATAGAATGTGTAGTGGCGTTTCCTCTTCTGCTTGGCAAAATCTGCAGATTGTTGTTAAGCTAAGGCCTAATTTCGTCATGTGTTTATTCAAATTAGTGTCAAGTGAGGACCCTAATCATGATGCATATATTCTTTTTACACAATAGTAGTCTATTAGAGTATTGATGTGAGTAGCCCGTTATTAGGGATTTTGCATTTTATACTTATCACAACTGTAGTGCAATGATTTATACGTTTTTAAAAAACAAAATTTTACTCTTTCACTAACCAGTAGTCAAGAACTTATATCGAAAGAATAAGCGTAATCAGTCATTTTTCTTCTCTTTCTTCTTTGTTCCCCTTTCATCATCATCATCTGCTTCTTCCTTATCCCATTTATTTGGGGTCGGCGTAATATGTTTTTCTCTTCCATTCATCCCTGTTCGCAGTCATCTCGTTTAATAGGATTATGCATTGATTAAACATCCTGTTAGGTAGGACAACATTTCGCATAAATAGAGAAGAGTTGAATTTGTATTTGTTGATTGAAATAATTTAAAAACCATCTTATTAATATTATAAACGCGAAAGTTTGTGAGTATATATGGATTTTTTTTAATTTTAAAAAAAAAAAATAAAAAAAAAAAATGGTTGGATATTTCATAAATAACCGTGGACAATTAACACAGCTCCATCTAGTCCCACGGTAAGCAGAGCTTGTGTTATGGGTACTAGACAACTCATATAAATATTTTTTAGTCTTTTTGTAAACACATATAATATACATAGAATATACCCAGACCGATACAAACAATCATACTTATGAATACAAATTGCAGCGTGTGTGATATCGAACCCGCTACCATCGGAAGTAAATCGGTATGCTATACCGCTAGATCACCGTGGCCGTTTATTACTTTTTCACGCAAGAACTACTGAACGGATTTTGATGAAATTTTACATAGCTTTATATAGTTTATACATTAGAATAATACATAGGCTATAAATTTCATATGGATGAAGCCACGGGCACACCTAGTAACATATATATTACTAGTAAAATTATTCACAGTATCTTTACCATCGCAGTCAAACTAAAAGAACCGTATCAAATAGCACTCGCGTCATCTTATGAATTGGACCACCTGAATCTCCCGTAACTTGCTTCGGTTTCCGGTTGCTTGTCATTAATTAGGACGGCGTGTAAATTTGCTCGAGTGATCCCGCCAAATGATTAACTAGTCACAGGCTGGAGAAACTTAAAGAATTAGGACGTGATAGACTTAATTTCTTAGAGCTGGCTGAAACTGAAGTTCCTCATCTATTATGCTAAAATGAACACAAAGTTTGAAGGTTATTGTTTGTGTGGGTTATATAATAAATATTCTTTATTGCACATATACAGTAAGAAAAGCTGGTCTTATCTCTAGAAGAGATTCCTTCCAGTCAACCCAAAATAATGGTATAATTGGTAGTGAACGTTTTTGTAGTTTAAGTGATTCTGTAATTATTATTTGCTGACTACTCACTAAACGATTACTTGAATGACGAGCGTGCATGACAATGTTCATGTACGGGATTTTCATTTAATGTTAGTCATAGACACCTATATAAATACCTATACATTGTAAGTAAACTGGCTTTTAAAAAAAAGTAATTAAATTGAGTTTCTTGACAGTTCTTCTCAATTGGATATATATACCGAAAATACGAACTGGACGGTAGGCAAAAAAAATAAAATTATAATGTAAGAACTTGACGTTCATAAGTGGCTAAAATGTCCTACATGAATAAATTATTTTTGAATTTGAATTTGTATTTGTAACTTTTCAAACAAGCATTTAGAAAAGTATATTATGCATTCGTAATAAAAACCTTTTAAATTACTTATCTTATAGTTTAACACTAACAATTTATTTCTCTACACAAATAAAACCTCACGATTTGAATTTTTTTATGCGTTACAATTACATACAATTTGAAACTCATCTTACTTATGTTGATCTCTACTGAAGTTACAAGCAAACAAATATAAACTTTCAAACTCGATATAAAAATAATATTCCAGATTACTTTATAAGCTAGGAAAATATAAAGTCAGTGATTCGTTACTAACTAGTAAACAGAAGCTTTAACTTACGGGTAAATGCATCAGAGTGCCAGCTGAACTATTGTGAGAGCGCTCTGGTCGCCGGAACGTGATGCTGTCAACTCTACCATGGATGGATTGCACACGTTTAAAACAATAATTTGTTTTTATTTTTTACCTGTTCTTATAAATGTTACCTTTTCAAACAAACTCGGAAATGAATTATCCATTCAATAAATAATTCGTTTCCTTCGTATCAAAGGTAAACCTAAAGTCAAGTCTTGCGCTGAAAAACAGCGCTGCAACGTGTACACACACTATTCGAGTTCGATATTGTTTCATACTAGAGGAACTAGATGGCGCTGAATTTTTTCATATAAATTTCTAAAACGCGCTATTAAGATGTTTTTGTTATACCTTATAGAGTATTTTTTTTATTTATTCGCTTAGATTAGCATATGGTTGTAACTTCATAAATATGTGTCATTCAATTCTCTCCTCTCCAAAAGGTGTTTAGTCAGTGATTCGTTGCTAAGTAGTAAACAGAAGCTTCCACTTACGGCTAAATGCATCAGAATGCCAGCTCAACTATTGTGAGAGCGCTCTGATCGCCGGAACGTGATACTGTCAACTTTATCATGGATGGATTATACACGCTTGAAATCATAATTTGTTTTTATTTATTATCTGTTCTTATAAATATTGAACAATAAAATCATGAATATAAATGTTTGTGCCGTATGAGGAATCGAACCCGCGACCATTGGAAGTAAGGCGGTGTTTAGCACACCACTTTACCACCGAGGTCGTCAAATCTCAAAAAGAGTTTTTAATTCAATTAATTAAAATTAAAAAGAATATTTATTCTAACTAGTGGTCGTTAGAACATAATTAATTTAACATGCAGTAAGACTATAGACAAATAATATTATAGATAAACAATATTAACTTAATCTGAATTTGACCACAGACTTTATAAACAAAAGAGTTTATGTGTGTGTGCGCGATTACACATGGTACTGTGTGTAATGTTTTTTTTTTAAAGCATTTATGTATTTTTATGCATAATTTTTAGAAAAATATTAGCGTTTCATTCTCCACTGTCTGCTCAATTTTCAACAAAAAATATTTGAACTGTCATAATACTAGACTGTTATTTTTTTTAAAGATTAACATTCGAGTTTTACGTCATTTCTTCAAAAAGACTTACTTCTTTCACTTTAATTTCGTAGTAGAAAATAACTTGTAGGAATCTTAGATATTTATACAATGTCTACTTACTTTTTTCATAGTTTTTAAAAAATACTTGCAGTAATCTTGGATATAGATGTAATGTATACTGATTTGTGTTTTATAATAAGCCTTTTATCGCAACACACTCTCGCAGTATTCTCATGAATAATTTAGAAGTAGGACAACCCAAGCCTTACCTACGTAGAGGACTAACTTTTGACGCACTGATATTTATGGTCGCACACACAGAATGGAATTTTAAATGCTAGCCGTGGGACCTTATTTTTGACATGATTTACTGTACCAAAGGGATAGGCTTCTTTATGACTATTTATTTATCTTTTCTGTATAAGTTCTAGCTTCTTCTGTGCCTCCTATATTCACCGTTTACCCGCTAGTTTCAACCACTTTCAAACACTTGGTCGTTGGGAATGACTTACAGAACTAGTTAAAAATTTCCTGTATAGAACTTTGTTTTTTTTTTTCAGTAACGTTTTATTTTACGTATATTTTTTAGACTAGTGCTTACCCATTTTTATTTATTGCAAGTTTTGGCATATTGTCAGGTCCTAAGATCTGTGATATTGCGACCCGTATAGATATATTGTGCTCGACCTTTTTCAAAGTTCGCTACCTAGAATTGAAGGATATTCTTAGGAGCGATGGTTTTTATCTCCTCAGGATAGAGTGTATGCTTTCCAACGGATATTTCATTTATGCATGAGTGGGCTATAGAGCATAAAAAATAGTATTGTACCATCTATTTTTTAAGTAAAATTCAAAAATGGTATAATATAGTATAATATATATAATATATTAGATATATTCGCTATAATAATAAGGTTAATGTTTATACGCGGATATGAATGAACGGATATGTATTTTCGTATATTTACGGGGTATAATTGTCTTTTTTTGTGTTATTTTCTATATTTTCTTGTAACTAAGGTTTTAACTCTGGAGAGTCCAACGTAAACCTGCCCTTTATTAAATATAGAGGAGCCTATGTTGAGAAGAGGACTGTCAAAACTAAGGCCTTGTGATTTGTGGATAGCATATGTTAAGCAAATACGGAATTGTTCTCTGTCAACATATACATTATTTAATATCTGAAACTTGGTATTGACACGTTATAGTTCGTAAAGGCAATTTTGAAACAAATTGAATCTTAACGAAGGTATTCTCAAGAAAACAATTTGTTACCAATGAGTTCTCATTCTCGAGTTAACATTCCTACTTATAACTATACTAAAATTATTATTAATTTTTGGTTTAAACTATTGTCTATACCATACGTATTTACTAAAATAATGTAATAATAATATAATCACAAATATATAAGTATAATTTAAGAAAACAATGAATTTCGTAGCATAAATACCAACCGAATGAATGATGAATGAATGATGAATGAATGATGAATGAATGATGAATGAATGATGACTGAATGATGAATGAATGATGAATGAATGATGAATGAATGATGAATGAATGATGAATGAATGATGAATGAATGATGAATGAATGATGAATGAATGATGAATGAATGATGAATGATGAATGAATGATGAATGACGAATGATGAATGAATGATGAATGAAGAAAGAATGATGAAGGAAGGTAGAATGATGAATGAGAATAAAAATGAAGAATGAATATTGATATTGATGATGATGATGATTAAAGGTTATTATACTATATTATACCATTTTTGAATTTTATATATTGTACCATCTATTTTTTAAGTAAAATTCAAAAATGGTATAATATAGTATAATATATATAATATATTAGATATATTCGTTATAATAATAAGGTTAATGTTTATACGCGGATATGAATGAACGGATATGTATTTTCGTATATTTACGGGGTATAATTGTCTTTTTTTGTGTTATTTTCTATATTTTCTTGTAACTAAGGTTTTAACTCTGGAGAGTCCAACGTAAACCTGCCCTTTATTAAATATAGAGGAGCCTATGTTTAGAAGAGGACTGTCAAAACTAAGGCCTTGTGATTTGTGGATAGCATATGTTAAGCAAATACGGAATTGTTCTCTGTCAACATATACATTATTTAATATCTGAAACTTGGTATTGACACGTTATAGTTCGTAAAGACGATTATGTAACAAATTGACAGTTATCTACTGAATTCTCAAGAAAACAATATGTTACCAATGAGTTCTCATTCTCGAGTTAACATTCCTACTTATAACTATACTAAAATTATTATTAATTTTTGGAATAAACTATCGACAATACCATACGTATTTACTAAAATAATGTAATAATAATATAATCACAAATATATAAGTATAATTTAAGAAAACAATGAATTTCGTAGCATAAATACCAACCGAATGAATGATGAATGAATGATGAATGAATGATGAATGAATGATGAATGATGAATGAATGATGAATGAATGATGAATGAATGATGAATGAATGATGAATGAATGATGAATGAATGATGAATGAATGATGAATGAATGATGAATGAATGATGAATGAATGATGAATGAATGATGAATGAATGATGAATGAATGATGAATGAATGATGAATGAATGATGAATGAATGATGAATGAATGATGAATGATGAATGACGAATGATTGATGAATGATGAATGAATGATGAATGAATGATGAAAGAATGAATGATGAATGATGAATGATGAATGAATGATGAATGATGAAAGAATGAATGATGAATGATGAATGAATGATGAATGAATGATGAATGAATGATGAATGAATGATGAATGAATGATGAATGAATGATGAATGAATGATGAATGAATGATGAATGAATGATGAATGATGAATGACGAATGATGAATGAATGATGAATGATGAATGATGAATGATGAATGATGAATGATGAATGATGAATGATGAATGATGAATTATGAATGATGAATGATGAATGATGAATGATGAATGATGAATGATGAATGATGAATGATGAATGATGAAAGAATGATGAAAGAATGAATGATGATTGATGAATGAATGATGAATGATGAATGAAGAATGAATGATGGATGATGAATGAATGATGACTGAAGAATGAATGATGAAGGAAGGTAGAATGATGACTGAGAATAAAAATAGAATAGAATAGAATGAATGAAAATCATTTATTCAAATAAACTTACATTGATTTTGAATGTCATAACATTTTTTTTTTTTTTTAATCTACCGCCCATTCGGAATGCTGTCTCATCACAAGAAGAACAAGATTGTGTGTTGCTCTTTTAAATAATTTATTCTTACTTACAATTTAAGTTTAAGTGTGTGAATACAAACCACCGATTAGCACTAATTCAATTAAATACTCAAAAAGAAAAAAATATTGAATACATAACCAACTGGTTAAACAATTAATAAGAAAATCAGAAGTGATTAGAGATCCCTACAAGCAGCACCCGTTCACGAGTATGACGGATGAGCCAGCCATCACTGCGCTCGACCATATTTTAGAGCCCAATGACCCGGCCCACCACGCCGCCACAAGTGACATTTTAGTGAGCATGACTACTCAAAACACCAGACCACGTCATAGCTACTCACAATTGCCATCTGATGTTTATAGTATTCACATTTCACATAAGAATGCATGAATTAATACAAAACCCGCTACGCTTTCATATTTCTAAAATAATTGAATCAAGAAAGCAATGAGATAAACAAATTATAACGTTGTATGCTAATAAACTAATTATTTACTTGATATGTTGTCTTCTATGAATTCGTCTATCCTGTAATAGGCTTTCTTACATAAAAATTGTTTAATATAAGATTTGAATTGAATGAAAAATGAAGAATGAATATTGATAATGATGATGATGACGATTAAAGGTAATTATACTGGTCTGCATTACAAATACTTAAAAAATAGTATTGTACCATCTATTTTTTAAGTAAAATTCAAAAATGGTATAATATATATATTATATATAATATTAGATATATTAGTTATAATAATAAGTTATTAATGTTTATACGCGGATATGAATGAACGGATATGTATTTTCGTATATTTACGGGGTATAATTGTCTTTTTTTGTGTTATTTTCTATATTTTATTGTAACTAAGGTTTTAACTCTGGAGAGTCCAACGTAAACCTGCCCTTTATTAAATATAGAGGAGGATATGTTGAGAAGAGGACTGCCAAAACTAAGGCCTTGTGATTTGTTACATAATCGTCTTTACGAACTATAACGTGTCAATACCAAGTTTCAGATATTAAATAATGTATATGTTGACAGAGAACAATTCCGTATTTGCTTAACATATGCTATCCACAAATCACAAGGCCTTAGTTTTGACAGTCCTCTTCTAAACATAGGCTCCTCTATATTTAATAAAGGGCAGGTTTACGTTGGACTCTCCAGAGTTAAAACCTTAGTTACAAGAAAATATAGAAAATAACACAAAAAAAAGACAATTATACCCCGTAAATATACGAAAATACATATCCGTTCATTCATATCCGCGTATAAACATTAACCTTATTATTATAACTAATAATAATAATATGTTATATATATTATACTATATTATACCATTTTTGAATTTTACTTAAAAAATAGATGGTACAATATATAAAGTATTTGTAATGCAAACCAGTATAATAACCTTTAATCATCATCATCATCATTATCAATATTCATTCTTCATTTTTATTCTCATTCATCATTCTACCTTCCTTCATCATTCATCATTCATCATTCATTCATCATTCGTCATTCATCATTCATTCATCATTCATTCATCATTCATTCATCATTCATTCATCATTCATTCATCATTCATCATCATTCATTCATCATTCATTCATCATTCATTCATCATTCATTCATCATTCATTCATCATTCATTCATCATTCATTCGGTTGGTATTTATGCTACGAAATTCATTGTTTTCTTAAATTATACTTATATATTTGTGATTATATTATTATTACATTATTGTAGTAAATACGTATGGTATAGACAATAGTTTCCACCAAAAATTTATAATAATTTTAGTATAGTTATAAGTAGGAATGTTAACTCGAGAATGAGAACTCATTGGTAACATATTGTTTTCTTGAGAATTCAGTAGATAACAGTCAATTTGTTACATAATCGTCTTTACGAACTATAACGTGTCAATACCAAGTTTCAGATATTAAATAATGTATATGTTGACAGAGAACAATTCCGTATTTGCTTAACATATGCTATCCACAAATCACAAGGCCTTAGTTTTGACAGTCCTCTTCTCAACATAGGCTCCTCTATATTTAATAAAGGGCAGGTTTACGTTGGACTCTCCAGAGTTAAAACCTTAGTTACAAGAAAATATAGAAAATAACACAAAAAAAGACAATTATACCCCGTAAATATACGAAAATACATATCCGTTCATTCATATCCGCGTATAAACATTAACCTTATTATTATAACTAATATATCTAATATATTATATATATTATACTATATTATACCATTTTTGAATTTTACTTAAAAAATAGATGGTACAATACTATTTTTTAAGTATTTGTAATGCAAACCAGTATAATAACCTTTAATCATCATCATCATCATTATCAATATTCATTCTTCATTTTTATTCTCATTCATCATTCATTCATCATTCATCATTCATCATTCATTCAAAAAAGACAATTATACCCCGTAAATATACGAAAATACATATCCGTTCATTCATATCCGCGTATAAACATTAACCTTATTATTATAACTAATATATCTAATATATTATATATATTATACTATATTATACCATTTTTGAATTTTACTTAAAAAATAGATGGTACAATATATAAAATTCAAAATTTGTAATGCAAACCAGTATAATAACCTTTAATCATCATCATCATCATTATCAATATTCATTCTTCATGTTTATTCTCATTCATCATTCTACCTTCCTTCATCATTCATTCTTCAATCATCATTCATTCATCATTCATCATTCATTCTTCATTCATCATTCATCATTCATTCATCAATCATCATTCATTCATCAATCATCATTCATTCTTTCATCATTTATTCATCATTCATCAATCATCATTCATCATTCATCATTCATTCATCATTCCTTCATCATTCATTCATCGTTCATTCATCATTCTTTCATCATTCATTCATCTTTCATCATTCATCATTCATTCATCATTCGTTCATCATTCATCATTCATCATCATCATCATTCATCATTCATCATTCATCATTAATTCATCATTCATCATTCATCATTCATCATTCATTCATTCAATCATTCATCATTCAATCATAATTAATTCTTAATTCATTCATCATTCATTCATTCTCATCATTCATCATCATCATTCAGTCATTCATTCCATTCATTCATTCATCATTCATTCATCATTCATTCATCATTCATTCATCATTCATTCATCATTCATTCATCATTCATTTATCATTCATTCATCATTCATTCATCATTCTTTCATCATTCATTCATCATTCATTCATCATTCATTCATCATTCATTCATCATTCATTCATCATTCATTCGGTTGGTATTTATGCTACGAAATTCATTGTTTTCTTAAATTATACTTATATATTTGTGATTATATCTAGACACGCGGCAGCGTGTCAAGCCGAGTTTCAAGTAAACTGGCTTGCAGCACCGTGTGTATATTTACACGAACCATTTGGAGCCACTTTTGACCCCCTCATAACTCAAAAACTCTTTCACACAAACCTGTCAAATTTGGTTCATATATTGAGACTTGCGAGATAAATATGTGTTCCAAATTTCATAAACATATCTCAAACGGTTATTTAGATATTAATGTCCAAAAATCGTCATTTTTATCACTGATCAACTATAGATCAAAATTATAACCCACTTCCAGATGACCTAGGAAGTTCAAATTTGGTATGCAGATAGGTAATTAGGTGAATATAAAGGAAAAAATCTGAAACTGGTAAATTGTTATCATTTTACTACAATTTTTCACTTTAATTGATTCTATTTCAACTTATACTGGACGAATACTAAAATTCTATGAAAACGTCGATAGCCACCAATTGACATTGATCCCTGGCGAAATATCTCATCTTGTACTGGACCGAAAGTAATATTGTATGCAAACGTCGATCATTACCAATTTACGTTGACCCCTTCACATCAGTGTCGATAACTAGCAAACTTCAAATATTGCATTGAGCGGTAAACACTAGTTGCTATAATTTAGATTCTGTCTAAAATATACTCGTACTTATAACTAGGAGTATAGTCGAATTTCGTATTTATTATGTTATTAACTGATATTTGGTATTAATTATTGTTTCAATATTTAGCGCACATCGATAGTGTAAAATCATTATTTTTATAAATAATTATTAAATAATAGGCATTTCGGTATAGGGCGCCGCGGTGGCGCCGTGTGGGAGCGGTGCGATAAAACTCAATGTTTTGTTTCTGGATATCTAACCTATAAGGTTGCGATTTATGCTACGAAATTTATAGCTTTCTTAAATTATACTTATATATTTGTGATTATATTATTATTACATTATTTTAGTAAATACGTATGGTATAGACAATAGTTTAAACTAAAAATTAATAATAATTTTGGTACAGTTATAAGTAGGAACGTACAGTTAACTCGAGAATGAGAACTCATTGGTAACAAATTGTTTTCTTGAGAATTCAATAGATAACAGTCAATTTGTTACATAATCGTCTTTACGAACTATAACGTGTCAATACGAAGTTTCAGATATTAAATAATGTATATGTTGATAGAGAACAATTCCGTATTTGCTTAACATGTGCTATTACTATCCACAAATCACAAGGCCTTAGTTTTGCCAGTCCTCTTCTCAACATTGCCTCCTATATATTTAATAAAGGGCAGGTTTACGTTGGACTCTTCAGAGTTAAAACCTTAGATGGAGTACGTCTTAACAATTTTGATCCAAGTCACGAGAGCTCTATTGTAGAGTACAACCATCTGTGGACGTTATACCGCCCCGATTTGCCCAAAAATTCCTGATACTGAATTGGCATTGCACTTGAACATTTAAAAGTTACAAGAAAATATAGAAAATAACACAAAAAAAAGACAATTATACCCCGTAAATATACGAAAATACAGTAATTTATCAAAAATAATTTGGTATTAATTTAGTCATAAATAAGTACCTCGTATAATTTATGTACAAAAAGTAATGATATCCCATCAAAAACATAAATGTGAAATGATAGCCGAGTTTAATATTATGATATATGGCTTGATTGTTGACTTCTACGACAAAAGAGATGAGATCTAAATGGGTGCCAAGTTCAATGGTCTGTCCTGAAATGTATTTATAACAATATAAAATATCATTTCTTCTTATAACTTAGGATAATATACTGTAGCCTAAGGTCTAACTTGGCTAGTTTTCATATACGAAATATACTGTAGCCTTCGCAAGTTCTAAACATGTTACTTGTCGGTTCCTATTTTAATATTAATAGTAACTAGCAATCGAAAGTAATAATTGGTATATGAGAACTGGCCAAGTTAGACCTTAGGCTACAGTATATTATGCTAAGTTATAAGAAGAAATGATATTTCATATTGTTATAAATAAATTTCAGGACAGACCATTGAACTTGGCACCCATTTAGATCTCATCTCTTTTGTCGTAGAAGTCAACAATCAAGCCATATATCATAATATTAAACTCGGCTATCATTTCACATTTATGTTTTTGATGGGATTATTATTACATTATTTTAGTAAATACGTATGGTATAGACAATAGTTTAAACCAAAAATTAATAATAATTTTAGTATAGTTATAAGTAGGAATGTTAACTCGAGAATGAGAACTCATTGGTAACATATTGTTTTCTTGAGAATTCAGTAGATAACAGTCAATTTGTTACATAATCGTCTTTACGAACTATAACGTGTCAATACCAAGTTTCAGATATTAAATAATGTATATGTTGACAGAGAACAATTCCGTATTTGCTTAACATATGCTATCCACAAATCACAAGGCCTTAGTTTTGACAGTCCTCTTCTCAACATAGGCTCCTCTATATTTAATAAAGGGCAGGTTTACGTTGGACTCTCCAGAGTTAAAACCTTAGTTACAAGAAAATATAGAAAATAACACAAAAAAAGACAATTATACCCCGTAAATATACGAAAATACATATCCGTTCATTCATATCCGCGTATAAACATTAACCTTATTATTATAACTAATATATCTAATATTATACTGGTTTGCATTACAAATACTTAAAAAATAGATGGTACAATATATAAAATTCAAAAATGGTATAATAACCTTTAATCATCATCATCATCATTATCAATATTCATTCTTCATTTTTATTCTCATTCATCATTCTACCTTCCTTCATCATTCATCATTCATCATTCATCATTCATCATTCATCATTCATCATTCATCACTCATCATTCATCATTCATCATTCATCATTCATCATTCATCATTCATCATTCATTCATCATTCGTCATTCATTCATCATTCATTCATCATTCATCATTCATTCATCATTCATTCATCATCATTTATCATTCATCATTCATCATTCATCATTCATCATTCATTCTACCTTCCTTCATCATTCATTCATCATTCATCATTCATTCATCATTCTTTCATCATTCATTCATCATTCATTCATCATTCATTCATCATTCATTCATCATTCATTCATCATTCATTCATCATTCATTCATCATTCAGTCATCATTCATTCATCATTCATTCATCATTCATTCATCATTCATTCATCATTCATTCATCATTCATTCATCATTCATTCATCATTCATTCATCATTCATTCGGTTGGTATTTATGCTACGAAATTCAGTTTTCTTAAATTATACTTATATATTTGTGATTATATTATTATTTCATTATTTTAGTAAATACAATATGGTATAGACAATAGTTTAAACCAAAAATTAATAATAATTTTAGTATAGTTATAAGTAGGAATGTTAACTCGAGAATG
The DNA here is from genome assembly GCF_030625045.1 of Achroia grisella. Classification (NCBI taxonomy): domain Eukaryota; kingdom Metazoa; phylum Arthropoda; class Insecta; order Lepidoptera; family Pyralidae; genus Achroia; species Achroia grisella. The sequence goes on along the minus strand of NW_026713043.1, from coordinate 1,973,542 downwards.
AGAACTCATTGGTAACATATTGTTTTCTTGAGAATTCAGTAGATAACAGTCAATTTGTTACATAATCGTCTTTACGAACTATAACGTGTCAATACCAAGTTTCAGATATTAAATAATGTATATGTTGACAGAGAACAATTCCGTATTTGCTTAACATATGCTATCCACAAATCACAAGGCCTTAGTTTTGACAGTCCTCTTCTCAACATAGGCTCCTCTATATTTAATAAAGGGCAGGTTTACGTTGGACTCTCCAGAGTTAAAACCTTAGTTACAAGAAAATATAGAAAATAACACAAAAAAAGACAATTATACCCCGTAAATATACGAAAATACATATCCGTTCATTCATATCCGCGTATAAACATTAACCTTATTATTATAACTAATATATCTAATATATTATATATATTACACTATATTATACCATTTTTGAATTTTACTTAAAAAATAGATGGTACAATACTATTTTTTAAGTATTTGTAATGCAAACCAGTATAACCTTTAATCATCATCATCATCATTATCAATATTCATTCTTCATTTTTATTCTCAGTCATCATTCTACCTTCCTTCATCATTCATTCTTCAGTCATCATTCATTCATCATCCATCATTCATTCTTCATTCATCATTCATCATTCATTCATCAATCATCATTCATTCTTGCATTATTTATTCATCATTCATCATTCATCAATCATCATTCATTCTTTCATCATTCATACATCATTCATTCATTCATCATTCATCATTCATCATTCATCATTCATCATTCATCATTCATTCTTTCATCATTAATCATTCATTCATCATTCATTCATCATTCATTCATCATTCATTCATCATTCATTCATCATTCTTTCATCATTCATTCATCATTCATTCATCATTCATTCATCATTCATCATTCATCATTCATCATTCATCATTCATAATTCATCATTCCTCATTCATCATTCATCATTCATCATTCATCATTCATTCTTTCATCATTCATCATTCATCATTCATTCATCATTCATTCATCATTCATTCATCATTCATTCATCATTCATTCATCATTCATTCATCATTCATTCATCATTCATTCATCATTCATTCATCATTCATTCATCATTCATTCATCATTCATCCATCATTCATTCATCATTCATTTATCATTCATTCATCATTCATTCATCATTCATTCATCATTCATTCATCATTCATTCATCATTCATTCATCATTCTTTCATCATTCATCATTCATCATTCATAATTCATCATTCATCATTCATCATTCATAATTCATCATTCATCATTCATCATTCATCATTCGTCATTCATCATTCATTCATCAGTCATTCATCATTCATTCATCAATCATTCATCATTCATTCATCATTCATTCATCATTCATTCATCATTCATTCATCATTCATTCATCATTCATTCATCATTCATTCATCATTCATTCATCATTCATTCATCATTCATTCATCATTCATTCATCATTCATTCATCATTCATTCATCATTCATTCATCATTCATTCGGTTGGTATTTATGCTACGAAATTCAGTTTTCTTAAATTATACTTATATATTTGTGATTATATTATTATTACATTATTTTAGTAAATACGTATGGTATAGACAATAGCTTAAACCAAAAATTAATAATAATTTTAGTATAGTTATAAGTAGGAATGTTAACTCGAGAATGAGAACTCATTGGTAACATATTGTTTTCTTGAGAATTCAGTAGATAACAGTCAATTTGTTACATAATCGTCTTTACGAACTATAACGTGTCAATACCAAGTTTCAGATATTAAATAATGTATATGTTGACAGAGAACAATTCCGTATTTGCTTAACATATGCTATCCACAAATCACAAGGCCTTAGTTTTGACAGTCCTCTTCTAAACATAGGCTCCTCTATATTTAATAAAGGGCAGGTTTACGTTGGACTCTCCAGAGTTAAAACCTTAGTTACAAGAAAATATAGAAAATAACACAAAAAAAGACAATTATACCCCGTAAATATACGAAAATACATATCCGTTCATTCATATCCGCGTAAAAACATTAACCTTATTATTATAACTAATATATCTAATATATTATATATATTATACTATATTATACCATTTTTGAATTTTACTTAAAAAATAGATGGTACAATACTATTTTTTAAGTATTTGTAATGCAAACCAGTATAATAACCTTTAATCATCATCATCATCATTATCAATATTCATTCTTCATTTTTATTCTCATTCATCATTCTACCTTCCTTCATCATTCATCATTCATCATTCATCATTCATTCATCATTCATTCATCATTCATTCATCATTCGTCATTCATCATTCATCATTCATTCATCATTCATTCATCATTCATTCATCATTCATTCATCATTCATTCATCATTCATTCATCATTCATTCATCATTCATTCATCATTCATTCATCATTCATTCATCATTCATTCATCATTCATTCATCATTCATTCATCATTCATCATTCATTCATTCATCATTCATTCATCATATACATTCATCATTCATCATTCATTCTTTCATCATTCATTCATCATTCATTCATTCATCATTCATTCATCATTCATCATTCATCATTCATTCATCATTCATCATTCATCCATCATTCATTCTTCATTCATCATTCATTCATCATTCATCATTCATTCATACATAATCGTCTTTACGAACTATAACGTGTCAATACCAAGTTTCAGATATTAAATAATGTATATGTTGACAGAGAACAATTCCGTATTTGCTTAACAATATTTTAACTCCTCTATATTTAATAAAGGGCAGGTTTACGTTGGACTCTCCAGAGTTAAAACCTTAGTTACAAGAAAATATAGAAAATAACACAAAAAAAGACAATTATACCCCGTAAATATACGAAAATACATATCCGTTCATTCATATCCGCGTATAAACATTAACCTTATTATTATAACTAATATATCTAATATATTATATATATTACACTATATTATACCATTTTTGAATTTTACTTAAAAAATAGATGGTACAATTCTATTTTTTAAGTATTTGTAATGCAAACCAGTATAATAACCTTTAATCATCATCATCATCATTATCAATATTCATTCTTCATGTTTATTCTCATTCATCATTCTACCTTCCTTCATCATTCATTCTTCAGTCATCATTCATTCATCATCCATCATTCATTCTTCATTCATCATTCATTCTTTCCTTCATCATTCATATTTTCATCATTTATTCATCATTCATCATTCATCAATCATCATTCATCATTCATCATTCATCATTCATTCTTTCATCATTCATTCATCATTCATCATTCATCATTCATCATTCATTCATCATTCATTCATCATTCATTCATCATTCATTCATCATTCATTCATCATTCATTCATCATTCATTCATCATTCATTCATCATTCATTCATCATTCATTCATCATTCATTCATCATTCATTCATCATTCATTTATCATTCATTCATCATTCATTCATCATTCATTATTCATTCATTCATCATTCATCATTCATCATTCATAATTCTTCATTCATTCATCATTCATCATTCATTCTTTCATCTTTCATCATTCATCATTCATCATCAATTATTCATCATTCATTCATCATTCATTCATCATTCATTCATCATTCATTCATCATTCATTCATCATTCATTCATCATTCATTCATCATTCATTCATCATTCATTCATCATTCATTCGGTTGGTATTTATGCTACGAAATTCATTGTTTTCTTAAATTATACTTATATATTTGTGATTATATTATTATTACATTATTTTAGTAAATACGTATGGTATAGACAATAGCTTAAACCAAAAATTAATAATAATTTTAGTATAGTTATAAGTAGGAATGTTAACTCGAGAGTGAGAACTCATTGGTAACATATTGTTTTCTTGAGAATTCAGTAGATAACAGTCAATTTGTTACATAATCGTCTTTACGAACTATAACGTGTCAATACCAAGTTTCAGATATTAAATAATGTATATGTTGACAGAGAACAATTCCGTATTTGCTTAACATATGCTATCCACAAATCACAAGGCCTTAGTTTTGACAGTCCTCTTCTAAACATAGGCTCCTCTATATTTAATAAAGGGCAGGTTTACGTTGGACTCTCCAGAGTTAAAACCTTAGTTACAAGAAAATATAGAAAATAACACAAAAAAAGACAATTATACCCCGTAAATATACGAAAATACATATCCGTTCATTCATATCCGCGTATAAACATTAACCTTATTATTATAACTAATATATCTAATATATTATATATATTATACTATATTATACCATTTTTGAATTTTACTTAAAAAATAGATGGTACAATACTATTTTTTAAGTATTTGTAATGCAAACCTTTAATCATCATCATCATCATTATCAATTCTTCATTTTTATTCTCAGTCATCATTCTACCTTCCTTCATCATTCATTCATCATTCATCATTCATTCATCATTCATTCATCATTCATTCATCATTCATTCATCATTCATTCATCATTCATTCATCATTCATTGACCATTCATTCATCATTCATTCATCATTCATTCATCATTCATTCATCATTCATTCATCATTCATTCATCATTCATTCATCATTCATTCATCATTCATTCATCATTCATTCATCATTCATTCATCATTCATAATTCATTCATCATTCATTCATAATTCATTCATCATTCATTCATCATTCATTCATCATTCATTCATCATTCATTCATCATTCATTCATCATTCATTCATCATTCATTCATCATTCATTCATCATTCATTCATCATTCATTCATCATTCATTCATCATTCATTCATCATTCATTCATCATTTATTCATCATTCATTCATCATTCATTCATCAATCATTCATCATTCATTCATCATTCATTCATCATTCATTCATCATTCATTCATCATTCATTCATCATTCATTCATCATTCATTCGTTTGGTATTTATGCTACGAAATTCATAGTTTTCTTAAATTATACTTATATATTTGTGGTTATATTATTATTACATTATTTTAGTAAATACGTATGGTATAGACAATAGTTTAAACCAAAAATTAATAATAATTTTAGTATAGTTATAAGTAGGAATGTTAACTCGAGAATGAGAACTCATTGGTAACATATTGTTTTCTTGAGAATTCAGTAGATAACAGTCAATTTGTTACATAATCGTCTTTACGAACTATAACGTGTCAATACCAAGTTTCAGATATTAAATAATGTATATGTTGACAGAGAACAATTCCGTATTTGCTTAACATATGCTATCCACAAATCACAAGGCCTTAGTTTTGACAGTCCTCTTCTCAACATAGGCTCCTCTATATTTAATAAAGGGCAGGTTTACGTTGGACTCTCCAGAGTTAAAACCTTAGTTACAAGAAAATATAGAAAATAACACAAAAAAAGACAATTATACCCCGTAAATATACGAAAATACATATCCGTTCATTCATATCCGCGTATAAACATTAACCTTATTGTACACGACGGAATCAATTAGATATAATTAGTATAAGCAAAATTTGTAAGATCATTTTTGTTAATAAAAATAAATCACGCAACGTACAGTTGCAGTAGGGAAGGCCACCCGTCGGGTGTTCTTCCAGTTCCTGGAAAAAAAAGTGTCCCGGCATCTTAAATGCTTTTATAGCATTCAAAGCCGCCAAGCCCGTCCACTTAGTGTACAGCTCGCCCCCCGCGTCCCCAATGATGACTCACACTGACGAACCGAACACTGACACTGACGAATTCGAGGACGACTCGCAACGGCTCCCGCCGCTTCCCCCGACCCAAGCCGACCAGGCCGAACCCGCCTCGCCCGCCATGGAGCAGGACGACTCCGTCGCGGAGCTTGACGCTCCTAGTATGGAGCTCGACGCCATCCGCGACGGCGACGTCCCCTCTCCCATCCCCCCGGTCTCCTATAAGCGAGCGAGACCGATTCTCGCGGTGGCTGCCGCTCAAATATGGACGCGTGCTACAAAGCTTGTCATCTCTGTCGACCTCAAAAAATAACAGACGAGGACGATTTTATTCTTGTTGGCAACAAGCGTGCCAAGAAGACCCAGGGCTCCCAGCCAGCCAAAACAAAGCGTGCCCATGACGGCACCGCTAAAACCGCCCCCGGTCCGAGTGCACGCAAGTCGCACCCCGAGACCAAAGCCCCGCCCCCCGTCATCATCCAGGACAAAAGTGCCTGGAACACCGTATCCAATATGCTTAAAAACAAGCATATCAATTTCAGCCATGCTAAGGCTACCTCAATAGGGATCAAAGTATCAGTCCCATCATCTGACGACCATCGTCGTCTCACCACCTTCCTGCGGGAGAAAAACATAGGTTATCACACCTATGCTCTCGAGGAAGAGAAAAAGCTCCGCGTTGTAATACGCGGCTTACCCAAGGAGCTCTCAACAGACTCCATCCTTGAGGACCTTCAGTCCCAGAATTACCCAGCGCACGAGGTACATCGTATGTACCAGTCGCGCTCACGCAACAAGGCCGCTATCGACCTTCTTCTAGTCGTATTAGATTTATCCCCAGAAGGCAAATCGATCTTTGATATAAAGAGCGTTTGCCAACTATCCTCGCTCTCCGTAGAGGCGCCTCGCAAGCGTACCTACCCCGGACAATGCCACCGTTGTCAGAACTACGGGCACTCTGCCCGTAATTGTTTCGCTCGCCCACGGTGCGTCAAGTGCCTAGGCGATCACGCCACCGCAGATTGCGGCCGTAGGCCCAACACCCCCACGCCCCCCAGTTGCACCCTCTGCCTCACAGAGGGTCACACCGCGAATTACCGCGGTTGTTCACGCGCCCCACGTCCCGCCAAAAAGGCCACCCACACCCAGGGCAACCGTGCTCCGGCACGTGCCCCCGCCAAGGCTCAAACACAACCCGAGCCACTCGTACCCGCCCCTCTGCCTGCTAACAATGCCTGGATTAAACCCCCGGCAATTGTAAGCAAGGTAGCACCCAACCCCCCAGAAAGCCCCGCCCGCCCAGTCGGCCCCGCCCGCCCAATCGGCCCCGCCCATGCCCATACACAAACCCGTCCCCAAAACACTGCCCGCGGCCCCCAAGGCCAACGGCAGCTCCCTCGCGCAGGACTTCGCATTGGTCGCTCGCTTAGCCAGCACCATCGACCCTAACGAGATTGCCCTTCTGGCCTCCAAGCTCCGCCTGTATAAGGAGTCGCCCCAAAATAGGCTCGCAGCCGTCTGCGAGCACATCGGCGTACTTACCGCCATCCTCAATTTTAACCTGTAATTATGGGTACTCGAGCTCAGAGAGAAAAGCCTCGGTCCGTTCGAATAGCGTTTTTTAACGCGTTCGGATTAAAAAAACAAAAGGAGGAAATCGCCTCCTTTCTCACTGACCACCAAGTCGATATTCTCCTCGTGCAGGAGACCCTACTGAAACGTTCAGTCCGCGATCCTAGAATCGCCAATTACAACTTAGTTAGGAACGACCGCACCGCCTGTAGAGGCGGCGGTACGCTCATATACTATAAACGGTCCCTACATTGTATACCGCTACAAACACCGCCTCTCACTCATATGGAGGCCTCCGTCTGTCTTCTCGGCATGACCGGCCACCGACCGCTCGCCGTGGCATCCGTATATCAGCCTCCCGGCAAACTACTGCTGGAAAGCGACCTACGCGCCCTCCTAGATATCAACAGCGCCACCATTCTGGCTGGCGATTTGAATTGTAAACACACCCGCTGGAACTGCCACGTGTCCACGACAAACGGCCACAAACTAGACAGACTAGCCGACTCGCTCGAATTCGAGATAATCGCCCCGCTCCGCCCTACTCATTATCCCCATAACGTGAACCACCGACCCGACATACTGGACATGGCACTGCTGAGGAACGTAACCCTACGGGTGAGCTCCCCAGAAGTCCATGCCGAGCTTAACTCGGACCATCGACCGGTAACCCTCCTTCTGGGCCCTCCGCCCGACACGCCACTACCAACCAAAACAATAACAGACTGGCAACGACTCGAGAAATCTCTCGAATCGACCGACACACCGATACTCAACCGTATTCCCGACGTCATAGAGTCCACCGAGGACACTCTCATTGCGATCGACTCGCTTACTAACCACCTGCAGTCGGCAGTCAAGGACTGCTCCAGGGAGGTACCGGCGACGGACGACCGTCGCTGGCAGCTCCCCGATGACGTAAGGAGGTTAATAAGCGATAAGAACGCAGCCACTAGAGCGTACGATCGCTACCCCTCCGAACCGAACCGGGTGCGCCTGCGAGCCTTACAGCGTAGCGTTAAGGAGCGCATCGCGCAGATCCGGGACGGCCGGTGGGGCAAGCTCCTAGAAGAGATAACGCCATGCCACACCGCGTACTGGCGCATAGCGAAATCTCTCAAAACCGACCAACAGACAAACGATATGCCCCCGCTAGTCCGACCCGACAACACTATAGCCTTCTTCGACGAAGACAAGGCTGAGTGTCTAGCGTCCAACTTAGAAGCCCAATGCTCCCCCAGCACGCTCCCAGTCGAGGCAGGTCATCTCGAGAAGATAGACACCGAAGTCGAACGCATCGCGTCCACCCCGCCCACCGAATCCCTCTCACCAGTCACGCTTGATGAGGTCAAAACGCTAGTTAAACAACTACCTATCAAAAAATCACCCGGCTCAGACGGCATATCGAATAGATTAGTCAAAAGTCTGCCATCCCAACTTTTGTTATTACTCGTCGCTATTTTTAACGCGGCGCTGTCCAACGCTATATTTCCAGACAGCTGGAAAGAAGCCGTGGTCATTGGCATCCCCAAGCCCGGTAAAAATAAATCCGACCCGTCCAGTTATCGTCCTATCAGCCTCCTCAAGGCTATAGGCAAGCTGTACGAGCGAATCCTCCTCGCCCGCCTAAAGGAGTTTATATACTCCAAAGGCCTGCTCATCAATGAGCAGTTTGGCTTCCGAGCCAAACACTCATGCGTCCATCAAGAGCACCGCATCACGGAGCACATTCACAAAAACACTCTGTACTTCGCCACCAAGTCCCCCAAAGGCGGTACAGGCGTCCTATTTTTCGATGTGGCTAAGGCTTTCGATAAAGTCTGGCACAACGGCTTGATTTACAAGCTTCATCAGTTAGGTGTCCCCGACAGGCTAGTACTCATTGTACGAGATTTCCTGTCGAATCGCTCTTATCGCTACCGTATAAACGGAGCGTTATCCGACCCGCACCCCATACGAGCCGGCGTCCCTCAGGGCGCCGTCCTCTCTCCGATGCTCTACTCGTTGTACACCAACGACATCCCCAAATTCTCCGACTTAAAAGTCGAAATATCGCTGTTTGCCGATGACACGGCTCTCTTTACATCCGCCAAGTCCCGTGCGACAATAGCCAGACGGCTTCAGAAAGCCGTAACGATACTGGGCGAATGGTTCCGTCGGTGGCGCATAGAAGTCAATCCCGAAAAAAGTGCAGCAGTGTACTTTAGCAGGGAATTCGACTCTATGAATCACCCGATCGAACTATTCGGCCAAAACATCCCGTGGGTTTCGAAAACGAAATATCTCGGCGTCACCCTAGATAGGAAACTAACGTTTCGTCCTCACATCAAGCGTGTCCGCGACCGAGCCGCCTTTATACTAGGGCGACTCTATCCTTTTATTAACAAGCACAGTAAAATGTCGCTTCGCAACAAGCTGACATTATACAAGGCTTGCATCCGTCCCATCATGACCTACGCTAGTCCCGTATTCGCCCACATACCCTACTGCTTAATCAACAGACTGCAGGTCATTCAGAATAGGTTTCTGCGTCGAGCCACCGGTGCGCCGTGGTTCGTTCGCAGCGTAGATCTCCACCGCGATCTTAATCTGCCCTCCATCAAGCAGTTTATGAAGGAAGCGTCTCGACGCTACTTCGACTCTGCCCAATCCCACCCTAATCCGCTTATAGTCAGTGCGGTCGACTACGCACCGAGGAGTAATATCCGACATACGCGACAACGTCGCCCGAGGCACGTTCTCATTGACCCCGACGACCCCATAACGGCAGGTAACCTCCCCACGGGCCCACCCGTTCCACCCCGACCACACTTTTACACACACACACGACACCGTCCTCGCCGGCGAAGACGACGACCTCAAACACACAATATCGCGCATTCAACCGGGCGCCTGCGCGCGCCCGGGCGCTCCACGCCGGCGCCCCCGGGCGCCCCTCCGATCGATCCCCCGTCCAATTCAAACGGGGATCGAAATTACGACGGCCTGAGCCGAGGTTCGAACCCCTAGTGGTGCCCTCAGACTAAAGTCGTATCCGTCGGGCAGGAGTTGGCCTTCAGCCGCTCCATAAGTCCTTCCGCGGGTTTGGAGTGCCATCTGCACTCGCCCCATAACGTCCGGTGAAGCTGTAAAGGCCAGCTACGGCCAACAGCATTAGAGTAGTCCGAAAAAAAAAAAAAAAAAAAAACAGCGGTCCGCATTCACCGGCGAGACAGCGACCCGATAGGTGCCTTCCTACTAAGTACAAGATAACAACCGAGCATTTTTATTTCGCCGCCCGACCATACGACCAGGGGATCCTAGTATATAGTCCTATCAGCAACACTTATTATTATAACTAATATATCTAATATATTATATATATTATACTATATTATACCATTTTTGAATTTTACTTAAAAAATAGATGGTACAATACTATTTTTTAAGTATTTGTAATGCAAACCAGTATAATAACCTTTAATCATCATCATCATCATTATCAATATTCATTCTTCATTTTTATTCTCATTCATCATTCTACCTTCCTTCATCATTCATTCTTCAGTCATCATTCATTCATCATCCATCATTCATTCTTCATTCATCATTCATCATCATTCTTTCATCAATCAGTCATTCATCAATCATCATTCATCATTCATCATTCATCATTCATCATTCGTCATTCGTCATTCATTCATCATTCATTCATCATTCATTCATCATTCATTCATCATTCATTCATCATTCATTCATCATTCATTCATCATTCATTCATCATTCATTCATCATTCATTCATCATTCATTCATCATTCATTCATCATTCATTCATCATTCATTCTTTCATCATTCAATCATTCATCATTCTTCATTCATCATTCATCATTCATCATTCATCATTCATTCTTTCATCATTCATTCGGTTGTTATTTATGCTACGAAATTCATAGTTTTCTTAAATTATACTTATATATTTGTGGTTATATTATTATTACATTATTTTAGTAAATACGTATGGTATAGACAATAGTTTAAACCAAAAATTAATAATAATTTTAGTATAGTTATAAGTAGGAATGTTAACTCGAGAATGAGAACTCATTGGTAACATATTGTTTTCTTGAGAATTCAGTAGATAACAGTCAATTTGTTACATAATCGTCTTTACGAACTATAACGTGTCAATACCAAGTTTCAGATATTAAATAATGTATATGTTGACAGAGAACAATTCCGTATTTGCTTAACATATGCTATCCACAAATCACAAGGCCTTAGTTTTGACAGTCCTCTTCTCAACATAGGCTCCTCTATATTTAATAAAGGGCAGGTTTACGTTGGACTCTCCAGAGTTAAAACCTTAGTTACAAGAAAATATAGAAAATAACACAAAAAAAGACAATTATACCCCGTAAATATACGAAAATACATATCCGTTCATTCATATCCGCGTATAAACATTAACCTTATTATTATAACTAATATATCTAATATATTATATATATTATACTATATTATACCATTTTTGAATTTTACTTAAAAAATAGATGGTACAATACTATTTTTTAAGTATTTGTAATGCAAACCAGTATAATAACCTTTAATCATCATCATCATCATTATCAATATTCATTCTTCATTTTTATTCTCATTCATCATTCTACCTTCCTTCATCATTCATCATTCATTCATCATTCATCATTCATTCATCATTCATTCATCACTTATCATTCATTCATCATTCATTCATCATTCATTCATCTTTCATCATTCATTCATCATTCATTCATCATTCATTCATCATTCATTCATCATTCATTCATCATTCATTCATCATTCATTCATCATTCATTCATCATTCATTCATCATTCATTCATCATTCATTCATCATTCATTCATCATTCATTCATCATTCATTCATCATTCATTCATCATTCATTCATCATTCATTCATCATTCATTCATCATTCATTCATCATTCATTCATCATTCATTCATCATTCATCATTCATCATTCATCATTCATTCATCATTCATTCATCATTCATTCATCATTCATTCATCATTCATTCATCATTCATTCATCATTCATTCATCATTCATTCATCATTCATTCATCATTCATTCATCATTCATTCATCATTCATTCATCATTCATTCATCATTCATTCATCATTCATTCATCATTCATTCGTTTGGTATTTATGCTACGAAATTCATTGTTTTCTTAAATTATACTTATATATTTGTGATTATATTATTATTACATTATTTTAGTAAATACGTATGGTATAGACAATAGCTTAAACCAAAAATTAATAATAATTTTAGTATAGTTATAAGTAGGAATGTTAACTCGAGAATGAGAACTCATTGGTAACATATTGTTTTCTTGAGAATTCAGTAGATAACAGTCAATTTGTTACATAATCGTCTTTACGAACTATAACGTGTCAATACCAAGTTTCAGATATTAAATAATGTATATGTTGACAGAGAACAATTCCGTATTTGCTTAACATATGCTATCCACAAATCACAAGGCCTTAGTTTTGACAGTCCTCTTCTCAACATAGGCTCCTCTATATTTAATAAAGGGCAGGTTTACGTTGGACTCTCCAGAGTTAAAACCTTAGTTACAAGAAAATATAGAAAATAACACAAAAAAAGACAATTATACCCCGTAAATATACGGAAATACATATCCGTTCATTCATATCCGCGTATAAACATTAACCTTATTATTATAACTAATATATCTAATATATTATATATATTATACTATATTATACCATTTTTGAATTTTACTTAAAAAATAGATGGTACAATACTATTTTTTAAGTATTTGTAATGCAAACCAGTATAATAACCTTTAATCATCATCATCATCATTATCAATATTCATTCTTCATTTTTATTCTCATTCATCATTCTACCTTCCTTCATCATTCATCATTCATCATTCATCATTCATTCATCATTCGTCATTCATCATTCATCATTCATTCATCATTCATTCATCATTCATTCATCATTCATTCATCATTCATTCATCATTCATTCATCATTCATTCATCATTCATTCATCATTCATTCATCATTCATTCATCATTCATCAATCATTCATACATCATTCATCATTCATTCATCATTCATTCATCATTCATTCATCATTCATTCATCATTCATTCATCATTCATTCATCATTCATCATTCTTTCATCATTCATTCATCATTCATTCATCATTCATTCATCATTCATTCATCATTCATTCATCATTCATTCATCATTCATTCATCATTCATTCATCATTCATTCATCATTCATTCATCATTCATTCATCATTCATTCATCATTCATTCATCATTCATTCATCATTCATTCATCATTCATTCGGTTGGTATTTATGCTACGAAATTCATTGTTTTCTTAAATTATACTTATATATTTGTGGTTATATTATTATTACATTATTTTAGTAAATACGTATGATATAGACAATAGTTTAAACCAAAAATTAATAATAATTTTAGTATAGTTATAAGTAGGAATGTTAACTCGAGAATGAGAACTCATTGGTAACATATTGTTTTCTTGAGAATTCAGTAGATAACAGTCAATTTGTTACATAATCGTCTTTACGAACTATAACGTGTCAATACCAAGTTTCAGATATTAAATAATGTATATGTTGACAGAGAACAATTCCGTATTTGCTTAACATATGCTATCCACAAATCACAAGGCCTTAGTTTTGACAGTCCTCTTCTCAACATAGGCTCCTCTATATTTAATAAAGGGCAGGTTTACGTTGGACTCTCCAGAGTTAAAACCTTAGTTACAAGAAAATATAGAAAATAACACAAAAAAAGACAATTATACCCCGTAAATATACGAAAATACATATCCGTTCATTCATATCCGCGTATAAACATTAACCTTATTATTATAACTAATATATCTAATATATTATATATATTATATTATACCATTTTTGAATTATACTTAAAAAATAGATGGTACAATACTATTTTTTAAGTATTTGTAATGCAAACCAGTATAATAACCTTTAATCATCATCATCATTATCAATATTCATTCTTCATTTTTATTCTCATTCATCATTCTACCTTCCTTCATCATTCATTCTTCAGTCATCATTCATTCATCATCCATCATTCATTCTTCATTCATCATTCATCATTCATTCATCAATCATCATTCATTCTTTCATCATTCATCATTCAACATTCATCATTCATCATTCATCATTCATCATTCATCATTCATCATTCATCATTCATCATTCATCATTCATCATTCATCATTCATCATTCATCAATCATCATTCATTCTTTCATCAATCATTCATCATTCATCATTCATCATTCATCATTCATCATCATTCATCATTCTTTCATCATTCATTCATCATTCATTCATCATTCATTCATCATTCATTCATCATTCATTCATCTTTCATTCATCATTCATTCATCATTCATTCATCATTCATTCTTCATTCATTCATCATTCATTCATTCATTCATCATTCATCATTCATTCATCATTCATTCATCATTCATTCATCATTCATCATTCATTCTTTCATCATTCATCATTCATTCATCATTCATTCTTTCATCATTCATCATTCATTCTTTCATCATTCATCATTCATTCTTTCATAATTCATTCATTCATCAGTCATTCATCATTCATTCATCATTCATTCATCATTCATTCATCATTCATTCATCATTCATTCATCATTCATTCATCATTCATTCATCATTCATTCATCATTCATTCATCATTCATTCATCATTCATTCATCATTCATTCATCATTCATTCATCATTCATTCATCATTCATTCGGTTGGTATTTATGCTACGAAATTCATTGTTTTCTTAAATTATACTTATATATTTGTGATTATATTATTATTACATTATTTTAGTAAATACGTATGGTATAGACAATAGCTTAAACCAAAAATTAATAATAATTTTAGTATAGTTATAAGTAGGAATGTTAACTCGAGAATGAGAACTCATTGGTAACATATTGTTTTCTTGAGAATTCAGTAGATAACAGTCAATTTGTTACATAATCGTCTTTACGAACTATAACGTGTCAATACCAAGTTTCAGATATTAAATAATGTATATGTTGACAGAGAACAATTCCGTATTTGCTTAACATATGCTATCCACAAATCACAAGGCCTTAGTTTTAACAGTCCTCTTCTCAACATTTAATAACGGCTCCTCTATATTTAATAAAGGGCAGGTTTACGTTGGACTCTCCAGAGTTAAAACCTTAGTTACAAGAAAATATAGAAAATAACACAAAAAAAGACAATTATACCACGTAAATATACGAAAATACATATCCGTTCATTCATATCCGCGTATAAACATTAACCTTATTATTATAACTAATATATCTAATATATTATATATATTATACTATATTATACCATTTTTGAATTTTACTTAAAAAATAGATGGTACAATACTATTTTTTAAGTATTTGTAATGCAAACCAGTATAATAACCTTTAATCATCATCATCATCATTATCAATATTCATTCTTCATTTTTATTCTCATTCATCATTCTACCTTCCTTCATCATTCATCATTCATCATTTCATCATTCATCATTCATCATTCATTCTTTCATCATTCATCATTCATCATTCATTCATCATTCGTCATTCATCATTCATTCATCATTCATTCATCATTCATTCATCATTCATTCATCATTCGTCATTCATCATTCATCATTCATTCATCATTCATTCATCATTCATTCATCATTCATTCATCATTCATTCATCATTCATTCATCATTCATTCATCATTCATTCATCATTCATTCATCATTCATTCATCATTCATTCATCATTCAGTCATCATTCATTCATCATTCATTCATCATTCATTCATCATTCATTCATCATTCATTCATCATTCATTCATCATTCATTCATCATTCATTCATCATTCATTCATCATTCATTCATCATTCATTCATCATTCATTCATCATTCATTCGGTTGGTATTTATGCTACGAAATTCATTGTTTTCTTAAATTATACTTATATATTTGTGATTATATTATTATTACATTATTTTAGTAAATACGTATGGTATAGACAATAGTTTAAACCAAAAATTAATAATAATTTTAGTATAGTTATAAGTAGGAATGTTAACTCGAGAATGAGAACTCATTGGTAACATATTGTTTTCTTGAGAATTCAGTAGATAACAGTCAATTTGTTACATAATCGTCTTTACGAACTATAACGTGTCAATACCAAGTTTCAGATATTAAATAATGTATATGTTGACAGAGAACAATTCCGTATTTGCTTAACATATGCTATCCACAAATCACAAGGCCTTAGTTTTGACAGTCCTCTTCTCAACATAGGCTCCTCTATATTTAATAAAGGGCAGGTTTACGTTGGACTCTCCAGAGTTAAAACCTTAGTTACAAGAAAATATAGAAAATAACACAAAAAAAGACAATTATACCCCGTAAATATACGAAAATACATATCCGTTCATTCATATCCGCGTATAAACATTAACCTTATTATTATAACTAATATATCTAATATATTATATATATTATACTATATTATACCATTTTTGAATTATACTTAAAAAATAGATGGTACAATACTATTTTTTAAGTATTTGTAATGCAAACCAGTATAATAACCTTTAATCATCATAATCATCATTATCAATATTCATTCATGTTTATTCTCATTCATCATTCTACCTTCCTTCATCATTCATTCTTCAATCATCATTCATTCATCATTCATTCTTCATTCATCATTCATCAATCATCATTCATTCTTTCATCATTTATTCATCATTCATCATTCATCATTCATCATTCATCAATCATCATTCATCATTCATCATTCATCATTCATCATTCATCATTCATCATTCATCATTCATCATTCATCATTCATCATTCATCATTCATTCATCATTCATCATTCATCATTCATCATTCATCATTCATCATTCATCATTTATCATTCGTCATTCATCATTCATCATTCATCATTCATTCTACCTTCCTTCATCATTCATTCATCATTCATCATTCATCATTCATCATTCATCATTCATCATTCATCATTCATTCATCATTCATCATTCATCATTCATTCATCATTCATTCATCATTCATTCATCATTCATTCATCATTCATCATTCATCATTCATCATTCATCATTCATCATTCATCATCATCATCATTCATTCTTTCATCATTCATACATCATCATTCATTCAACATTCATCAGTCATTCATCATTTATTCATCATTCATTCATCATTCATTCATCATTCATTCATCATTCATTCATCATTCATTCATCATTCATTCATCATTCATTCATCATTCATTCATCATTCATTCATCATTCATTCATCATTCATTCATCATTCATTCATCATTCATTCGGTTGGTATTTATGCTACGAAATTCAGTTTTCTTAAATTATACTTATATATTTGTGATTATATTATTATTACATTATTTTAGTAAATACGTATGGTATAGACAATAGCTTAAACCAAAAATTAATAATAATTTTAGTATAGTTATAAGTAGGAATGTTAACTCGAGAATGAGAACTCATTGGTAACATATTGTTTTCTTGAGAATTCAGTAGATAACAGTCAATTTGTTACATAATCGTCTTTACGAACTATAACGTGTCAATACCAAGTTTCAGATATTAAATAATGTATATGTTGACAGAGAACAATTCCGTATTTGCTTAACATATGCTATCCACAAATCACAAGGCCTTAGTTTTGACAGTCCTCTTCTAAACATAGGCTCCTCTATATTTAATAAAGGGCAGGTTTACGTTGGACTCTCCAGAGTTAAAACCTTAGTTACAAGAAAATATAGAAAATAACACAAAAAAAGACAATTATACCCCGTAAATATACGAAAATACATATCCGTTCATTCATATCCGCGTATAAACATTAACCTTATTATTATAACTAATATATCTAATATATTATATATATTATACTATATTATACCATTTTTGAATTTTACTTAAAAAATAGATGGTACAATACTATTTTTTAAGTATTTGTAATGCAAACCAGTATAATAACCTTTAATCATCATCATCATCATTATCAATATTCATTCTTCATTTTTATTCTCATTCATCATTCTACCTTCCTTCATCATTCATTCTTCAGTCATCATTCATTCATCATCCATCATTCATTCTTCATTCATCATTTCAGTCTTCATTCATAAATCATCATTCATTCTTTCATCAATCATTCATCATTCATCATTCATCATTCATCATTCATCATTCATCATTCATCATTCATTCATCATTCATTCATCATTCAATCATCATTCATTCTTTCATCAATCATTCATCATTCATCATTCATCATTCATTAATCATTCATTCATCATTCATTAATCATTCATCATTCATTCATCATTCATTCATCATTCATCATTCATTCATCATGCATCATTCATTCATCATTCATTCATCTTTCATTCATCATTCATTCATCATTCATTCATTCATCATTCATCATTCATTCATCATTCATGCTTCATTCATCATTCATTCATCATTCATTCATCATTCATTCATCATTCATTCATCATTCATTCATCATTCGTCATTCATCATTCATCATTCATTCATCATTCATTCATGATTCATTCATCATTCATTCATCATTCATCATTCATTCTTTCATCATTCATCATTCATTCATCATTCATCATTAATTCATCATTCATCATTTATTCATCATTCATTCATCATTCATTCATCATTCATTCATCATTCATTCATCATTCATTCATCATTCATTCATCATTCATTCATCATTCATTCATCATTCATTCATCATTCATTCATCATCCATCAGTCATTCATCAGTCATTCATCATTCATTCGGTTGGTATTTATGCTACGAAATTCATTGTTTTCTTAAATTATACTTATATATTTGTGATTATATTATTATTACATTATTTTAGTAAATACGTATGGTATAGACAATAGCTTAAACCAAAAATTAATAATAATTTTAGTATAGTTATAAGTAGGAATGTTAACTCGAGAATGAGAACTCATTGGTAACATATTGTTTACTTGAGAATTCAGTAGATAACATTCAATTTGTTACATAATCGTCTTTACGAACTATAACGTGTCAATACCAAGTTTCAGATATTAAATAATGTATATGTTGACAGAGAACAATTCCGTATTTGCTTAACATATGCTATCCACAAATCACAAGGCCTTAGTTTTGACAGTCCTCTTCTAAACATAGGCTCCTCTATATTTAATAAAGGGCAGGTTTACGTTGGACTCTCCAGAGTTAAAACCTTAGTTACAAGAAAATATAGAAAATAACACAAAAAAAGACAATTATACCCCGTAAATATACGAAAATACATATCCGTTCATTCATATCCGCGTATAAACATTAACCTTATTATTATAACTAATATATCTAATATATTATATATATTATACTATATTATACCATTTTTGAATTTTACTTAAAAAATAGATGGTACAATACTATTTTTTAAGTATTTGTAATGCAAACCAGTATAATAACCTTTAATCATCATCATCATCATTATCAATATTCATTCTTCATTTTTATTCTCATTCATCATTCATCATTCATTCTTTCATCATTCTTTCATCATTCATCATTCATCATTCATCATTCATCATTCATCATTCATTCATCATTCATCATTCATCATTCATTCATCATTCATCATTCATCATTCATTCATCATTCATTCATCATTCATTCATCATTCATTCATCATTCATTCATCATTCATTCATCATTCATTCATCATTCAGTCATCATTCATTCGGTTGGTATTTATGCTACGAAATTCATTGTTTTCTTAAATTATACTTATATATTTGTGATTATATTATTATTACATTATTTTAGTAAATACGTATGGTATAGACAATAGTTTAAACCAAAAATTAATAATAATTTTAGTATAGTTATAAGTAGGAATGTTAACTCGAGAATGAGAACTCATTGGTAACATATTGTTTTCTTGAGAATTCAGTAGATAACAGTCAATTTGTTACATAATCGTCTTTACGAACTATAACGTGTCAATACCAAGTTTCAGATATTAAATAATGTATATGTTGACAGAGAACAATTCCGTATTTGCTTAACATATGCTATCCACAAATCACAAGGCCTTAGTTTTGACAGTCCTCTTCTCAACATAGGCTCCTCTATATTTAATAAAGGGCAGGTTTACGTTGGACTCTCCAGAGTTAAAACCTTAGTTACAAGAAAATATAGAAAATAACACAAAAAAAGACAATTATACCCCGTAAATATACGAAAATACATATCCGTTCATTCATATCCGCGTATAAACATTAACCTTATTATTATAACTAATATATCTAATATATTATATATATTATACTATATTATACCATTTTTGAATTATACTTAAAAAATAGATGGTACAATACTATTTTTTAAGTATTTGTAATGCAAACCAGTATAATAACCTTTAATCATCATAATCATCATTATCAATATTCATTCATGTTTATTCTCATTCATCATTCTACCTTCCATCATCATTCATCATCATTCATTCATCATTCATCATTCATTCATCATTCATTCATCATTCATTCATCATTCATTCATCATTCATTCATCATTCATTCATCATTCATTCTTGCATTATTTATTCATCATTCATCATTCATCAATCATCATTCATCATTCATCATTCATCATTCATCATTCATCATTCATCATTCATCATTCATCATTCATCATTCATCATTCATCATTCATCATTCAACATTCATCATTCATCATTCATCATTCATTCTTTCATCATTCATTCATCATTCATTCATCATTCATTCATCATTTATTCATCATTCATTCATCATTCATTCATCTTTCATTCATCATTCATTCATTATTCATTCATTCATCATTCATTCATTCATCATTCATTCATTATTCATTCATCATTCATTCATCATTCATCATTCATCATTCATCATTCATCATTCATCATTCATCATTCATCATTCATTCTTTCATCATTCATCATTCATTCATCATTCGTCTTTTATCAATCATCATTCATTCATCATTCATTCATCATTCATTATTCATTCATCATTCATTCATCATTCATTCATCATTCATTCATCGTTCATTCATCATTCATTCATCATTCATTCATCATTCATTCATCATTCATTCATCATTCATTCGGTTGGTATTTATGCTACGAAATTCATAGTTTTCTTCAATTATACTTATATATTTGTGGTTATATTATTATTACATTATTTTAGTAAATACGTATGGTATAGACAATAGCTTAAACCAAAAATTAATAATAATTTTAGTATAGTTATAAGTAGGAATGTTAACTCGAGAATGAGAACTCATTGGTAACATATTGTTTTCTTGAGAATTCAGTAGATAACAGTCAATTTGTTACATAATCGTCTTTACGAACTATAACGTGTCAATACCAAGTTTCAGATATTAAATAATGTATATGTTGACAGAGAACAATTCCGTATTTGCTTAACATATGCTATCCACAAATCACAAGGCCTTAGTTTTGGCAGTCCTCTTCTCAATATAGGCTCCTCTATATTTAATAAAGGGCAGGTGGACTCTCCAGAGTTAAAACCTTAGTTACAAGAAAATATAGAAAATAACACTAAAAAAGACAATTATACCCCGTAAATATACGAAAATACATATCCGTTCATTCATATCCGCGTATAAACATTAACCTTATTATTATAACTAATAATAATAATATGTTATATATATTATACTATATTATACCATTTTTGAATTTTACTTAAAAAATAGATGGTACAATACTATTTTTTAAGTATTTGTAATGCAAACCAGTATAATAACCTTTAATCATCATCATCATCATTATCAATATTCATTCTTCATTTTTATTCTCATTCATCATTCTTTCTTCATTCATCATTCATCATTCATCATTTATCATTCATCATTCATCATTCATTCTTTCATCATTCATCATTCATCATTCATCATTCGTCATTCATCATTCATCATTCATTCATTCATCATTCATTCATCATTCATTCATCATTCATTCATCATTCATTCATCATTCATTCATAATTCATTCATCATTCGTCATTCATCATTCATCATTCATCATTCATCATTATCATTCATTCTACCTTCCTTCATCATTCATTCATCATTCTACCTTCCTTCATCATTCATTCATCATTCATTCTTCATTCATCATTCATTCATCATTCATTCATCATTCATTCATCATTCATTCATCATTCATTCATCATTCAGTCATCATTCATTCATCATTCATTCATCATTCATTCATCATTCATTCATCATTCATTCATCATTCATTCATCATTCATTCATCATTCATTCATCATTCATTCGTTTGGTATTTATGCTACGAAATTCATAGTTTTCTTAAATTATACTTATATATTTGTGATTATATTATTATTACATTATTTTAGTAAATACGTATGATATAGACAATAGTTTAAACCAAAAATTAATAATAATTTTAGTATAGTTATAAGTAGGAATGTTAACTCGAGAATGAGAACTCATTGGTAACATATTGTTTTCTTGAGAATTCAGTAGATAACAGTCAATTTGTTACATAATCGTCTTTACGAACTATAACGTGTCAATACCAAGTTTCAGATATTAAATAATGTATATGTTGACAGAGAACAATTCCGTATTTGCTTAACATATGCTATCCACAAATCACAAGGCCTTAGTTTTGACAGTCCTCTTCTCAACATAGGCTCCTCTATATTTAATAAAGGGCAGGTTTACGTTGGACTCTCCAGAGTTAAAACCTTAGTTACAAGAAAATATAGAAAATAACACAAAAAAAGACAATTATACCCCGTAAATATACGAAAATACATATCCGTTCATTCATATCCGCGTATAAACATTAACCTTATTATTATAACTAATATATCTAATATATTATATATATTATACTATATTATACCATTTTTGAATTTTACTTAAAAAATAGATGGTACAATACTATTTTTTAAGTATTTGTAATGCAAACCAGTATAATAACCTTTAATCATCATCATCATCATTATCAATATTCATTCTTCATTTTTATTCTCATTCATCATTCTACCTTCCTTCATCATTCATCATTCATCATTCATCATTCATTCATCATTCGTCATTCATCATTCATCATTCATTCATCATTCATTCATCATTCATTCATCATTCATTCATCATTCATTCATCATTCATTCATCATTCATTCATCATTCATTCATCATTCATTCATTATTCATTCATCATTCATTCATCATTCATTCATCATTCATTCATCATTCATTCATCATTCATTCATCATTCATTCATCATTCATTCATCATTCATTTATCATTCATTCATCATTCATTCATCATTCATTCATCATTCATTCGGTTGGTATTTATGCTACGAAATTCATAGTTTTCTTAAATTATACTTATATATTTGTGATTATATTATTATTACATTATTTTAGTAAATACGTATGGTATAGACAATAGCTTAAACCAAAAATTAATAATAATTTTAGTATAGTTATAAGTAGGAATGTTAACTCGAGAATGAGAACTCATTGGTAACATATTGTTTTTTTGAGAATTCAGTAGATAACAGTCAATTTGTTACATAATCGTCTTTACGAACTATAACGTGTCAATACCAAGTTTCAGATATTAAATAATGTATATGTTGACAGAGAACAATTCCGTATTTGCTTAACATATGCTATCCACAAATCACAAGGCCTTAGTTTTGACAGTCCTCTTCTCAACATAGGCTCCTCTATATTTAATAAAGGGCAGGTTTACGTTGGACTCTCCAGAGTTAAAACCTTAGTTACAAGAAAATATAGAAAATAACACAAAAAAAGACAATTATACCCCGTAAATATACGAAAATACATATCCGTTCATTCATATCCGCGTATAAACATTAACCTTATTATTATAACTAATATATCTAATATATTATATATATTATACTATATTATACCATTTTTGAATTTTACTTAAAAAATAGATGGTACAATACTATTTTTTAAGTATTTGTAATGCAAACCAGTATAATAACCTTTAATCATCATCATCATCATTATCAATATTCATTCTTCATTTTTATTCTCATTCATCATTCATCAATCATTCATCATTCATCATTCATTCAAAAAAGACAATTATACCCCGTAAATATACGAAAATACATATCCGTTCATTCATATCCGCGTATAAACATTAACCTTATTATTATAACGAATATATCTAATATATTATATATATTATACTATATTATACCATTTTTGAATTTTATATATTGTACCATCTATTTTTTAAGTATTTGTAATGCAAACCAGTATAATAACCTTTAATCATCATCATCATCATTATCAATATTCATTCTTCATTTTTATTCTCATTCATCATTCTACCTTCCTTCATCATTCATTCTTCAGTCATCATTCATTCATCATCCATCATTCATTCTTCATTCATCATTCATCATTCATTCATCAATCATCATTCATTCTTTCATCATTTATTCATCATTCATCATTCATCAATCATCATTCATCATTCATCATTCATCATTCATCATTCATCAATCATCATTCATTCTTTCATCAATCATTCATCATTCATCATTCATCATTCATCATTCATCATTCATCATTCATCATTCATCATTCATCATTCATCATTCATCATTCATCATTCATCATTCATCATTCATCATTCATCATTCATCATTCATCATTCATCATTCATCATTCATCATTCATTCATCATTCGTCATTGATTCATCATTCATCCATTCATCATTCATTCATCATTCATTCATCATTCATTCATCATTCATTCGTCATTCATTCATCATTCATTCATCATTCATTCGGTTGGTATTTATGCTACGAAATTCATAGTTTTCTTAAATTATACTTATATATTTGTGGTTATATTATTATTACATTATTTTAGTAAATACGTATGGTATAGACAATAGTTTAAACCAAAAATTAATAATAATTTTAGTATAGTTATAAGTAGGAATGTTAATTCGAGAATGAGCACTCATTGGTAACATATTGTTTTCTTGAGAATTCAGTAGATAACAGTCAATTTGTTACATAATCGTCTTTACGAACTATAACGTGTCAATACCAAGTTTCAGATATTAAATAATGTATATGTTGACAGAGAACAATTCCGTATTTGCTTAACATATGCTATCCACAAATCACAAGGCCTTAGTTTTGACAGTCCTCTTCTCAACATAGGCTCCTCTATATTTAATAAAGGGCAGGTTTACGTTGGACTCTCCAGAGTTAAAACCTTAGATGGAGTACGTCTTAACAATTTAGATCCAAGTCACGAGAGCTCTATTGTAGAGTACAACCATCTGTGGACGTTATACCACCCCGATTTGCCCAAAAATTCCTGATACTGAATTGGCATTACACTTGAACATTTAAAAGTTACAAGAAAATATAGAAAATAACACAAAAAAAAGACAATTATACCCCGTAAATATACGAAAATACAGTAATTTATCAAAAATAATTTGGTATTAATTTAGTTATAAATAAGTACCTCGTATAATTTATGTACAAAAAGTAATGATATCCCATCAAAAACATAAATGTGAAATTATAGCCGAGTTTAATATTATGATATATGCCTTGATTGTTGACTTCTACGACAAAAGAGATGAGATCTAAATTATTACTTTCGATTGCTAGTTACTACTAATATTAAAATAGGAACCGACAAGTAACATGTTTAGAACTTGCGAAGAAGTCAACAATCAAGGCATATATCATAATATTAAACTCGGCTATCATTTCACATTTATGTTTTTGATGTGATAGAATATACTTTGTTTGTTTGTACAGTAAAGTAAAACTTTAAACGATGTTGTAGAGGTTTAAGCTCACAGTTCCGCGATGATATTAGTTGATATATTGCTTGATAAGAGGATTTTTCCAAATAAAACGGCCTTGGTTGAATGCTGCTCCAACACTGATTTTCTTACTAAAATAAATGTAATGAGGTGAAATGCATTATGAGGTGAAATTGCACGTGTCAGCAATTAAGTATTACACAGTAAGCAGGCATGCGCGATTACCCGTACAAATGTATTAAAGAACATGTATAGTTACAATAAGAGACCTTATTGCTAAAAGCAATCTTTTCAGTTTAGATTGTTAGTTTATCCTAAGACAATTTAGTAATAATACATTGCTGTTTAATGAACAGTTTGGTGTTTATTTACAATTTTTATACTAAAATGTGTAACTATATGAGACAAAAATAACTAAATTATAAAATAATACACATTGTATTGACGTCATCAATAGTCTAGTGATTTAGCACACCGCCTCACACCTCATGGCCACAGGTTCGATTCCTCGCACAGTGCAGACATTCCAGAGTATATCTAAAAACATTTTATAAACTAACAGTTTTCACTAAACAACATTTCAGCCAACTTACTATATATTCGACCTTCCAAACTGTATTTACTAGCTCCATATCAAATTACAGGATAAAGCTCTCGCTTGGCTCATACGATCTTATCGCGAATAGTGATTCTTATTCGATTTAATACCCTATTTTCACAGCTGTAAAGTAGATTGTTACGTAGTGGGTGTGCTACGAGTGTAGAATAGATAATGGTGCTGTAAAAATTGCAAGGCGATGGGCTTGATTCGGTTAGAAGACGTTAAGGTGATGACGCGAGTGGAGTACAGTATCTATATGTACAGCCATTGTTTTTGCATTTTCCCAAAATAAATCACTCGGGAATAGAACACGTAACAATTTACAGGGGCTTCTGTATTCTGCTCTCCTTATTTTCTTTCGCTTTCTCGAGGTAAACCTGCTCGTATGCGCCATTTAATTCTGCAGTATAGTGTTAAATTTTATTGTGATTACAAGTGGAAAAAACAGCCGTACCGTTTCGTTTTTTGACAGTAATTTGAAATAGATTATAGGTGTTAAAATATTCTCAATTTATTTTATGCATGATGATGGATGGTGTTTCCTGGAGGAAGTAGAAGGAGGATGTGCATGCTGGAGTTTGCGCAAACGGTTTACGCTGGCAAGGCACCAGTGCATAATGATAGGATGAGAATGAAGTCAGGTCATCATGGTGAACCTAACGATGATGCTTTTCAGGGAGACCGGCTCTATGCTGGTCGATCTGATATTGCTAATAATGAAATCAATAATACCAATTAGTAATTCTATCCTAATATTTTTAATTTGTAAACCCTTTTAAACTTGAAGTAAGACCAAGCGCAATCCCATTATTAATAAAAAAAAACTTCTTAACAGTAAGTATAATAATAATAATAAAAAAAAACAAACAAACTAAACACATGCCGAATAGAAAGAAAATTTCTTTCTTCATCACATAATTCATCCATGCTTGGCTAAGGCCCGCGTGTTTGAATATATTACTCCCGTAAAAAGGGAGATATATGTAATAATAATAAACTCTTTATTGTGCACATAGAAATACAATAAGAAAAAACAGTAAATAGAAAGTCAAGAACAAAAGGCGGTCTTATTACTATAAGCAATTTCATACAGACAACCTGCAAGATAGGACTAACGTACATAAAAGAGGTAGATGGCACATACAAGACACTATAATTATTAAACGAATAGATATACATACATATATACAACATATTGGAGTAAGTATATACAGTATTATATATAAATGAATAGTGAATGTCCTTTTATAGTCTGTCTGATAATCTCTGAAACGAGTGGTTTCAGAGATTAGTAAGAATAAAAGTAAAACAGACAACATTTTTGTTGTAAATACCTTTCATATAATGGATTTTCAATTACTTCAATCCAATTATAAAGAGACACAATTTTAAATCCTTACTTTGTCCGATGCAGTCTGTCATGACAGTCACGTCGAAAGAATTCATTGACAGTGTCTCAAGACCTGGGATGTAAAATACATTTGTATATAGCATAGGTATATAGCACTATTTATCATTATTGGGAAATGGGTAAGTCATTATGATCATCACATGGTATAAAACAAAATTGCTGTCGTTGTCTGTCCGTCCCTATCTATGCTTAATGTTTAGAATAGAATAAATAGTAAATCAAATAAAATAGAAAATCATTTATCTAAATTAAGTTTATTTGAATAAATGATTTTCTATTTTATTCTATTCTATTGTGAAAAAAAATATGGTTTAAATATAGAAATAGCTATAAAAAGAGGTCTGTTGCCAACAAATAGAATAGAATAGAAATCATTTATTCAAATAAACTTAATTTAAGCACTTTTGAATAGTCAACAATTTTTTTTAAACCTCGCAACGGATTTTGTGCCGGTTTTTTTTTAATAGATAGAGTGATTCTAGAGGAAGGTTTATATATATAAAACATGTACAACCGGGCGAAGCCGGGGCGAGTAGGTAGTAATATATAAAATAACGACATTGCCATAATGGCGATCTGTTTAAGAAATATACGAATTTATCACCAACTTAACGACTTCTACTCAGGCCATTTGCTAATCCTTGAACTAGTAACGTATACAACGGTATACTAGGTTACAGCAGTTACAGCTGCTTTTATCCGGTTTCATCCAGTTTTACGGTATCCGGAGTGCATTCTCTACTCACTTCCTGAAATGGCATACTTAATGTGCATTACTTACTTCGGTCTCTGTTTTTCAGGAGAGATAATCTGTGCTCGTAAAACCTTTAAAATATGGATTTATATATTCAGTGCGGAAGAAAACAAAATAATACA
Source organism: Achroia grisella (assembly GCF_030625045.1). NCBI lineage: Eukaryota > Metazoa > Arthropoda > Insecta > Lepidoptera > Pyralidae > Achroia > Achroia grisella. The sequence goes on along the minus strand of NW_026713043.1, from coordinate 1,944,202 downwards.
AATACATTAAGTGATAAAGTGGACTGCCGCAAAATAACACCTAATTCTGTAAAATGTACTTTCAAATATAGTTGAAAATTTATATGAAATGAAATGACGGCCTCGGTGGTCTAGCGGTCTAGCATACCGCTTTACGACCGATGCCCGCGGGTTTAATTCCTCGCACGGCACAAACATTTGTATTCATGAGTATGATTGTTTGTATCGGTCTGGGTGTTTTCTATGTATAATATATATGTAATTACAAAAAAAAATTATCTATGTATCTGTATCAGTTGTCTAGTACCCATAACACAAGCTTTAGCTAGCTTAACTTGGGTCTAGATGGCGCTGTGTGAATTGTCAAAAAAAAATGTATGTTTATTTACAAAATAAACTTGTGCAGATCTTACATAATTAATAAAGTGTTCAGCAATATTCACTATTCACGGTGTGTAAATTGTACATGTCTTACATTTGTATTACATACATATAACTTATTTTCTTTTTTTAATGACTTATTTTCTCTTATTAATTGTTTAACCAGTTGTTGTATATTGAATGTTTTTTCTATTTTATTACTTCATTGAATTAGTGCTAATCGGTGGTTTGTATTCACACACTTAAACTTAAATTGTAAGTAAGAATAAATTATTTAAAAGAGCAACACACAAGTTTCTTGCTTGTTCTTATGAGGAGAAAGCTTTCCGAATGAGCGGTAGATTAAAAAAAATTGTTTATGACTATTCAAAAGTGCTTAAATAAAGTTTATTTGAATAAATGATTTTCTATTTCTATTTCTATTTATAAAACCATAAAATGATTTAAACTATTATAATATATATTCCTTTCTCATTTTTAGATTTTAATTTAATTAGATTACATTATGTATACTACAACAGCATCAAAGATAACGTAATCCTTTATAGATGATAATGGAACGATCCATCCGCCTGCACTAACAGTTTACGCTGGCTGGGCACTAGTGAAGAATGCTAAGGTGAGGATGAACTCTGATTACTTAATCCATCATGGAAAATTCACCAGGAAGTTATCACATATCGGTTCCTGCGGGTAACCTGTAAAGGTTCTTTTCTGAAATACCATCCTGAACAGCTGGATGAATGGTGGTCTTCCATAGTGCGGTTTTCTAGAAACTTTTTGCCACGCACAACCACATTGTGGAATCACCTTCAAGCAATGGTATTTCCGAACCGATACGATATTGAAACCTTCGAGAAAAGAGCTTATTCCTTTTTAAAAGGCCGACAACGTACTTGCAATTCCCCTGGTGTTGCGGGTGCTCATGGGCGGCGGTAATCACTTACCATCGGGTGAGCCGCGTGATCGTTTGTCCCTTGTGTTATAAAAAAAAAGGTCGACCTAACATCGTACGTTGCTAGTAATATGGTCTAGTTCAGATTAGCAATAATCCTTTTCCTTTCGAAATCACATAGGCATATGGCAGTACCCCCTACCATGGCTGTTCTGGAGGACTAAGATGTAAGACCACTGCATCCGATATTTTTGATACAGTAACCTAACAGATTAGATTGGGGGAAAGGAGATTGTTGATAAAGGAAATTACGAGTCATTGTTTATATATTACTACCTTGTTTCCTCCTCTAGTTCTCTGCCAACGTAGTCTGTTACCATTTCTTCCACAGGTTCCTTACAGGTTCCCTCAGACTAAAGTCGTATCCGACAGGCGGGAGTTGGCCTTCAGCCACTCCATAAGTCCTTCCGTGGGTTTGGAGTGCCATCTGCACTTGTCTCCTATCGTCCGGTGAGACTGTAAAGGCCAGCTGAGGCCAACGGCATCAGAGTAGTCCGAAAAAAAACATAATCTTACATAACAAAGACAATGAACAAAACAAATAAAATAAACAATAAATAAAAAGTATAAGCCCAGCCCTATGCCTGAATTATGTAATGCACTAGTATTCAATATTAATTTGAAACAGGTTGTAATTGATAGTTATGGGATTATGTATAATGCATTTGACAATTGCGCACCGTATAACTCGGTTAGACATCTGTCACAATCGAATGATGCATATTCGGCATCAATTTCAATATCGTTGTAATGAAACATCATTGTAAGTGCGTTTCATAATCAGGCTCTTAGGCATTAGAGTAGTCCGAAAAAAGCATTACATCGTTATGTATCAAAACATTCAAACACTACCTGTTCAGGCACATGGCTCAAAATATTATTTTACTATAGCAACACTGCAATATGGGGTTTTTAGCGGGTTAGAGACAACTAACTGTTACAGTTCATAATCGAAATTCGCTAAAGATCGCATACGCATTAGCGTATCTTTAGCGGGTTACAATGTGGTTACAAGATGGTTTACAATGTGGTTGCTAATACCACCACCACCACAAAAATAAAAACCACATTGTAAACTATTTTCATTAAATTAGAAAACTAGCAAGGAATCTCAGATTTTTATTACACTATCAAGACCCTCTTCTCACTAAAAGGCGTAAACACTACCTTGCACACGAATAGAACTAGTATCGTACTATTACTATTATATTGACACAATACAGACAAACCCCAATATTGTTATTGTTGTACAACGTCGGGTTTTAATTGCTCACTCGCCTTTAATGTTTCCAGCTACACGTTTTAATTTCAAAAAGTATACATAAAACAGTCTACACACGACTCTAAATTGAGGGGGCAATATAGCAGTGGTGTTAAAACCCGGTGATGAATATACTAAAACTACCAACACACGATACAGAAATCAGGGCAAAATCGAAGCAATTATAGATTGCACTCAAAAGCATGACATAAAACTACCTTTTGAATACAGTAGAACATTTATTTGAATAAATATAAACGGTTTACACACGACCCTAAAATCATTGTTAATATCATATAATATCATGAGCAATGATGGGTAGTGCATTGGAGCGCTTCCTAGATCACATTGTGTGTAACGAATTTGACAACAGCGTGCTCCTGTCGATTTTAGCGCCACCGGCACTGCAATTTTATTATCAATTCAATTTTATAAACAATTTTATTATCGTGTATAGGCCCTTTCTTGAGAATTTTCTGTTTTAAATTTGACGCGATCCTAAATTATGTACCACTACCTATGCCCGCGGTGACACACGTATTTTTATAGACTATGTGTTGTTCTGATGTATAAGCTATATTATTGTAAAGTTTTACCAAAATCCATTTGATATCTTTATTGAGTTCCCGATATTTGGGCAGTGTTTCATTACCTTGAGAAATCGGCACCGATTTAAACTAGAAACATCGCTTCTTATATTTTCTGTATAGGAAGCGATACGATATAACTACTTCCTATCTTGCTCTGATATTGCCAATGATTTTGGGGTCGTGTGTAGTTCATTACCTTTATTGACAAATCGGCCCCGATTTGAAGGAGGCACTAGATCGAAGTAACAATTCAAATGTTGGAGCGATGTTAGGGAGTGGCCCTATTGCTCCGACATTGCCAATGATTTTAGAGTCGTGTGTAGATCGTTTTATACAAATAAATGTACTGTTGTATTCAATAGGTAGGTTTATAGGATGCTCTCGAACGCCGACGTTTTATGGTCGTGAATTATAAATACAATGTTAATGCGTTTTTCAACTGGATCTACAAGAGATGTTTAGAATTTGACCGTATTTTTTTGAGAAATCGACTTAATTTTTTTTTTGTAATGCTGATTTCGTCAATATTTACCCAAGTAAAATCTTGCCACACCTGTAGAAGTTAAGAAAGCGTCAATCTCGGCCTCTTTGTTCGTGTATCGGATGGGCCCGAATTGGGCCTCGGTGATATCATATAGTCAGTTTGGAGTAAATTGAGGCAATCAAAAATTTCTCAAAAAGTTTTGTCTGTCTGTCTACCTTGCTTGTCTCTGTAAAAGTTATACCGATTTTGACGGAACTTTCTTTCGCAGATAACGTTATAAGGTAACTTTATCTAATTAATTTCGATTCTGTCTAGTTAAAGTTGATACGGAGAAAGTTGCAGACAACAATAAAATCCAGCCAGTGTAATATATTAAAATCTCTTTGCAACATTAGTTTTAGATATAATGGAATATTAAATTAATTCTCATATTCAGATAAGTACTGAAAGTTAACTGACGTAGCCTAATAGCGAATACAGTAATAGAAATAGAAATAGAAATAGAAATAGAAATAATCTTTATTAAAATAAACCCGACACAAGCACTTTTGAAGAGTCACATTCTTTTTTAATCTACCACTCATTTGGAACGCAGACTCATCACAAGAATGAGCAACAACCTAGTGTGTTGCTCTCATCACAAGAAGAACGAGCAAGAAACTTGTGTGTTGCTCATAGTTGACAACCTTTTTTTTTTTTTTCTTGGGGAAATCCGTCATGGAGGCCCGCCCTCTCCAGGGGTAACGAGCGGGTACTGCCGGACTCCTACCGGCTAAAACCCCAAGGTGTACCTCTACTGCTTATTGCCGGAGCTCCGGGTGTGCGCGAGCATTCTTCCGCAGCTCCGACGGCGGGAACCCATCTCAGTAGACGGGTGACTACTCTTCTTCAGAAGAAGTGCGGGTTGACAACCTATCTTAACTTTACGTCCAATATTCTAGAGCAGTACTCCATTTAGGGCCGATGGAAATACAAATTCGCTACTTTATGGATCTTAAAATAAATCCGGTCATCGTTTATTTAAACCCTTGTAAGTTGGTGATTACAATTACAAAATTAACGAGCTCAGCCATTATAACGGACAGATAAATGGGCCATCTTTATTTTACATCGACGATAATTAAATAAATAACCGTGGACAATTAACACAGCGCCATCTAGTCCCACGGTAAGCAGAGCTTGTGGTATGGGTACTAGACAACTGATATTAAAACTTAGATTTTTTTTGGAAATAATTACTTATTATACATAGATAACACCAAGGCCGATGCAAAACAATACAAATCTTTGTGCCGTGCGAGCAATCGAACTCACGACCCGGCCTCGGTGGTCTAGCGGTTTAGCATACCGTCTTACTTCTGACGGACGAGAATTCGATTCCTCGCTACAAACATTTGTATTCATGAGTATGATTGTTTGTATCGGTCTGGGTATTTTCTATATTTGTATTTACAAAAAAAAATGTATGTATGTCAGTTGTCTAGTACCCATAACACAAGTCCGGTTTATCTTTGGGACTGGATGGCGATATATGTCCAGGATTCTTGTTATTAGTTTTGTACATTTATACATATAAATAAAATTAGAGTGTCTGTTTGTTATATTGAAATAACTGTTTTTTAGTACATGCCTATGAATATAAATACGGTACATGTCTGTTTGTTCCGGCTAATATCTGAAATGGCTGGACCGATTTTGACGGGACTTTTTTGGCAGGTAGGTGATGTAATAAGGAGAAACTTAGCCTACTTTTATTTTAGAAAAATAAAGTTAAATTCCACGCGGACGAAGTCGCGGTAACAGCTAGTATTGTAATAAATTGGATATTAAATTTTGCCATTCAGTTATTGTACCCTCAACACAAGTCATTCTTATTTTGGGCCATTATCTCTAAATTTTCTTTTGTTATATTATAGACATTTTTATACCTCAATTGTAGGCTTGGATATAATATCCCGAGGACTTTCATCTACCAACGTTGTGAGTTACAAGAAATAACAAAGTAACATCGTAATTTTCTTATGATAATGTTAAAACTTCTCCGATATGTTATAATAAGGAAAGAAAGGCTCCGGCTTGTTACCTTCGTCTTGTACAGCTGAATTCCTTTATTATAAACTGTGGTACGGTATACGTCAGGTGACCATCCGTTTCACTTTGGGCGGACAGTCCTGCGTTTAAGGTATGACACCTGTCCCAAAGCATAGATTTTGGACACATACATCTTGTAGTAAGTCGAAGGATTCCACGCCATCCATTTCACTTTAAACAGGACAGTCCTGTTTAACTTGCTGTCCAGTCCAGCAGGGACTTCAGACATACTTCTTGTGGTAAGTCGAAGGATTTCATACTAAAACAAGTACAATTAAATTTATTAAAAACATATTAAAAGTTGGTGACATCCTCCTGTCAATTTGTTAGTTAGGTTTAAAAGAAAAAAAAATCCCTCATTACACTCACAAACACAATTCGGATGTGAAAGTAAAAAAAAACACACTTTTGGAATTATTGCATACAAAAGAATCTCGATATATAATTGTATGTAATTGTAATAAATACAAACATAACAAAACTACTTGTAAAAGTTTTACAAATAACAAAGTGTTCCATATTCCGAGCGTACGTTGTCTAAGTAGGTTGTATCACTGACTTGCTTATTGGAGCAAAATGCGCTTGGTAATACTGGCCATAAATAAAAAAAAAACCACCTAAATTTCGAATATAGATATTATAATCTTTCATAGAGTGGTAAAAATAAAAACAAAAAATTAAAAAAAAAAGTCAATAGTTGCAGATGCTTGGCTGCAAAACATAAATAATTTTATACCCACAATTTTGATGTTAAACTTCAATCATATGATTAAAGTTTAAATAGAGATGATGTAACAGCGGAGAGATGTCACACAGCGTGACGACGCCGACGCTTGAAGTAGCGTCCCTGTATCAGCAACTGTTTAATCAGCAATGTTGACACAACACATTACAATTTTTACATCACAAACAAAAGAACAACAATACTAGAGGGACGATCCTTCTTGTATTGGTATCTATAAAAAAAAAATACAATAGTGGACGCTTGAAGTCGCGATATGTCCCCACATCAAAAATTGATAGGAAATGCATTTTACTTTATTATTATTATTTAGTATTGGTTTATTATTTATTTGTTTGTTACTACTTTGTTCTTTTTTTTTTGTATATAATGATTTCATTTCTAATTTAATTAATTGTTTTTTTATTTACGTATATCTTATATAATAATTTATATGCAGCTATCAGCATCGTTTTTATTGTGTTGTGATGTGTGATGTAATAAATGTTATTCTATTCTATTCTATAGTCTCAACACTACAATTTTTGCATCACAAACAAAACTACAATATAAGAGGGAATATCCCTCTTGTATTCTTGTCTATGTCTCGTATCTATGAGAAAAAAAAACAATAGTGAACATTAAGAAAGAACATTAATCTGAAGAGTCCCTCTTTGTCCACGTAATTTTTTTTATTTATTCAGTTAATTCAGACCACATGACCTATATTATAAATACATTATAGACCAGGATAGGCGAACCTTTATGCATTAACGTGCCATTTCTTCCAAAATATGTTTAAAAGGGTCATTGATGTGCCATCAAATAATTTTTACTTTCTGATTATTAATAAAATAATAATAATAAATACTATCAAAACTCTCTATGAAATAAACTAAACAAAAGAGGTACATTTTGGATTGTTTTCATTACACGCATAAATTAAATTACTGTAAAATTAGTGTGACTTCTGTTGCTGCAGGTTAGATGACAAATAATTTATGTCAGGCTTGTACGATGTTACTTTTAGAAAAATGCATACTGAACTGGATTCATCTGTCAGACGGTTTCTAACTGTGTATTTAATGTTATTCATCTCTGAAAATAATGACTCGCAGGCATAGGTAGGTGAAAACAGAGTTAAGTACAAATAGCATGAGCCAGCCTCTTCAAACAGTTTTATGATCGAGGATGCCCAAAATATTGTTTCGCGTGCCATCAATGGCACGCGTGCCATTGGTTCACCTACCCTGTTATGGACTAACATACATAAGAAATAATAATAAAAAGTAAATAATTGTCTGTATAGTCACGGCACTGACGACGGCAATCTGCCACGGTAATTAGGAAGGGGATTGTTAGTAATGTGGATTGATAACCCCATTGCTAGCAATGTACCATGTCAGGTCGACCTCCACGCGGTTCCCTCTGGAAACCATCGTGTTAAATTCCTGGTGAATTTGTCACGATAGGCCAACTGACCTGACCTCATGCTCATCTTATCATCCTCCACTGGTGCCCCGCCAGCGTAAACCGTTAGCGCAGGCGGGTGCACCAGTCCATTATCATTCACAAAAAAAAAAAAATCTGCCACGGTAGCGCCGATAGATCACCCCCTTAGGATAGATGAATTTATAGATGATAGCAGTATCTAGCAAGAATAAGTTTATTTGCGGACAACCTTATAATTCGTTTTTCATACTGCTTTCTTGATATATGATAGCGTAGCGGCTTTTGTATTGATTGCCGCATGCATCCTCATGTAAAGTGCGAATACTGTAACTACCATATAGTAATTTTAAGTAGCTGTGACGTGGTCGTGTGGAATGAGTAGTCATGCTCACTAAAATGTCCAGACATGTGGCGGCGTGGTGGGCCGGGTCATTGGGCTCTCTAAAATATGGTCGAGCGCAGTGATGGCTGGCTCATCCGTCATACTCGTGAACGAATGCTGTTTGTATGGGACTGGTCTGCTCTTATCACTACGACTGATTTAATCTTATTCTATATTTATATTTGACCCAAATAAATTAGTGTTGGTTGGTAGTTTGTATTCACACGTTTCGAATTGTAAATGTAAACTTACAAGGATTATTTAAAAGAGCAACACACAAGTTTCTTGCTCGTTCTTCTTGTGATGAAACAGCTTTCCGAATGAGCGGTAGATAAAAAAAAATGTTATGACTATTCAAAACTGCTTAAATGAAGTTGAATTTCTATTCTATTCATTCGGCCAGTAGTCCTCCTTCCTGAAGGTAATATATGGTCACAATAGGTACGTACACAGTAAATCATAGGAGCCAAATTAAATAATGCCGAGAGGAAATTACAAGTTCCCGATTAAAGTACAAGAAGTGAATGTGTGGATTTAATGAAATTCCCCGTGTATACGTAAGTTTATCTCGTTAATTAGAAATAATTAAGCACACGAGAATGAAATTTGAGGAGAATACGCGTACTCGTGTAGCTAGCTGTTATTCGTGACTTCGTTTGCGCAAATCTTCATATCCTATTTCATCCAGTTCCCTTGTGAAAGGGGAAAAAAAATATCTATCTATATATATAAATATATATCATCACGGAACTGTGGGCTTAAATCTCTACAACATCGGTTAAAGTTTTCTTTACTGTACGTTACAAAGTATATTTTATCTATCTAACCAAACAGATCAAGTAATTATAATAATAATATTAATAACAATCTCAGGACAATTCACACAGCGCCATCTAGACCCAAGTTAAGCTAGCTAAAGCTTGTGTTATGGGCACTAGACAACTGCTACAAATACATACACATTATACATAGCAAACACCCAGACCGATACAAACAATCATACTCATGAATACAAATGTTTGTGCCGTGCCAGGAATCGAACCCGCGAACATCGGACATAAAGCGGTGCGCTAGGCCGCTAGACCACCGAGGTCGTCAATGATATATAGATATATAGATAGATAGACAGATAGATAGTTAGATAGATAAAGTCTTTATTCAACAATTACAGACACATAACATACATGAGATACAGAAAAAACATGTATTAATAAAATAAATGTAGGTGACTTTATGTGCCGCAAAAGTGGAAAGGTATATATATATACTAGCAGTCCCGGCAAACGTTGTTTTTCCTTAAAATAAAAATAAATTAGGGGTGGACCACCCCTAACATTTAGGGGGATGAAAAATAGATGTTGGGCGATTCTCAGACGTACTCAATACACAAAATTTCATGAGAATCGGTCAAGCCGTTTCGGAGGAGAATGGGAACGAAAACTGTTACACGAGAATTTTATATATAAGATATATACGTATAATACCTAAAACAGTTTTAGAAAATAATTTAATTAATTAGCATTTCCTTGTTGTACTTTGTATTATTAATACATTTTTATAATATAAATAAAATTATGAAATAAACACGAATATCTCTAATTTAACTGATTGTAAGATAACGCTCTATAGTCAGTACGATACTTGAATAGTTCCCTATTTAATAATTTCATAAAGATAATATATAGACATAAATTATTTCTTGCTGCTTTCTGCTGCTGGGTCTGCTCTTATCACTACGACTGATTTAATTTTATTGTATATTTATATTTGACTCAAAAAAATTAGTGCTGATTGGTAGTTTGTATTCACACGTTTCGACTTGTAAATGTAAACTTACAAGGATTATTTAAAATAGCAACACACAAGTTTCTTGCTCGTTCTTCTTGTGATGATACAGCTTTCCGAACGAGCGGTAAAAAAAAATTGTTATGACTATTCAAAAGTGCTTAAATTAAGTTTATTTGAATAAATGATTTTCTATTCTATTCTATTTGATTCTTACAGAAGCAGCATTACGTCAAGTCAGGTCAGATCGTGCTAAATTTATCACGAATTTATTACGGTTTCCAGGAAGTATCAAGTGGAGGTGAAACTAACATAGTAGGTACATTGTTAGCTGGAGTCATGTGGACTGGACTACAATACTTAACAATCCTCTTTCTTATAATATAAACGCGAAAGTTTGTAAGTAAAGGTAGATAGATAAATATCTACTTTTATTGTTACTGTTTCACGCAAGACCTACTGAATGGATTTTAATGAAACTTTCCAATAATATAGCGTATACATCAGAACTACACAGAGACTATGAATTTCACGCGGGTAAACCGCTTTAGTTAGTATGAATTAAGTAATCATTTAGAAGCAATTATTAAAATACTCTCAATTGAAATTACGCCACGGATGTTGATTTTGAAACAAAATATAATAAACTAGCTTTTGCCCGCGGCTTCGCTCGCGTTTATTTATCCCCTTAGGGGGGAATTTATCAAAATCCCTTCTTAGGGGATGCCTACGCTATAGTAGCTATATGCATGCAAAGTCTCAGCCCGATCGGTTTAAAATTGAGAAAGTTTCATACAAACTTTCTAATCCTATTTTTTCCCTCAGGGGTAGAATTAATCAAATCCTTTCTTAGCGGATGCTTTCGTCATAACTTCTACCTGCATGCCAAATTTCAGCTCGATCCGTCCAGTGGTTTGGGCTGTGCGTTGATAGATCACTATGTCAGTCACCTTTGAGTTATATTTAATTATTTAGATACAATATAGTAAGCGCCTACAAAACAGTTATAGCAATAATACAATACGGCAACTACATCCAGTAGGATGTAGTTGCCGTATTGTATTATTTTGCTATGCAAATTCCCTGGTTATATTTACTAAATTTTCTTAGTTTTTAACTATTCATAAGAACGTCGAAAGCCTTATAAACCTTTTTCAGTTACTGTTACTGTATTGTACTGGTACTGTACACTCTTTTGTCCTATTCCTACGATTATATTTTTTAGATTAAGAGAAAGAGACAAAATATTGTAATTACTTAATCATTGTTATTGAAGACATAATGGTCCATAATGTATTTGGAAAAAAAATTCTATAAGTAATATAATAATAAAATGGACAGCCTCTTCTCTTTGTAATCTATACATATAAATAAAATTGGAGTGTCTGTTTGTCGTATTAAAATAACCGTTCTTTACTACATGCATATAAATACAAATATGGTACATACACGAAAATATCTTTTTTTACAATTTTTGTCTGTCTGTCTGTTTGTTCCGGTTAATCTCTGAAATAGCTGGACCGATTTTGACGGGACTTTTTTGGCAGGTAGCTGAAGTAATAAGCAGTAACTTGGCTACTTTTGTTTTAGAAAAATAAAGATAATTCCACGCAGATGAAGTTACGTGTACTGTTAGTAGTTAAATATGTTTACAAGACTTTGGTTTTTAGTTATTACAAATATGGAAGTAAGGCTTTCATCATCAAGACCTTATTCATCATCATTAACGAGGTGTACAAATGGATTTTATGTCAGAGATATGATTACAGATTTTAATTTAATTTTTGTAACAGCTAGAACACTTTGATACTGCTATAAAAGAGAAAAAAAACATTTCATTGGATCTCGCTTCAGTCTCGTCAAAAGTAAGCCCGCAGATTTTATCTTCACGTCCATTTATTAACAAATCATACCCAAATTCTAATAGAATAGAATAGAATAGAAAATCATTTATTCAAATAAACTTAATTTAAGCACTTTTGAATAGTCATAACAATTTGTTTTTTATCTACCACTCGTTCGGAAAGCTGTCTCATCACAAGAAGAACGAGCAAGAAACTTGCGTGTTGCTCTTTTAAATAATCCTTGTAAGTTTACATTTACAAGTCGATACGTGGGACTGCACAATTTCTTTGGGTCAAATATAAATATGCAATAAGATTAAATCAATCGCAGTGATAAGAGCAGACCAGTCCCTACAAGCAGCACTCGTTCACGAGTATGACGGATGAGCCAGCCATCACTGCACTCGACCATATTTTAGGGTGCCCAATGACCCGGCCCACCACGCCGCCACATGTCTGGACATTTTAGTGAGCATGACTACTCATTCCACACGACCACGTCACAGCTACAAAAATTACTATATGGTAGTTACAGTATTCGCACTTTACATAAGGATGCATGAGGCAATCAATACAAAAGCCGCTACGCTATCATATATCAAGAAAGCAGTATGAAAATTAAAATTATAACGTTGTCCGCAAATAAACTTAATATATTGGTACAATGTATTTTATATAATACTTGTAATTAATATCGGTGGCAAGATCAAACTGCTTATTTATCTCCATAACCCTGGATAATTCACATAGCGTCATGTAGTTCCAATTTAAGTAGAGGTTGTGTTGTTATAATCTATACTAAACAAAATTCAAAATTCAAAATTCAAAAATCAGTTACTCTCGACATTTTTTTCAGACATTTTAGCCGCTTATGAACGTCAAGTTTATACATTATAATTTTTTTCCCTACCGTCCAGTTCGGTATATAGATCCAATTGAAAAGAACTGGCAAGAAACTCAATTGAATTACTTTTTTTTACAAGCCAGTTTATTTACAATGTATAGGTATTTATATAGGTGTCTATGTCTAACGTTAAATGAAAATCCCGTACATGCACGCTCGTTGTTTCAAGTAATCTTTATAGGCTTTGCTTCAAACATCAATCAATTATACTCATGAATACAAATGTTTGTACCGTGATCGAACAATCGAGTAATCGAACCAGCCACCATCGTAAGCAAAGCGCTGTGCTAACCGATAGAACACCGAGGCCGATGATGTTGATTTTTGGATGTAGACAAATCACATCTAAGACACTTAGTGTCTCCAATAGCCTGATTGATTTCCAAGATTTGTTAAGTTCGAGCTTGAGAATAATGACGAGGTACTTCAAACTTCGTTCGATATCATATTTTACATTGGTTTATGTCCTAGTAATAATTTAAATGTGACAGACTTCCCAACGATTTGGTATTTGAATGAATTGATTGTAATTTATTGAAGAAAAAATCTTTTTTATGAAGTTGGATTAAAAAATACTGATGATTCATTTTATTGTAACTGGCTATTTTCAACTGTATACTCACATGTATATAGCACATATGTTAGATTTTTTTTTTTAAATATATTTTTTTTTTTCATTTTTCTTTCAATTCGCTAGCAATTTACCATGTCAGCTTAACCTCCACGCCTGGTGAGTTTGTTTGATGGACCCACCTGACTAATGTTCATTGTATCATCCTTCACTGGTGCCCCGCCAGGGTAAACCTTTAGCGCAGGCGAATGCACCATTCCATTTTCATCCATTAAAAAAAACGTTATGGTGTTAATAGTCTAAATTCTCCTCTCAAGAAACAGGATATGTACCCAACAGGCGGATAAAATGGTTTTTTTATAGCATAAGGGACAAATATATTTGCCTCTCACCTTATGGTAAGTGATTACCGCCGCCATTGAACACCCGCAACACCAGGGTAGATGCAAGTGAGTTGCCGGCCTTTTAAGAGGGAATAAGCTCTTTTCTTGAAGGTTTCAATATCGTATAGGTTTGTTTTATGAGGACTAATGTATAACGTATACATCTTACTAATATTAAAGCGCGAAGGTTTAAGTACGAATAGTTGGACGGATGTTTACTCTGTTACTTTTTCATGCATAATCTATAATAATAATATAAAAAAAAAATTATTTCATCTCCACAAATTACATAATTCCAGTTTTATTACATAAATGCCAAGAATAAAAATCACAAATATAATTTGTGGGAAATCTAGAGCCCAAACTAAGCCATAGCCTGTACCTTAGACACCAGGTCTCCCCTTCATATAAATTAGCTATACATCTAGTTTTAAGTTAAACTTGGAGTGCATTGAGCATGTGTGTGTGCGTGTGTCTGTGTGTGTATGTGTGCGTCTGCGTGTGTGTGTACGTGTGTGTGAGTGTATGTGTGTGTGTATGTGTGCGTATGTGTGTATGTATGTGCCTAATCTATGGAACGGACTTTGATGAAACTTTACATACAGTAAAATAGCTGTCACATCAGAATGACGTGACATCACGTGACCCCCTCGTGTTTCAGGCATCCATAGGCTGAGGTAACCGTTTATCTTCAGATTGGCCGTTTGTTTCTCACCATCATAGAGTTTAAAAATAATCACGTCATCATGTAACACGGGTGTTCACATCACACACACAAACACCCTTGGATATTTTTTCTTGCAAAAGTAGGATCGAAAGGGATTTTTGACATTTCATTTGTACTGGTTTATTTAAAGTCTATACCAATTATCAGCTCTATGCAAATTTTGGCTAAGTTATTATTTTTTTTGGTCTATTTTGACTGGATTATCTGCCATTTCAGAAAATTAAGATGTTATGCCTCTTACACTGTCATTTTACGAACTATTCGCACCATATAACCCAAACGCAGGTTATAAAGAAAACTGCTTAGCGGCAAAAGTTAGTGATACTGAGGATCATCCACGTAGTTGCCTTTATTTTTATTTATTTATTTACTAGCCACTAGCCCTGGCTTCGCCCGGGTGTAAATGTGTTACACATATAAACCTTCCTCTATCTGTAAAAAAAACCGCTTCAAAATCCGTTGCGTAGTTTCAAAGATTTAAGCATACATAGGGTCGGACAGACAGCGACAGGGACTTAGTTTTATACTATGTAATGATTTGCTTCAGTACTATACCATACTGTATACTCTTTGTAAATTCTGGTAGATAATAAAATCAATGAAACTACATGTATTACAGATTTTCATTTATTTCAGTGATTACTGCATTACATAATTAATAATAACATACGATACCTTAGCCTATTGATTCTAAAAAAATCATTTCCAATATCACCCTTACCTAGTTATTAAATTTTGGATTAATCCATTAAAAATGACAAGTTTAACCTTAGCTTACTATAAAACACAAAAGTTGAATGAAACAGAGTGTTATATAAACGCTAGGTATTAAAACGTTAAATATTAAACTATGTTTCTTTCAACTTATTCATCCACGAAATAAATTCATTTCAGCGAGAACAATACTCATATGACAAGGAAATCTTTGGTTTCATATAACTTAACATAAAAATGGAACAAATATAGATAATAATAATAATAATAATAGAAAACTTAATGAATTAAGGGCCAACAAAGGAATGCCTTGAAAATTGCCCGAAACTTAGATTAAAACTTTTACGGTTAAGAGAAAAACTTCGCCGTTCAAAAAACTCGCAAGTACAATATCTTATATTATTTACTAAACCATTTTTAAATAAACCATTACCTTCCGTTTTATATATATCTAAGGTTAATTCTCTGAATTGCAATTTTATTATATAGATTAACAATCAACTTTGATTCTTGTTTTCTTATTAAGTAATTCTACTCATTATTAACTATGTTCTATTAATATAACTATTTACTCCTAGAGAGGGTAGACGAAATGAAGAAATTAGAGGTGTAGGAAGATATGAGTTAAATTATAATACTATGATAGATATAGATAGATGAGATGAAGATTCTAATGATGATAAAGATGTAGATAATATTATAAAAGTACGTATAATAAATTGACGTGAATTCTCTTGTTATATATTTAGTTAGGTGGTTCGTAAAAGCTGCTGGTACGCTTACATTGATCCTGTATAAGTAGTAATTATTGTCGCCTTTAACATTGTTTAATTATACGAGAATGATGCTCAGCAATTTCCGACTAACGACAATGAGTGAAGCATCTAAATAAACTGGAAGTATTCACAGCCAGAATGATTTTCCATACTTCATGTCTAGATATGGTAAGGGGAAGGTATTTATTAAAGATTTAGAGATTTTAGTTTAAAGTTAGCTTTTAAATTTAATCTATAATTATCTACAGTGCATAAGTTTTAACATTTCTATTTTAATCAAAATTAGGATTAAAGGCAATCCTTTTAAATGGAATGTTAGATTAATAGAACTACTCGGCTGAACATACAAAAACTTTTCCAAGTTCAATCATTAGATTAGAAAATCGAACGATTTCAGAAAGTATTACCTTCGAATACGAGAAAAAGTTTCTGTGTTCCAGACCTAGAAATCTTAGATATAATTTAGAAGAAGTTTATTTGGAAACTACGATAGGTCGCGTTAATAAGTAAACTTTGAAAGTCTTAGGTATTTTTTTTTTCAATTTATATTTGAATTATACTAAGCTAATCAAGTGCTAAATTTAAAGTCGTAGTTGATAGATTCTAATTAATATATTATTTATGTTTAAGCCAAGATTAAAAAAGAGTAAAACAAGATTATTTAGGTACAAATGGAATCTGCTATATGGGAAATAAATGTGTAAATTACTTGGTTTCAACGGATAGTGACAAAATTATGATATTAAAACTGGCTTATAGAAGGGAAATCGCTAAAGAGTTACTTTATATAGAAGCATTACTAGATAATGGCACTGCGGAATGTACCTGTGTTTATAAAAAAGTATCCTAAATCAGCTTAACAATTACGTTTGTTTCGAACAAGATTATGTCGCATTTAATCTTTTAAGTTACCTTACATTTATACTTCTTTGTTACTATGTTTAACACCATCTCCTTATATACCTCACACCTCACCTCAACTCCTTTTATTGCCAAATTTATTCTCCTCGAACATTCTAACTCCGTGATCCAGCAAATACATGTTAAGTTGTGATTAGCAATTTACCCTATAGTTTAAATTATCTTTAGTTAAATACGAAGATTCGTGAGCTCAAGGAATCTCCACATTTAATATTATCGTTACCATTTTACCTTCTAGACTAGATTTCGCCAGCGAAGTTGATCTCTTACAAAGTTTTTATATCAAAACAAAAACTACATAATACTGTTTAAAAGTTCACACCAAACCAACCAAGTTAGCTTCACTTGATCGAGCACAAATCAGTTGGTTTACCCAAGAATCCACTTCAACTCCATACAAAAAGATGGAAGAGGAAGTTGCTTTGATTTGTATGGAACTGTATGGGTTCTTCCGCACACGATACACTCTTAAATTTTATGTTTTAAACGGTAATTTTCAAGGCATCACTTTCACCATGCAACATATATTAATATTTCTTAAGTAAAACAAATAATATATTTAGGTTGTCAACATACGTTTTTGAAATTAGATTAATTTACACTGTTTTTTTATTTTACCGCGTTCGCTAATTACTTTCCCAGTTACCTCTACCGATAGATTCATGACCGAACGTTTCTATTACTAGAAATACAAAATTTAACGTATTTACAACCATTTTTTTACCTTTTAACAGAACATTCATAAGTACATCCTTGCGTCGCGCACAGTCAAAATGTACATTTCTTTACAATGTTATAGAATTATAAGGACTAGATTTATTTTGTTTGGGAACGAATACTACATAACATAAATAAACTAAACGATTAAGAACTTAAGCTTGGCGTTACTACATTTTAACTTCTTGATGGAGTATTAATATGTTCTTTATAGTCTGGCAGTAACATTTCATTATATAACTCGTCCAAATCATTGTTTTCCTATGCATCCTTTATCGATATATCTTGAGCATTACCAATTGTTTCTTCTCTAATAATTTCAACCAGACACACACCCATCCCTTTAATGGAATCATGTATTTTAGAATTTGGTGATATTTTATGTTTACTTATTTTAAATGATTACATGATGATGCATTTCCCCTTTTCAGCCCATGGATTATTTTTCTTGTCTGGGGCGTGTATGAGTGGATCGTTTTTCTCATTTTCCTCTACATACTCCCGCATCCTGAAACAACAAGGTTCAATTATTATTAAAGGACAACATTTTGCTGTACATATTTCCGTCCTGGTTGTTATTGAATTTCTAAGGAGGTCGGTCTTTTTGACTTAATATAAAAAAATAGTAACATAAAAGTTGGTGCTTTTTCTCACGTCATGAAGTTATGTTTAAATAACGATAAATATATGATTTAAATAAAATACTATAATTAAACATGTAACAGAATAATAGATGATAAAATATATAGTCATTATAGAAAAGGAAACGGATCTCATAATAACGGATATAATATTCGTAAACCACACAAGATATTATAAAATTTTAAAATATAGGTACTAAATAAAACATAATTTCTTGATCTCTGATCCATTACTCCAAAATTTTACAATTTCATTAAACGTTAATATGGAATTAATGACTTAATTTTTTATGTCATGATTTAAATTCCCAATACCTTACGCTTCAACCTTTGAACTTTGCTTCTTTTTATAATTTGAGTAAATTATTTGCAGGTATAACAAAAAGCATTAAAACAAAGTTACTGCGAGTTGGATACGGAGAGAAAATCCAAACAATAAAACTGTGTGGAAAGTTTTGAATCGAATCAATTAAAGCGCGGAGTTGTTTAAAATTATTAGTCACGCTTGAAAAGTTTCAACGGCCACCTGCTAATATATCGCTCTCGCGATATTGGAAGCCAGCCTTTTTGTTAGTGATGTGCTGGATATTCGTATCCGAATCCGCAAATATCCGCGAAATAAGAGGTCTGTATTCTTATAAGTTGCTTTTGGCGCACTTTAAATATATCTTGACATTATTACTAGCTGACCCGGGCCACCGTTATCACTTATATATAAAATAGATAACATCATATTCTCAGATCTATTGAATATAGATATAAGATTTGATCAAAATTGATAATCAAGCTGTTTCGCACTTATGGCAGCTAACACTGTGACACGAGAATTTATATATTAGATATATCCCAGATATGTCAGTTGACAATTATCAAATGTACTACGCCATATAAGACTAAGAATACGAACATTTCACTGGTTGTTATGTAATAGCAAGCGATGAGTATCAATAGATCTATGTAGGTCGCAGTACTACCGGTCTAAGCACTTGACAAGAATCCAAACCCCCCAGTAAAAAAAAATTAAGCGACAAACATACCGTCAGTACCGTCGGCCAGTACGCTTAAATAGTATACATTAAATACACATGTTCATAT
Organism: Achroia grisella; assembly: GCF_030625045.1. Taxonomy (NCBI): domain Eukaryota; kingdom Metazoa; phylum Arthropoda; class Insecta; order Lepidoptera; family Pyralidae; genus Achroia; species Achroia grisella. The sequence goes on along the minus strand of NW_026713043.1, from coordinate 1,924,828 downwards.
TGCAGAAATTACTAGTTTAGTGGTATTATTAGTATACCAGTAATTGAGATGAGATTTTTTGTAATACATCAAATGACAAAATACACATCCATAATACCAATTCAGTAAAAAGGTAAAATTCCGTAACCGTACTAATGGATTTCATGATTAGTGCTAGAAAAAATACTGAAAAAGAGATTTTAAAACATTTGCATGCATAAGTAAAAGGGTCCTCGTGTGAATCTCAGAAAGCATGAATCAATAATAAAACAATTTTTCGTGTCGTATCCATATCCGTGGATATTCATTTTGAACAACCCTCGCCATCACTACTTTGGATATAAATTACATTCCATATGAGTTTTCGCTCTATAAATTTGGTACAGTACCATTGAGTTTCCTTGAATAAACGATGGGGCTGACATTTACGCTATTAAAGAGTTCCCTTCGAATGGATTTGAAGTTAACTTTATATTAAATCCCATAGATATTATCTTACTAGTATTACTTTTTACTAAATTTACTAATATTATAAATATTATAAATGTTTTTTACTCTTTCACCCAAAAAACTGCTAAACGAAACTTTACAGTAATATAGCTTATATATCAGCATAACACATAGGCTATAATTTTAAAAAATATTATATAAATTGAGCGAAATGTAATGATAAACATAAAGTAAGTGTGACGCAAACGAAGTTGTGTGTGTCAGCTAGTCTACTTTATTACTATAATATATGCAGTGATCAAATTCCGACTGATATCTTGTTCATCTTTTGAATGAAATAAATTTAATAACAGACTTCAAATGCGTCTAAGATATACAATCATAATAGTTTAGTGTTTATAAAATAATGGTGTTTGAAGTACAATTTAATTTAAAAATATTCAGTAACAATTAATTAATAGTCAAAATGATTAATTAATGGCTATTTGAGTAAACATATAATTAAATCCTGTAATATATTTCAGTTTAATAATTGAATAAAATGAATTTAATAAAAGATATCAGACGCGTTCAGTGTATTGATTAATTAAACGCCATTTCATAAGATATATAATTAAATGCAGTAATATATTTTAGCATAATAATTAAATGATATAAATCTAATAAAAGATATCAACCGCGTTCAGCGTTTTGATTAAGTAATTGACATTACAGTAGATAAATAATTAAGTGCAGTAACATATTTCTTTATTATAATTTAATAAATTAAATCTAATATTGATTAATTAATTGCTAATTAAGTAGATAAATAATTAAATGCAGTAACATATTTTACTATAATAATTGAATGAAATAAATCCAATAAAAGATATCAGACGCGTTCAGCGTATTGATTAATTAATTGACATTTCAGTAGATAAATAATTAAATGCGTTCAGTGTAATAATTGAATAAAATACATTCAATTAACGTATTGAATTAAATGCTATTTCATAACATATATAATTAAATGCCAACATATTTTAGCATAATAATTAAATGATATAAATCCAATAAAAGATAAATAATTAATTAATTAATTGCCATTTCAGTAGATATATAATTAAATGCAGTACTGCATATTCATATAATAATAAAATAAAATAAATTCAATAAAAGATATCAGACGAGTAATAATAAAATTGCCATTTCAAATATATAATTAAATGCCAATAAAATAATTGAATAAAATAAATCAGATATCGACGTTCAGCGTATTGATTAATTAATTGACATTTAAGTAGATAAATAATTAAATGCAGTAACATATTTCAGCATAATAATAAAATAAAATAAATCCAATAAAAGATATCAGACGCGTTCAGCGTATTGATTAATTAATTGCATTTCAATATAATTAAATGCAGTAGATAAATAATAATAAAATAAAATAAATTCAATAAAAGATATCAGACAAGTTCAGCGTATTGATTAATTAATTGACATTTCAGTAGATAAATAATTAAATGCAGTAACATAATAAATAAAATAAAATAAATCCAATAAAAGATATCAGACGCGTTCAGCGTATTGATTAATTAATTGCATTTAAGTAGATAAATAATTAAATGCAGTAACATATTTCAGCATAATAATAAAATAAAATAAATCCAATAAAAGATATCAGACGAGTTCAGCGTATTGATTAATTAATTGACATTTCAGTAGATAAATAATTAAATGCAGTAACATATTTCAGCATAATAATAAAATAAAATAAATCCAATAAAAGATATCAGACGAGTTCAGCGTATTGATTAATTAATTGACATTTCAGTAGATAAATAATTATATGCAGTAACATATTTTACTATAATAATTGAATAAAATAAATCCAATAAAAGATATCAGACGCGTTCAGCGTATTGATTAATTAATTGACATTTAAGTAGATAAATAATTAAATGCAGTAACATATTTCAGCATAATAATAAAATAAAATAAATCCAATAAAAGATATCAGACGCGTTCAGCGTATTGATTAATTAATTGCCATTTAAGTAGATAAATAATTAAATGCAGTAACATATTTTACTATAATAATTGAATAAAATAAATCCAATAAAAGATATCAGACGCGTTCAGCGTATTGATTAATTAATTGCCATTTCGTCAGATATATTGATGCGTTCTGTGAAATAAAGAATCCAGTACCCATCTGTTCGAACGGAATTGATACGTGAAAAAATTATGCGCGCTTTATTCATTTCGATGTACCTTTTATGTGTTGAAGGATGCTTGGGGATGTCACGACAGGGTGTAATAAAAAGTAAATAGCGTTTAGAGGTGCTCTTATATAGAATAAGTTGTTTCAGTATATTTCTATGCCACGTACAATAGATAAGATTATAGTAATAGAGGAGGATGAAATATTATTTTTGTATACGCCGTGGCCTTGTGGTACACCCTGATTTACATCTAAGAGGTCGTAAGTTCGATTCTGGCCGACTTCAAAGAAAAAACTGTTTGACAAACAGTTTTTTATAGATGTATATCTAATTAATACTCCGTTTAATCTAAAATTAAATAAAATTAATCCGAGAAGTGGCGGTAGGCTTAGTAACTGCCACATTCAAATATACCCAGCAAAATCTGGGCATGTCAAGTTTTACAATAGAAATAGCAATGATCTTTATACAAATAAACTTAATATAAGTATTTTTGAATAATCATATTTTTTATTCCACTCAATCGGAACTACATCATCAGAAGAACTGGCAAGAAATTCTCACCACAACATCGACAGTTAACAATGGTACCATCTACCTCACCTGGGGTAACAGCCGTGATGGTATGTTGTAATATAAAATGGGGCAATGGAGTCTAACCACTTAATATGTTGAATGTATTTTATATTTTTTTTTTATAGTTACGCCATTATTTCCATAGACTGAAGGTCCATGCCCTTTTTTGCAATTTTTTTTTATAATATGTTTTTCTATTATTTTTTTTCCACGCCTTAATTGCTCCGCGAATAATATACATTGTGGCTTCCCGCAGTTAACATTTTTTTTTGTTTTTTTTTATACTTTTCTTTTTTTGTGTTAAATATAATGTATTTTATATTTATGTATCGGAATTTAATAAGCCATGTTGTTTTGATATATATATTTTCATTATTATTGCGAACTGCGCCGACCCCAATAATGAAATAAATATATTCTTCCGTACGTCCGTTTGTCACCTAACTCCTACTTAAAAAAGGACGTAAAAGAATAAGTATTGTTTTGTTTAATTCTTTACAATACAAAGCAGAAATTCTGTTTATTATATTAATTTAAACAGTCATGAAATTGTATAGGTACATAAATATTTATCACATACTAACACCAACGGCCCTTATTATGTTAAGAACAGCATAAATGAGAAAGATAAGCGATAAAAGATATATTAAATTTTCGCCACAATATCCCATTATCGCAGTTAAGCTTGGTTTGATAAAAGACGATAAAATGACTGATTTAGCACGTTTTTATTACATTTTTATGTAACTAGAATTGCAACTAAGCTAATGACCACCTGATGGTAAGTAGTTACCGTCATAATTATCTCCTTGACTATCTTGACTACTCTGTACTTCACCATAAGTGTCGACATTGTAGTGAACTCGGCACTAAACATGTCCATATTAATCTCTTTGCCTACTCCATACTTCATTGTCAATTGTCCATATAATGGTGAACTCGACAAGTGACATGTATGCATTACTTCAACTACTTTATACTTCTTTGTCAACTGTCCACGTCGTAGTGAACTCGACACTGGACATGTCCACATTAATCCCTTGGGCTACTTCATATTTCATTGTCAACTGTCCACGTCATAGTGAAGTTGACACTAGACATACCCTCATTAATCCTTGACTACCTTGACTACTCTGTACTTCACCGTAAGTGTCGACATTGTAGTGAACTCGACACTGGACATGTCCATATTAATCCCTTTGGCTACTTCATATTTCATTGTCAACTGTCCACGTCATAGTGAAGTTGACACTAGCAATACCCTCATTAATCCTTGACTACCTTGACTACTTTGTACTTCACCATAAGTGTCGACATTGTAGTGAACTCGGCACTAAACATGTCCATATTGATTCCTTTGACTACTCCATACTTCATCAAGCATTTACATCGGGGTGAACTAGTTATTTCAATGACTACTAATATTTCAATGACAACTGTCCATCTTATGGTGCACTTGGCACTTAACATGTCCATATTAATCACTTTGACTTCATTGTCAATTGTCCATATAATGGTGAACTCGACAAGTGACACGTACACATTGATCCCTTCAACTACTGTATACTTCTTTGTCAACTGTCCACGTCGTAGTGAACTCCATACTGTACATGCTCACATTAATCCGTTTGACTACTCGATAGTACATTGTCAATTGTCCACATAATGGTGAACTCGACAATTGCCATGTCCACATAAATCCCTTCAACTACTCATTTGTCAACTGTCATAGTGAACTCGATACTGGACATGCCCACATTAATCCATTTGACTACTTCATAATTCATAGCCAACTATCTACGTCATAGTGAAGTTAAAACTAGACATACCTCATTAATTCCTTTGACTACATCATATTTCATATATTTCATTGTCGAGTATCCGCATCGTGGTGAACTGAACAATTGACATGTCCATATGAATCCCTTTGACTACTTTATACTTGTCGACTATCCACTTAGTGGTCACCACTTGACATTCATTTACATTTCGTGCTGTATATATTTATTTACTTATTCGTTTATATGATCATGTACATTATATATGTTACAAATTTAATTGTATCATAATAAAGGCGAGTACTTAAACATCGTTACGGCGTGGCATGATTTTTGTCTCTTTTATCTATTGATTTTAAAATTTCGATATTTCAATCCAATGAGCAAGGGGCGAGTCTACTGCCATCTCTTGCATCTAGTTTGATTTATTATCGGTGGTTACATCACTGGTGAATAATTCAGAAATATAAATTCTCTTTTTGCAAAGATTTTACTTTATTATCGTCAGATTCGAAATATAAATTAACACTTAAAGATATTTTTGGTGCAGCTACATTTGAAATCTCGACATGAGTTTCGTCGAAACATTTATAATTTCTCAACAAACCATTTATAATAGATAAAATTGAATAGCGTCATTAAATTAAAACAATGCCATTACCGAGTTTATTACCGATCGCGATAACCGAGTGAATTTGTCCGAATTGTAAATCGATTGCGATTCAAGCCGAGCCATTCACAACTGATTGCAATCGTACACTAATTGCTGCATTAATCAGAAATTACTGTCTACTAATTCACTGTTTAGTCATACAACTGATTAAAATCTAATCAAATCTAATTATCTTTATGCATCTATTACAGACTCATGATCTATGAAATGTACCGTCAGTTCTGAGTGCGTTCGAGCTAAGAAGAACTGACAAGACTCGGGTTATATTCTTTTCAAATGAGCCGGTATATGTTTACAAAAATACAGACTAGACATAAGCAACACTCGTTCATATATGAAATACATATTGATATTGTATGTATCTGTTTATAGCGCTTAACTAAACGGTTGAATGAATCTTAAAGAATGAATAAAGTGAAGATTGTATCCCAGGATGGATGTAGATTTTATGTCAAATATAGAATAGGCTGAATATCTGTTCATTTTTGTTTTGATCTGTAAATGAAGACGAATAAAGGAGATGAAGACGCGGATGTTTATTGTTTTTGTCATGTAAGATTAGAATTTGTTCCTGGATGTATAAGCTATTACGCGAAGATGTCTTTTAAGTAATAGAGTAATTATTACATTATCATATATATACACCGTAGATAAATTATAATTAGTAATTACACTTGTTAGAAGTGTCTGTAATGGTCCTACATGTATAAAGATAATTTTAAATTGAATTTAAAAAAAATCATACAGCGCTATAGACCCAAGCTAAGCAAAACTTGTGTTATGGGTAAAAGATTTATTTAGATACATTTTTTATCTAAATACATATAAAACACACAGATCGGTGTTTTAACATAACACAAGTTTTGTTACTTGTGTTACTTGTGTAAAAATCATACTATATACATATATAATATGTATGATTTTTACAAACAATAATACTCATGGATACAAACGTTTGTATCGTGCGAGGAATCGAACCTACAACCATCGGAAACAAATCGGTGAGTTAAACCGCTATACCACCGAGGCGAATATCACTTTGCACTAAAATATAATATTAGTTTAAAATCTAAGAAGTAAATCAGGAGGAAGAAATGAAGGATGCGTACACAAAATATGCCGTAGAATCAATATTTAGTAAAGGACGTCCAGATTTGTATAATATCAATGTTTTGGCAATACAGGCTCGGCTACCGTTGAATTATTTATATTCCAACTCGAGGAAGTCTCCTTGATAAGGTTATAGAAAACTGTCGAGGTTGTTTTGTTTATTGTTTTGCTTTTCGTTTCGAAGTGAAAATCTATAGATACCTACAGATTGTGTAGAACGACCTGCGAGGGTACCGTAATCTCATCTATTCATATTTATATAAGACTAACTGACCCCGCGAACTCCATTCCGTCTCAGAATTAAATAATATATCAAAGGTTTTTGAAGTTTAGCAATATGTAAATAATATATAAATTTATAAATGTAAGGACGTAATTTTATGTTAATGCATATAACATATATAATTTATAACATTAAAAAAATGAATTCAACAACTTATTTTTAAGAAACTTAAATAATAAGTTTTAGGAAGGCGATACCTTGTAGATAATTATTCAAAATTACATGTAATTAAAAATTGAAATTTACATTCCATATAGTTTTAATAGAGTCCATTTAAGAATTGCCCCCCTTAACTATCAAATTGCCCCCTGTGAATAAAATAAGAATAGAAAATTCTTTATTCAAATAAACTTAATTTAAGCACTTTTGAATAGTCATAACGTTTTTTTTAATCTACCGCTCATTCGGAAAGATGTCTCATCACAAGAAGAACGATCAAGAAACTTGTGTGTTGCTCTTTTAAATAATCCTGGCTTACATTTACAAATCGAAACGTGTGAATACAAACCACCAACTATCACTAATTTGTTAGGGTCATACATAAAATAAACAATAAGAATAAATCATTCGTAGTTCACGAGTATGACGGATGAGCCAGTCACTGCGCTCGACCATATTTTAGGGAGCCCAATGGCCCGGCCCATCACGCCGCCACATGTCTGGACATTTTAGTGAGCATGACTACACATTCCACTCGACCACGTCGTACGTGGACCCCACGTTGGGTAACACTGGTTTAGAGACATGACAACTTACTCTACAATAACAACGTATAAGGAGTAACACGAGTAGCATAATGTAGATATTTTATGACCTCCGTAATACTGCTATATGTATGGGTGACGCAGATAATTTTCTTTGTAACATATGTTTTGGTTGAAGCTTATTATTAGGTAGTGAAATTACAGGATAAAATTCATGACCTATGAGTCAATGGATCGATGACGTATGAGTGATATCACAGGCGTCGCATGATAACGTGATGTTAGTAGTACTGATCACGTATATAGGCAATGCTTACCTCTTTACATCAGATAGGGTTTTAGATTATACTATTAACTAGCTAGCGAGACTTCGTCCGGGTGGAATTTTATTTTATTTTTCTAAAATAAAAGTAGCCTAAATTACTCCATTTTACATCAGCTACCTGCGAAAAACAGTCCCGTCAAAATCGGTCCGGTCATTTCATTTTTATTCATATGCATGTAGTAAAAAACGGTTATTTTAATATTACAAACAGACACTCCAATTTTATTTGTATGTATAGACTGTTCCACGCGATTTCGTACGCGTTGAATTTAAGCCTCTTTATAAAAATAAAAATAAATAAAATTCCTAAATAAAAAGTACATTTAAGTTACTGTTACTAATGTTAGCTAAGTGCGACTGAAAGTCATGTTCAAATCGGTCCAGTTGTTTCAGAGAAGACACAGGCAAATTTATTTTTAAATAATATTTTTGATGTAAGTATTTTATATATTGTACTTTCATATGAATTAAGTGTAAAGCTATTAATTTGAAATTGCAAATAGATACTTCAATTTTATTTATTTTATACCAGCATAGTATGTAGATATAGTCACATAAGAAAAAAAATATTTTACTTCTTTAGATATATATATCTACGTATATCTAAGACAAAATGAGAGCGAGTGCAGAGAGCACTCCAAACCCGCGGAAGGACTTATGTCACTACTAAAGACAAACATAACGAGTACGTTAGTCTGTCTGAGGATACCGGTTTTCGAGTTTCTACTCAAATCGTTATAATTTCTATCCTGTTGGAATGGTGATGAATTTCAATAGATTGTTTGGACTGAAGACCCTTGGGGGGCCCGTTAAATTTTAGTGAAAAAAAAGTAGGTAATTCAAATAAAATAAAAAAATTATTTATTTATATAGGACACTTCTGGCTGCTTATAGATATGTGAGTATTTTTCTACAGTTTTATATACAGTCCACTACGGCTAGAACTGCTCTACGGCTTCATTTGAGAAGAACTAGCAAGGAACTGGAATTCAGCTGGTACGTTTATTAAGTTTTTTTTAATCAGTTCAAGAAAATATACCTGAATCTTTCAGTACTAACTAAATTCTTATAACCAAGCACAGGAGTGAAAGAATAAAGTTTGACGGGACGTAAAAGTTTCTAAGTGCCTGTACTTAGTAACTTTACAAAAGTTTTCATGTTACATACTTTCTTATTCGTTACGATATTGCATTTTTAGACATCTGAAACACCAAGTGCCTGAAACATCGCGTGTAAAAGTGTAAATTAGTTACAATTTTAATTTAATGTAACAATTAATAACAATCTGCAATACCAAGCGATGCCACCTACCCCATTCGGTACGTGACTTTCCTCAAGATTAGGGCAGATTAGCTTAGCATAGCCTGGAAAAACGGTGCCGCTTTCATAATACCAATAAAGGTGCGTGTGTTTGAGAAAATTAAAGGGAACTCGGCAGAACAATTTACAAGGAAAATAGGTAGAATGTATACACAGGTATACTCAAACGTAGAATATTTTTTTTTACGGCCTCGATGGTCTAGCGGTTCACACCGCTTTACTTCTGACGGTCGCGGGTTCGGTTCCTTGCACGGTGCAAACATTTGTATTCATGAGATTGTTTGTATCGGTCTGGGTGTTTTCTATGTATATTATGTATGTATTTACGAAAAATAAATTATCTATGTACTTGTAACAGTCATCTAGTTTACCCGTAACATAAGCTTTAGCTAGCTTAACTTGGGACTAGATGGCGCTGTGTGAATTGTCTTGAGATTATATATTATTATTAATAAATAAAGAAAAGGTATATTAAAAAAACACAAATGAATAAATCGAACCTACGACCATTGATAAATAAGAGTGTAAAACCAACACACCGCGACGAATCATCGAACAAATGAACGCAACGTACTCGTACCGTAAGTTTTAATTTAGGAGACAGCCCCATCACATAAAGTCGAACATAAAGTTCGTCACAGCTTCAAGACAATACATAATTATTAGGAAAGTACACTCCATACAACCCCCACTCATTGCCGAAACTCCCCCTCTTGTCACTTGCCAAGGGAGGCCCTTGTTTTTGGGTCAGTTATTCTGGGTAAGTAGCTCGTTCGGCTACTGTACAAACATAAACTTATAGCGATTAGCGATTCTAAATTTATTTATTTTAATTAATCAACTTTATACAGAATATATTGTTTTACATAATTAGTAAAGGCAATAATAAATATCTCATTAATTGATCTTCAATATTAAATTTATATTTATGTTGATTATTTAAAAACGATACAGTTAAATAGGCCAGAGCCACAGGATAGGGTGAATATAACTAGTAAATTACGTTACAATATAATATATTACATATTGTAATATATTATATTATTATATTATAGCTTGCGTGTGACAGCTTATACCACATCATCACTTAACATCAGGTGAGATTGCGGTCAAACACGCTCAAATCTTAATATAAAAAAAAAACATAAAAGTCATACGTACATATATATATAATTTATTTATTATAACCGACGTTAACAAATAATATTATTATTCATTAATTATTGTTCAGGTTTAGTCTAGTTTTTATTAAAATATCTTTATAATTTGTTTATTAAAGTATATCTATCAGTGGTCTAACATCCATAAATGCTTTAGGCCATATTGCCAACTAGGAATTTATATATGTATTGTAATTTATTTTTGTATAATTGACGCTGTTGTCTATATTATTGTGTTTATGTATGTGTGTATGTGTATATGCATGTATGTGTACACAGATTCCAAATATGTATAATAGTTTAGTAAAATGAAATGTAAACATTAACAAATAAAAAGTAATATTTTTCTTCCATTATAAATATACAATTCTATATAAAAATAAAATTAGAACTGGCAGCCTATAAATATGCCGTCAAAACACAATAAAAAGAAATTAAAAAAAGAACAAATTAAAAGTAACAGACATTATCGAGACAATGCATTTTTATTTCATAAAATTAATTTTAAATCTATCAACCACACTCAGACCAAAAAATCATAAAATGAAAAGAATAAACTAAATATATTAGCATCGCTAGTCGCTTGTAATTAAGACACAGGCTTACATTGATGACGTTTTATTTTGATTATATTCCGTACGTTTTCGTCGAGTATGTTACAGTGAAAATATCTTTCGCCAAGGTTCTCCCCCGGACAAGGAACGAATATAAAAGGGGTGGGCGTATTCCTTCATGTGATATTATTAAACAAATGACTAGGAATATGTTAGTGGAGTACGTTCAGCGGTACGCAAGAGAAATGCTGACTGTACATTATGATTGGCAGACATTGATAGACTTGATTGGCACGAAAGTAATACGCTTCTATATTTTCACTGAGAGACGGAACGGTTTATTATTAGAACCGCTTTACATGTTGATAGTGATGAAATGGTTATTTCGCTTGCATTAATGGAATTGGCTGTTAGAGTGCGAAGGATGAAACGAGGTCAGTTGGCCCGTTTTGAATGCGGGCAAATCCGAATGTAATAATAATATAAACGAGGACAATTCACATAGTGTCATCTAGTGCCAAGCTAAATAATAATAATAAATTTTATTAAGCCACAATCATGTACAGGTATAAATTCATTTTTTATAAACAATATGTTGTGATTGTATGAGCCTGGGAACTGAACTAGGCACGAGGCCTGTATCTCAGTAGACCAGTACTCACCCCTCGGTTGTGCGGTTCTACTTAGATTTACACAGTAAGATTATGGCAATATCTAGTTATCTGTAGTGTCTAACATATTAGGTAAGTATAGTAAATATATATATATATATGTGTAGTAATGTTGTGAGTGTATGAGAGTATGTGTGCATGTGTATGTGTTTGTGTGTGTGTGTGTGTGTGTGCGTGTACGTGTGCGGGTTTGGTTTGTGTGTGAACCTGTAATGATATGTAGTAAGTATGTTTATGCAAGTAATAGTTTCTCTGTGTCTTGGTAAGATTAAAATAGTGATTGAGTTTGGGTTTAGATAACACTTTTAACACGTAAATAGCCATAATCATATATTTACAAATGTTTGGAATATACAAGAATTTTTCAGTGGAATTTCAAATAAAAATTATCTTTTAAATACATACATTTACCACGTAAGTATTGTTAAACAATAATGCGCCGCTAACTAACTTCTCAGTTTGCCTTATGGTTGACTGGTATAGAACACCCTTAGGTGTTAAGTTTGTCATATATACTTTTTAAATATTGCATTAAAATTTGATTAAATAAATAATAATAATAAAAGAAAAATCAGCAAATGCTGAGAGAATATAAAAAATAATAATAATCTCAGGACAATTCACACAGCGCCATCTAGTCCCAAGTTAAACTAGCTAAATCTTGTGTTATGGGTACTAGATAACTGATACATATACATAGTTTTTTTTAATACATACATATTACACAGAGAAAACACCCAGACCGATACAATCATACTCATGAAAACAAATGTTTCCTCCGTGCGAGGAATCGAACCCGCGACCATCTGTCGTAAAGCGGTGTGCTAGACTGCCAGACCACCGAGGTCGTCGTAAATACATAACATACCACAAAAACATTCAAACCGATACAAACAATCATACTTATGTATACAAATATTTGTACGTAATCGAATTCGCGACCATAGGATAAATCGATGTGCTAAACCGCTAGACATAGAGCATGTCTGATTTAATATATAGATAATTTAGAGGCTATACTTATAATTTGATTATCAGATCATTATGTATTTATTTATATATAATATTTATATATTTATGTTTATATTTATATTTAAAATATTTTGCTTTATATTTTATATCTTTTTTGACATTTCTCATTTATATTAGTGCACCGCCAACAATCTTTCTCTGCACCACTCATGGTTGACTGGTAGATAACGCCGCAAGGTGTTAAGTCCGCCATATGTACCTACACATTGCTTTGTGCATTGAAGTTAAATAAATAAATAAGTTCTTTCATATAATAATTATTTCATCATCATCATCATCTCAGCCCGGAAGACGTCTGAACAAAGGCCTTCCCCAAATATCTCCACGCCGATCGGTCCTGCGCTACTCGCATCCATCGCCTTCCAGCGATCTCGACCAGATCTGGTCCGGCCCACCTTGCGCGAGGCCTACTCACGCTGCGTCTTCCGGTCCGCGGTCGCCACTCGAGGACTTTATTGCTTAATTATTTAATTTATATAAACTAAGATAACTTTTAATACCGTGATATATACACATAATATCTGGTATTCCAAAGGGATCTCTTGAATTAATAAATAATTATAACTTTATATACTTTAAAGTCTAGACTGAATTTACAAACATCGCTCGACGCAAAGATACATCCGTTGGGAATATTTTATTTCTAATTGCTTTCCCAAAAACATTAAACTTTATGAACTCTTCTGATTAAGTCGCTAAAATTTATTAAATCGCATACTGTAACCGTTGAATAGGTATTAAAGTATTGTCATTTTAATATAAACTAGCTTATATATATATGTATTATATATACATAATATAAACCTTCCTCTAGATTCATTCTATCTATTTAAAAAAACCGCTTCAAAATCTGTTACGTAGTTTTAAAGATTTAAGCATACATAGAATAGACAGCGACAGCGACTTTATTTTATACTATGTAATGATGTATGAAACTAGCTGTGCCTGTGACTTCGTCCGCTTGTGATAGTGATCTTGACGAAATAATGAACTAACATAAAAATAATAACATAATATCATAAAACATAGAAAAAAAATTTTGACGTCCTAGCTTCCATGAATGACGATTTTCCATACAAAATTTCATACATATAAATATATATACATATATATGTATATAGTTGACCCCGCAAATGTTGTTTTACATATAAATTTAAGTCGCTATTAAAAAATAAAGATTGGTCATAGAAGGGTGAATACTAAAAAGGTATTTTAGAAAAATTTTTTCCAAAAAATAAAAAATAATGTTAGGTTAGACATTATTATAAAGATTCTAAGATTTATTGAATATAAAATTTCATAAAAATAGGTGAAGTCGTTTCATTGGAGTATACGTTCGGTAACTAACATTATGACACGAGAATTTTATATATAAGATAGATATAATTTCTTAAATTCTTACACAGCATTAGGTATACTTGCATAATTTACATCTAGAGCGAATATTTGAAAACTTGGAATCGTTGAAGATAGCTCTTAAACGTTAAATTATTCAAACTAATTTTTAAGAATTCCAAACGCTGGGTAAACACTTAAAAAGTTTTCAGACGAAATCTCTATTTGCTTGAACACGATAATATATTTTTAAAAGGTCGAAAGGTGATTTTTTTGTATTTTTATCCATACTACTAATATTAGTGGTAGATAAAAAACAAATTGTTATGACTATTCAAAAGTGCTTAAATTAAGTTTATTTGAATAAATGATTTTCGCAAACGTAATTCTGTCTATCTCTCTTTCACGCAAAACTAGTGGAGTGATTTAAATGAAATTTGGTGCACAGATAGTCTACAGAAAGGATATAGGCTACTTTTTAATGCGATAAAAGGGTTGTAAGGGGTTGAAAGTGGAGATAAAATGTTGTATGGAAGATCGTCATTTTTAATGTTAGCTAGAAACTTATTTTAACTTATCTATACATCTATACATATAAATAAAATTGGAGTGTCTGTTTGTAATATTGAAATAACCGTTTTTTACTACATGCATATGAATATAAATACGGTACATATACCAAAAAATAACTTTTTAACATTTTTGTCTGTCTGTCTGTCGGTCTGTTTGTTCTGGTTAATCTCTGAAATGGCTGGACCGATTTTAACGGGACTTTTTTTGGCAGGTAGCTGATGAAATAGGGAGTAAATTAGGCTACTTTTATTTTAGAAATTTAAAGTTAACTTTTTATTCCACTAATTTTAACAATATATTTTACATATGTTATTATCTAATATATAATGAAAAAAAATACAGATTATAGACCACAGAGTAATTACATTTTTAGATTGTAATATATTTGTTTTTTTTTTTTTAATCAACTTCAACACAAACCAATGATTTTTAGAAGGATTATTTTATTTTATTTTTAACAAATATAAACTTAAGCTATTTGGGAGCGATTTTCTCTTATATAACTGTATTAGGAGTACGTAATAAATTTCAAATAGAACGTATAAGTGACAGACAGACGGATAATTTAGGTAGGAAATATTTGTTTATCAAATTGCTACAGCTTTTAAACTGGGTATAATAATAATAATAGGCTACCTAGTCCCAAACTAAGCAGATATTGTGTTATGGGACAACTAATATAAATACATAAATATATTTTTATCAAAATACATTCATAATATACATATAAAACACCCAGACCAATAAAAACAGTCATACTCATGAATACAAATGTTTGTAACATACGAACCCGAGACCATCGGAAATTAAAACGGTGTGCTAAACCGCTAGACCACCAAGGCAAGATTTAACATTTATGTGCAATCTTATAAACGCGAATAGATGGATGGATGGATTCTGAGTATGGATGTTTGTTACTCTTTCACGCAAAAACTACTGAACGAATTTTGATGAACCTTTTCAGTAATATAGGTTATGCATATGAATAACACATAAGCTACATTTTATATTGAAATTTAATGAAATAGAATAGTATAAAACAAAGTCGCTGTCGCTGTCTGTCCGTCCCTATGTATGCTCGAATCTTTGAAACTACGCAACGGATTTTCAAGCAGTTTTCTTAAATAGAGAAAGTGATTCTAAACGATTGTTTATATATATATAATACATGTACAGCCGAAGCGAGCGAAGCCGGGACAAGTAGCTAGTTATAAATAGACAAGTAAATACTTCAAAACCAGTAGGTAATTCTGCGTGTGATGAGATATTAAAAGCTTTTAGCACTTAATCGTATCTCCCAACTCTATATCGAAACTTCTCAAATTAGATACATATTAATAATAAATATAATAACCTCAAAAACGTCAAATCACTTTTACTATTCATCGTCCACATTAGAGCAGTTAGTAAAACAAACGAAACCCCACGAGAACGGATTATGGGTTATATTGAGGAACCCTTTGTAAACAGAATTATTAAGGAAGGATAATTAAATTAACTGTGATCAGTTAAAATATAACCCGCGTTACGTTACAACTATTGAAGTTTGCGTATATTAAATCCGTTTTAATAAATATAGAATAGAAATTTCTTTATTCTATTTTTTTAAATATTCATTCATTCAAAATGAATGAATGAATGATGAATACATCAGAGGAAGTAAAGTAGCGCCGGTGTCGGAGAGGTTGAAGAGTAATCGTCTATCGTGGTATGGGCATGTAATGCGTAGGAATGAAGGCTGGTTATAAGGGTAGAGGAAGACCGAAAAATAGATGGATAGACTGTGTGAAAGATGATATGGTGAGAAAGGGAGTAAATAGCGAGATGACTGCGCACAGAGATGAATGGAAGTGAAATACATATTACGGCGACCACAAATAAATGGGATAACGAAAAAGCAGATGACGATTGATTAATTCAAAATTTAAAAAAACTTATATTAAAGCACTTTTGAACCCATATATTCTTAATAATTTTTAATTAAAAAAAATATTTCATTTTGTCAGTTCACACAGCGCTATCTAGTCCCAAGACAAACAGCTTCAGTTATGGTTTCTAGACAAATGATAAAAATATGTGGACATTTTATTTTGCAAATGCCGTATATAATATATATAATAAGGAAATAGCCAATTATACTCGTGAATACAAATATTTACACAAAGCGAGGAATCGAACCTGCGACCATTAAGTAAGGTGATATGCTAAACCACTAGACTACCGGAGCTATCAAATTATTAAGGATATATATTATTAGGAATTTACTTATTATAAATTTAAATCATTTTTTTTTATTTACCTATATACAGGTCAAAAGATTATAACAATGTCACTATGTCACTATTATCCAGTTCAGCTAGCTAGATACAACGGTTGAGAAGAACTGGCAAGAAACACTACTAGTATATATATATATAATTTTTCTCTGTACTGCCTATGGTTGACTGGTAGAAAATACCGCATGGTGTTAAATCCGCCAAATGTACTGTTACTTTTGTATTGTGTGCATTAAAGTTATATAAATAAACTAACTGTCCCGGTAAACGTTGTTTTGCCTTAAAATGAAAAAAAAAAAAGTTAGGGGTGGACTACCCCTAACATTTAGGGGGATGAAAAATAGATGTTGGCCGATTCTCAGACCTACTCAATACGCTGACAAAAATTCATGAGAATCGGAGTTTCGGAGGAGTATGGGAACGAAAACTGTAACACGAGAATTTTATATATAAGATAAATAAATAGTATATATTTTTTACATAGTATAAGAATAGAATTATGTTTCTTTTTATTTTTTTTATGGATGATAATAGTATCTATAGTAAAGTAGTTATAGTATGGTATATATAGTTCATCCGACTGCGCTAACGTTTTACGCTGGCAGGGAATTTAGTACAGGATGATAAGATGAGCATGAGATCAGATCAGTTAGTCCGTCGTAAAAAAATACCATGAATTTATCACTTTGGTGTGCAGGAAGAACCGTGTGGCGGTCAACCTGACATGGGGTTATCAGTCCACATTACTAACAATTCCCTATCCCCCGACCTAAAGAAGTATATTATATACATCATAATTAACGTAACAATACAACAAAAATGTTTAAATAATTTCAGCTCAATCAGTGGACAATAACTGCTTTAAGAGCCAATTACAAGTAACTCAAATAAATACCAAAACATTTAAGTTAAAAGCTTCTAATACCCGATATGCAGGCAATTAATCGATCGCAGCCTGAAGGCCTAGTTTGCTAACTTGCCTCGTTTAGAGGCGAAACACGTGTCGCAATAAGGGTATGGACTTAATTACAGTCGGGGATTGATCGCTAATGAAGAAGGTGAACCTCACCTAACTGTAGCATTGCCTCCACAAATATCTTACCACCGATCTAATCAAATCTAAAGTAGAAAAAATTACAATTATATAAAATATAAATATTTTCATTATACTTTGAGAGTCTTGGTGGCCTAGCGGTTAACGACACGATTTTACTTGTTATGCTGGTAGGTTCGATTCTCAGTACAGTATAATTATTTGTATTTGTGATTGGTTGTGTCGGTCTGAGGGTTTTATATGTATATTATGTATGTATTTAAATAAATATTAGTATTAGTATTCGTTATTATTATACTTAAAAAATATATTTAAGTATTTATATCAGTTGTCTAGCCATAACACAAGCTCTGCTTACAGTACGACTAGATGGCGCTGTATTAATTGTCCAGGATTATTTGTTTACCTGTCTGGGTGTTTTCTGTATATATCATATCAAAGATTTAAAATTATTTATGTCTATTGTCTAGTACACATAACATAAGCTCTGCTTCACTCGGTACTACTTTGCACTGTGCGAGGAATTGAACGGGCGACCATCGGAAGAGGCGACAATACAGAGGCATTTAGTATTATTATTTCAGTATTCATCAAGTTATGACACTATGTGAGAGGAGATGAAAATAAAGTACAATAAATTGGTCTAGTTTAAAAATTGATTAATTCAAATAACCTTTATTATTGGATATACTGTATTGAAACTGGTTTTCATATATCGAATGAAATCATTACACTACTTAATGGATTAAATCAATATAATTTTGTTTAATTCCGTTACAAAACCGCGACCGTTGAACAGTCAACGCTAGGCTTCCAAGCTATATTCGAACTCTATTTAAAGTCTGATGATGCCTTGTTCAGAGACGAAACACGTGTCGCAGTACAAGTGTAGACTCAAGAATGATTGGAATTTGATCACCATTGGAGAAGGTCGTAACGGTAGTGAAGTTTCCGCAATATTTGTGATCTCATACATGCTAATTGTAGCGCAATTAAACAAAATAATATAAATCAACTAGCTGTCCCGGCAAACATTGTTTTGCCATATAAAATAAAATAGCTTTTAAAAAGTAGAATAGAAAGAAAAATGAAGTGAAAATTTAGGCTCTTATGTAAAGTACATATGAGCCTAAATTTAGCCTCAATTTGAATGCCACATAATAAATAATAAAAATAAAAATATATGTTGAAAATATGAAAAAATAAATGTTGAGGGCCACCACACACTTAGGGGTATAAAAATTATTCAAAAACCTACTGAATATACATATAAAATTTCATCAAAATCAGTCAAGCCTGTTCGGTGGAATATAAACACGAAACATGCGACACGAGAATTTTATATGTTCGATTAAGTAGTGAAATAGACTTCCGCAAAATAACATCTAATCCAATTGAATATACGAAATCATTACGTACTATATTATATATTTTCATTTATATCTCGTATAGTGTTTCAATAAAAGATTTTATGTTCACTAAATCTTAAATATATAGGCGTTAGGTAATATGACAATGGCATTCATATAATTAAAACTATAAAAGTCAACATTATTCTTTTCTATTATACCCGTATGTGGGATTCGTTTTGGTAGAAATTTATACATGGTCGTAGGGCACTGTGCCAAATGTCACCAACTCAACAAGATACACAGAAATGCAAACGGAAGCGAAAAAAGGACGTCTGAAAACGATTTCCAAGCTTTCACATTTTCCATTGAGGTTGGGTCAGACTGTCATACTTTTTGGCTGTTCAAATATTTAGTTTGTATAATGTAATGGAAGGAGTTTAGAAAAAGGAGAAATGTTTATTGGACTAGAAAATGCTACTCATAAAGTATACCTATTATATAAATAGGACTTTTTTATGGATGATAATGGAATGGTACACCCGCCTGCGCTGACGGTTTACGCTGGCGGAGCACCAGTGGAGGATGATAGCATGAGCATGATGAGAAGTCAGTCGGTTAGTCGTGAAAATTTACTAGAATTAATCACGATGATTTCCAGAGAGAATCGTATAGACGTCAAATTGACTTGGTACATTGCTAGTGATGCAGCGATTATTTATGATAATAATTTTTTTTTTCGAACTATTCCAATGTTGTTTTCCGCAACTGGTTTTTACAGCTTCACTAAACGACAGAAAGCGAGTGCAGATGGCACTTCAATCCCTCCTTCCTTATGGAGTGGTTGAAGACCAACCGCCTGACGGATACGACTTTAGTCTGAGGGCACCGGTAGGGTTCGAATATCGGCTCAAGCCGTCGTAATATCGATCTTCGTTTGAATTGGACGGGGGAATGATCGGAGGATAATATGATAATATTATTTAAGAGCTCTCAATATATTAAAATCTTCCCCGATAAATATCTTGTTTGTATACCTAATTGTAAAAAACCGTGAAAAAAAATTTAAATCACATAAAATGTTAAGTAGTACTGGTAACAAAATGAATATAACTACATTTTAAGGGACCTAAAACTTACATTATTATTTTTATTCATATCTGGTTCCATTACAGGTTCAGGTTCCAAACTTACAAAGCACAACTTACCGTGCTTGCTTAGCGGCCCACATAGGTAAACAATCTCTTTGTCACCTTCAGATGTCTGTGTGGGTATATATGTATGTATATTGCAGTAAGTCGACATTGAATAAAATGTGAAAATCTAAACACTAGCTTCATTAATAGTAAAGATATTTAAGATATTAAAAAAAGAGAAAAAATATTCAGTGTTTATATAATAATAATAATAATAACCTCAGGACAATTCACACAGCCCCATCTAGACCCAAGTTAAGCTAGCTAAAGCTTGTGTTATGGGTACTAGACAACTGATACAAATACATAGATATATTTTTTTCGTAAATACATACATATTACACCTAGAAAACACCCAGACCGATACAAACAATCATACTCATGAATACAACTGTTTGTGCCGTGCGAGGAATCGAACCCGCCACCATCGGTAGTAAGGCGGTGTGCTAAACCGCTAGACCACCGAGGAATATAGAATTAACAAAATAAAATACTTATATAAGGTACCAAAATGGCACCACTCAACATTATGGCAAGTTCTACGCGATAATGCCGCTGATTTTATTGTACCAGTATATACAAAAGAGGACAGCACTTATGCTAAAATAATAAATAAATACGATTGTTAAACAGCCATGATTTTTTAATATCTCTTGTATAAATCTAACAGATATATAATGGACGTGCTAGATAGAGGAGAATTCTGGCAATGCTCTGTTTATCCAGATATATATAGCACGCTTTGAATACAGGTAGATGAAATGATAAATTGTATTATAGAACAAAATATTTATTGAACATACATCTATCTTTTACGTAGCAGTGCGAAGTACTGAAATAGATGCGACGGTATCTTAAGTTCGGGAACGTAGAGGCGTATTCTCAGATCAAACAATATGTTTTAACAGCTGGCACTTCCCTTATTTTTTGTCGTTTGAATGACGAACATACTTGCTAAATACATGAGCAAACGCTGTGGAAATACTAATGCTTCATTGGTCAGATAGACTTAGGGATAGAGTCCGAAACATCAGGGGCAGCTTCGGAGTGACCTATCATCGGAGAGGTAAAAAAATATAGATTTTCCGAAATTAGAAAACCATAAACTCAGTTCAAAGACTACGTTTAAACAGCTGGCACTCTATACATGCGCAAACGCTACACACTGTTGAAATGCTTATGCTTCGTTGAGCGGAGTTGGGGTGTCTAACTCCACCGGCTCAACAAAGCATTTGAGATAAAGTTCGAAACAAGTTTCAAGTCAAAGGCTTTAGAGTGATATCTATTATCGAAGAGCTCAAAGAATGAAGATTTTACGATATGTATGAACTAAAGAATGAATGAATAAATGTATTGAACGAAAACCACATAGTCGAGAAATGTCTTTTCATGTATGCACTGACTGCCACGTCTCTTTCCATTGTAGAATGGACTCCTCCGATCGATCCCTTCAAACCCTATTCAAACGGGGATCGAAATTACGACGGCCTGAGCCGAGGTTCGAACCCCTAGTAGTGTCCTCAGACTAAAGTCGTATCCATCAGGCAGGAGCTGGCCTACAGCCGCTCCATAAGTCGTTCCGTTTGGAATGCCATCTGCACTCGCCCCCTAACGTGCGGTGAAGCTGTAAAGGCCAGCTGCGGCCAAAAGCATTAGAGTAGTCCGAAAAAAAAATGTAGAATGAAGAGAGGACTAGATAGTCTACTAAATACTTGGCCGACGAATGTCCTAAACAAAAATTGAGGATACAAAGGAGGCATATCAAATAATGATACTTATTATAACACAATATTTATTACTTAAAAGAGCAACACCTACATTTCTTGCTCATTCTTCTGATCATCATCAGAAGAATGAGCAAGAAATTCAAGAGCAACCACTCATTAGACTGATGAGTCTGCGTTCCTAATGAGTGGTTGAAGCATAAAAATATGACTATTCTATAGTACTTACATTTAGTTTATTTGAATAAATTATTTCTATTTCTATTACAAGCAAACAAAGAATCGTGTAACACATAGTCAGTTTAAATAACCAGTGTAATAACTCAATGGCTATATTAAATCTTGTTTAAGTATTCTAAATCATATTAGAAAGGTCCTTTCATAAAATTATTTTTGGTCGAAGGAAATCAATGGATTAATCTAATAACGTAGGTCATTATAATTTATGAGGTTAAGTGACAGTTCAAATGGAATTTCTTTGACCTTTCCACCTACGATTAACTTCCATCCAGCCATTTGGCTGCCGACCTCAGTAGTCCAGTGGTTTACTACACCGCTTCACTTCCAATGGTCATGGCTTCGATTCCTCAAACAGTACAATTGTCAATCACGAATACTTTTATTCGTAAGTATGGTTGTTTGTCTTGATCTAAGTATTTTCTATGTATACTATGTCCGCATTTACAAAATATGTACATATTTAAGTATTTGTGTCCCTTACCTATAACACAAGCTCTGGTTTTTATAGAAAACTTGCCTGGTAAGGTATAGATTGTGGTATTACCCATTCTAGGGTAGGCTTTATTTCGTTCAATTGATTTATTATAAAAGGTCTAACATATAAACCTACAGTGTCTCGCTACCTCTGCTTCCCTTAAGGGCGTTCACTACCGAAATACTCGCCACGTTTACATTATCAGAATAATTTACAAAACAATATAAAAGGCTCTCAATATTTGTAAATGATTGCTTAATAAATGTTCAGTGAAAAATAAAGGTTATTTGAGGACAACAGTAATAAAATATACTGTAAAGAAATATTGTAAAGTGCTTTCGTAGTGTGTTAAAATGTAAATTACGCTAAAGGTTTCTCATTAAGTAACAATAGAAAATAGAATAAGCAAAATATTGAAATGTTAATATTTCAGTACATTTTTGTATAATTATTCCTAAAAGTTACGTTTTAGTAAAAACTTGAAGTAGGCGTTAATATTTTAATTATAAATTTATATCGTTATAGAATTAAACAAGAATTCTGAATTACTTAAAATTAATTAAATAATGTAAAATTAACACTAAAAGCAGACGTTATAAAATTTTAATATTTGCTACCACGTATTAAATGTATTAAGTATTTAAATGGATTTTCAATAAATAATAGAATTTGACGGCTTCAGTGGTCGAGCGGAGATAAACCGTAGCGTACCACGCTTTATCTACCGACGGTCATGGGGTCGAATCATCGCACGGTACAAACATTTGTATATAAATGTGTGTATTGGTCTGGGTATTTTCTATATACATTATATATGTATTTAAATAAAAAGGATATGTGTTCAAAATCTACCCTGTACCATCGTAAGCACAGATTATTATATTAGAGTCCGTTAGTTTGTGTTCCCGCGGTTTCTGCCTTCCCCTCCCTTACCTAGTACTGAACTGACCGTATAGCGGCCTTGACGCGCGCGCGCATGTGTTGTGAATTAAAATAAATTAGAACTGTGAAACCTACTGTGAAACTGGAAAGCTAGCGAAGATATCTTCGAGACCCTGAAGCCCAAGAAGCCCGCAGGACCATACAGGTAAGTGACTGACGCTTCCACCTATATAGATACATAGTAAATTCCCTAACATTTTGGTAGCAGAGAGTAGTTTCCCAAACAATATGTATGTATTTATATCAGTTGCCTAGTAGTCATAACACAAGCTCGGCTTAGCTTCGAACTATATGGCGCTGTTGAATTGTCCAGAGACATTATTACTATTTATATATGATGCTAGCTACGAATCTTCGCTGTCAGATTTCAAATTAATACTCTAAGTTGGTTTAGCAACTGTTATCTCAGGATAACAAACAAAAGGATGGCTTAAAATGTCTCCAATTTAATGGCAGGCATTCCCAGTAGAATATTATGCTATTAATTAGCTTACGAAAGTATCAAAATAACGTTTATTAGCGCCTCGCTGAGTTGTGATTATAGTGGTGTTTTCTGTCAACCTTCACGACAGATCCTTTATGGGGTAGGCAGAGAGGAACAAGTGACTTTGATTTCTGTCTATGAATTTTGGCTTCATTTATATTCATTATTCGCCTCATGCACGAAATCTCTGACGAAGAGTCACGAAAACTCTTGACTCTCTATCAGAGATTTTTAATTATTTTTAAATAAAAAATATTACATATTAGTCACTTATATGTAACGTATTAAAAAAAATCCAAATTTAGTACAGTATTCTAGTAGTAAAAAGGGAGTTTTTGCTTCGATTAGGATTTTGTTTTGATTAGGATTTTGCTCATTTGGGGTAAATCTAAACGATCACATGGCAACACTGTACCTGTCTAGACTCGTCGACTCAACTATTTGAGAGTGACATGTCTCTATTTGACTTGGTTATGAACGAGGTGGCACCAGTAAATGAAATATCACATGAGCTTGTTTACAGGGTATGTAGTAGTAGATTTTTTTTTTAAAACGTTTAAAATTGCCTATATTCCCTTTACATCCATTAATGGGAAGTAATTATATAAATCCTTTACATAATTACTTCCTTTGGATTTTTTCTTATTATTTATGTCCGGCCACATAAAGAATAAGATATACGCTACTACAGAGTTTTATATTTCTTTTTACCTTGCTCATTTTGCCAATTATCTTTTTATTATTATATTATGATAGTTTTTTAAATGTATTTAAAAGAAATCTCATGCTATGGATTACTTCGAACAATTAATTAAATTACCGCATCCTATCTTATCGCAGCGCATCGTAACGCAACTTACAGACATTTTATACATCGAGAATCGTACAATGGTATGGTACTGGTAAATCGTACAATTACCGCACCGCATCGATCCGCATCGCACCGCATCGCACCGCATCGCACCGCATCGTACCGCAACATTGATATACTTTATATACAGAGAACGCTCTTAACATAACATTAAGCGTAATGTAATCTATCAGATGAAATTACAAATTCACCGATAGCGAATAACAAGTAGCACGAGACGCTGTCAAATGTCAAACCCGTGTCACGTCGAAATGACAACATTGAACGCTTTTTCAACGTCCACTCGGAGTTAATAAATTAATCAGCTTCATGTTGAAAGTGTAATAAGGGCAGAAGGGCGAGGATCGTTACGGAGATTTAATATGAAACTTATGGGTACGACTAAAATGTGTTGTTAAAAATTACATTGAGCCATATAATAATCTACGACGTGTACAGCGCCATCTAGTCTCATATAAACAAGGGTTGGTACTAAATTTAGTTACCCTTCCGATCGATGCCCCGTCCAATTCAAACGGGGATCGAAATTACGTCAGCCTGAGTTGAGGTTCGAACCCCTAGCGGTACCCTCAGACTACAGTCGTATTCGTCAGGCAGGAGTTGCCCTTCATCCGCTCTATAAGTCCTTCCGCGGGTTTGGAGTGCCATCTGCACTCGACCCCTATCGTCCGGTGAATCTGTTAAGGCCAGCTGCGGCCAATAGCATTAAATTAGTCCGAAAAAAAACTACATTTAGTACTATAACTACTAAATGACGGATGAAAGAAATACTCAGATATTTCTTTTATAACAAACACAAAAATACACGCAAATCTCGAGAATGGCTGGACCTATTTAGTATTTTCTTTAAAAAGGACAATTTATCTCTTCTAAAAGTGTTTAAGAGCTTTGCAAATATTGAGTACCCGCTTTTAGGCGTTTTAAAACCTTCTTCCACTTATAAGGGTATTGCAAACATTTCTATCAGGTATTATATTATCAGGTATATAAATATATACATGTATATATAAACAGAACCTTTTTTTTGTAACTCGAATGTCACAAAAATTGACGGCCTACTTGATAAAAAATTACGTTCTTTTTTTATTTGATGGTAATGGAATGGAGTACCCGCTACGCTAAAGGTTTACTCTGGCGGGGTACCAGTGAAGCATAAGATGAGCATGAGCTCAGGTCAGTTAGCCTGCCGTGACAAATTCACCAGGGCAAAACATTGTCTATACATATGAACAGCACCATTGAACCTTAGTAATGTGGACTTATGACCCCATTACTAGCAATGTATCATGTCAGGGTGACCTCCACGCAGTTCCCTCTGGAAATCATCTTGATATCTGGTGAATTTGTCATGATGGGATAACTGACCTGACCTCATGGTCATCTTATCATCCTCCACTGGTGCCCCGTCAGCGTAAACCGTTAGCGCAGGCGGGTGCACCATTCCATTATACATAAAAAAAAACCACCACCGTCGTCATGTCACACTCTAGGTTTTCATATGATATGCCTGTGGACTAAGATGTCCGAAGATACTGGCAGCGTTCTCTCTTTGAAAAGCTAGACTAATTCTTTGTCCAAGGTAGCTGCCAGCTCTTCGGTCTTCTGTGATGATAATTTTTCAAATTAATTATACGTGTTTACAATTTTTAAATTCAAACTTGGGAGAATAGAGTGACCACCAGCATATGCTATTGCAAACGCAAATAGTCTAATCAGTGTTCGCAACACAATTTGTGCAACTTTCGCAACTTGCGAGTTGCTCTTTTAAATAATATAAAATTATTTAAAAGAGCAACGTTGCGAGTTTCTTGCTCGTTCTTCTTGTGATGAGACAGCTTTCCGAATGAGCGGTAGATTAAAAAATGTGATGACTATTCAAAAGTGCTTCAATGTAAGTTTATTTCAATAAATGATTTTCTAGTCTATTCTATTCTTTAACCTGTATTACTTATGGTAACAGTACACCTGTGTATAATAAGATTTACCTCCTCGTGATTGCCCTTGGAAAATATTGTGATCAAAATTTTCCATAACCAAACTCCAATAGTCAAAAATACACATTTTTATCAATGCCGAATAAATAAAATCAATGCTAGGAAAATTAAAAAATACAGTGTGGTGCTTCTCATTTGTGGACTGATCCTTTGAAAGCGGATTCCATTCAGACCATAAAGGGAATTTCGTGGAAAGCGTAATTAAAATTTTTTGCAACATTTTTTCCTATTTGATTCATTTCGTTTCGGTTACCAAATAAATACACAAATAACCATCGGTATTGGGAAATTAGCTAAAAACCCTTTTATGTGGTACAGGCCCACCCACCTCGGCTTCTAACGACAGTGGATATGATGGATGTCTTGTAACTACATACGTATACACATATATTAGAAAAATATAACTGATCTCTGTCTGTACATGGCAGTTATACGAGCACGAAAAACTATTATTGGGGAGCTTTGTCTGTTATTCTGTTTGTGCGCGCTTAACTCACAAATGGTAAATTTTTATTTCAGTAACACATGTTTTACTTTATTATTATATATCGAGTTATTGAATCCTCCTTTTAAGCATAAAACTGACTGTGCCAGGAAGTTTACTCTTCCATAGCTTAATAATATAAGTTTTTTAATAAAGTAATGTAATAATTCATTTTCTTTATTAATATTAAATGTATACTTATTATCGGAGTATGACAGATAATATGCGAGAGTTAAAATAAGTGTATTATAAACTTAAAATACTACAATCTACTGTTATTCTGATGGAAACCTGGTACCCGGCACATGGGTAATCGTGGGGTCGTCTGTCCCGACTTCGTACTTGCACAAACGAATAATTAGTAAGAAATTCAAGATACAGTGAAAAGCGTATCAAAATCCGTTGCCTAGTTTAGAAGGACTAACTTTGAAACAGACAGACAGAACTAGCGACTTTGAATCCGCATAATTAAAGTATTTTAGCCACCAAATACAGGAGAAAGTGAAATGCGTATAAAAATCCTTTGCCTAGTTTAGAAGGACTAAATTTGAAACAGACAGACAGAACTAGCGACTTTGAATCCGCATAATTAAAGTATTTTAGCCACCAAATATAGGAGAAAGTGAAAAGCGTATAAAAATCCGTTGACTAGTTTAGAAGGACTAACTTTGAAACAGACAGACAAAACTAGCGAATTTGAATCCACATAAGTAAAGTATTTTAGCCACCAAATATAGGAGAAACTGAAAAGCGTATAAAAATCCGTTGACTAGTTTAGAAGGACTAACTTTGAAACAGACAGACAAAACTAGCGTCTTTGAATCCGCATAAGTAAAGTATTTTAGCCACCAAATATAGGAGAAAGTGAAGAGCGTATAAAAATCCGTTGACTAGTTTAGAAGGACTAACTTTGAAACAGACAGACAAAACTAGCGACATTGTCTTTACTAGTTTAGAAGGGACTAACTTTGAAACAGACAGACAAAACTAGCGTCTTTGAATCCACATAATTAAAGTATTTTAGCCACCAAATACAGGAGAAAGTGAAAAGCGTATCAAAATCCGTTGTCTAGTTTAGAAGGACTAACTTTGAAACAGACAGACAAAACTGGAGACATTGAATCCGCGACTTTGAATTTAGAAGGACTAACTTTGAAACAGACAGACAAAACTAACATTGAATAAAGTATTTTTAGCCACCAAATACAGGAGAAAGTGAAGAGCGTATAAAATATCCGTTGACTAGTTTAGAAGGACTAACTTTGAAACAGACAGACAAAACTAGTGACTGCATTGAGCCGTTTGTATCGCTAAGCAGCATATTTGGTATGTTATGTTTCAGTTGTAAGGTACAGATTATGAGAAATTACAGGTCATCTTGTCCTGTAATTACACTTGTAACACACTCACCCCCTTCCGATCGATCGACCCCCCGTACAATTCAAACGGGGATCGAAGTTACGACGGCCTGAGCCGAGGTTCGAAACCCTAGTGGTGGTTTCAGACTAAAGTCGTATCCGCCAGGCGGGAGTTGGCTTTCAGCCGCTCCATAAGTCCTTCCGCGGGTTAGGAGTGCCATCTGCACTCGCCCCCTATCGTCTGGTGAAGCTGTAAAGGCCAGCTGCGGCCAACAGCATTAGAGTAGTCCGAAAAAAAAGGGATAAGACCTATGATATTTTAGTCTACTGGAATGGCAACGCATGAGTGTTACTGAGAGTCATATGATAACGTGATATCCGTAGCGCTGTTCATATATATAGACTATCAGATAGGTTACCATTATAATTACATAAAAAGATATCATTGCATAGTATAAAACAAAATTGCTGTCGCTGTCTGTCCGTCCCTATGTATGCTTAAATCTTTAAAACTACGCAACGGACTTTGAAGCGATTTTTTTTAATAGATAGAGTGATTCAAGAGGAAGTTTTATATGTATAGCCGGGAGCAGCTGGGGCGAGTAGGTAGTTATAGATAATTTAACCCTTACAGCATATCTACGGACGTTATAGTGACGTAGTTCATTGAATATTTTACGGTAAGTGACGAAATATGATGTCGTAATGACAAATAATTACTGCTAGCTGGGAAATTTGAAGGGTTTTTAACAGATTTGATATGTTATAACCGTTATATGTAACCTGGATGTCTTTAGTTAGTTAGTTTTTTTCTATAGGAACATAATTATATAATACTAGCTGCTCCCGTGGTTGCACCCGCGTTAAATTACAATAAACTATAGCCTATATGTTATTCTGATGCATAAGATACACATATCATATATACAGTGCGGTGTCATCAAAATTCGTTCAGTAGTTTTTGCGTGAAAGAGTAACAAACAGTAATACTTACAAATTTTCGCGTTTATTAAGATTAAGATTATAGTCTTATTTTTTTTATTATTTTTTACCCTTGTCTACTTTATAAGTGTAAGTATACTTAATTGTTTTAATAAAAAACAACTAAAAAGTAATTTTTTTTAGTTCAATAGTTATGTGTCTGTGGTGAAATATATTATAGGTTTTTTTTTCGGACTACTCTGATGCTGTTGGCCGCAGCTGGCCTTTACAGCTTCACCGGACGTTAGAAGGCTAGTGCAGATGGCACGCCAAACCCGCGGAAGGACTTATGGAGCGGCTGAAGGCCATCTCCTGCCTGACGGATACGACTTTAGTCTGAGGGCACCACTACGGTTTCGAACCTCGGCTCAGGCCATCGTAATTTCGATCCCCGTTTGAATTAGACGGGAGATCGATCGGAGGGGATCTAAGATTTGTTCCTGGATGTATAAGTTATTATATTAAGATGTTCTCTAAGTAATCGTGTAATTGTTACACTATCTCGTATATCTCGTATATAGAATATAGATTGATTATAATTAGACTTGTCATAAGTGTTTGTTATGAACCTACATGAATAAATATTTTTTGAATTTTTTTTTTAAGTTTTATGAGTAACTAGCTGTAACCCGTGATTTCGTCTGCATTTTTTTATATAAAGAAAATAGCCGTATGTCCGTCATGTTCTGTCTTTACGTTACATAGTTATTAGTCCTGAAAAAGTAACTAATGGATATTTTTTTTTACATTTATAGTAAAATGATATTCCTGGACAATTTACATAGCGTCATCTCGTTTCTAGCTAAGCAGAGCTTGTGTTATTAGTACTAAGTAAGTGATATACCTATAGTGAATTTTAAAATATTTTTTAAACATATATAACGTATAGAAAATCGCCAGACCATATATCCATGAATACATATGGTTGTACTATGCAAGGAATTAAACCCGCTACCTTCGGTAATTTGGCTGTGTGCTAAACCACTAGACTACCGACGCCGTCGTTACTTCTACGTTACGTCTATAGAATAGACTAGAAAATTATTTATTCAAATAAACTTAAATTAAGTTGCACTTTTGAATAGTCCTAACAATTTGTTTTTTATCTACTACTCGTTCGGAAAGTCTCATGATAAGAAGAACGAGCAAGAAACTTGTGTGTTGCTCTTTTAAATACTCCTTGTAAGTTTACATTTACAAGTCGAAACGTGTGAATACAAACTATCAACCAGCACTAATTTTTTTTGGTCAAATATAAATATACAATAAGATTATATCAGTCGTAGTGATAAGAGCAGACCAGTCCCTACAAGCAGCACTCGTTCATTCGTTCGTTCGAGTATGAAGGATGAGCCAGCTCTTATATAATACAAAAGACAGACGATGTCGTGAGTAACAACTATGTTAACAAACATTTAGTTTTTTTAGATTAAGGATAACACGTGTCTCTCCTCATAATACAATCTGTCTTCATATTAAACATTAAGATGAGTTCTGTCATATCGTCTTTAACAGCAACAGACAGACAGACAGACGCATTTTCGGATTTATAATCTTATTTTTAATATTAGAACGCGAAAGTTTGTGAGTATTGATGGATGTGTGTTACTCTTTCACGCAAAAACTACTGAATGGATTTTGATGAAACTTTACAGAAATATAGCTTATATGTCAGAATAATATATAGGCTATAAACTTCACGCAGGTGAATCCGCGGGCACAGCTAGTATCTTAATGTGCAAATCAAATTTGCATTCGGTTCAGTAGTTTAGGAGTCCGTCACGGATAAACAAAGTGACACGTACTTTTTATATATAAAGATATATATATGTATATATATATATTATGTGATATCAATAAGGCGGTTAGCTAACCGCTAAACCACAGATGCCATGTTACAATGTACTGCAAATATACGTCGGTTAAATAAAAAAAAATGTATTCCAAGTGTACATCCATTTTTTACAAGATAAGCTGTTAATGTTTTTTTTTATTCATTTAAATTATTTTTTCAAAAAACCTTATTCTTAAGGTTATACTTTATTGTTAGGTTTTTAATTTGTTTTAGTGCATATGAAACTATTTATATATATTAATTTCTTATTTTCCAGAATTTAATATATACATATTTATTTATTTATTTTTTGACGACCTCGGTGGTCTAGCGGTCTAGTACACCGCTTTACGACCGATGGTCGCGGGTTCAATTCCTCGCACGGCACAAACAATTGTATTCATGAGTATGATTGTTTGTATCGGTCTGGGTGTTTTGTATGTATAATATGTATGTATTTACAAAAAAAATCTATGTATATGTATCAGTTGTCTAGTACCCATAGCACAAGCTTTAGCTAGCTTAACGTGGGTCTAGATGGCGCTGTGTGAATTGTCCTGAGATTATTATTATTATTATTTATTTATTTGCTTTATTGACCACTATAAAAGGTACAAACGATGGACTTAATGCTGTAGCATTCTCTCCAAGTCAACCATTGAGATGTGCAGAGATACTTGAATGCGGCTAATAGAATTATAATAAAAAAACATATATACCAAGCCACGTGGCCGACATGATTATAAAAGTCTAAATCCCTTTATATGGAGCGATATCACATACAGTAAGTAGTGGGACGATAATGGATTATCACAATTGATATCTGACTTATCAGTATTACTTGACCGACTTCAAAAAAATATAATTCAGTTACTTTTTTTTTATATCATATGAAAGGGAGAGTAGGTACGCACTAAAAAAGATGGATTGTATCAAACATGATATGAATAAAAGAAGAGTATCATGGCGTGTCTTGGGAGAGGCCTATGTCCAGCAGTGGGATGCAGTGTGCTGTTGATGATGGAGTGGAAGAGAATGACATACTGTACCGACTACAAATAATGGGATAAGGGCAAAACAAGGGGTTGAATGTATCTTTTACAACCCGTTTCTAAAATTTTTTTTTTAGTAAAGCATTATTTGTTTAGTTCAATACATATATTAACAGAATCGGTTCAGTACTTACATAGTTTGGTTTTTACACCAAAATAAGACATGTAACTAAATCTTACACTTTACATTAAACTTTGTTAACGATTTAAGTCAGTTTTTTTAGTAAGTAATAATAATTAATAACAATGGACATCTCACACAGTGCCATCTAGTCCCAAGCTAAGCAGTATTGTTTTATGGGTACTAGACAACTGATATAAATACTTAAATACATTTTTTTAATATACATAACACCCATATGGTAACAATCATGCTTATGAATACAATTTTTTGTACGAGGAATGCAACCTGTGACCTTCAGAAGAAATGCAATGTGCTAAACCACTACACCATCGAGGATATCTACTACTAAAAAATACTTGTGAATAATTATTATCAGTTTAGTTAACTAGTTAGTTTCTTTGTTATAAGTAACCATTGTATTCTTACTGGTGTATGGGTACATACATACATACTTAATAAATTAAATATCCTTTGAATTTAATAAACACAAATGACATAAAACATGAATAATAAGGAAAATATTGTAATGATTAAGCGGTACCTATATATTCTTAAATAAATTAATTACCTATTTAGTTAAACAGGCGTACAATAGTTTTACTTTAACTATAAAAATAATGTATTTGTGTAAAAATAAAAAAAAACGGTGCAGTTAAAAAAGAATCTCAATATAAAAAAATTAAAACATGGTTGGCATATCTATCTATGTATAAAAGAAATTAAAAATAACAGAAATGGCTTTTATTGACGGTTCTATCCTAAAAATGTAATGGTAACACATTTATATAGCTTAATAAATATTTTTTTGTAATCTACGATCGGATTTATGGCCAGTGTTTAATCTGAACAGGAAAATACATTATTGAACTGGAAAGATACCAAAATAGGGCGTGTTTTTTTAAACAATGATTAGCAATCGCACAAAAAGTAATATAGCAAAAAACGACGACAAACGCCTACCCATCTCGGTCGGTTTGTACATGCAATTATATACCTCAATCCGCATAGAAAAAGCACCAAAATTGTATAGCACTCCACAGGAATAACCACTCCCGGGCAAACGGCCTAATTCACTTCACGAATGACGTTTCACTACACGTTCCTTTTTTAAATTTAAGAATGGAATGTTTTACTCACGCTGCAATGCTTTTAGACAGCGGCCAGCGTTCCATGGACGCTTGGTACTTCATATTTTCGATCTGCTTTTTCAGTGCCTCTTTGTCCATGGCTGCGAGAATACTGGGGTCCATCGCGCAGAATCTGTGGTATAAAACACGCACACATTTGTAAGTGTTATCGTATACGGGCACTGCATAGGCACTTGTGTTTGTAGGGACGATACGATGTACAGTTCATTACAGAAGTTACAAACGAAACGTGCACTTACAACAGAATATTTGTGTTCTAATTTTAAAATTCAAAAGCAACGACGAAGACTGGCCACAACAAAACACATTTAAAAATGAATAATTAATTTAAAAATAGAACTATTTACAAGGATAGTGTCAACAGATATGAAAAATTGTTTTTGTAAATGAATGTACTCTGTTGCTATCTCGCTCGTACGTTATGGGGAGAATCATGGGGGAGTGTGAGTAAGTGTTATTTATATGTGTGGGTGATGCGCGCGCAGTACTTACAGTTTCTATGACAACCCCTTTTGG
Source organism: Achroia grisella (assembly GCF_030625045.1). Taxonomy (NCBI): domain Eukaryota; kingdom Metazoa; phylum Arthropoda; class Insecta; order Lepidoptera; family Pyralidae; genus Achroia; species Achroia grisella. Next base: position 1,889,996 of record NW_026713043.1, on the reverse strand, counting down.
AACATTGAAGTTAGCTTGCGCAAAGTTGGTAAAAATGTACGCCATTGTAATTTAAACTTTAAAATTATCGTAATATGTGCAATAATGAATTGACGTATGAGTTTAAAATTAATGAATTAAGGCGTAATGACCGGTAGTTCTACTCGGTTTGCATTATTCTTTGTTTCACACTCATAACCCGTAGAGGGCACTATATGAGAGTATGTAAGTGCACTTTTTTTTTTTAAAAACATTGGGTTACGGGTTAGCATAGAGCTATTGTCTCTGGATATTCACTAATTCCTGAACTGCTAAATAAAATCAAATACAGTAAAAGTGTGTAAAAATAAAATAAATAAAAAAGCCTTTATTGCTATACTAATATTTTTACATTTGCTTAATAATATTATCGATAAACGGTACAGCTTGTCTTCCGACATAGGCCTCCTCTAAAGATTTCCATTCTGTCCTGTCCTTTGCTTTACGAGTCCATATATATATATCGTCTTCCCATCTTACTTTCTGTCTACCTCTATTTCTTTTACCGTCTCGTGGATACCATTCTGTTGTTATTCTTGTCCATTTCTCTTCCTTTTCTCTTATCATGTGACCTATCCATCTCCACTTTAGCTGTTTATAAGTTTTATATGCATTTTTGAAATTTGTTTTATGTTTAATTGTTTTTAGTTTTACGCGGTCTTTTCTTTTTACCCCTATTATACTTCTCTCCATATTATTTTGACAAATGTTTATCTTATTTGATAATTTTTCTGTCAACGCCCAGGTTTGACATCCGTATAGTAAACATGGTAGAATACACATGTTATATACTTTTCTCTTTGCCTTCATAGGCATTTCTTTGTTCTTCATGATTTCACTCAGTGACCAATAACGTTTCCAACTATTTGCTATTCTTCTTTCAATTTCTTTTTGCATACATTCTTCAGTAGATATTAGCTGTCCTAAGTACACATATTCAGATACATATTCAATCCTCTCATTATTTATTTTTATGATGTTTCTTTGTGGGGAATTTGACATTATTTTTGTTTTTGTTAAATTCATTGATAGACCCGCCTTATCACTTTCCTCCGCTAGCTGTTGTAGCATTGTTTGTAAGCTTTCCGGATTGTCTGAAAATAGAATTAAGTCATCTGCAAAACGCAGGTGGCTGAGATACTTCCCATTTATTTTTAGTCCCTTGTTTGTCCATTCCAAGTTTCTGAATATCATTTCTATTACGGCCGAAAATAATTTAGGTGAGATAGGATCGCCTTGTCGTACACCCCTTTTAATAGTAAATTCTTCACCTGTTAATTCTAATTTCACTTGGGCAGTGCTCTTTGTGTATATATTTTTAATAATTCGTATATATTTTGCTTGTACACCTTGTGTTCTCAATGCTTCCCAGATAAAATCATGTTCTAGTGTATCGAATGCCTTGTTAAAATCAACAAACCCTAGGTAGTAAGTCTTATTATATTCTTTATATTTCTGTAGTATTTGTCTGAGGGTATGAATGTGGTCTATAGTTGAAAAATTTCTACGAAATCCGGCTTGCTCAATAGGCTGATTTTCATCCAATGTATTAGTTATTCGAGATAATATAATTTTTGAAAATATCTTGTAAATATTAGACATTAAGCTAATAGGTCTATAATTTGCTATATCTCCTTTGTCACCTTTTTTATGTAGTAATATAATTGTAGATTTCGTCCAATCCGCAGGTATCTTTTCTGTCTTAATAATTTCGTTAAATATATTTGTAAGCTTTGGAGCAATTATTGGTAATGTAATTTTTAGTAATTCATTTGTAACAAGATCAGATCCCGGTGCTTTATCAAACTTTTGTGTTCTAATAGATTTTACTGTCTCTTCTTTTACTATGTCAAGGATTGCGTCGTAATCTGGTAATGTACATATTGTACTCATTTGTACATTGCGTGAGAAACTTTGATATAAATTTCGGTAGTGATCAAATTTTTATGATCTCCTCTCTTTTACCTGTATTTTTACCGTCTTTATTTTTCATATTTGGTATCCATTTTTTTCTATTATTTAGTTTTCAATGCCTTTTTTATTCCTCCTGATACAAATTTTCAACGTTTTTTTTTCTGTCTTTCCTAAGCTGTTCGTTAATCTTTTTACTTATATATGATATTCTTATTATCTTTACTTTTCGTTTTTGATAAGAGGTCCTCATACATTGCAATTTGCTTACGAGACTTTTAACAATTTTATGTTTTGTGTTTGTTTTTCTGGTTACAGATTTTATTTGATTTATTAAGTTGTTATATTTTTCTTGTGTTGATATATCTTCTTTTTCTATAAGTTCACTGTCGTCTATTGAAGTTTGGAGGTTTTGAAGCAGTATTTCTGGGTCATCTCTGTATTGAATAGCTGAATATTTATTATGAAATTTTCTTGATTGCTTGAGGCGTGTTGTTGTCAGTGTCACCCGAATCATTCTATGGTCCGTATTAAAATTCAAGTTGTTTATGATAGATATGTCTTTAAATACTTTTCTATTGTTTGACATAATATAGTCTATCTCATTCTTATACAGTCCATTGGGTGAGATCCATGTCCATTTTTTCGATGTTTTCTTTTTATAGAAGCTATTAAGGATACTTAATCTGTTTTCTAATGCGAAGTTTACTAATCTTGTGCCATTTTGGCTTCTTTATTATTATACTTTCCTACAGTATATTCCTCTCCGTTATTTTGTGTTCCAATTTGTCCATTAAAATCGCCCATCACAATGATGTTTTTATGTGCGTCCTCAATAGTATTTTGGAGGTCTTCATAGAATTTCTCGATTTTTATTATGTCTTCTGATTCCGTTGGTGCATACGCCTGTATAATGGACCACTCTTCTTCCTTTACTCCATTTACAGGTAGTTTTATATTAAGCATTGTAATGCGTTCCGAGATTCCTTTGAGTTCTTCTATATAATTTATAAGATTTCTTTTAATCATGAAACCCACTCCATACAGTCCAGGCGTCTCCCCTTTATAGTATAATATATATTTTTTGTATTCCTTTATACTTTCTCCAAATCTTCTCATTTCACTGATGCCAATAATATCCCATTTTATTTCTTCTATTGCCAGTTCTAATTCTAATAATTTCTGAGAACAGTTGATAGTTGCTATTTGAAAATCATTTAATTTTTCTTTCATGCAAGTATTATTTCTTTTTATTTTTTTCTTTAGAGGGTTGTGGTCATTTTCCCCCACGAGGACCAGTCGGCTTGGGGGAGTGTAGTTTGTATTGTCAAGTGTGTATTGTCTATTAAATAAAAAAAATACATGAAAATAGTGATTATTTTTGTTTAGCTTTATATATATAAAAATTACGCGTTACGTTGTTTGTCCGCGATGGACTCCTAAACTACTAAACCGATTGCAAATTTGATTTACACATTGTGTGCAATTTGATCCAACTTGAAAGATAGGATAGGTACATCTCAATTTATAGTCGCAATAAAAAACCTTAGCCACAGCAACGCAGATTTATGTATAACGGTGCATAAAAATGACAATAAGATCAGCATGAGGTCTGCTCATATTAGATTCCTGGTGAATTCATTGTTAACCCAGATGGTTTCGCACAGTATAGTTAATTAGAAGAAAATCACTGCTATTAACCCTTTAAAATTAAATTATATAATTAATATTAAATTTACCAGTTGTGTTTCTTGCCAATTCTTCTCTACCGAGGTAGCTATCTGGTGGAGATGGTATGACATGACATCCCGATAATGTTCTACATAAATACATATTTTTTTAATTCGATTTTTAACTATAGTAGGCAAAGTTGTAGTGGTATACAGCTATTTTTTTTGTGAATGATTTATAGTAGTTGTGTTATGAGAATAATAGGGTAATTATTCACTTTCACACAAAATAATTTTTATTTTTCCCACAATATATGAAAATTTAGGTAAGTCTGTATCGGCTAGTTAATAATTGGGTTCCGTACTTCAAGATTGCAAGTAGTCATATCGTTATTGACTTGAAAAACAATTAAGTATTTATAATTATACATTTATGAAAGTGAACAACTTGTCAAATATTTTTTAAAAACTTCATATAAACTGCGCGGTCACGTGATCAAATTAGTAGTATTTTATTTTATTTTTAATTTTGATTTTATTTAATTTTACACGATGAAAGTTTTTAATTCTCATTATCATATTTAATAGTTTCAAAATATATATATCCTATATACTCATGTCAGGTACAATTACAAACAGTTATAAAAATTTAGGATCATACATAAAGTACTCGTCAATGTTTTTTTTTTATGTCAGCTGTTTAGTACCCATAACACACGCATGCCTAACTAGGGACTAGATGGCGCTGTGTGAATCGTCCTGCGACATTATTATTAGTGTTTTCTATGTATATTATGTATTTAAAAAAAAAGTATCTAAGTATTTATGTCAGTTATAAGCCACGGTAAGCACATCTTGTGTTGTGGGTACTAGTACGCATAACACAAGATGTGCTAGAGACTAGATGGCGCTGTGTTAATTGTTCAGGGTTATTTATTATTATTATTTATATTCTTATTATGTATGCATTTACAAAAAAGAACTATCTAAGTATTTATATAATTTGTCTAGTACCCATTACACAATCTGCTTAGCTTGTGACTAGATGGCGCTGTATGAATTGTCCTGCGTCATTACTATTAGTGTTTTCTATGTATATTATTACAAAACAACTACCTATTATATATTTATATCAGTTATCTAGTACCCCTAACACACTTTGCTTATCTTGGGACTAGATGTCGCTGTGTTAATTGTCCATGGTTATTATTAGTACCATGCCTCAGAAATCCTAATAATTTGGAAGTTTCTCATTATTTATTACAAGAGTAATCCTAATTAACATCACGCCTTTAATCGGACAATGGTATCATTTACCATCATTCCACTCGTTTATAGTCGCTTCTATGGGAATATCTCAATAGCCTATTGTAGTTTATTATAATTATATACATTCTCGTGTCTACTTTGAGAATTTCACACAACAACAAAAAATTAACAACTTTTAAAACAGATTTATGTATAACGGTATAAAAATATAACATCACGGCTGTTATCATTGACGGGGTAGTCAGCTTCATTGTTAACCCACATTTCGCTCAGTATAGTTAATTAGATGAAAATACTCTCAAATAATATAATATCTTATATATAAAATTCTAGGGTCACAATGTTAGTTACCATACTCCTACGAAACGGTAAGACCGATTTTTATGAAATTTTATATGCATATTCAGTAGGTCAAGAATCGGCTGCTATATATGTTTGATACCTCTAAGTGATAAGGGTTGTCCACCCCTAAGATTTATTTTTTTAACAAAATTTATTATGTAATGTTTGCAATTTTTTTGTGTATGTATTTTTAATGCATGTGGCATTAAAATATATACACAAAAAATTTACATTACATAATTATTACACAATAATTTATAACGAAATTCATATTCAAATTCAAATTATATACAATACTCATGTAGGTCTATTGCAAGATTCGCATTGCAGAGATCGACTGCACCGATTTTGACAGAACTTCGAAACTTTCAGTCGCAGACTGTTATAATAAGTATTTTAGACTATTTACTTTAAAAAAAATTATTTATTTCAAAATTAAAAAAAAAATACGCTGTTAGTTATCTGTCTATACATTTATACATATAAATAAAATTGAAGGTTCTGATTGTAATATTGAAATAACCGTTCTTTACTACATGCATAGGAATATATATACCAAAATAACATTTTTTTAACAATTTTTGTCTGTCTGTCTGTTTGTTCCGGCTAATCTCTGTAATGGCTGGACCAATTTTGACGGGACTTTTATTGGCAGGTAGCTGATGTAATAAGGAGTAACTTAATCTACCTTTATTTTAGAAATATAAAGTTAAATTCCATACGAAGTCGCTGTACAGATAGTAAGTATATATAACCCTAACAAAGATGTCAGTCATCTCGTCCCATCTCCTTTAAATTAAACTAAACAGCATCCATAGCGGGTGACATAATACAATTCCTCTGCAGAGATGATGGTATAATCCAATTTATTAGTTCTCTGCTGTCCATAGCACAAAATTATGTTCAATTAATAATTTACACTTTGGATTCCTTGCATTATATTAGGGATTGTTATTTATTATTATTATTATTTATTACTATTATTATTATGATTATGAAATAATGACGAGCGTGCATGGCAATAGTTGGCAATGCACGGGATTTTCATTTAATGTTAGACATAGACATCTATATAAATAACCATCGTAAAATAACCTGGTTTAAAAAAAAAGGAAATTTAATTGCCTTTTTTGCGAGTTCTTCTCAATTGGATTTATATACCGAACTGGACGGTAGGGAAAAAAATTAAAATTTTAATGTAAAATCTTTACGTACATACGCGTCTAAAATGTCCTACATGAATAAATGGTTTTTTAATTTAATAATAGAAAATCCTCTACAATAGAACTATTACAAAAAGCCGTCATTCTCAACACATACCGTATTGTAAGGAAATTTCTTTCTTCATCTCATGCATCATTCTCATATAACTTTTAGAGTCATCCCCGCTTGGCTAAGGCCCGAGTGTTTAAACGTATTATCCCACATAAAAAGGGAGACATATAAAACATATTTAAAATAATAATAATGTCAGAATAATTCATATAGCGCCATCTAGACCCAAGTTAAGCTAGCTAAAGCTTATGTTATGAGTAGTAGATAACTGATACAAACACGTAGATTTTTTTTTTAATGCATAAGTGTCTTATTTATATTATAAATGCTAAAGTTTGTAAAATGCATCCTCATGTAAAGTGCGAATAATGTAACTACCATATAGTATTTTTTGTAACTGTGACGTGCTCGTGTGGAATGAGTATGACTACTCATTCCACTAAAATGTCCAGACATGTGGCGGCGTGGTGGGCCGGGTCATTGGGCTCCCTAAAATATGGTCAGAGATGGCTGGCTCATCCGTCATACTCGTGAACGAGTGCTGCTTGTAGGGACTGGTCTGCTCTTATTACTACGACTGATTTAATCTTATTGTATATTTATATTTGACCCAAAAAATTAGTGCTTGTTGGTAGTTTTAATTCACACGTTTCGACTTGTAAATGTAAACTTACAAGGAATATTTAAAAGAGTAACACACAAGTCCTACTTGCTCGTTCTTCTTGTGATGAGACAGCTTTCCGAACGAGTGGTACAAATTGTTATGATTATTCAAAAGTGCTTAAATTAAGTTTATTTGAATAAATGATTTTCTATTATTATCTATTCTATTATCTATTGTGAGTATGGATATTTATTACTCTTTCATGCAAAAAACTACTGAACGAATGAAACTTTACAGTAATATAGTTTATACATCAGAATAACACTAACAACTATTTATAACTAACACTTATTTGTTTAGTTTAAGTTTCGGCACTGTTTGGGATTTTCTATCAACATATTGTTATATTATATTACTTGTATATGTATTGACTGTTATGTGCCAAAATAAAATAAAAAAATAACAATAATAATAACATATAGGCTATAAATTTCACGCGAGCGAAGTCGCGGGCACAGTTACATTAAATAAATATAGTTTCTATTTCTATTTCACTTATTAAAAAATATTTAAAAATCTTTTAAGACGTCAAGAAGGATTTTAATATCATTAGAGCAACTCAAATTGTATATTGCGGACAGCAGTGACCTGACAAATTGAATTACCCGACTGGAGACGGTGAGTTGTACCGTCAGATACAGTTGCTGTCCTGTTTTATATCTTTAGGTGGCATTTAATGCTTTTATATTAGTGCGAGACACACAGACGACTGAACTTAATTTATTATATAGAGACTGTTGCAAATTCTTTACACATTTTTATATATTCTCTATCAATTTTGAATGTATTTTCTTTATAGAATTGTCATATATTTTTATTGCCTCTGTCTTACAACCGTTTGTATATGTATCTTCATTATAATTATTTACCATTATGTATCCATTGTTTGATTTATATCACGGATACAGTCCATTCATTCCATCACCCATTACATCATCATCAGGGATCAACCAATTTTCGAAAGTAACGATTTTTTTTTGTTTAATGGATGTAATGGAATGGTGCACCCACCTGCGCTAACGGTAAACCGCTGGCGGGGCGCCAGTAGATAGGTGATAAGATGAGCATGAGGTCAGGTCAATTATCAAATCATTGCAAATTCAGTATCGCAATAGTTTCCAAGGACTGGACAATTCACACAACGCCATCTAGTCCCAAGGTAAGCAGAGCTTGTGTGCGTAGCATCGAACCCGCGATTATTGGAGTGCTAAACCGCTAGACCGTCGGCCGTCGAGAGATAGAATTTGCGCTTGTTAATTCCAGCGGTTGAAATTACTCGGCTATTATTAATCGCTATTTATATTGAGTCATTTAGCAAATTGCTGCGCTCCAAATTGGGTTGCCATCTTAGCTTAATTGGTTAATTAAAATCGATGGCGCAACATCCATGTTTCTGTTATATTTATATTTTACAAAATTACCATGAACGGGGTGCAAACGCGGGTAAAGCCTTCGTGAGTTATGGCGAACATGTTAGGGGAGACTGAGGAGAGTCGTGACAATCTCAATAAAAGTGTATACTGGCCAGCGCAACTGCGTCTGCAACATTTATCATTATATTTCGCTCAATTTGTATAATATGCTTTTATATATCATAGCCTATATGTTGTTCTGATGTATAAGCTATATTACTCTAAAGTTTCATCAAAATCAGTTCAATAGTTTTTACTTGAAAGAGTAACAATTATTCAACCATCTATCCATCCATACCCACAAACATTGGCGTTTATAATATTATAAAAATTAATATGATATCTACGTAAGTACTGTTTTAAGAATAAAAAATTGAAACACTACTGAATGAAGGGTAATTGTATTTAAGACGTTTGTTCAATAAACTTATTTTAGATTACATTTACACATAAAGTGAATAAATAGAACGTAGTAGTGGTCTAGCGCCATCTAACGTGAAAAGGGTGAATTAATCCCGACACACGATTATGAACTCTATGCCTCAAGTACAATCCTTGCTCTTTTAAAATTAGTCATCAAAGTCAATTAAAGATATAAGATTTCTGAGTAAATCTACGAAAACCGAAACTACTCCCTTTGTCACAACTCTCCAAACACCAAGGGAAGTTGTGACAGAAAACAAGGCAAGTTAAGACGAGTTTTAAGTAAGTTATACATTGTGGACCAGTGGTTTACAACTCAACTCGACTGCTAAGGTCGAGAGGTTGAATCTGGTCGACACCAAAATATTCGTTTGTAAATATATATTATGTATGACAACAGTGAAACGTAACTTGCCCACGTAAACACTTTTTTAGACACCTAAAATGGGTCCACCCAAAATTTTTGTTTGACAAAATTTTACATCAAAATTTTTTACTATTTGGTTTTAAAAATACATACAACCCAAAATTTTCACCCCTCTGCCATTATCCCCTATCTTTAATAGCGGTACTAATGTATATTGCAACCCAACATTTACCGGGTCACCTAGTCCAATAGAAGGTCAATTAGGATCTACTAATTAGCATAAAGTTTTACGGTATCAGCCCAGTTCCAATTCAAAACTTATTTGTCTATTGGAGTAAAAACTACTAATCCACTACACTACAAAACCTCCCTCCGGTAAATTAATAATAACATTAAAATAATTAAAAACGCAGTTAGCGTTACAAACAGTGCCTTAATTTGACGAAGCAAATTAAAAACAAGATAAGTGTACTTACGTTAATTGCTCGCTTTTTAATTTCTGTGTTGGTTTTCGAGCTCTCCGCTTCTCTTGCTCGAAAAGAAAAATGAGATGCCCTGTAACAAGTTTAAAATTAAATTAAGAGAAGTGTAAATAAACGGAAAAGTGATCCAGTCGGTGTACTGTGGAAAACAATTCCGATTCAATGACATTGGATTGTACACATATTATTATTATTTATTATTATAACCTTTATTCAGATCAAGCTATACATTATTTTAAAACATACGTAAAACTTTAAAAACTTAAAAACAAAATAGAAATTCTAATATTTGGATCTTTTTTTAATTTCTGCAGATCTGTTTGCCTATCGGCAAAGTCCTCCTCCACTCGTTTCCATTCTTCTTTCTTGAGCCACTCTGTTCTGACTGACTCCTGCCACTTCCCTAATATCATCATCCAATCTTGTGCCTCTTTTGCTTCTTCCTTCCTTGGGATACCATCTTGTCACTTTCTTACTCCATTCATCATATCCTCTTATTATGTGACCAGTCCATCTCCATTTGGGTATTATATAGAGAGATAAATTTAATTTTCAAATTTATCTCTCGAGTATTAAACTCGGATCGGAGAATATACGGGGCTTTCCTTTATAAATCATCTGTTAAATAATATTTACTTAGCAAAGCCTTACTCAGTAAACAATTATGGCAAAAGTTATTCATGCACGGGATTTTCACTTAATGTTACACATAGACACACAGACAATAAACATTGTTAACGGTCCAGCCAAACCAATGGTCTAGCTGTTTAATACACTGCCTTCATTTTAATTCTAATTCGCCTTTATAATACAAACCTTTGTATAAATGAGTATGATTGTTTATCTGGGTGTTTTCAATTTCAAATTCAATTATGTATGTAGTTACAAAATATATATATCTGCATATTTATATCAGTTGAACCCATTTTTTTATTGGTTTGTTTAGGCTATTGTAAGGTGCATCGACCTGTGGTACTGCGACCTAGGTAGATCTATTGTGCTCGCCCTTTTCAAAGTTCGCTACTAGATACTACAGATATTCTTAGGAGCGATGGTTTTTATCTCCTCGGGAAAAAGTGTAAACTTTCCAAAGGAGATATTTGGTTTATGCATGAGTGGGCTACACCCACATAGGATATGTGGTGGCGTTTCCTCACACATCCTATATCCATTCCTTACTCAAGATCTGCTTAGATAGGAACCAGATGGCGCTGTGTGAATTGTCCTGAGATATTATTAGTTTATAAAATTGGTTGTAGAATAACTTCAAGGTTATTACAAATCCATGTGACAAACAATTAGACAATCATCATGTTATTGTTTGTCATTGTTTAAGACAGACAGACTGAAGTCATCCTTGATCTATGAATGAACGGTCGGTCATTACTCCTCGGTCCACGGTCAACGTGTTATGTTTAACATCGTTTGATGCGCACCGATGACGTGCAAGTGTAAACGAGTCGTTTTACAGCATCTTAAATATGCATTTAAATTTAGCCCTATGACGTCATAGTCATTACTTCGATTAACAATGTTACTAGATAACCGGTTAGTGCATCAAACCGACCGCATAACACCTCACTGGTCGATTGAGTTCTTATTTAGATTCAGCTTTCTTTAATTCGTCATAAATTCCAAATTCAAAAACAATTTCTCAAGTACTGGCGGATCATGTGTTGAATCAACCATATTATAGTACATTTTCAATTTTGTTTGAATGTTATCCAGGTTCTATTATAAAACACTAAATATATATAAGAAACATTAAACGTACACAATTGTGCGTGTGTGTAATGTTTCTTTATTTACTTTAATACAGTTTTTCAGAATTATTATGAATATTAAAATAGATAGACAGAATATGCTTTTAATTGCATTGTAGATTAAAAGAGAATAGCAATTAAACAATTTTATTTAATTTTTATCAATATTTAATATTTATACATACATATTTAATATAATATTAGCAGAGAAGAAATTACATTCTGTTATGCATTAGATCATAATCTATTCTAGATTGTATTATTCATCAATGATTATAACAGCTGTATTGGTAAGAGTTATGTAGTGACTCTTACTTAACCTACCGAAAGATTATTACGAAAGAAAATCCAACAGAATTCTTGAAAATGTTTCTAATAGTCCTCAAAATTAAATAATATGTCCAAGCGTCTTTTTTCTTTTTTTTTATATAATTGAAATGGCAAACGAGTTAATCGCCCAGCTACGGCATATAACATGAAGAAGTGGTACCACTATGAAAACCTTGTGGTACTATTTATGCGTCGTTATTCCCGGAAACTAATTACGTACCTCATTATCATTTCTTTTTCGAACTATTCTGTAAAGGCTCTGTATTCAATTCTATAGCTTCACCAAACAATAGGGAGCGAGTTGCAGATGGCATTTTAAACCGCGGAAGGACTTATGGATCGGCTGAAGGCCAACTCCGGCCTGATAGGTACGACTTTAGTATGAGGGCACCGTTAAGGTTTCAAACCTCGGCTCAGGCCATAATTTAATTTCCAGGTTTAATTGGACGAGGGATCGATCAGAGATATATATCCCTGCCATGTCCCTTTAAATATAAACACAGTTTACCTTCTTCTTGATGACAGAAATATGTGAAAGTGAAGTATCCATTTAGGTCTCCCTTTACGGGCCTTCTCTATTAATTCCTATTAATGAGACGTTTAAATAATAATATAATAAAAAATACTAGTAAATTGCTTAAGAGGAGTGTGTCAACGCAATGAAACACGCAATGAAAAATTTTGTATAACATCATATATGTATGTGCCCAAAATCTATTACAAATAAATTTATTATTATTATTGGTATGTTTTGTTTATACATCACTTACGGGCCAAAACCTAGTAAGTGCAGTGTGTGTGTGTGTGTATGCGCGTTTGCGTGTGTAGGTATGTATTATTATTATTATTATTATTAACTATAATGTAGTATTCTTCAGTATTCGTTCTATCTCTATTCGAAGACCTTGCGTCTCCCTACACCTAAGCGGGACAGCAATACTTTCAATTGAAATTTTGCTGTAGATATTTACATTCTGCTCTACTCAGCTTACTGTATTGCTACAGTAAATTTAAAGGGATTTTTTTCATTATTCTGAAAATTCATTATAATAACAATGTCTTGTACAGTTTTCAAATATTTATACAGTCTTGGATTGTTTATACGAATGAGCTAAAGATAGGTCCTTCTTTTAGTGAAAATCCGTTTGTTAGTTGCGTATAAATTCACTAAAACAAAAGTTGTTTAAAGAAAATCTAACTAATGTGGAACGCTATATAAGTTATCAAATCCTATTGACAAAATTTCTTCGAGTTTAATTAGTTTCTGTACAAAAAAATTCAGAGAACGTTTAGTAAGGAGAGGAATCAAGGAGATGCAGCCTTAAGAAGTTGACATTAACAAATTGGGAGTTTGTCCCGTCCCCCGTCACATCTGCTTCAAGGCGACAGAAGTTATAAGCTCCTAAGAGGGTTGTCAACTATAAAACACTTAGACTTAAACGAAAATATAAACACTGCGACTAAATCTGGTATATAAGCTCGATTAACTCTATCCTCGTACATCATAGTGTTTGGATCCATTTTCAATCGACAGACGAACTGGGAGACTTATTAGGGACGAATCATTTGAGGCTAAAAGGCTTCGAAGTCTTAGCTACCGACGTAAAGTAGCTTGTTTATCGGTGTTCTATATGGTGCATTTCGGTGAATGTGCTCAGGAACTCCATAGCCTTATAGGCTTAAGGCCAGGACCTTTCCAGCACCGTATAACAAGACGTCATCGTCAAGAAAAGAGCGGCTCCATACAATGTTGAGATCCTTGCTGTTCGTACCAACCGATTTGCGTCTTCTTTCCTTATTCGAGCTAAGGAGTGGAACTATTGCCCAGTGGCACTGTTTCCTGCCTCTTATAATATTGGGTGTTTCAAGTCAAAACTGAATTGGCACTATTTGAGCTTGCAGCTTAATCCGTATCATCACTTAACATAAAGTGAAATTGCGGTCAAAATTTGTAAGAAAATAAGGTCAAATTCTCATATATAACTGTACAAGGTTAAAAAGTCCTTATACCGACGGAAGTAAAATTTCATATTGTTGGCATCCTTGGTTTCAAAGAGGATAATTGATAAAGTGAACGGGCAGCGGGGTCGATTCCAGTTTATCAATGTAACTAAATAGATATATTTATATCAGATCCAAAACTCACCGATTCTATCTAGTATATAAACCGTTTTATTTATATTAATATTATAAATACGACTATTTCAATGATATTTCACGAGAAGAAAGTTTGTATTACAAATACAAACATACATTATCTTCTATCTCAATAAGCAGATGAAATCGCGGATAATAGCTAGCTATTTAAATCTGTACCTCATATTTTTTTTTATAAAAAAATGTACGTAATATGATGTTAATCAGAAAAGTATCCCTTGGATATCTTCTAATTATATTATTAGTAATTACGGTAATCCAGTCATACAAATAGATAAAAATATTACAATTCTCTGTATGAACGTATATTTCAAATGAATTACAATAAAAAAATTGTTCACAATCATATCATAAATAAGAAATTTTAATTATAAAGTGGAACACATCCCGATTTAAATAATATAAGCTTCTACGCATTTCATGTAATTGAACATACATATTCAATTCAATATTGATTATAATCTGTATATACTTCTTTAATTTATAGACAAAAAATAGATAAAGTTTTTAACATAATAGAGGAACTAATGTTTGAAAGAGTAATAAATATTATATACACAAATAAACCTGACATACATTTAAACTATAAATTAATTAAAAGATATACGAACTGCGCTTTAACGAAGTGTCTAAAATATTATAGAAGATTTGGGCTGTATGGTATTGGATCTTTGCTTTGCCACATACGAAAAAAATATTACTACTGTTACAAAATTCATTAAAATTAATTCTTACTTCAATCTGGACTAATCAACTCAATAAGTTGTTTTACTTGATAAATCACAAATTCAAAACACTGATTTAATGATTGCACTATTCACACAGTCAAAACAAAACGAAACTGAAACAAAGAAAACAGAAGGCCAATATCATAATGTCCTCAATAATAACCTATTTGTTTATACGGACGAGATCTACCACGGCGCTCGCCGTACTAATTTAATTACGGCTAATTCGATTACAACAATAAGCTGATGACTGCACACACACACAATAACCGACACAACGCACACCTAACATGATACCAACTTAATTTGCCTGATTAATGGTCTAATATTGTCTAGACATGTTATAATTAAAAACATATAACCAACATCTGGCCATTCCCGCCCCGTATCTATAAATCTGTGGAATTTGACGTAGCAAATTCGCGCCTAAATGTTTGACAGTGACGTTTTTAAATTAAGTTTTTCGTACCGCAATTTTGTAGGCAAACGTCGCGTGGCGTACAGCCTAATGAAAGAGCAACCGTCTGTCTATGTTGAGTGCCAGTTCCACTGTAATACAAACCCAGTATAGGCTGGCTGCCGCATTCTACGCTCCATTTGAGTAAGATTGTATCATGCAACAGACAATTAATTACATACATACACTATGCACTGTATAAAAAACGTGATAATACAATTTTAGTTCTTATTGCAGTCACTATTTTGCGTGTAAGAATATTAATGGAATTTAGAAAACTGTTCATTCTTCGTACATAATTTCTTACTTTGTGTGTCAGATTTTTAAGAAATTAATAAGAAACAATATTATTTATATACTATATCTATATTATACATAAATGTACAAAATATCTATTTCATTATTAAACATAATCATTATTTAAATTGTATTGTACTATTTGATAGTCTATAAATAATGTACTACCACAGATTAGTAATATACAGAGTACGCTATAATTTAGTACTCTATACAATGGACTAGTATAGTCTATACATTTATATTTTTTTTACTATACTTAAGTAATATGAACAAGGACAAATATCATGTACCGTGTCATCTGCTGTTAATATACCATGAAGGTCGTTTGTCTGTAACTTTTGTTTTGTATTGGTGTCTCAAATATGGTAGATATATATAATTTAAAAGCGTCTGTATTAATTATAATACTCTTAATAAAATGAACCATTAGGTTTACGAAGTTTAGTATTTATTTATTATATAGAATTATATAACTTTCTTTAGAGGGTAGGCAAAATTTAACAGATTATTGAAGTGAGTAAAAAGTAAAGATTTCTACTATTTCTTTTCTGAGGTGTTTCTTTTTTTAAAATTATTAACTAATTTGCGATGTTTCTAGTATTTTTTTTTATGAGAAGTTTCTTTTTTTAAAATGCTAATAAATTTGCAACTTTTATGCATGAAATAATTTGTTCATAACAATATTATGGAAATTAAATTGCAACGAAGAACTCGATCGTGTTATCGTATAGCGGTTTAGCATACTCACCGTTCGATGGTCGCGGGTTCGATCACCGTAATATGCAAACATTTATATTCATGAGTATGAATGTTTCTATTTGTCTGAGTGTTTTTCTATGTATATTATTTATGCATTTCCAATTATAATTTTATTTAAGTGTGTTCAACCGTTGTTTAGAATCTTACTTAGTTTGGAACTAGGTAAAAATATTATTGTGCAAATTAATATATTAGTAAAATAATTATTGTCATTAATGAAACTGACCTCAGGTACTGACATAACACAAAGCTGTCAATATTGACATTTTAGTCACTATTGCAAGTAATTTTTTTTTCGTAATAGATTAACTTACTTTAGTACTTATTATATTATTACTATTAAGATTTTAGTCTGAAATTGAACCTCTTAGTATCGTACATATATATAATAAATAAAGTTCTAAATTATCTATACGTACTTAAAATCTAAGTTAAATCTGGATGGTATAGTAAAGATATCCCATATTATAGTCAAAATGTATATGTAATTATGTATACAATATGTATGATATGCCTTGTAATCAAATTGAAGACTATCTATTCAAAGTAATAGTAGGTTCTATAATTGCTTCGTGTAACGAATAAACATGTTTTCTCTATTTTCCACTTTTGTTAGAATAATGTTACTACTAAATAGTTAAAAGGAAAATATTAAAAATACCCCACTATTTAAACTACAATATTTTTAAAAATAAAATTACAACAAAATTTTATATTTCTAGAAAAAAAAGATAATGTAATAAAAAATTATCACATTCATTCTTAATCTTATATTTCTAGAAAAAAAAACCAAATAAATTAATAAAAAAATATCACATACATTCTTCTGTGACGCGACCGTCAGACAACACTCTCGCACACATACAAAACTAATACTCACACATACATACATGGTGTTTGTGTCGATACACGTGCATAGGTGGTAGTGGATGCATATTGACCGTTTAATACTATGAGCTAGGTGAGCTTGATGGGTGTCCATTGTCGCACGGCATTTTATAGACGACTTCAAAAAGGAGTTAAATGTACGTAATTTTTAAATTAAAAAAAATGTCCATTGTCATTTGTCACACGGCATTTTATAGATGACTTCAAAAAGGAGTTAAATGTACTTAATTTTTAAATTAAAAAAGAATGTCCATTGTCGCACGGCATTTTATAGACGACTTCAAAAAGGAGTTCAATGTACGTAATTTTTAAATTTAAAAAAAATGTCCATTGTCGCACGGCATTTTATAGACGACTTCAAAAAGGAGTTAAATGTATGTAATTTTTAAATTAAAAAAGAATGTCCATTGTCGCACGGCATTTTATAGACGACTTCAAAAAGGAGTTAAATGTACGTAATTTTTAAATACAAACATGTCCATTGTCGCACGGCATTTTATAGACGACTTCAAAAAGGTGTTAAATGTACGTAATTTTTAAATTAAAAAAGAATGTCCATTGTCACACGGCATTTTATAGACGACTTAAAAAAGGAGTTAAATGTACGTAATTTTTAAATACAAAAAATGTCCATTGTCGCACGGCATTTTATAGACGACTTCAAAAAGGAGTTAAATGTACGTAATTTTTAAATACAAACATGTCCATTGTCGCACGGCATTTTATAGACGACTTCAAAAAGGAGTTCAATGTACGTAATTTTTAAATACAAAAAAATGTCCATTGTCGCACGACATTTTTAGACGACTTTAAAAAGAAGCTCAATTGATGTAATTTTTAATTAAAAAAAAAATGCATGGCTACTTAGAAATGGCCTATTATAGCGCCGCACCTCGTCGTCTGCTAGTATCACTATAGCTTAATTTTATATATAAAATTCTCGTATCACAATGTTAGTTAACATACTCCTCCCAAACGTGTTACCCAATTTTTTTTAATATTCAGCAGGTCTGAAAATAGGCTACTATCTATTTTTCATACCCCTAAGTGATAAGGATAAATTTAAGTCCAAAAAAATGTTACGGTTTTTTTATTTTTTATAATATGGCATTAAAAATACATACAACCTTAAAATAACATAATTAATCATCTAGATTTGAACTCACGACCTCTTAGTTAGGTCATAGTAAACCACTATCCCACGATGTATCTTTTAACATTAGCTTAATCATAATTATATACCTGATAGGACATGAGATAAATTTAGAGAAAAAATAATAATACGAATTAATCTCGCTGGGACAATGAACAATGGAAATGCGCTCAACCCACAACGTAGAAATACTACACCCACATATTAGCTGAGTATATATATATATGTATATTTGCAGGTGCCATTATGCCCTATATATAATAATAGCGGTGGATTAAAAAAAATATAATGACTATTCAAAAGTGCTTCAATGTAAGTTTATTTGAATAAATGATTTCTAATCGTATTCTTAAAAAAAAAAATAATAAAAAAAATAATAATAATAATAATAAACTTTATTCATAAATGCACGGTACAATTAAATATAGTTAGACCTGGCTTCCGATTTAGGTGAACCTGTGCCACGAAAGCCAGATCTCTCCAACATTCTGTAAATATTTTTGGTACATCTGCAGTTCTGTACATAAAGAAATGAGAAAAAAAAACTTAAATAGTTTTGAATACAATAAATATGTATAAAAGGGACTCTATTCTTTTTGACATACTATATATATATGTATTTATATATTAAAAATAATTATTTAACATACAAAAATATAATACGTAATGACGACCTCGGTGGTCTAGCGGCCTAGCACACTGTTTTACGACCGATGGTCGCGGGTTCGATTCCTCGCACGGCACAAACATTTGTATTCATGAGTATGATTGTTTGTATCGGTCTGGGTGTTTTGTATAGTATGTATATATTTATTAAAAAATATATATCTATGTATTTGTATCAGTTGTCTAGTACCTATAATACAAGCTTTAGCTAGCTTAACTTGGGTCTAGATGGCGCTCTATAAATTGACCTCAGATTATTATTTAAAAAAAAATGACGTTTTATTTATAGCACCTTACTTTCGATGGTCGCGGATTCGATTCCTTGCAAGGTACAAGCATTTGTATCTGTTAGTATGATTATATCGATCTGGGTTATATTTTAGTACACGTATTAGATACTAGCTACTCGCCCCGGCTAGCTTCACACGGGTGTACATGTATCATACATATAAACCTTCCTCTAGAATCACTCTATCTATTAAAAAAAACCGCTTCAAAATCCATTCAACTCCGCCATGTGTATATATATATGTATTTGTGCATTAAAGTTTTAATAAATAAAAAATAAATATATGTTACTTAAATGATTCAATTTTTGATAAAATCACATAAGGGTAATGTCAATTCTTTGAAACATTGTGATAATTGCTGTATGGTTATTACGTTAAACACCTTACATTCGGAAGGTAGAATTTTTTTTTGTTTAATATTTTACGGCTCTGGATAATGAAGTAGTAGGGATGCCAGATGTAGATTTTACCTTAATTTTATGAAAAAATATATTTAAGATATATATGTCAGGCGTAGGCAGGTAGCTTCATAAGTACTTCCGCGGATTTGGAGCACCATCTGCACTCGCCCTATCGTCCAGTGAAGCTGTAGAGACAGCCAACAGCATTAGATTATTCAGAAAAAAAAATTGATAATGGTAAAAATATGTTGGGTTTTTTTTTATAACACAGGGGACAAACGAGCATGCGGCTCACCTGATGGTAAGTGATTACCGCCGCCCATGAGCACCCGCAACACCAGGGAAATTGCAAGTACGTTGTCGGCCTTTTAAAAAGGAATAAGCTCTTTTCTTGAAGGTTTCAATATCGTATCGGTTCGGAAATATCATTGCTGAAAGGTGATTTCACAATGTGGTTGTGCGGGGCAAAAAGTTAGTTAGTCTAGAAAACCTCAAT
This sequence comes from Achroia grisella, assembly GCF_030625045.1. Classification (NCBI taxonomy): domain Eukaryota; kingdom Metazoa; phylum Arthropoda; class Insecta; order Lepidoptera; family Pyralidae; genus Achroia; species Achroia grisella. Next base: position 1,869,775 of record NW_026713043.1, on the reverse strand, counting down.
GTGGAGGACCGCCATTCATCCAGATGATCAGGATGGTATTTTAGTTTCTGGCGGGTGGTACGGTGGTGATACTCAGCAGCTGGTATTAATCTGGTAGATAAAAAAATTGTTAAGACTATTCAAAAGTGCTAAGTAAGTGTAAGTTAAATTAAGTTTATTTAGATAAATGATTTTCTATTCTAAATCCAAACAATTCCTCAGAAAGTTGAACAAAAGTCGGGGTAAAGCAAGACGATTATGTAGCAACACTGCGTGTATCTGGGAAGAAATTATATATTTTTTTTAAAGTTTTTGTATTTTATGTTGGGCTAAAAAGGACTTGTATCCAGAGCCGTAAAATAATAAATAAAAAAAAATCGCTAAGTGAGTACACCTCTCATATAAATAATTGTGTTCCATTTATAAACTTCAAACCACAATATATAGTACATTGCTGCGTCAAAACAAACATATGATGGATATAATCAATTTTAACGGAGAATGAATTTAATTATAATTAAATAGAAGTACCCGTTCACGTCATAAATCAGATATACGAGTATGGCGGGAAAATGTTATTCAGTACATACCCTAACTGATTCAAACGTTGACAATAATTGTTCAGCTGTCAACAGCGACATGGGTGTAACACAATGTGCCCGCCACGTCATATAGAACCGTGTCGTTGTATTGATTTAGCGAGCCTGTAGCCTCAACTTGTATGGACTTTTAGTGTTCTCTATTTGAATTTCATTACTTATCTGTTTCGTTCTATTTTTGTATTTACATAATGCCGTTAAACGTAATGCGCTAAAATAGTGTGAGTGCTATTAAATGAAAATTCAATGAAAACCAGTGGTTTGTATCATACAACAAACAATACACTGAGCTACTACTTTTTTAAATCACTGTGGTACACTTATAAGAAAAGAGAACCCTATATGAAATTTTATATATATAATAATAATAATAATCTCAGGACAATTCACACAGCGCCATCTAGACACAAGTTAAGGTAGCTTGTGTTATGGGCACTAGACAAAATACATAGATTTTATTTTTCGTAAATACATACATATTATACATAGTAAACACCTAGACCGATACATCATACTCATGAATACAAATGTTTGTGGCGTACGAGGAATCGAAGCCGCGACCATCGGACGTAAAGCGGTGTGCTAGACCGCTAGACCACCGAGGTCGTCGTATATATTTGTTTCTTCTTTTGTTATATACCCTATATCATACCGATTATCCAATTTGACCCACTTAGCGGATCGATTGAAACAGGTCAACTACTTTTCTAGCATAATGAACCTATTACTAACCTAATGCATGTTATTATAGGGAGTAATAATGGCACATGTTTTGAGCCGATGTATTATTTGCCAGTCTACTATGGTGTGATATTTAAAACAAAATAGAAGCTTCTAAATTTGAATTTTCTATTTTTCGCGGTTATTTTTCTTTTATTTAGCACATTACGAAATAAGTGCGTTATGATAGCGGCGAGAGCATAATACAGCCGAGTGTGTTAAATACAGTATATCGTACGATTTTGTTCAACACACTTGAGCGGAAACTGAAATAAATATCATGATATTACTTTTTATCTATTTTTAATTATTAAAACAATTATTACAGTGATGCTTAGTTGTTGTTGGCTTTTGTATTATGTTTATATTATTATTGTTATTAATTAAGTAAATCATAAAACTGTAATACACACTGTTATCTTCCCGCCTTTTTAATTTTTTAAAACAGCACGCTGCCTACTGGCTGGTGGCGCGCGGCAAACAGTTCGAAATTTGAAAAATTGCAAATAGTGCAGTTATGGAATATAACTTCACTATTTGCATTTATAACGGTCGCATGTTTTGTGAACTGCTTATATCGAAATTCGATGAAGTTAAATCCACTTTACGAGCAAGTGTGTTGAAAATAATAATTATAATTCTGACAAACAAAACACAACTGTAATGAAGAATCTGTTAATTGCATAAGACAGTATGTATGTTAATAACACTTGAATTTAATTACTATTATTAATAAAATATACTCATAAAACCTTGATGCACACTGTTGTTTTCCCACCGTTTTACATTTTTAAATCAGCACCGTGCGAACTGGCCGCCGAAGCACGTAGTTCGAAATTTGAAAAATTGCAAATAGTGCGGTTATGGAATATAACTTAATTCACCATTTAAAAAAAAGAACTTTTCTAAAATAAAAGTAGCCTAAGTTACTCCTTATTACATCAGCTACCCGCACATAAAATTCCCGGCAAAATCGGTACAGCCATTTCAGAGATTAGCCGGAACAAACAGACAGACAGACTGACAAAAATTGCAAAAAATATTATTTCGGTGTATGTACCATATTTACATTCATATACATACAGTAAAAAACGGTTATTTCAATATTACAAACAGACACTTCATAGAGTGTGTGTTTTGTTTGTCACAATTATCTATTGTGACAAACAAAACACAACTGTAATGAAGAATCTGTTAATTGCATAAGACAGTATGTTAATAACATTTCAATTTAATCGTACAATATGTTTGGTATGGCTACAACATGTCTCGTATGACGTCAAATCAATTAAGTCTGTCTGCTCTCGGGAGACGGGGCCCATTCTCGACTTCTGCGTGTTTGCGACACATCCACAGTGGGGTCACGGCTTCTGATTAATTAATAATAATTACACTAGACAATTCACACGGGTCCATCTGCTCCCAAGTAGAGATTGTGTTGTGTGTACTAGACAAGTGATAGAAATATATAGATACATTTTTTTTGTATATATGTTTACACCAAATGTATATGAAAGTATATAGAGTACCTACTTACAAGAGAAAAAAAAATGTCTGTCTGTCAATCTGTCTGTTCTTGCTAATCTCAGCTCTCGGAAACGGCACGACCTATTTAGACGGGACTTTCACTCGGGGATATCAAATGTCATATTAGGAGTTATATATACTTATATTTTTCAAATAAAAAAATAAATTACACGCGGACAAAATTGCAGGAATCAGCTAGTCTTGAATAAGTCGCATTCCTTGAAAACATGTAATTTTTAATATATAAGAAATTCATAAGAAAATCAATCTCAATATGGAACAATTTATTATAATAAACAAAAAATACATTATATAATATATTCCATTACGGCAACAGCTAGTCTTAAAAATGATTGTATACACAAAAAAAGACATATAAACATGCAAACTTTAATATATAAGAAACTAGCTGTACCCGCGACTTCGTCTGCGTAAATAATGAAAAAATATTTAATGAGCTAATCCAATGAAAAACAAATAAAAAAGTTTCATCGTTTTAGTTTCAAGAATGACGATACAAAATTCTATACAATTCATTCAGCCTCAAAAATAGGTTTCAAGCTTCTAGCTTCAAAAATGACTTCCATACAATCTTTCATACCCCTTACAACCCTTTTGTCGTACTATGTCCTTTTTTAGGCTCTAGGCTATCCGTGTACCAAATATCATTTAAACCGGTTCAGTTTTGACGTGAAAGCGAGACAGACACAGAGACAGACAGAGTTACTTTCGCATTTATAATATTAGTACGGATTCATAAGAAAATGGAGTCAATATAGAACGGCCCTCAGTCACTAACGTTGTTTTAAATGGTTTTGTTTTTAATCAAACGCTGGGGTTGCCAGCACGATCCCATATTGGCAACGACGGATCGATCAGACTGCTATGTAAATGTAATATATATGCAGCTATCGGATGCTACAGATGTCTAGCGAAGCATAGAGAAAATGTGTTTTTTTTTATCGGACTTGCAAACGAGGTACACCTGTTTCGCCATAGATTCGCGCTCGCGCTGGTGAAATTACTGAAGGAATAACTAAAATTAAAATATATATATATCTCTGGACAATTTAGTATGTCTAGGTACCAACACTATATGTATTTGTTGGTTTGTGAGTACACCTCAAAAATTGATATGTGTATGTACCAGACAGATGAGGCTGCGGAGGTAGACCCCGACGCAATCCACACAAGCAGAGTCAGGCGGCATCCATGTAGTGGCATCTAGTACCAAGCTAAACAGAGCTTGTGTAATGAGTACCAGATAACTGACTATTATACTTATATTTTATATATATATTTTTCATAAATTCTAAATATCTTTATTCATGTAGAGTCCAGTATAGTAACACCCAGACCAATACATAGAATCATACTTTTGAATATAAATATTTGTGCCATGTGAGGAATCGAACCCGCGACCAAAAGAATCAAAGATGTATGGTAAACTGCTAGACCACCGAGGGGAATGCCAAGGCAGCAAGCAGGTTTTTTTATACTACGTAAGTGTCAATCTAAATATATATAACTCAAAGGTGACTGACATAGTGATCTATCAACGCACAGCACAAACCACTGGACGGATCGGGCTGAAATTTAGCATGCAAGTAGATGTTATGACGTAGGCATCCGCTAAGAAAGGATTTTGATTAATTCTACCCCCAAGGGTATAAAATAGGGGATGAAAGTCTGTATGAAACTTTGTCAATTTTAAATCGATCGGGCTTAGACTTTGCATGCATAAAGCTACTATGACCTAGGCATCCCCTAAGAAAGGATTTGATAAATTCCACCCCTAAGGGGATAAATTAACACGAGCGAAGCCGCGGCCAAAAGCTAGTGAGTTGATAAAACGCTTACAGAATGCCAATACAGGTGTAAATTAATTGAAATACCCGTGCGAAGCCGCGGCGCGAAGCTAGTATTTGATGGACAGTGTATAATAGTTCATATGATTAAGATAAGGTTCATCAACATTAACGAAGTGGGTGGAGTAATCCAATTACTTGAACGCGACACGCAACCTTGAACCCGGAATTAGTGAAATATGTCGTGTGGTGGACTGTGTTATTATGTTCTTTTGCTGACGTTAACGATGTTTCCACTCAGAGGGGATAAGTCACTCACTATAGGTCGGCGGTTCGAGCCCTCGCACGAGCAATCATTTGTATTCATGAGTATGATTGTTTGTATCCGTCTGGGTGTTTTCTATGTATAATATGTATGTATTTAAAAAAAAAGTATTTCTATCAGTTCTCGAATCCCTATAACACTAGCTTTGTTTAGCTTGGGATTAGCTTGATTTCGCTGTATTAATTGTCCAGGGTTATTTCTTATTAATATTATCTATAGCCGCGACTTCGTCCGCGTGGAGTTTATCTTTATTTTTCTAAAATAAAAGTAGCCTAAGTCACTCCTTATTACATTAGCTACCTGCCAATAAAAGTCCCATCAAAATCGGTCCAGCCGTCTCAGAGATTAGCCGGAACAGACAGACAGACAGAGTGATAAAAATTGTAAAAAATTTTATTATGGTGTACCTACCGTTTTGATATTCATATGCATGTAGTAAAAAACGGTTATTTCAATATTACAAACAGACACTCGAATTTTATATATATATATGTATAGATAACACAATTGCATATTTTTGGTTTCAGTGCTCCCAGCCCTCAAAATACAGGTATGACCTAATTTGGGGACTACAGATAATAGAAACAAAAAAAAATATTGTAGTAAATATATATAAATATATTTTTTTTTCATAAATCTTCAACAATTCATCATTCATATAAATTACGAAATTAAAAAAAATCAAAAATCATTTATTCATGTATGTTATTTTAGCCGCTTATGAACGTCAAGTTTTTACATTATATTTTTTCCCCACCGTCCAGTTCGGTATATAGATCCAATTGAGAAGAACTGGCAAGAAACTCAATTGAATTACTTTTTTTTTAAAGCCAGTTTATTTACAATATATAGGTGTCTGTCTAACATTAAATGAAAATCCGGTACATGAACCGGAACAACTATTGCCATGCACGCTCATCATTCAAGTAATCGTTTAGTGAGTAATAGGCTTTGCTAAAACGACGAAATAATACTCAAAATCGGTTGTCAAATAAAAACACTGCAGACCAGTAAAAAAATCGAGAATACCTTTCTTGATATTATCGTTTAAAAATGGACACTCATTTGCAGTTCAATTTGCCGATAGGACAAAAATGGCGCCCCAACTGGCCCCACTATTTAAGTTAGGGGTGACTGTTTATGAATCCATTAGGCAAATTATTGGTCCCATAAAATATCACTTAGTACCTGACAGTTGACACTGGAGAACGCTATCAGGGCTTATGGGCTGTACTTAGCAGAGTTCCCAAGTAACTTTCATGTTACGACAATAACCAAATTTTCAAACGTACAAGCAACAAGGCTTCATTTACATTAAAAAGTAGAGATGTAGTTCATAAATCGTTACAATGGATGTAATTGCAATCTACAACTACTAACAAAAATCATTTATTCATGTAGGACATTTTAGCCGCTTATGAACATCAAGTTTTTACATTACGTCCAGTTCGGTATATAGATCCAATTGAGAAGAACTGGCAAGAAACTCAATTGAATTACTTTTTTTTTAAATCCGGTTTATTTACAATGCATAGGTATTTATATAGGTGTCTATGTCTAACATTAAATGAAGCAATAACAAGCTGGCGGCCTGATGGTAAACGGTAACCGTCGCCTATATGAACAGTACACCCGTGATACCATTTATCTCTTGTCCATGTATCATTATTATAAAAATCATTTATAATAATAATAATAATAATCTCAGGACAATTCACACAGCGCCATCTAGACCCAAGTTAAGCTAGCTAAAGCTTGTGTTATGGGTACTAGATATACACAGAACATTGACATGAACAGGACTGGTGAAGAAGGTAATCATGAAAGGTATAAAATTAATATAAGCACTTTTGAATAGTCATATTCTTTTGATTCTACCACTTATTCGGAATGCAGACTCATCAACAGAAGAATGAAAAAGAAACTTGCATGTTGCTCTTATAAATAAATGTTGATCACACAGACTCATCAAAAGAAGAATGAAAAAGAAACTTGCGTGTTGCTCTTTTAAATGAATGTTGTTTACACAGACTCATAACGAGAAGAATAAAAAAGAAACTTGCGTGTTGCTCTTATAAATAAATGTTGATCACACAGACTCATCACAAGAAGAACGAACAAGACCAAGCGTTCTTCAAAGTAGATGTTGTTCAGATTTTTTAAGAATTTTGTGTGAATACAAACTGCTAAATACCAACGTTGACATAGATATAGTCACTTGAGTAACAATATAAATCACTAGATTAAAGATAATACTATGGAGACAGATGTGAGTTTATGTTTGCCTTCTGCGACCATTGTATTCTATCATAATCCTTAGTCTCGCAAAATCTACACGGATCACTAGTGTTATTGGATTTCTGACTCACTCCATTCCATTTCGGCGGCCGAAACGTTTTTATTACTGTTTGCTGCAGCACTATGTTTTGCATAACTTCCAATTTTACATATGCTTGTATAATAATATTTACTGATTTTATGAATAAAATGACAGATTTGACATAGAGAGCATGTGATCTAGTGTTTACTAAGTGGACTTGGAGAAAGGTCGTGAGTTCGAATTTACCAGAGGTAGCCTGTACAAAGTCATCTACGATTACCTTTGTCTCATCTTTCACCCACATTTCAGCTTCTTTTGTAAGATATGTTTCGGCTGTAGGGTCAGGTATGATAGTAAAATTATACTGATCCAAAACATCTTAGTCCCTTATTGTGAACGCATAAGTTACCTAAGGATGCCACATAATGACTCTCGTTTCGCTGAAGATATTTAAATGTAACGTGGCAGCGTACTGCTCTCGGTTTTTTTTGTTTGTTATCGGTGTTTTCTTCATTGGGGATTCAGAAATATAAATTGATATATAAAATATTTTTTTTTGCTAGGCAATATTTTATTTATGTAATTCAAATGGTAAACAAACTAACTACCCACATGATAGTGAGTGGCAAATATCGCTTAAGTATACATAATCTTATATGTACAGCACTATAAATTGCACATTGTATTAACAAAGTAATGTCAAAACATTACACATAATAAACTACCCAAAAAAAAACAAGAATTCATCAATCATATTTCACATTCAAGGAACTAACAATGCTTATATTTTACAGGGATCGAACTTGTGACCATCAAAAGTTGACTCAAACCGCTACTCCATCCAGATCATCATCCTGTTATATTTGAGGTTACGTAATACTGTAACTATTCCCAACTTATCTCCGCTTTTGACACTTTGAATGTTAGTTAGACAGACTTTGGTACCTTCATAATTTACTGTATATTGATTTCTGGTTAGTGAGTAGTTAATTTAGAGATGATTTTCAGGTTACATGTTTAAGATCCTTACTTATAGTTATTAAATAAATTTTCTCTCCTCTTTACATTTGAGAGCATGGTAGCATAGTAGCTAACTACACTTACTTATAAACTCCGATAGGGAGTTCAAATCTGGCGAACACCAAAACCAGGACGAATGTCAATTTATACTTCAGACTGAATCTTATTACCTTTATTATTTATGTTATAAACTGGTTCTTAACATGAAAAATACGCTAAATAAAGATATTTATCTCTCTCGACATTTCGATTAGGTTGCACTAACCGTGGTCACGAATTAAAGCTCGTTTAACTATACTTATAACTAGTACCCACGACTACGTCCGCATGGAATTTAACTTTATTATTCTAAAAGAATTTTTCTAAAATAAAAGTAGCCTAAGTTACTCCGTATTACATCAGCTACCTGCCAATAAAAGACCCGTCAAAATCGGTCCAGCCGTCTCAGCGATTAGCCGGAACAGACAGACAGACAAAAAATGTTATTTTGGTATATGTACCGTATTTATATTCATATGCATGTAGTAAAAAACGGTTATTTCAATATTACAAACAGACACTTCATAGAGTGTGTGTTTTGTTTGTCACAATAGATAAATGTGACAAACAAAACATAACTGTAATGAAGAATCCCGCCATTTCAGAGATTAGCCGACAGACAGATAGACAGACAAAAATTGTAAAAATTGTTATTTTGGTGTATGTATTGTATTTGTATTCATATGCATGTAGTAAGAACGGTTATTTCAATATTACAAACAGACACTCCAATTTTATTTATATATGTAGATATACGGTCAGGTGTTAATGTCGGTAGCTGCCAGGAACTTTTAACATTAAATTTTTTTGCCCAACGAAATATCACATTCAGGCTTTTCGTTGGGCATTCTAGTGATGGTACTAGAAAAAACTCGTATCTGTACAATTACTGATTGTAGCTACTGAACTTTGAACTTATTATCACCACACAGATGATACATTTAAGCCATCCTCTCGGTGAAAATTTCCATTTATATTGTATATATTAAAGTTAAATAAATGAATAATATTTTAATGTAATGTGCATTAAAATATTGTCACAAAAATTCGGTATGTCCATAATTGTGATCTATATAGCAACGTTTATAGAAGCAGACATGTTTTTTATTGAAACATTAATTTACTTTAGGAAAATTTTCGTTATGTGTAAATAATTGAAAAGCCTTTTAAATAGTTTTATTTATATTTATAATAATAACCCCGGACAATTATTATACAATAATAACATATAAAGACCACTTACACAACGCCATCTAGTCCCAAACTGAGTAGAGCTTGTTATGGGTACTAGATAACTGACATACATATTGTTATATTTTTGTAAATGTCATAATATACATAGAAAAAACCCAGACCTATACCAATAATTATATTCACAAAGAGAAATGTTTGCATCGTAGGAGGAATCGAACCCGCGAACATCGGAAGTAAAGATAAAGTGTGCTAAACCGCTAGACCATCGAAGCTGTTAACCTAAGGAGTGTGTTGAAATTTTTGAATTTTAATAAATTAATAAAATTGAATATGTTGAAAATTTAATTAATAATCATAATAACACTTTCTAAATAAACAATATTCTTAAAACAAATCCTAATATTTGCAACTTTATTTTACTTCTTCTTTCCCTCTTGTTTTTTCTTAGTAGCTGATAGTGTCCCGTTGAGAGTTTCTCTAACAATAGCCTCGTCTCTTTCGTCTAGAACGTCAGCTAATTCTGGATTCCATTGCGAATCTGTAGTTCATAACAATAATAGTAATAACCCAGGACAATTCACAAAGCGCCATCAGGTCCTAAGCTAAGCAAAGCTTGTACTATAGACACTAAACTATTGATAGAAATATTAAATATACACTATGGTTCTATTATTTTATAGAAATATGAGTTTTATTGCGGATCATCCAATTTATAGTTTAATTATAGATTTATTTGTTTAATTCTATTATCATTAGCATGTGTGAGATCACAAATATTCACTGCGCAAACCTGACCACGGCTATTGGAAGCATTCTGACCTATTAGTATCTTATTATATTTTTTTATACTTTTTTTTTAATAATAATAATAAATCCATTTATTGCCAACATCAGCACAGTTACACAGTTACACATTTATACATATTTAACATGATTGGCAATAGGTACAAACTGAAAACCAGCGCTGGACGCCCATCAGTCCAGCAATAGCTGAGTTTGTACCTACGCAGGCGTACCTAATCACACGTGCTAGATAACAATACCACAACATAATGAAATAAAAATTTAACAAATTAATACATAAATAATAATAATATCCATACGGATTCACACGTGACATGCATGCAATTGCATTTTTTATTATTTTTTTTTTTATTTTATTGTTTTTTATTTTGATACTGTTATTGTAACTGATTTCGGTTTTTGTGAGCATTGAATATTGTAATACATTCTATATATATTTATATTTGTGTATCCTAGATCTTATTTAATATATTTTTTTTTTTGTGTTTAAATTATATGTATCTGTATGTAGTAAAAAACCCGCATCTTAGTTTTTTTTTTTTATGAGTAATGGGGGCTGCCTGAAAACCAGCGCTGTATAGGTGCACCTCACTAAGGTTGTGCTTATATCAGCAACAGCTGAGGCAGCTCCTATTGCCAACTTCCATGTTATTATTTATTTCTTGTTTTGTGTCTTATTGTAAATTGTATTATTTGTGTTATGTTGGCAATAAATCAATTATCTATCTATCTATCTATCAATGCATGATACTTATTCCCATAAAAGACCCTTGACCCATCAAGTAGGCCTGGGGTGCAGTTGTTTGCCATTCGTGCGCCATAAAAAAGAAACTCACCAACAAATAATTTCTCAAGGAGATGACATCTTCTCTTCTGCCGGCCCAATACATACAGTTCGTTATACATTTGTAATTCTTTCATGCGGTCTAGAGCGGCTTCTATACGTGCATGTCGGTCTTTCTTGGCTGCTTCACACATATCTGGTGTTAATATTACACTAAAATATGAAGAAGAGGTTATTAAACGATGGTGTATTGAAAACCACCCCACTGGACTAACGAAATATTAATAACGTGGATTGATGACCTTATAGCTAGCAATGTACCATGTTAGGTTGATCACGCCATTCGCCCTGGATACCATCGTGATAAATTCCTTATGAATTTGCTACGATAGGCTATCTACCTTCATACTCACCTAATCATCTCTCCATTGGTTCTCCGTGGAAGAATTTATGAAGAGAATGAAGGCCAACTCCAGCCAGACGGATACGACTTTGAGTCTTTGAGTCATCGTCATAGATTCGGTTAGGTTAGGAACCGACTCGACCGAACGACCGAACAACCTCGACTTAGGCCGTCGTAATTTTGATCTCCGTTTAAATTGGACGGAGGATCAATCGGATCGTGGTATTTTGTTTGAAAATTAATAGGCGAAGCAAAAACTCAGTTTAAGAACATTGGGCGGACGGAGCAGTATGAGTATGAAATTTCGCACACTTATAGTTTATATAGAGAAAGAGTTTTTAAGACCTGCATTTGGTGTATAGCTTTGTATGCATCTAACGTTCACATTAGCTGAAAAAGGAAGGGACAAACTGGAAGCATATAAAATGCCGTGTTAGAGAAGGATAGAAACAATTAGCTGGAAAAATAAAGTAAGAAATGATGAAGTATTACGCCAAAACAAAACATTACAAACACTAGCATGTATTTTACACACCCACGCATATATACTTTGGTTTATTTGTTACTAGCTACTATGTCCGTCCATATGTAAGCTTAAATCTTTAAAACTTCGCAACGGATTTTGGAGCAGTTTTTTTTATAGATAGAGTCATTCTAGAGGAATGCTGTCTACGCATCTATCAATCGAACGTTAATTAATCGGCCAATCGCGGGTAACCTGCGAATGAGCATATATAATTCCTGTGGAACACCTGACCAGAGCAAACATCACATACAAAAGTTTATAAATATATATAACAGATGTACACACGGGCAAAGCCGGGGTGAGTAGCTAGTTTTAATAATAAAAAACTTTATTAAAGTCAACAAAACAGAAAAGAAGTCAAGAAAAGATATTTCATACTATACAGATAAATTTAAATGATTATACAGCAAATCTACTTCTGTCGCTGTTATTATGATGATTCTTTATTACTTTTAATAAATCTTACCTGTTGTCTTCTATTTTCTCTTTAGTGCAAAATGGTAAGAAATGTAATGGTATGAATTTGTCTCTCAATTGCTCGGGCATGAGTATGTATTTTGCCTCTTTTTCACTCTCGACTGTCATCTCAAGTACTGGAAATTAAAGAAATATTTCATTGTGGACTGTTTTCTTTTTTAAAATAATAATAACTTTATTGTGCAAAAAAAAAACAAATTCAAAAGGGACTTAACTAAGGTTATATATCTATATTAATTCATATATATACAATAGTTCTTAAAACTATTTAAATATGACTAGCTGGTCCCGCGACTTCGTACGCTTTATGTTTCTAAAATAAAACATATTTTCTAAAGTAAAAGTAGGCTATGTTACCCTTTATCACATCAGCTACCTGCCAAGAAATATCCCGGCAAAATCGGTCCAGCCATTTCAGAGATTAACCGGAACAGACAGACAGACAGATAGACAAAAATTTTTAAAAATGTTATTTTTATGTATATACCGTATTTATATATGCATGTTGTTTCAATATTATAAACAGACACTCCAATTTTATTTATATATGTAGATAAACAAATATATATAAACAAAATAATACCATTCGAAATACTCATTGTCCAAAAATAGTACTTACTAATAATGCGAAAGTAACTCTTCCAATTTTATTTATATGTATAATTTCAAGTATTGCTGATACAATTATTTTATACAATCTAGGCAATTGTTGTCCCATAATATAAAATAAAAAAAAACACTTACGTGCACTCTCAGAGACCGGTGTGGGGCCTTGCTGGGCTTGTTGCTGGAGATCCTCTGACATAAATACAGATAAAAAATATTTATTTTCTGTTAAAATGTAATATAAATCCAGATATTTACACAATTCAAGCGGCCATACTTTACTATAAAAAGTCGTCTGCGTGGGTGCCTCAGTCTCAGATATTTCAGCTCTTGTTGGCCTACTCATGAATACAAATATTTCTGCCGTGCGAGGAATCGAACCCGCAACTGTCAGAAGTAAGATGCTCAACTGTTAGATCACCGAGGGCGTCATTAAGTTAAGACATGTATAGACAGATAAATAATAAATGCTTTATTTACTGACTAGCTACTTGCCCCGGCTTCGCACGGGTGTACATGTATTATATATATAAACCTTCCTCTTGAATCACTCTATATATTAAAAAGGACAATGTTGCAGGGAGTTTTATTTTAAAATCACTATTATGTTATCCACAATAAAGGTAGGTTTCCCTTATTGTAGACTGTATAAAAGTGATTATTAAAATTTATTGATTTACTAGTTACTCGCCCCAGTTATACATGTATTATACCCATAAACCTTCCTCTTGAATCACTCTATCTATTAAAAAAAGCCTCTACAAAATCCGTTGCGTAGTTTTAAAGATTTAAGCATACATAAGGACGGAGAGACAGCGACAGCGACTTGGTTTTATATTATGTAATGATTACAAACACAGCATGAGATATATAAATATAAACTATATCTATTAAAAATGGAGATGGCTTTATATGTCGCAGATGAAGAGGTAACCAACCAACCAATTAATCATTAAATTAAGAGCAACTTACTTCTTTCTTCCCCCTCTCCATATTCTTCACCAAACATTTCCTGCAATTTATTTATTATATACCATTATAAAGCACCAGTAGCTTCACTGTCGGTAATATAAATTTTGCCAATTAATTTTGGTTGACTGACTGTAGTATATGAGGGAAAGAGAAGGAAGCATTATGTCGTCTCTAGCGCACACTGCTGGCGTCATGAGAGCATTAAGCTGTGAACGGCGAGTGAGAACAGAGGTGTTTGAGAGCCCATAATTAAAAAGACAAATAGTACACTGTGCAGCATATGTGCATTAATGATATATTTCACATAATATACATACATATATCTCCATGATACATATAATGTTAAAAACATCGAGACCGATACAAACAATCATACTCAGGAATACAAATGTTTGCACCGTGCGAGGAATCGTACCGGCTACCTTCGGAAGTAAACCGGTGTAACCGGTAGACCACCGAGGCCGTCAAGAAAGAATAAATTTATCATCACATCATCAGAATGTATCATTTCATAAAGACGGAATGAATTTAAGTTACCTCTATTGTATATACGCTTTCAGAGGGCGGCGGTGGTAGGGCTTCTAGAAACTCGGAGCGGAATTCTTTCCTGTTCAAAATAAAATAGATGTTTTATCTATATAGTACTGTTCAAAATCTACCCTATACCCGTTGTAAGCATAAATTATTATATATATTAGAGCCTGTAAGTTTTTGTCCAACCACTTTCGTCCCTTATAACAATACGGACCGCCTTGCGTCCGCACGTTACCTACTTATAATAAAATTGATTACAAACACAGTGCAACAGTGTGTGAAAACTAGTGAAAATATTACCTGGACGCTGGCCCGTGTTAAGAAACCCAAGAAACCATATCAAGGGTATACAGGTAAGACAGACGCTTCCACATATAGTATTTTCCCTAACAAGCACTAATATTATAAAGAGGTAAAGTTTGTGAGGATGTAGGGGTTAGCCCTTCTTTGGATCTACTGAACTAATTTTAAAAATTGTTTTAGAATCACATAGCCCATTTATCAAAGAACGTTACAGGCTATATATCATCACGCTGCGATCAATATAAATCGAGCTCCAATGAAAAATATTGAAAAAATCTTATCATTAACAATTGATTTGACTTCTTAGCCATGTTTCCGTCACCGGAAAGTCACTCATATATATAAATTAACACACAACGTTTTGATGTCGACCAGATATGAAGTCACGATTTTTCCATCTCTGACTGGGTAGCTGCGGTACCTAGTAATACACCAGTTCAAGATTAAGCTCTCCTATGTTATATAGTAAATTAAGAAATTACCTTATCTGAGCACCTCTCTGATTTCTTCCAGGTTCCTTTGCATCCCAAGCTCGTCTTGCTGCTGCAAATTCCAGATCCCTCTCATCATCACGCCTGCAGTACGCTCCTCCGCTAACGGCTACAGAACACTCCAATTCAGTATATGCATCGCCTGGTTGTGGTTGATAGACTGGTGGTACTGAATAAGGTTTATCTTTATCCTTATCTTTAGCTGAACCTGGCTGTAATCAGTTTATTTGAGTTATTGAGTTATTCCCAAGCTAAGCCGAGCTTGCGAGTACTATACAACTGATGCTTAAATACTATTTTTTTGTAAATAGAACTTAATAATTAAACTTGTTTGATGTTCCATGGAAAAGAACAGAGCTGGCCAAACAGGCTCCTAATTCTCTGGCATTGAGTCTACTCCAAGGTGTAGTTAGTCGCTTTCCAGATCTAGACATATTTACTTGTAATTTGCTGGAGTTTCGTAGAATGGCAGTAGGTTATTTAGGTAGTATGTTAAATTAAGATTAGATATATATATTTTTTTTCATTTGTTTCCTTGTGTAATTAGTGTATTTTATCTTCCTAAGTAGGCATATTGGTAGACTGTAAAGCTCACTTAGTATGACATAAATAAATAAATTAATGTACATAAAAACACCCAGACCGTACAAACAATCGTACTAAAAATTAGGAAAATTTATGTAATCTCAATCTCAATCTTATGTTTTGTTTATTTTTATTGAGTTCTTGATATTTCGCCAGTGTTTCCAATTGTTTTCCGCCAAGTAAAACGTGGTAAAAACCCCAGATTTTTTCTAATTTTACATATAAGTCATACAAAAATACGGATATTTGAACCGTGCGAAGTTTCGAACCCACGTTCATTTGAAGTAAAGTAGTAAGCTAAACCGTTAGACCACCGAGGCATTTGAAATATAATTATAATAATAAAAAAAGGTAAAGAATTTATTATAATTAATGCGTTTGTCACTACTGGTTGTAGCCCACTCAAGCATAAACGAAATATCTCCTTTGGAAAGTTTACACTCTATCCTGAGGAGATAAAAACCATCACTCCTAAGAATATCCTTCAATTCTTGTCCCTGACGGGTCTAGGTAGCGAACTCTGAACAGGGCGAGCACAATAGATTTATAGGTCGCAGTACTACATTCCAAGCACCTGATAATGGCCCAAACCTTTTAATATAAAAAAAATAGTATTAGGTAACAATAATTGAAATAGAAATAGAAATAATCTTTATTCAAATAAACTCATTACAAGCACTTTTAAATAGTCATATTTTGATTCTACCACTCATTCGGAATGCAGATTCATCACAAGAAGAATGAGCAACAAACTTGTGTGTTGCTCTTTTTAATAGATGTATTTTTATATAAATAATTACAGTATAACAAAAAAGAGGCATGGGATAATCAACATAGAAATCGCTACGCACTCATTATTAGTGTAATCAGATAATATTGTCAGTGCTATGGATTTAAAGTTTTTCTATAAAAACTTTTAATAAGCAACCAACCTTTTCTTTCATTGACTTTTTGATAGGTGCATCCAATTTACACAATTCGAGCGAGTTCCGTACTTCGTCCACTCTTTTCCACTGTGCTAGTGTTAAAGGCCAGCCGTTTGTCGCAATCACTCTAACAGACATTATTACATGTTTAATGGCCAGTGGTCGAAATTAGACCACAACAAATTTAAATTATAACTTTTAACATTATTAAGGTTCTATTGTCAAAATACTATTTCTCAATTTGTCCACAGACTTTAACAATAGACAAAAGAGTATATATGTGTGTATTTCAAATATATGGTCATGTTTTAATGCATTATAAAAAAAAATAGCAATCTGCACTTCTTATAATATGTAAACAATTGTGCGAAAAATAAATACCCAAAGTAATATAAACAGATAGGTATAATCAATAATAGAAATATGTATATTTTACGGGTAATAAAGTCGATAATATCAAAAGGCAAAAACACAGCTTATAAAGTAATTCGCTTGGCGGCGAAATAGATGAGACTGATGTACCCACGCAGATAAAAATTAAATATAAGAGAAAAATAATAAATATCACTTACTCGATATAATATTGTTTTGGTTCAGGTGGAGCCATTTTCATCTAAAATTATAATTTATTTATCACTATTAGAAATATACAATTTAAAGTAATAATTGTTATCAAACTACTAGCGGACTAGAAAAGTAGAGCCACTTACGTGGTCCATTTGTATTATTAAAATATCCCGGAGCTCATTAAATCTTAAAAAATAATTTAAAAAGGATAAAAACCCTAGTAGAACCGAGTTCCTCTGGGGTTGTTACTCCCGGAGTTGATACCGGGCTAAAGGTACTAGCCCTGAGGCTCTAATCACTTCTAGCAGAGTGTGGAGGACCCTGTTAGGAACACATTGAAATATACACACATAATTATATCCCAATCAGTCCAGATGTTTATTAAGAATCAGGGGACAAACTCATGTACAGAAGAATTATATATATAAAGATTACAACCATTATTCGTTATATTTATAATAATACATACCTATTGTTACGCAACTAAACCTATGATAAACTATATTATATATGAATAAGTTACCTTAGTTGTTGATCTATTCCTCCCAGATGATTTTCCTAATTTTGCAGGCTTCAGTGAACGGGCACTTAAAAATGCCGAGTCTCGATTAACCTAAAATATACAAAATAAATAAATTTAAGTCAGCTATATGCTCGGGATTCAAATTATGAATAGTTCAAATGGAGTTAGTCAGAGACATTTTACCAAATTAAAAGTATATATGTAACGGATTTAACACCTTACTGCATTTTTTACCAAGGAACCCATAGGTTGTGCTGAGATAAAATAGAGAATGAGAAAACAATGCCATAAAAAGTATCATTATCAACTGTCGATGTTACGGTGAACGCACTATATAACAGGCCTATCTTATATCCATTAAAATACTCTGACTACCCCCTGCGGGGATTTACTTATACTGGTCATTATAATTATTAATATTGTATAAAGAAGATCAATTAACCGAGCCCAAATTAGCATGAGACGCAGAGTGTCTTTTAGTCGTCATGAGTGGCGGTGGTGATGGATCCAAGCGTATGTATGGCCAGTAGACTTCACCTTTTCCTGAATACCTGGCCAGTTCTTCCACGACTCCTTCAGTTTTGGTACGTAGTACAACTTCCATTTCTAGCTGCAAAAAATAAAGATACAAGAACTTCTTAAGAGGTTGCATTAATTTAATTTCTGTAGCTAGAATGGCAAAAAAACTGAGAGCATACATAAGGGAAAGATGTAACCGCAAAAGACTATGAACGACATATGACAAGCATTTTAAACACCAGACAGGTTAATATAGAATCATATTTGAAGTCTGTTTCAAAATACGAACATATTTCTTTTACACCAAGCTAAATAAAGTTGTAAGCTGTAAAGTTAAAAGTTGTAAAGTTGTATTACTTAACAATTGATATAAAGACATTTAATAATGATTTTAAAATATACTAACATCAGGCGATGTGGCCGCAGCTCTGAAACTAACAGCTTCATACTTCGTTACAGATATTTGGATACCACCGAGAATATTTCTTCTATTAGGAATAAATATTTCATCGACATGCAGTTTGCTGGCAGATGGTAGTGCTACTTCTTTGCAGAAATCTAATTCGTTATCACAAACGTGGAATAATCCATCGGTACTACTTAGTACTGTCAACTGCCAATGTACATCGTGATTATACCGAACTGGTCGGCCAACTATTCCATGGCCTATAACTGTGTAACTAAAGAGGAAATAAATTTTAGTTTTAAAAGATCCATTATAAGTATAAACAATATTACTGACATGACCAAGACCAATACTGATCAGTTCGGGTTACGGCTCCTGATTAAATAATTTGCATTTAATGAAAACCAATAGCATACGCTGGTGATCACTAGGATATACCTTATAGAATTAAAAAATTAATATGTATGTCTTGAGGACTTATAAGCCCATTTGAAGAGAACAACAACTGAGTTAAGATTGAAAGCACTTCGAACTGACAATAGATTTGACATATCATAAGAGTCTGTAATATACCTACATGAATAAAGGTATTTTTATTTGATTTGTTTGATAGGGATAAAATTAGTCTATGCTTTTTTTCTCCAAATGTATTTTTAAACATCTATTTTGTCAAAAACCAAAGTGATAATGGTCAATATGTGACAGTGTGACAAACAAACAAACCTCCTTTTGTATTTACAATATTACCAGCTATTTTCCGCGAGTTCATCAGCTTGTTTTAAATTCAGTAAACGTCTTTGTGATACAGTATATCATCGTATCAATCATAAAGATCCGTGTAGCCGTTTAGTTGTGAATATAGTAATCAGATAAAAGCGAGACAGACACATTTTCGTATTTATAATACCAGTGTGGACCAAAATTAGAATATCTTTCTGGTTCCAAAAATATTTTTTCAATACTTCCTCGATGACTACTGAATGCACTTGAAAGATGCAATTAGAAGTCTCATTAATTTAGTTCAACCATTCCATCAAAGCTCTCTTAGGTACTGGTACTCTCAATGATTTTCTATATGACCAGATCCTTATCAAAACACTTTTACGACTAGGCATGTGGCTAAAAATGGGAAGCGTACATACTTGAATGTTTTAGACATGTGTGGGCGAAGAATGAGTTCTTCAAATATACGTAACTTTCTATCCAAGTAAGTTTAAATTTTTATAGGCTTCCTTAATTCCGTATTAGTAAAAATCATCAGTACATTTAAATGAGTTGATAGGATTATATAGATTGATGCTTGAAGTGAAACATTGCGTGAAAGGGAAACATAAATGTTTGCGAGAGAGAGAGAGAGAAAACATGCGGGAACAACAAAAGCAATAAGTGAAATAGAAATGGATAAATAAATGGAATGTTGGAGACATAATTAAAAATTATTATTTGCAATTTAACAGTATTGAGGAGTAAAATAAATGTTCAATTTAATTTTAATAGGTGATATACTATGTAGTCAGTTCTATAATTTCTGTTAATTCCTAACACAATAATATAAACGCATTGATATATTTAAAACAAATTGTAAATCAATACTTACCCATGAGCATTAGGTTGGAAATCAAAAGTAATATGAGAATTGAAGGCTTGAGGCATTTGAATACCAGTATCATTATTGTATACCTCCATGGTACAATAATGTTGGTAAGAACTTTGAACATCAAAATGAACCTTCACAGGTCCATGACAGAAGAAGACCCCTTGAAAGTACGGTATCCACTTGCAGTTAGGAGTAACAGGACAAGTTCCGCTATATTGATGTAATCCATATTTTCCACTTAATGCTGATGCGATAGAATATGCATATTTTGCTCCAGGATATAAACTGAAGAACTCATTCATTAAAGCTGATAATGATTCTAAATTTCCAAATGCATTATCCATAACCTTGAATAGATGTTATAAATATTAATTTCACATTACTTTAGATTTTTCTATCTAACTGGTATGGCATTATTTTAACAGATATTACGAGTATATAGCTATACAATATAAAGATTGACCAGATTAACTAATGGACTGATGATGATGATTGGACTGAGGGAAAGAGTCGCAATCGTAATCGATATAGAATAAGTGCCGCATGGTGGTAAGCCCACCAAAGGCACTATAACAAAAGATATTGCGTCCATTAAAGTTAAATAAACAAATAAGTAGTCATCATTTGGCCTCCGTAGTGCGCGTACTGAGTTGTCATTTCTGAGAACATGATGTCACATATCCTAACGTAACAATACATTGAATATATCATTGCTTGTATATCATATTGTCTCGTAATATTAACCTTACAACTGTTAGCTGTCAAAATTACATTAATGCCACATCTGTGAGACCAATTACAGGACTTCTCACAGATACTATAGTCCCTATGGTGTCCGAGTCCAATAATTGGCTCCTTCATAGATGAGAGGATAATAAGATCTAACCTTAGTAAACGACATATAGTATTACCAAATACTAACAGTTCTCAACACTTCAGGTGTGAATATCACGTGTGCACTGAGACATTTTCTAGCCCATGTTCCTCTCCAGTGCGCTTGCAATACAGTTGCAGCTTCGTGTCGTCTTATTACCTTCTCTCTTTCTTCTTTCAATAAACCGCATGGTAGTTCTTCATTAGCGAACTCGCATACTTGAGAAGTTACTGGATTTACTGGTGATGTGAGTAGTTTTGTCATTGTTTCTGGATCAACTAAAGGTTTTTCTTCCATTACCTGATTATTATTAAAAAATATACCAAACTATTTCGTTTTATAATATTATTTAGTTACTTTACTGACTTTCAGGCGAAAGAAATATTGATAACCAAACAATTTATTCCAAAATATATGGAAAGAAATGTAAATATATTAAGCGTTGTATTCACAATTCTGTCGACAATTCAATGCCTGTGACCACTACTATTATTTATATCTGTCTGTGTACTTTACTATTATTTATCATTACTTTACTACTCAATAATATTAGCCTAAATGTACCTGTTCTTCTAATTGCTCATCTATAACTTCAATTTCTTCAGATTCGGGCATAAGACAATCACATGGATCAACTTGAACAATTTCTCTTAAGGATTTTGGTGGTAGCGGCTTTGGCGGTAGACCAAAGTCAGGATCGTACATGTATCGTCTTAGCACCATACATACTGCTCGGAATTCTGCATTCTGTAGCCTTTTCCTGAGCAATGATTGAAGAGCCTGTCTGAACATCCAGTGCAGCTGAGATTTGTCATAACCAACGACTTGTGGATCCCATGTAAGATCTGGTTGATACGATCTAAAATAACATATTAGTTTTCAGCAAACGTTTCATAATTTATATCTAAATCTACTCACGATTAATATCAATCTCAAGTTTCAATTAAGGAAAATCGCATGAAATCACTTTGTTTGGGAGATATAGGTAAACTTATAAGTTCATCTTATTATGTCTAGTACAATCTAATATAAATGTAATAAAACGAACTTACTTGTAAAATTCTCTATTAGCTCCTAAAATATTTAAAACAGATCTATTAACACGAATCCAGTTAGTAAACGCTGTAGACAAGTTGAATAGGAATCGAGATGCCCAGGAACATTCGCGAACTGCAGCGCACTGAATTATATCTCGGGAGCCAAGAAGCAAAGTAGATTCACTGAGCAGCATTAAGTGCCAATTCATGCGCGAGTGTACCCATAATCTAAAAGATACGATGCTTTACTTTATTTTAGAGGGTCGTCACTTAGTGATTTACAATCCTACTCAGAACCTAAGTTCGAAGCTGGGTGCAACAAACAAATTGTTGCGTTACATAAATCATAACATAACAATTTATTTGTTGTAATCCAGATTAAATCTTTCTACTCATAGGTATTGTTAGCAATGGGAATAAATGGCTACAGATTGACTTAGTCGCAGTTTTCTTGGAAACTATCATCGTTTATTCCTGATGACCACCACCTAGAGCTAATGAACCGACTTCATTCTCATCCAATCATCCTCCACTGTTGCTCCGCAAAAGTATACAGTAAAAGCAGAAGTGAGTCATTCCATCATCACTCCTTTAAAAATTTGACGGAAACATTGATGATAAACTAAATAAATCCGTAAAAAAGTGGTAGGCCGGATTCCGCATTGAAATTATTTCACAAATTGAAACAGTATAGTGAAGTGTTCACAACTTACTGTTTATAACACTTTTGAGTATACCATCTGTTGTCCTAGTAAGAAAATCTTAGATAATAAACTAAACATCACTAGTCGCCTATACAATTACTCCTCTACTCTCGCATTCCCTCTGGATTTACATAAATAGAAAATTAAATATGCAAATAGATTTGTTGCAATAAATAGTCTTACCTGCAAAAATGTCTGCCCGGTTGAAGTCTAATTTCAACGGAATCATATCCTCGTGTCTGTATAAATGCTTTTGCCTTTGCAACCTCACAATCAACGAACCATTCAAACCTCTCAACGATCAAGTACGCCGGCTCGATATAATCCACTATCGGCACTCCTGAATTAAACAAAACCCTCGGATGGAGCATGCTCAGTGAAATTCGGAGAACTATTTCGTCGGGCCCATCGATTTGAAGGTAAAGTGGTGCTGATTTCGGGGCAGGTACATCGAGAGGTTTATTGACATTGCCTTTGGTGATTCGTGTCAGAGGATTACTTCCGGCGGATGTGAATTGGTACATTGAAGGATAATATAGTATATGGGTCTCCTTCACTAACTCTTGTAGCTGAAAACAACAAATTTTTTAAGTAAATTAAAGAATAATAAATAACCTGGACAATTAACACAGCGTCATCTAATCCATATTCCATATCCAATAAATTGGAGTGCCTGTTTGTAATACTGCAATAACTGTTTTTTACTACGTGCATATAATAAAATATAAATACGGTACATACAACAAAATAACATTTTTTACAATTTAGTCTGTCTGTCTGTTCCGGCTAATCTCTGAAATGGCTGAACCGATTTTAACGGGACCTTTATTGGCAGATAGCTTATGTAATAAGGGGTAACTTAGGCTACTTTTATTTTAGAAAAATAAAGTTAAATTACACGCGGACGAAGTCGCGTTTACAGATAGTCATACATAAAAAGGCTAAATTGTGAGTAATCAATTTATATAAGCTCACCGAATTGTATTGTATCCATTCACGTAATTCTTCTTTGATTTGCTGCGCCATGGAAGAGTTGACCGTGTTAGATCGGTTCACATATTTTCCGTCTCCTTTCTTTATCTAATTGGATTAATGACGTTAAAAATATAATATGCTACAAATTAATTAAACATTACATTAAATTTAATTAGAATTTCAATACTAGTTCTACTTTATTTAATTTTAAAATTAAGTAGTTATAATTAATTTTTTTAGATATTAAAATAATTCATATTTCTTGTTTCTAAAGATCAGAGTTTTTGTCACACTGTTAGATAATAAATAAATTGTATTAATTTAATTAAATAATGTAATAAAAAATCTGTTCTTTAGAACCAACAAAGTAAAATAAAAAAATCGTTATTTTTTTATTAGATTATTACAGTTTTTTTCATTGTAATTTTAATTACAATGTATCTATAACTAAAAAAACTGTAATAATTACCAAATAATTACCAAGAATGTAAAATAATAAAATTGTTATTTTATTTCCTTGATTCTAAAGATCTTACAATTACAATGTATCTAAAAAAACTGTAATAATTACCAACAAAGTAAAATAATAAAATTGTTATATTATTTCCTTGATTCTAAAGATCCGATTATTACAGTTTTTTTAGACACATTGTAATTTTAATTAATTGTTTATTAAATAAATATATATATAACAACCGCAGCAGTTCTATCCTGTTCTTCTCGGAAACCAAATGTAATCTGAAATTATAAAAAAAATGAAAACGAAATTATAACAAAATGAAACATTCTATTACAAAAGCTCGACATTAGACAGGCTTGTTTCGTAGAAACATTTAAACACAATACAATAAGAATAGAATAATTTTATTTATCGGAAAAATTAACCTAAGCTACTTTGTATCTATGATGAATGAATTTTTGTATGGTATAGTCAAAGTAATGGAAATTAACGTTGGTACGCCGAATAGAGTAAAATACATAAATATAATTGAAGTATTTTTTTGTAACTTCTAATGGACAGTTTTTCATTAAACGCATATGGAAGTATGCGTAAGGTACTAACAAAAAAATTTTTTGTTTTTGTTTTTATATTAAATATTGTCTGTTTATTGCTTATATATTATTAACTTGCTTATCTCTGAAGTGACCGGTTCGATTTTGACGGAACTTTTACAGATAGCCAATGTTATAAAGAGCAACGTAGGTAGTACTTTTATTTCAGAAATTGCATTATATTAGTAAAAAAAAGTTACGGTTATCTCAATCACACCAATTTCAGCCACCGAGCATAAACGTGACACAATACTCCCACAACACTCATCTTCAATATTTCACAAAACTCCCCAGACATAACGTCACCATGAATATAAAATGTTCCCGATTTTTTGGGTAAATTCTGTAATCTGGCAACACTGTAGGTAAGTCCATACCACAAAACTCCCCACATATTACGTCCCTATGAATAAAAATCTTTACGAATTCGGAGGTAAAATCTCTAATCTGGCAGCACTGTACGTAAGTTTGAGAGATCAGGTACTGTGAGAACAGGTACGTGGTAGAACTGCAAAAAGCATTGTTTCGCCTATTATGTACATGCGAATGCACGCCATGTTTATTAATTAACCACCATCATACTAATTTCTAATTACCCACCGTTACTTTTCAAAGCTTCAATTAACACACACACACACACACACACACACAAACATAGAGAGACATGCTCTAATGCTCATAAATTATAAATAATAATTGTTTTATTTTATATAGATTGTCTTTCTCAAAATAATAATAATAATAAAACTGTTTATTCTCTTTATATCTAATAATCAGAAAATACAGTAAATAGTAAAATAATTACAAAAGGCGGTCTTATCGCTAAAAGCAATCTCTTACTGACAACCTAGAAGAGAGGACTTATGTACATAGAATAGGGTAGGTGGCACACATAATACACTATTCATACTATATATTATATACTACTAAGTATACATACTTACATTAGGGATAAATATATAAACCTACATATATACTATATATTGGAAGAAATAAATTAATATTGGATATTGGAAAATAAGCATTACAACGTTATAATTTAATTTTCTCATTGCTTTCTTGATTTAATTGATTGATTTTAGAAATATGAAAGCGTAGCGGTTTTTGTATTGATTGCCGCATGCATTCTTATGTAAAATGTGAATACTATAACTATCAGATGGCAATTGTAAGTAGCTTAGCTTAGTTTAGACGTAGTCTAGTGTTTTGAGTAGTCATGCTCACTAAAATGTCCAGACTTGTGGCGATGTGGTGGGCCGGGTCATTGGGCTCCCTAAAATATGGTCGAGCGCAGTGATGGCTGGCTCATCCATCATACTCGTGAACGGGTGCTGCTTGTAGGGACTGGTCTGCTCTAATCACTATGACTGATTTCCTCTTATTAATTGTTTAACCAGTTGGTTATATATTCAATATTTTTTCTATTTGAGTATTTAATTGAATTAGTGCTAATTGGTGGTTTATATTCACACACTTAAACTTAAAAATGTAAAGTAATAATAAAATTATTTAAAAGAGCAACACGCAAGTTTCTTGCTCGTTCTTCTTGTGATGAGACAGCTTTCCGAACGAGCTATTCAAAAGTAGATTAAAAAATGATTTTCTATTCTTATTCTATTCTAAGTTCTTAAGACTATTCAAAGAAAGATTTACTAATCTGTAACTTCAATCTCTCTGTAAGTTTATTTGAATAAATGATTTAAAATAATTAGAACAAGTTAATCTTTATTATATATTAATTCTATTCTAAGTTCAAACTTATGGTTAGTACTAATTATTATTATAAGTACTAATTTTATGGTTAATGGCAACACAAATCGCCGGAGCCGAAAAAAAAGTAGAGGAAAAAAGTACTAATTTCCATTCGTTTTTATTTAAATTGTATATAATGCTCTGTAGATGGGCCCAAATAACTGCAGCACAGTCTCAACAAACTTGTAGGCTACCAACCTCCTTGCATTAACTAGCCATAACACAGATACATTTACTAAATTACATTGTCAAAATGTCAAATAGTTTCGCTTGCTAATGATTGATTTAAAAAGTTGTTACGTTAATTATTAATTGTTATTTTTATTCTATATATATTATTCTGATATTATATACCTCGTCATTTATAAAATCTTTCATTATTCACTCCTGTTATCAACACGCCAACCAAACCACAAACTAATATAGTTGTTTACGTTTAAAATGTTATTGTATTAATTTTTGTTTTGATTTCATTACATTCTTCAATTCTTTAACATTTCTTCCAAGGTTTATTAACGTGTATCCACGCTTTAAAATTACGATAATAATAATAATATAACATAGAAAGGGAGAGGACGATCAAAAGATGGATGGATTGTGTAAAAGATATGAATAAAAGGAGAGTATGATCAGATATGTCGGCGGATAGGGATCAGTGGAAGACGATGATGTACTGCGCCGACCACATAGAACTCCTTATTTGTGGTATAAAGGCAAGGCAATGATAAATCTTATATATAAAATTCTCGTGTCACAATGTTAATTACCATACTCCTCCCAAACGGCTTGATCGATTTTTATGAAATTTTATATGCATATTCAGTAGGTCTGAGAATCGGCTACTATCTATTTTTTATACCCCTACCTAGTGGTAAGAGATATCCAATCCTAAATATATATATATTATTTATTATATTTTAGACGGTAGGGAAAAAAATTGAAAAAAAACTATAATATATAAGCAGCTAAAATGTCCTACATGAATAAATGATTTTAGAATTTGAATTGAAAAATATAACATAGATAACCCTAAATTTTCTCCCTTCTGGCATCAACCCCTATTTTTTAATAGCGATTTTAATGTATATAGCAAAACAAAGTTTGCCGGGACAGCTAGTAATGACATACTATCCTCTTATGCCGTAACGTCTCCTACACTTGGCTAAGGCCCGGTAATACTCACCGTTCTATTATATAACATAAAAGAAGAGAAAAAAGAGAAACAATAATAATAATCCTGGACAATTCACACAGCGCCATCTAGTCCCAAGGTAAGCAGAGCTTGTGATATGGTTAGGATACTGATATAATTACTTAATTTTTTTTAAACACACATAATATACATAAAGCTCACGCAGACTGATACAAACATTAATAGTCATGAAGGAATAATTTTAATCCAAAGTAGTTTGGAAAATATTATGTGCACTTTTTTCTAACGCACAAAAAGTTATCAGATATAAGATTTTATTTTATGTAATTGGAATGGAAAACATGTTGACGGCCCGCCTGATGGTAAGCGGTAAGCACTAACGATAATGCTGTGAGTCTCCTATGAACTTACAGACTCGGTGCTTTGGACATCAAGCAAGTGGGGAGCGTAGGACATTTTGAGAAGACCAGTGACTTTGAGGAATCTCGTCCGTGGACAGTCGTAGGCCTCGTACAGACCATGGTGACGAGCCCAGTCCACCCAGCGATACTGCTTCCATGATGCCACTTCTAATATACAAAAAAGAAGGGAAGGTGATTTGGACTAATAACCCCATTGCTATCAATGTACCCTATGAGGTTGACCTCCACGCGGTTCCCCCTGGAAACCATCGTGATACGTTCCTGGTGAATTTACCACGACGGGCTAACAGACCTGGCCTCATACTCATCTTATCATCCTCCACTGGTGCCCCACCAGCGTAAACCGTTAGCGTAGGCGGGTGCACCATTCCATTATCATCCATAAAAAAAATGTATAACAAAAGTACTGTGCTCAGTGTATTAATACTATTTTGTTTAATTCCACTACCAAAAAATGCGTTTTTAGTCAGAGTTGTTGTGCCCTTTTTATATATATTTTTTTATCGAATTAGTTGTTATTTTGCGGAATATATAAATTACATAAAAATATAGTGGGGTCTGTTTGGGTTGTGAACACTGATTAGTCTATTTGCTTTTGCAATAGCATATGCTGATGGTCACTCTATTTTCCCAAGTTTGAATTTAAAAATTAATCTGTATTATTGTAAACATGTATAATATTAATTTGACAAGACTCAGCTCGTATTCTTTATACGAGCTGAGTCTTGTTAGTTCTTCTCATCTCGAAATCATTCCGAACTGACGGTAGATTTGACATATCATAAGAGTCTGTAATAGACCTACATGAATAAAGATATTTTGAATTTGAATTGAAATAAAAAAATGCGGTGACCCGACGTGAGGTGAAAATGAAAGATTACATACCTGGTTCAGGCAGAGGTTTCTTCATGGGCAGATCTCGTGCCATCGTGATGAGGAGATCCATTTCATGTCCAGGAGTGATGCCGGGCAATGAATACGGAGGGCAGTTCTTGGTATCTTCTATAATGAGTGACGTCATTGATCCACGCTGTAAGAGTTGTGTTTATAATACTTGATGTGCCCGCGGTTTTACCCACATGAAATTTATAGCCTATCTTCTATTCTGATGTATAAGCTATATTACTGTAAAGTTTTATCAAAATCCGTTCAGTAATTTTTGCGTGAAAAAGGGTGTATTAAGGTTTCTTACTGGGCGGCAACGCGCACGTGACTTGTGTTTCAGGCGTCCACAATCGTTTATCAGGTGGGCCGTATGCTTATTGACCAACATTGTAGTATAAAAAGACACTTCTTTTGTTCTTTCATTCTTTAAGTGAGTGTGAATGGATAGATGTTTATTAGTCTTTGACGCAAAAGCTACTGAACGGATTTTGATGAAATTTTGCAGACATATTGCTTATATATCAAAATAACATATAGGCTTTAGTTTAAAAAGATATTATGTAAATTGTGTAAGTGTGATGCAGACGAAGTTATCCGAGTTAGCTAGTTCTAGTGCTTTCAATATACGTACATATAAACGCAAAAGTTTGTGAGTGTCATTGGATGTTTGTTAATCTTTCACGCAAAAACTACTGAATAAATTTTAATGAAACTTTACGATAATGTAGCTTATACATCAGAATAACATATAGGCTAACTTCACGCAGGTGAAGACGCGTGCACAGCCAGTAAATAATTCTTAATTATGAACGTTGTTTAATGTCCCACTAACTTTTGTTACTTTATTTATTTCTACACTTATAACTATTTCTACAGGTCTTAACCTAAAACTATAGGGCCGTGTTTCCCAATTAGTGGTCCGCGTACCCCCAGGGGTACGTGAAGTTGCATCAAGGGGTACGTGCGGCTATCAGTAAAACAAATATACACACGATCGCAAACTTTCATGATGAGTAGTCATGCTCACTAAAATGTCCAGACATGTGGCGGCGTGGTCAATGGGCATTTATAATATTAGTGTGAACGAGTGATGGTCTGCTCTTATCACTACGACTGATTTAATCTTATTGCATGATTATATTTGACCCAAAAAATTAGTGCTTATTGGTAGTTTGTATTCACACGTTTCGACTTGTAAATGTAAACTAACAATGATTATTTAAAAGAGCAACACACAAGTTTCTTGCTCGTTCTTCTTGTGCTGAGACAGCTTACCGAACGAGTGGTAGATAAAAAACAAATTGTTATGACTATTCAAAAGTGCTTAAATTAAGTTTATTTGAATAAATGATTTTCTATTCTATTCTATTCTTTCACATTTATAATATAAGTGTGATTGCTGCAATAAGGGGTACGCAAGGTTTGAGGTCTTTTTTGAAGTGGTACACAGTAAAAACTAATTGGGAACCAATGCTGTACTACACTAGCTGTACTCGTGACTTCGTCCGCGTGGAATGTAACTCTATTTTTCTAAAATAAAAGTAGCCTACGGGTTTTGTGAACTGCTTATATCGAAATTCGATGAAATTAAATCCACAAACGTAATTATAACTATCTGCACCCATGACTTCGTCCGCGTGCAAATTATCTTTATTCTTCAAAAACAAAAGAATTTTTCTAAAATAAAAGTAGCCTAAATTACTCCTTATTACATCAACTAGCCAAAAAAACCCGTCAAAACCCGTTCAGCCATTTCAGAGATTAGCCGGAACAAACAGACAGACAGACAGACAAAAGTTGTAAAAAATGTTATTTTGGTGTATGTACCGTATTTGTATTCATATGCATGTAGTAAAAAACGGTTATTTCAATATTACAAACAGAGACTCCATTTTTATTTATATGTATAATTAACTCACCCTAACAACGGCAATCTCTTTAGCTGTAAGTTTCTTTGTACTCTTGGATTTGACCGTACTCGTCAAGGTGTCGTCATCTTCATCCCAGGAGAATACCGGCACTTCATTACATATCACAGTCCACAATTCTTCAGCATCTATTATTTATAAAGGAAGAAGTTCTTCATCATGGATACACTGGACGGGTGCCAGGTCCATCGTGTAGCAGAGAGGGAAACTCCGAGTTCCCGGGACTTGTGACCCAGGTGTAGGTTTAAGCGGCCCTTTCGCCGATATTAGTAATATTCTCTAAGTAATTTTTCTTATAGGGATTGGTTTGCTCTGATAACTATAACTGATTTATTTTGATACTCTAGTAATTTATATAATAATGTCACAGAATTTTGTGAAAAAAATCTTAAAAGTTACATCCTGAACAACATTTATGTAAAAAAGCAACATACAACTTTCTCGCTCATTCCTCTTGTGATAAGTCTGCGTTCAGAATGAGTGGAAAATAAAAAATGTAACTATTCAAAAGTGCTTATACTAAGTTTATTTGAATAAAGATTATTTCTATATTTACAAGCAAATCACAATATTACCAGTAATGTGGTAGGTCATGTCCATCGCCCCAGTTAGACAGTGCATGATGTTGAATTCCTTGAATAGCTCGTCCTCTAAGTAGTCGACGGTATCATCCGAATTCATATCAGGAGCAGCCAACTTGAGTAGCGCCTGTTAAATTTTGATTAGCAATTAAGCACTGCCGTGATAAGAATTGCTATGAGATATCTCTTGGTGTTTGTTTAAGAGATATTAAATTTATGTGATTTTATTTATTACATACTTAAAATTATTAGCATATAAAGCTTATAATGGCCTGGAAAGTATCCATTACGTTATCTAATGACTGTTATATCTAATAAAGTAAATACTAACCCTGTAAACGCGAAAAAATACGTAATAGTATGTAATATTATGTTATCTGTGGTAATAGTAACATAAATACCTATTATTTATAGAGATATACTTTGTACAAATTACTTTAAAGTGGTAACTCTGTATAGTATAATATACTGTATAGTTTAATCAAATTCAAATTCAAAAATCATTTATTCATGTAGGACATTTTGGCCGCTTATGAACGTCAAATTTTTACATTCATCAAAAATCGTTCAGTAATTTTTGCGTGAAAGAATAACAAACATCGATCCATCCATCGATTATCCATACTCTCAAACTTTCGCATTTATGATATTAGTAGCTAAGATATCATCTTACTAATATTATAAATGTGATATATATATATATATATTTATATACTACTCCGAAACGTATTCAGTAGGTCTGAGAATCAGCTACTCTCTATATTTTTATATTCCTAAGTGATAAAGGTTGTCCACCACAATTTATTTTTTTTACTTTTTGAACAATTTATTTATAACTAGCTACGCGCCTCGGCTTTGCACGGGTGTACATGTATTATATATATAAACCTTCCTCTTGAATCACTCTGTGAAGGATGGAGATCAAGATGACGAGCAAAAAGTAAAACGGCACCGTTGTAGTTGTAGAATATTTTTTGTATTAAATTGACTTATGTTATATAAAAACAATATAATATTTATAAAAATATAGACACTAAAAAAGGTATATAAAATAGTTTCCAACACACTCTATTTATTAAAAAATACCACTTCAAAATCCGTTGCGTACTTTTAAAGATTTAAGCATTCATAGGGACGGACAGACAGCGACATCGACTTTGTTTTATACTAACTAGTGATGTGGCATTAAAATACATACAACCCTAAATTTTCACTACCACCAACCACTATTTTTTAATAGCGATTTTAATTAATATGGCAAAACAACGTTTGCGGGATCAGCTGGTAACTTTATCATTTCATTAAGGTATTAAAAAGAACCCGAGTGTACTGTTATGATAAAATTACTTCCATAGTTATTGGTAATTTACGAGTGTACACAGTTTAAGAATTCCGCACGACCGCAAAACTCAATTTTGTTTAAGCCCCTTGGTAACGAGGAGGAAATCTTCAATTTATTTCACAATAAACAACAATTAGGCATCGTAATCCCTCTGTGTTTATGTTACTATAAAATTACACAATAGATTGGCAAATTGTATAAATAAAACTTGGTATCTCTAAACCATAGTATCTCTCGGTTCTTATCACTTTTTAAAGAGTTTCTGCATAGATAAATAACAGTGATTCCCATCCTTTTAGAACCATGTCCATGGCCCCACCTTGGCCTTTCTAAAATTCTCAGTCATTTTTCAGGAGTTTTGTGTAGATTCAATCGAAAAACGAAATTAATTTCTCCTCTAGAACAGTATTTCCCAATTATTTTAAGGCGTGGCCCACTTTGGTTTTTCTAAAATACTCAGTCACTGTCATTTTTAAGGAGTTTTGTGTAGATTTAAACGCAAAACAAAATCTCTTCTCTAAAACATCGTTTCCCATCCTTTTAATATAATACCATGCTCCACCTTGTCATTTTTAAGGAGTTTTGTGTATATTCAATAGAAAAATAAAATTAATTTCTTCTCTAAAACAGTGATTCCCAACCTATTTAGTCTCAACAATTTCTTCTCTAGAACAGTGTTTCCCATCCTTTTCAATACCATGCTCATATACATAATTTATAACATAGAAAATTGAATTATTCACTTAAGAAACTTGTTAATGAAACAGTAAGTAAATCTTCAAAACATATAATGAAAAAATGAAGTTCACATTCTATATTGTTTTGATAAAGAGTCCAATTTTCAAATTGTTCGTCTAAACAATTAAATTACTCTGTGGGGCATGGGCCCCATATTGGGAAACACTGGTCTAGAATGTTTATGTTAGGTACTATAAAAGTGTACAATAGATTGGCAAATTGTATAAATAAAACAGAATCTTTCATCTTCATCTTTATCTATCGCTTTTTAAAAAGCTTTGTGTAGATTCAATCGATAAAACAAATTATTTGATTTGAAAACAAAATCAATTCTTAAACGACTAGTTCGTTTAAGAAATTGTAATATAAAATTGACGATCTCGGTGGTATAGCGATTCAGTTTACTGCTTTACTTCCGGCGGGTTCGATTCCTCGCTCAGACAATGTATATTATATAATTAATAATATAAGCAGGATTGTTTGTCCGTCTGGGTGTTATAATATAATAATATAAGCTCAGGACAATTCACACAGCACCATCTAGACCCAAGTTATGCTAGCTAATGCTTGTGTTATGGGTACTAGACAACTGATACAAATATATGGTTTTTTTTTCGTAAATACATACATATTATACGTAGAAAACACCCAGACCGATACAAACAATCATACTCATAAATACAAATGTTTGTGCCGTGCGAGGAATCGAACCCGCGACCATCGATCGTAAAGCGGTGTGCTAGACCGCTAGACCACCGAGGTCGTCAACATGAATATTATATATACTATATTATGAATGGATTTCCAAAAAAATGTATCTACATTAGTTGTTTAGTACCCACAACACAAGCTCTGCTAAGTAAGGGACTAGTTGGCGCTATGTAAGTTGTCCTGAGATTATTTATTAAGAGATTATTCTTTGAAAAAAAAATGGGAGTAGATGGCCCTGTGTAAATTGTCCAGGGTTATAATTATTTATTACGTCTGGTGAATACCATATGCTTGTCCACCCATCACTGTAGTATCAAAAGAATGCTAGGGTTGTAACAACTTACCTTGCAAAGCAATAATGGCCATAAATGTACCACAGGTGAGGTGACAGTAGTGGGAGCTTGTTTCAACCCTGGCTTAGCTGTAGGGGTGTGGCTCAGTAGAGGGGAGAAAGGAAGTAGAGGGGAGTCAGTTGCATCCACGGGTACTTGATCACTGACCCAGACGCATCTCCACGCTCCGAGGTAGAAAAGACGAACGAGATAACAACCTGTAATTTTTTTTATTTACTAGAATTGATGGCCTCGGTGGTCTAGCGGTTTAGCACACGGCCTTACTTCCGATGGTAGCGGGTTCGATTCTTCGCACGGCACAAACAGTTGTATTCATTCAGAGTATGATTGTTTGTATCAGTCTGGGTGTTTTCAATGTTTAATATGTATGTATTTACGAAAAAAAATATCTATGTATATGTATCATACAATCAATAATACTCATGAATACAAATGTTTATGCTGTGCGCGGAATCGAACCCGGTGTTACATCGCTGGACCAGTGAGGCCGTCAAAAATGTATTTAAAAACGAATTATTTATATTACACAAACTATGTTTAGTCTGTGGCTGCAAGTCGCTATGTGGATTGTTCTACATTATTATTATTATTATTATATAATATTATTATATACTTATATACCTAAAAGTAATGAGAAGTAAAGCACTAACCATTTCTGGATAATCCAGGTCTATGCTGCGATCCACCGCCAGGTTTTGTACCTGGTGCGTAGATATGATACCTGCCCCTCCAACCTTCAGGTCCCACGTTGAAAACGAAGTTCTCCCATTGGTGTTCCACCTGGAATCGAGAAATCATATTTTTTTATTCTACCACTCATTAGGATCACATACTAGTCAGTCAGAACAAAGTACATATATATTTATTTATTTATTTATTTGCTTTGAATAGGTTACATTGTTCTTACAAATTAATTTGCAGTTCCATATTCAGCTGCATTTTGAGCATGCAAATTTAAATTCATGTTAATATAACTTGTTAAATGTTAACAACGAATGTCATAATTATTTATATTGTTAAATGTCCAAAATTAAGTAATAATAAGTATGTCCAAAATTAAAATTAAATGTAATAATAACAATTTATATAATTTATAGGAAATAATCCGTGTTTGAAGTTGAGCTTCTTGTATATAATGTTGCATATTCATGTATTGGCAATGATAAATAAACAAACATCCCACCTGAGGGGAGAAAGGGGATTGTTAGTAATGTTGACTGATGATTTTATTGCTAGCAATGTCAGTCACCGTGTCAGTTTGACCTTCGCGCGGTTGTCCCTCTAAACCATCGTGATAAATCCTTAGTGAATTTGTCACGATGGCCTAATTGACTTGACCTCATGCTCATCTTATCATGCTCCACTGGTGCCCCACCAGCGTGATCCGTTAGCGCAGGCGGGTATTCCATTCCATTATCATCCATTAAATAAAATCCCACCTGATAATGGTAGCCACCAGATGATAATCTGATAACGTGTACTTCACACACGTTACCGTTACCACTACTAACTATGATAAGACAGATGATAATCTGTTGGCCGTGGTATCTCTAATACGCTACCAATCCAGAATACCATATATTTTTATTGTTTCAATTCTGCACATGTTCATTCTATGTTAGTGCAAGAAAGCGTTATAAATACATATATAATTAAACTATTTTCGATTCGCTACCTTTTTATCTAAATATATATAACTCAAAGGTGACTGACATAGTGATCTATCAACGCACAGCCCAAACCACTAGACGGATCGGACTGAAATTTGGCATGCAGGTAGATGTTATGACGTAGGCATCCGCTAAGAAAGGATTTTGAATAATTATAGCCTCAAGGGGATAAAAGATGAAGGGATGAAATTTTATATGAAACTTTGCCAATTTTAAACCGATCGGGCTGAGACTTTGCATGCATAAAGTTACTATGACTTAGGCATTTCCTAAGAAAGGATTTTGATAAATTCAACACCTAAGGGGATAAAATAGGGGATGAAAGTTTGTATAAATATTCTTAGATTATCGACTGATTGAACTGAAATAAAAAATTGGAGCTACTATGATGAAAACGTTCGCTTAATTAGGATTTTGATAAATTCAACCCCCAAGGGGATAAAATAAGGGATGATGCAGGATGTAAATGTATTAGTTTGAACCTATCAGTACCTATTAGAACGAATAAATTAAGACGAACAAAACAATTTTTGCTCTTTAGGCTACTTTTATTTTAGAAAAATAAAGTTAAATTCCACGCGGACGAAGTTGCGGGAACAACTAGTTATTTATATGGGTTATATGGGTATTGTATAATAAAAATATGACTCATGAAGTTATTTGATAAATGTTTCATGACTTACCACAAACCCGTCCACTCTTTCCAATATAAAACACGCGGATAACACTCGTCTGCAGAATGAGGATCTGAGCAGAACTTGAGGATGACTCAGCTGAATATCCGCGATTGACATCTTCCCTCCATCATTGTCCTAAGAACAACAATTTACCTAACAAGCTCTAGCCAGACCTGATGCTATGTGGTCTTCGTCTATATACATGAACAGCATCATGGACATCACGTCATCATCATTACATAGTATAAAACAAAGTCGCTGTCGGTGTGTCAATTTAAAACTACGCAACGGATTTTGAAGCGGTTTTTTTTTTATTAAATCGTTTGATTCTAGAGCCTTTATACATATTATACATGTAGACCCGGGCGATGCCGGGGTGAGTAGCTAGTAATGTTATAAACGCGAAATTTTGTGAGTATGGATGGATGGATGTTACACGCAAAAATTACTGAACGGATTTTGATGAGACTTTTAAGTAATAACACTTAACAAACTTAAACATTAGAATAACATTAACAGCTAGTATTTTCATGTATTCATTGTATAAAAACATATTTTATTGTCGTGGAATGTAATACGTAATGAAGATAATATTTTAAGGACAGTTACATATGAATGTGGGTAGTTATAAGGGCAGAGGAAGGCCGAGAAAGAGATGGATAGACTGTGTGAAAGTTGATATGGTAAGAAAGGAAGTAAATAACGGGACGACTACGTACAGGGATGAATGGAAGAGAAAAACATATTACGCCGCCCCAAATGAATAGGATACGGAAGAAGCAGAAGATGCAAATGACTTTTTTTCCCTTTTCTCTTTCCATCTGCCATCAGCCTTATGGCTATAATCAGACATATTGTAATTTTCTTTCATTATTTGGTCAAGGTCACTATTTTACGTGGACGAAGTCGCGGGTACAGCTAGTATTAAATAGATGTAATTTATTATTAATTTGATGGAAATGATGATTTCATATGTGTGTTCATATCTTGTTTCATCTCTGGCGAAACCAAGTTCGGAAGGTAATGGTAGAAGCGGGACGTTAAGAAACCTAAATACGTTAAATTAAAGTCAAACCTCAAAGACCACAGTTTCCGCCCCCCATCTGTTCATCGCCAGGTCTTCAGCTCGCACCCAACTGTGAAGATACCGTCGCACAGACCTGGGGAGGGGCTGAGTTTGCTCATCCACCCAGATGTGGTCTGCTGGTGGCTTTACAGCGGTCTTGTTTAGAAGCATAGCAGCACGAAAAGCCGCTGGACCCTAGTCAGTATAGATTTGTTAAATAGCGTAATTTGTGTTACACAGCTAGTCAAAAGTATTCGCGTTTCCAGATGTCTCTAACTAACATTTTGCAGTCACGGCTATTAAAATTTTAAATTGTATTACAAACATTCAAAATATCTTTATTCATGTAGGTCTATTACAGACTCTTATGATATTTCAAATCTACTGTGAGTTCGGAATGATTTCGAGATGAGAAGAACTGACAAGAAAGTCAGCTCGTATTCTTTTCAAATTAATATTATACATGTTTACAATAATGCAGATTATTTTTTAAACTCAAACTTGGGAGAATAGAGCGACCATCAGCATATGCTATTGCAAACGCAAATAGTCCAATCATTGTTCACAACCCAAACAGACCAGTCCTCACAAGCAGCACCCGTTCACGAGTATGACTCTTTTATATTATTTAAAAGAGCAACTCGCAAGTTTCTTTCGCATTCTTCTTGTGATAGGACAGCTTTCCGAATGAGCGGTAGATTAAAAAATTGATGACTATTCAAAAGTCTATCAATGTAAGTTTATTTGAATAAATCATTTTCTATTCTATTCTATTTAGAATACCAAATATATATTTCGTATACGTGTATATAGACTGTTTATAAATGCATTAAAGAGCTAATGTAGTACATACCAGTCCCCAGAATTCCGATTGGAGCTCGTTATCTCGGAACTCTCTGAAGGGACATTCTGTTGGATCTATTTCGAAGACTAGCGCGCTTTTAGCTTGGTCCACTTTTTTAGACATTACCACGTTTTATTAAATGTACAATAGCACTAATTGGTAATTTATTATTGATCAATGCACAGAGTAAATTCACACTATAAATCACAGAGCATTTAACGCTTGAAGTCCGCACTAGCCTCATGAGAGTTTATCTACCTCATCTATGTAACATCAAATAGTTTTAAAATTGTAAAGGCAAAATCACACAAAAAAATGTTGTTTTCATTGACATGGACTTGCATATGAGAACAAAGCCTTCCAAATGTATCTATGCAAAATTTAATCTATGTAAACCATATTGTGTTGAAATCAAAAATATTTTGTTCTCAGTGTCGCGTGAATGGATTAAGATCAGAGTGGAT
The DNA here is from genome assembly GCF_030625045.1 of Achroia grisella. Lineage (NCBI taxonomy): Eukaryota > Metazoa > Arthropoda > Insecta > Lepidoptera > Pyralidae > Achroia > Achroia grisella. The sequence continues at coordinate 1,829,992 of NW_026713043.1, read as the reverse complement.
AAGTATTATGTCATTTTGACATGCATATTTTTTTTTTTGTTAATCTTGTGAGTAAAGGAAATTACATTGCAACCAACATATAATGTCAGTTTTTTTTTTAATGTAGATTATGTACCTACTTACTCATGAATTTCAATATGGTTAAGCTGTTTCAGATAATTGCGCACGCAAACAGACAGACATTCTAACTATCACCAAACATTTCTTTTTTTTGGAATTAGTTTTTACTGCTGTATTGTGTTTTTTTAATTAAAATTTAGTATTTGATTTATTGATATAGCTTATATAACTTCATATTTGCTCCATGTATAGATAGCGTAATATTTTATGTTTCAGTATATTTTGTAAAATAACTTATCTGCCAGATAATTTAAAGGAATAAGAAAATTGTAAATATAATAAATGTTGGAGCCAGTGGCCTCGAAAGAGGCAGCGCCTCAAATAAATGACCTCGGAGACGTGCGCGTGCACATGCTTCCGGAGATAGGTCGCCCTAACAACGAGATGGGGCCTGCCCTGCACCATCTACGTGCTAAGTGCTAACGCGACTCCGGCCATGGCGCTCCCTAATACACCGTGTGGTTTTTTAGTGGGTAAGAATAAACATAGAGGGGTGACGAGGGGCGTCACCCCTCTGACGGGGGGGACGGTCTTTTGAAAAATTTACCACAGGATAAAAAAAATATAATAAATGTAGATTTCGAATGATATCATTCGTTTAGTATTAGTCTATAGGAATATTTTGTACCTACCAAATTCCGCTAACTATGATCTTATTCGTAGAAACGCAATATGACTAAGTTTTCCTTTCCTTCAAATCTCCAGAAAGTAGCGAGTATTTCTTAGAGATTAGTCAACTCGAGTTAACTCGAGTTGAATTCTGCCAACTCGAGTTGGAAGAATTCAATTGGTAAATGAATGAATCAAGTGAGAACATGATTCTGTCATCGAACTGACAATGACATGAAATTTTCCGATCATTTCATATCATACAATTTTCACTCGTCACAAATATTTCAATATTGATTTGAGTTTGGTTGTTATAATTTTTTTTTCGCATATTCGTCCGATTATGTTATTAATAAAATGATTATGCATTCCATTAGTCCTTCCCGGCTATAAAGTGCCATTTCTACACGCCCCCTAAAGTTCGGTGAAGCTTTCAAGTCTAGCTACGCCCAAAAACATTAGAATTGTTGGAAAAAATAAAAATAACTTTTTATTCCAGGTAAATGAGTCAACTCGAGTTAACTCGAGGTACCTGAATTTTAACTCGATTTAACACGAGTCATGTTTATTACTAGTTAGCACATCTCTAATATTTCTCATGGATTTCCTCCATATACAGCATGGTGTACATATAAGGATTTAGGCTTGAAGCCTAATTAATGGTGATAATTATATAGTAATTACGAGGTAATGATGTTAGAATGATTTTCTTATATGTAGACATTATTTTGATGAGAAAATTGTAACTGTGACAAAAAATCTCATATGTAAAAATCTTGTAGCCGTTCTGAATACGAATATTATATCTGTAGTTTATTTAAATTATTATCGACATCATCCAAAGAATCGCGCAGCTAAAGTGGCGTTGGGCTGGTCAGGTATGCCGAAGCAAAGACAACAGATGGACATACAGATCCTTAATGTGGCGACCTAGGACGGGAAGCAGAAGCGTAGGCAGACCAACTGCCAGATGGTCTGATGATATCAGGAAGACGGCAGGACCGACGACTGAAGTGGAAAATTATGCAAGAGGCATACGTCCAGCAGTGGACAAATATATGCTGAAAGAAGAAAAAGAAAGATTTAAATTATTAATCGTTTCTTAACACGAATAATTTTATGGCAACTAAAAGTATTTACCTCTCTCGACGTTTCGACTAGGTTGCACTAGCCGTGGTCACGAGCTGACTGGAGTAACAGCGATGTCAATGTAGATAGGTGACAGCAGTTTTTTCATCTACCGTCACAAGATTGTTCAACGAAAGTTCGCGACACACAGCACTCACGGTATCCGTACACTTATCGACTGTTGATGTTACAGAACTTTGCTTGAATTTATTTATGATAATTTTAGGCCATCCTCTCTGTTGAAATTGGGATGTTTTTTAATTTCAATCGCCTTCCGGACCATTTGTGGGTAATAGTGGCGATCAGTAGACCCGGTTAATAATTTAAATAATGTATATTAACCCATTCCTTCCCGCTGGCCTATTTTTAGGACACTACATTTAATTTTTTTTTCAACAAACTATGTATTTATACTATAGCTACTAATAAAATTTGTATTTTAAAATTATTTTTGTATTAAAATATGTTTTTTGGTAGTAATACATATTTACGTCATTTTAATACATATTATAACTTTTTTTTTAATGTATTAAGACCTTAATCCTATTAAATCGATGCTTGGGAAGTAATGGGTTAAACACGAAAGTTTGAAAATAACTATATCTGTAGTTGTTTTTATTTCCTCGACGGCTCCGGTGGTCTAGCGGTTTAGCTCACCGCTTTACCTCCGATGGTCGCAGGTTTGATTCATCGCACGGTACAAATATTTGTATTCATGAGTATAATTGATTGTATCGGTCTGGGTGTTTTCTATGTATATTATGTATGTAAATATAATGTATTTACATCAGTTGTCTAGTCACTTGGGACTAGATGGCACTGTGTGAATTGTCCAGGGATATTTTCTTTTTATTATTATTGATATAAAAACATATTTTGTTCTAGAAACAGATGCTTATTTTCTTGTATTTTAAGTACAATTTTAATTTAATTTAATATTACTAACTGATACGTAGAAAATATTAAATAATTATCATTAGGTATAATTATTTGTAAACATGAAACGAACTCTACTTCCTGCATGCATATTACAACAAACAATATAATATATATGTAATACCTATATTTAAGCAACATAATAATATATCTATCAATATATAATCACGATATTTTAATAAAAAAAAACACATCTATTAATTTTCATGCCAGTTCTTCTTAACTGAAGCAACCATTTAAAATAGTAAAAACGACTAAATGGTAAGGTTAAAATAGTTATAAAAAATTACGTACATAACTGTACATATATACATATATGTATGATAATTGCTATGTGAATGATTGCTTTAAACTTCGGTTCTGATTTCAATATACACTAGCAGTTTCCCACGACTTTGTCTGCATTTCTAAAAAAAAAAGAAAGATATCATTCTGTATATATATATATATACTTCTAGATATAAACATATAAATAAAATGAAAGTGTCTATTTGTAATTTTAAGTTAATAGTTTATCACTAAATGAATATAAAAGTATACAAAGTACATATATAAAAAAAAGAAATATATTATTTTATTTGTCTGTATGTCTATTTTTGGTAATTTCTAAAACGGCTACACAGGTTCCGACGGGACTTTCACTCGCATATAGCTAACGTTATGAGGAGTAGGCTATTATTATTTTGAAATTTATTTTACTTAAACAAAGTTATGTTGAAATATAGTTGCTATCTATTTAATTTCATTCCATGCGAACGAGTTCGGGCGTTACAACTAGTATCATCATCATCATCTGCTTCTTCCTTATCCCATTTATTTGGGGTCGGCGTAATATGTTTTTCTCTTCCATTCATCCCTGTTCGTAGTCATCGCGTTATTTACTTCCGTTACAACTAGTATACTATATAAACATGCAATTATTATGAAAAGAAATTTCACTCGAACTCTAAAAAAAAGTATTGTAGCAATTTGTCGTTATAATTCGCGATTATATAATATAATTATGCAATAACATAAAACACGATTATGTCTTTTATTAGTCAACTTTGGTAAGTACGAGTAGAAAATGTTCTTAATGGACATATTAGGATCGACTCACATTGAAACAGAATCGAAGCGAAGCACCGCGTAATGTTTTTAGATTTTAACATTTTTCAATTATATTGTGCCTTCCATTAATAATTGAATTAAAGAAATTATGCCCGCGAAGAAGCTGCGCCCGCATGAAATTTATAGCCTATATGTTATTTTGATATGTAAGCTATATACTGTAAAGTTTCATCAAAATCCGTTCAGTAGTTTTTGCGTGAAAGAGCAACAAACATCTATCCATACTCACAAACTTTCGCGTTTATAAGATTAATAAATTTTCTAATGCAAATATTAGGACTGATGTCGATTATCACTAAGAATTGAACAGTTTTATATAATACAAATTTGTACTCTTTTTAATGGAGATAGAGGTCAAATTTATTTACCTAATGAACTTGATGGCCTCGGATATCTAGAGGTCTCAACACTATACCTTACTTCCGATTGTCGTAATTGCGATCCACATACAATACAAATCTTTGTATTCATGAGCATATCTGTATGTAAAGTTTTCGATGTTTTTCAACATACTTATTTACAATATTGTGTATTTATTTACAAAAACACATACATTCAAATATTTTTATCAACTGTCTAATATCGATAGTGTAATCTCTACTTATTTTGGGACTAATAGAGGTAAATTATTTCGGTTTAATTATTTTACCTAATATAATTAAACAATAAAATACGATGCTTCGCTTCGCTTCGACCATGCGTCAATATGCGACGAGCCTTAATTGAGCGCCATAGATAAAATTGAAAGGTGTCAGAGTCAAAGTGCATAAATTACGTAGCTTTAATGTACTTCCCTTCTTTCTGGTCGACATAATGAGTTTTTACGTCAAATTTTATATATATCGAGGAATGAAATAATAGGAATAGGAAATCGCCTTTAAGTTTAATGTGGTAAAGTTCATTTCATAATTTTAATATTTTGAGTTAGTACATTTTGTTATCGTGCGTCCTAATAGCTCCCGATATAGTCGACGTAAGATTGCAGTGGATGTAAACAACATGGATGTAATCTGTCTACCAGCTTTATTTAACTTTTTCTAAGTCTAATTTGATTTGTTATTGTTTTTTTTTGGTGGATGATAATGGAATGGTGCACCCGCCTGCGCTAACGGTTTACGCTGACGGGGCACCAGTGGAGGATGATAAGATGAACATGAGGTCAGGTCAGTTAGCCCATCGTGACAAATTCACCAGGAATTTAACACGATGGTTTCCAGGGGGAACCGCGTGGAGGTCGACCTGACATGGTACATTGCTAGCAATGGGGTCATTAATCCCCCTTCCCCCCGATTTGTTATTGTTAGGTATGTTACTAGGGGCTATATTTATATACAGCTTTGTTGTGTATAGGTATTTTATTACAATAAAAGTAATTTGCAAACATAAATAGTATAAAATAATTAATAATGAAGAGCACAACAGTTAATCAGTATGTCTGTAGAAGAAGCCATTTTGTAGTTTATTTTCCCGCGCAAACATAATGCACCACAGATTCACAATGTTGCACGGCGCGCAGCCGCAGTAGGATGACGAGCACGTTATAGCTGTATGCGATGTTAACACTAGCATGAGAATCTATTTAAACATTATCTAAGATTAAATATAATTGTTATTGATGTATCTATCATCGCAGAGTAAGTCAGAAATTTTAACACAAACTTTCCAAGTCGCTATAGGTAAAAATAAAATTTAAAATGTCTGGTAATTCACTATTAGGTCAGGACGTTTTTTTATGTAATCAGGTGATGGTAAGTGGTAACTGTATCGTCTATATACATGAAATTTAAAGTGTCTGGTAATTCACCATAAGGCCAGGACGTTTTTTTATGTGATTAAAATGGTAATCAGGTGATGGTAAGTGGTAACTGTATCGACTATATACATGAACTGGTCTACGGGCATCACGTTATCATGTGACACCCGTGATTCCTCATCTGTTGCCATTCGAGAGGACTAAGATGTCATGCTGGTTGTTCAGTGATTTAACTGTTTTATCTCACGCTTCAGTCGACATATGTAAGCAGCTTGATAGCTGAAATTAGTGAGACATAACTACAAATGCAGACGACTTTGTCCAAGTCAGAGACAATCATTATCATTACTTAGTATAAAATAAAGTCGCTGTCGCTGTCTGTCCGTCTCTATGTATACTTTATCTTTAAAACTACGCAACGAATTGAAGCGGTTTTTTTTAACAGAAGGGTGATTCAAGAGGAAGATTTATATATACTATATATAATTTATCCCCTTAGGGGTGGAATTTATCAAAATTATTGGTCAAATGGTTTAGCACAACGCTTTATTCTTAACTAGATTGCCCGCGGCTTTGCTCGCGTCAATTTATCCCCTTAAGGGTAATTTATCAAAATCCTTTCTTAGATTTATAGTAGCTTTATGCAAAGTCTCAGCCCAATCGGTTTAAAATTGATAAAGTTTCATATAAACTTTCATCCCTATTTTATCCCCTTGGAGGTAGAATTAATCAAAATCCTTTCTTAGCGAGTGCCTACATCCTAACATCTACCTGCATGCCAAATTTCAGCACGATCCGTCCAGTGGTTTAGGCTATACGTTGATTGATCACTATGTCAGTCACCTTTGAGTTATATATATTTAGTTACTTGTACACCCATGCGAAACCGGGGCGAGTAGTATACTCCTCCGAAACGGCTCTACCGCTTTTTATTAAATTTTATATGAAATTCCGAAGGTCAGAGATTCGGCTACTATTTTTTATATCCCTGATTGATAAGTGTTGTCGACCGCTAACATTGTTCTTTTTATAACAATTTTATTTATTTTGATTTCTATAATGTGGCATTTAAAAATACATACTACCCTAAATTTTCTACCGTCAACCCCTATTATTTAATAACAATTTTAATTTATATGAAAAACAACAGTTGCGGAGTCAGCTAGTGCTAATATAATAAATACAGTAAAGTAATAATGAGTGGGCGTTCAGATATTTTTTTTCAATTTGTCTTCAATAGGTTCATAATAAGAGAGGGGCGCTTTTGTCAACGTCTTGAGATGCTGACTGGCGGATAAAATTCAATAGGTCCTTGTACTGAGATATAAAATTGCCCTCTAAGCTTCCCTGCCTAATGGAGCGAGTCTAAATTCTATACTAAAAATAATAACATCCACATGACTTAGACCAGACATATAGATAAAGTCGCTTCAAACCAATGGCTTAAGAATGGCAATTTATTTCCAGAAACCGAAGGATTCCTAATAGCTATACAAGATCAAGTAATAGAGAACAAAAATTATAGAATGTTTATAATCAAAGACCCAACGATAGCCAATGATAAATGCCGCTAATGTCACATACGACACATAGCAGGAGCATGCACAACCCTGACTATACACACAGCACCAACATAACCAGTACCAGATAACCAACGTTATTCAACAAAATTTAGCACATAAATACAAAATACTAAAACGTATTCACAAATATATACATAAACTGCAAATTAATACTGTTTATAAAAATGTTAGAAAATGCATCGCATAAACTACATATATTACGATAAGACTATACATACTAATAAGACTATTCATTACAATAGACCAGACGTACTACAAGATAAAGTAAATAAAAAAACTTACCTGATAGACATTGCAGTTCCTAATACCCACAATCTCTTCCACTTCCTAATACATATTTATTATTGGTAACATTTAGATTAGAATATACTTTATTTGCAACATACAGTAAAGAAGAAGCACAAACAATATAACAAAGGACACATGTATAGTTACAATAAGGCGGCCTTATTGCTGAAAGCAATCTTTTCAGGGCAACCTTAGGGAAAATTTACCAGGTCAGCTAGCTATTATATATTCTCTTTTCTGTACTCTTTTAAAAAAAAACTACAGAATTTAATACCTATGTTATAAAATTCATTCAGTTGATATATATGTATTTTTTTATTCAACAAACTCGGAGTCAGGTAGCTCGCCCCCGGGATTACACGGGTTTTTCTGCACAAAGCCGGTACAGACTGTCAGTGGAACCAGCTTTTTATATCCACTGTATTGAGAATACAAAATTTCCGCAATCGTTTTTTATACAGGTACGTGAGTAATCTGAAAAGTATCCAACCTATCGATAAAGCAAAAACTTTTCTTAAATTTTTTATTTTCTTTCATTTCCATGTGATTTTACATACTTCTCTTAACAATGCTTCCATCTCTCTAACACGTCCAAATATAATAATAATAATCTCAGGACAATTCATACAGTGCCATCTAGACCCAAGTTAGGTTAGTATAACTGTACAAATACATAGATATATTTTTTTTTCGTAAATACATATTATATGTAGAAAACACCCAGATCGATACAAACAATCATACTCATGAATACAAATGTTTGTACCGTGCGAGGAATCGAATCCACGACCATCGGATAGTAAAGTGGTGTGCTAAATTACTAGACCACCGAGGCTGCCAAATGTGGCAAACAATCATACGTCCCATCTGATGGTAAACGGTTATCGTAGGCTATGGACGCCTGAAACACCAGGGTTGTCACATGCGTGTTGTCGACCCTTAAGAAACCTTAATATACCCTTCTTGAAAAACCACATGCAGTAGTCTCTCGAGAAAACCTCGGCAGGTAATTCATTCCAAAAATAATTTGATTTGACTTGATTGATGTGAAGGTATATTATACATTTGTCCAGTGGGCGAATGTAGTCAGAATTTATTACAGGAAGTGCTGCAGTCAGTGACCGGTTCTCCGTGAAAGCCTGAGGCAAGGTTCGATTGCGAAATGCTGCATCGTAGACCTACACTTAGGAGTGGATACAACAAGTGATGAATGAATGAATGAAAAACTTTATTGTTCCTCTCACAGAAAGAAATAATAATTATATAAATTACGTACGTCGAATATAAAAAAATAACATAATTACAATATAGACCAACCACCAATCACTGTATTCGCACAATCAGAAAATTTTTACTTCATATCCCGGCTCATTTGTCCGGTTTTGTCCACTATTAGAGAGAGCAACACACAAGTTTCTTGCTTGTTCTTCTTGTGATGAGACAGCTTTCCGAATGAGCGGTAGATTAAAAAAAAATGTTATGACTATTCAAAAGTGCTTCAATGTAAGTTTATTTGAATAAATGATTTTCTATTCTATTCTATTCTATTCTTTCGCCATTCAGGCAATCAAACTTTGGAATGACTTACCTCTTGATATCAAAACTGCTACGAATATTATCTGAATTTATAACTTTCTCTCTTCTCTGAGTTCTCTTCTTTTTCCATTTAACTCTCTTTAGTTCTGTGACTGTCAGACTATTTGGTATATATTTAAGTTTATTGCATATATATGTATATATAGGTATCATATTTGTATATGTACTGTACTATATATTATATTGTGTGCATTAAAGTTAAATAAATAAATATAGACGTAATAATGGCGGCCTTATCGCTGAATAGCGATTACTTCCAGGCAACCTTAGGATGGAGAGGAGTGATTAGATTGTGGTCAAGGCATAACAACTAGTTATTGGAAGTGTTGTTAAATAAGTGATAAGTGATCATGATGCCCAAAACATCTATAGATAGTAAGTGATATTAACTTTATTTATTTACTACCCACCCCGGCTCCGCACGAGTATACATGTATTATACATATAAACCTTCCTCTTGAATCACTCTCCGCTTCAAAATCCATTGCGTAGTTTTAAACATTTAAGCATACATAGGGACGGACAGACAGCGACAGCTACTTTCTTTTATACTATGTAATGAACCTTTGCATTCCTTATTATTACAAGAAGCAGTTTTTTCACTTACTTTTTGGTACTGATTTACCTTCAATTATGAAAAGTTTGAAGGAAAGAAAGGGATTACAAAAAAAGGAAAAATAGAAGTATTTGTTAAAAAAAATAGAGGAAAAATAGAGTTATTTGAGTAGTAAAATAAATCAGCCATTATAAATTAGTAAAAATAAATGAATAAACTGCTTTTTGGTAGCTACCAAAATGTAGTTATATGATAATAATTATTTAATTTAACTAACTTATAGTAAGATACGGTAGTTATAGAATAATAATTATTATTTGATTTAATATCTATAATATTAATAACATTACGCTACTACCAGTAGAAGCGGAGCTGCAATGTAAAATTGCAAATGGTGCGAAAATGAAACGCAGACGAAGTTGCACGGGTCAGCTAGTAATGTATATAAAAGAAGTAGCCATAATAATAACTCTGATAAGTTTAAACTAGATGGCGCTGTGTGTACTATCATGGGTTATTATCACTATATATAAACAAAGTCGCTGTCGCTGTCAGTTCATCCTAAGTATGCTTAAATCTTTAAAACTACGCAACGGATTTTGAAGCGGTTTATTTTAATAGATAGAGTGATTCAAGAGGAAAGTTTATATGTATAATACATGTACATCCGTGCGAAGCCGGGGGGGCTAGTTATTATGTAAAAGACCTAAAAGATTCTTAAGAGGCCACATGTATGCTCTTGAGGCACTAGCCAGACCTGTACCTAATAAGATTGATACGAGTACCCTTTGTTATCTGCGCCACAAGGTCACGTTTCTTGTCTGAGAACTGGTGTACTTCCGCATGGATAACTTGACGTGTCCTTACATTATATCTGGGCATGCGTGTTTTAAAACAATTCGTTATGAGCTTTCTATCATTTGATACTCCCAGCTCTCTAACATGTACAAATCTATACATATAAATAAAATTGGAGTGTCTGTTTGTAATATTGAAATAACTGTTTTTTGCTACATGCATATGAATATACGGTACATATACCAAAGTAACATTTTTTACAATTTTTGTCTATCTGTCTGTTTGTTTCGGCTAATCTCTGAAATGGCTGGACCGATTTTGACGGGATATTTTTAGGCAGGCAGGTAGTTGATGTAATAAGGAGTAACTTAGGCTACTTATATTTACACGCGGACGAAGTCGCGGCAACAGCTAGTATAATAATAAGAATCTCAGCACAAATTACATTGCGCCATCTAGACCCAAGTTGAGCTAGCTAAAGCTTGTGTTATGGGTACTAGATTGATACAAATACATAGATATTTTTTTCTCGTGAATACATACCTATTACACATAGAAAATACCTAGACCGATACAAATAATCATACTGAATACAAATGTATGTGCCGTGCAAGGAATCGAACCTGCGACCATCGGAAGTAAGGCGGTGTGCTAAACCGCTAGACCACCGAGGCCGTCAAAATATAATGAGAAATAAACATAACAGTACAGAAACAAATTATATATAACTAGTAGATCCGGCCACGCGTTGCTGTGGCTAAGGTTCTTGAATAAAATAATATTGCGACTACAAATTGAGATGTAAGCTATCCTATCTTTCAAGTTGGATCAAATTGCACACAATGTGCAAATCAAATTTGCAATCGGTTCAGTAGTTTAGGTGTCCATCGCGGACAAACAACGTGACGCGTAATTTTCATATATAACTAGCTACTCGTCCCGGCTTTGCACGGGTGTACATGTATTATACATATAAACCTTCCTCTAGAATCACTCTATCCATTAAAAGAAACCGCTTCAAAATCCGTTGCGTAGTTTTAAAGATTTAAGCATATATAGGGACAGAAAGCAACAGTGACTTTATTTTATACTTTACTAGCTACTCGCCCCAGTTTCGCATGGATGTACATGTATTATATATATAAACCTTCCTCTTGAATCACTCTATCTATTAAAAAAAAACCGCTTCAAAATCCGTTGCGTAGGTTTAAAGTTTTAAGCATATATAAGGACGGACAGACAGCGACAGCGACTTTATTTTATACTACGTAATGAAGATACATATAAATCTTAAGATGAAGGCGTCATTACAAGATCTCTCTGAGAAGAAGGCTATCCACAAAGTGAGCACGCAATCTTATATCAAAATGTTAGTCATTGACAAAATGTCATAGTGAACCAAATGTTTTTTTAATGCGCCAACAAGCACGCTAACATTCTCAAGGCAAACCACAATATATCGAGCGGTTGAGGATTACATGAGATTTAAATACATTCGACTTAAAACTGAGAAATTCGATTTAAAACTGTGAATTATATAAATCTTACACTACTACTAATAGTGTAAGATTTATATAATTGTATATGCATATTTTTTTTATCTATGATAATGGAATGGAGCACCCGCCTGCGCTAACGGTTTACGCTGGCGGGGCATCAGTGTAGGATGATAAGATGCGCATGAGGTCAGTTCAGTTAGCCCATCGTGATAAACTCACCAAGAATTTATCACGATGGTTTCCAGGGGGAACCACGGGGAGGTCGACCTGACATGGTACATTGCTAGCAATGTGAGTTCATCATCAGCCCACTGCAGTCCACTGCTGGACATAAGTCTCTCTCAAGACATGCGACTGGGCACGATCATCTGCCCTTCTTTCCAATCTTTACCCGCAACCCTACGTATGTCGTTACTCCACCTTCCTGCGGGGCGTCCTACAGTACGTTTGCCAATTCGCGGTCTCCACTCTACAACACGCCTACTCCAGCGAGCATCGGTTCTACGACAGATATGACCAGCCCACTGCCACTTCAACTTGCAAATACGAAGAGCTATGTCGGTGACCCTAGTTCTCTGGCGAATTACTTCGTTACGGATTTGATCCCTCAGAGAAACTCCAAGCATAGCCCTTTCCATAGCTCGTTGAGCGACTTTGAGTTGGTGGACCAGTCGTATCGTCAGTGTCCACGTTTCGGCACCGTATGTCATAACGGGTAGGACGCACTGGTTATAAACCTTGGTCTTAAGGCTTTGTGGTAGCGACGACGAGAAGACTTGACGAAGTTTCCCAAATGCAGCCCAGCCTAGCTGTATACGTCTCTTGGCCTCCCTCTCAAAGTTGTTTTTACCTAGTTGGAGCGTTTGCCCTAGATAAATATACTCCTGAACAACTTCGAGAGGAACTCCATTTATGGCAACCGGTTCCGGACGAATGCGATCATTGAACATGATCTTGGTTTTGTCCAAATTCATCCGAAGACCGATGCGTTGAGACGACTCAGCCAGGCCATTCAGCATCTGCTGTAAGTCCTGCAACGATTCAGCCATGATGACAATGTCGTCAGCAAATCGTAAGTGAGAGATGTTCTCGCCGTTAACATTAATGCCGTAATTTTTCCAGTCCAGCATTCTAAACATATCCTCCAACGCAGTTGTAAACAACTTCGGGGATATGACATCCCCCTGTCTTACACCACGTTTCAGGTGGATATGCTTAGTCTGCTGGTTTTGTACTTGGACGGTCATTGTTGCAGCGTTATAGAGACATCTCAGCACTTCGATGTATCGCCAGTCGACTTGGCATCGCTGCAGAGACTCCAGAACAGACCAGGTCTCGATAGAGACAAAGGCCTTCTCATAGTCAACAAAGGCTAGACACAGAGGTTGATTATACTCTTCGGTTTTCTGTATAATCTGCCTAACTGTGTGAATGTGATCTATGGTGCCATAACCACTTCGAAACCCGGCCTGTTCCGGGGGTTGAAACTCGTCAAGCCTTCGCGCAAGTCGATTCGTGATGACTCTCGAAAACAGCTTGTATATATGGCTTAGCAATGAGATGGGCCGATAGTTCTTGAGTAGGGTTTTGTCTCCTTTTTGAAGAACAAAATAACAGTGGCCCTACTCCATGCCTGTGGAGTTCTCCCAGTGAAGAGAACCGAGTTGAAGAGTTCCTGAAGTACTGCAAGTACAGGAGTACCTCCAGCCTTCAGGAGCTCAGTGGTTATTCCATCTTCACCTGGGGCTTTTCCATTTTTGAGCTGTTTAAGAGCCATCACGATCTCGTCACGACTAATTTCGGGCATCTCCTCAGTGTAATGGCGAGTCAGAGGAGCCCTGGGATCTCCTGCAAGTGATTCAGGCCGACATACGTGTGAGGCGTACAGTTCGCCGAAGAAGTCCTCGACTTCCGAGAGAATCTCTGGCTTAGAAGCGGTAACAGTACCTGTCGCTGTGGTTACCTTTGACAAGTGGCGTCTTTCTACTTGTTGGACGAACACTTTTGATCCCCGATTCTGCTCAATAGCTTTTTCAATGTAAAGTGTATTCGATGATCGGAGATCACGTCGTACCAACTTCGAAATTTTCTTATTTAGTGCCCGGTGCTCTGGCGAAGTAAGCGATAAGGACTTATCGCGTCGGTCTTGAATAAGCTGCAGAGTCTCTCCCGAAAGTCCAGTCCTTTTGCATGTATGCCTCTTCTCGCAATATTTCGTGCCTTCATCCTTGAGGACATCTATTATAGTGTCGAGTTTTTGGTCAATAGCGTCTGTGGTTTCCAAAACAGCAAACCGATTTTCCAGTTGTAATTGGAATGCTTCAGAACCAACGATGGTTTGGAGCATATTCGGCCGGAGTGTTGACTTCATCAGACGTAGTCTTTCCAGCTTCAAATTAATATTCAGAGAGCCTCGTACTAATCTGTGATCGCTTCCGGTTTTAAACCTACTGATCACAGAGACATCTCTGAATATGCGCTTCTTGTCCGTCATAATGAAGTCTATCTCATTTTTTGTCATAGAATCAGGGCTCTGCCAAGTCCACTTTCGTTGAGGCTGTTTCTTGAAGAAAGTATTCATCAAGTACAACCCCTCTTTCTCCAGAAAGTTGACGAGCATTTGCCCCCTATGATTTATATACCAAAACCATGTGGTCCTACAGCTAACGATTCGCTGGTTCGGATTCCCACTTTAGCATTAAAATCCCCCATGACAACATTGTAGAATGCCTTTGAGGTGTTATGTAGGGCCTTAGATATGTCTTCATACATACTTTCTACTTCCTCGTCCGAGTGTGCCGATGTCGGTACGTAAACTTGTACAACTTTAAGGCTATACCTCTCAGTTAGCTTTAATACAAGATACGCAACCCTATTCGACACACTGGAGATTTCTACAACATTGCCTACTAGGGTCTTATGGACCAAAAACCCGACACCGCCTTGGGAAGGTTGTTCTCCCTCTCTAAAATACATAAGATGGCCGGATTCCAGAGTCATGGTGTCCTCCCCTCTCTTCGGACTTCGCAAAGACCTAGGATATGCCATCTTATGTATTTCAGTTCTTCTTCCAGTTGCGCAAGGTGTTCGTCCAGTCGCAGTGTGCGTCCATTATACGTAGCCAGGGTCAGTGGGTGTTGGCGGCCTACCGTAGCCCGGGGATTCTTAGCACCCCTTGCTCTGCCGTTACCATGACCGCCGCCTTGGCCATATAGCAGAGCGGCCGGGAACTAGGGGCCGTGGTTGTGTTGGACTTGTCATGGGAGGAATATGCCTATAATCGCCACGCTGGGCATGCGGGTTGGCGATCGCAGTACACAGTTTCTCGAACCGATGACGCTGCTGCCCATCATCAGTCTATGGAATTTGAAAACTGTGTGTGGATAGAATGGTTATACCGCCATTTATCGGTCGTCAGAGCCTCGTCCGTTGTTTAGCAGGATGTGCCGCGAGCAGGTGAGGTTGACTTAGAGCACTGGGTTGGTGTTTGGGCTCCCATTACATCCCTGCAGCAATGTGAGTTACTAGTTTCCATTGCTAACAATCTCCTTTCCCCGATGTATATGCATATTGGTAAATGTAACTGGCTCCTAATAAAGATAGGTGACACTGCATGTTGTCAACTCACCCGGCCGGCCAGCGGTGGTTCTGGGCCAGACGGATAAGGTCTGCCTCGGTGCCACTGTTAGGCAAATTGTAACATCTCGGCTGGAGTTGTACAAAAGTGGAAATTAAATAAATATAATAATATTAAAGTAAATTAAAAAAGGCACGGACGAAAATGACTATGGAAAATTGTATTTAAAAATAAAAAAAAATACATTCGACTTGTCAATGGATTGAAATTTTTTTTATAAAAAAATTTATTATACTAATTATATCTCGGGACAATTCATAGAGCGCCATCTAGTCAAGCAAAACGGCTCTTGTGTTATAGGTACTAGAATAGAATAGAATAGAAAATCATTTATTCAAATAAACTTAATTTAAGAATAGTCAATATTTTTTTTTTAAATCTACAGCTCATTCGGGAAGCTGTCTCATCATAAGAAGAAACTTGTGTGTTGCTCTTTTAAACAATCCTTGTAAGTTCACATTTTACAAACAAACTACCAACCAGCACTAATTTATTTAGGCTCAAATATAAAAACACAATAAGATTAAATCAGTCGTAGTGATAGGAGCAGACTAGTCCCAACAACAATAGACAACTGATATAACTATACAGCCTCGGTGATCTAGTGGATCAGCACACCGCTTTACTATCCGATGGTCGTGGGTTCGATTCCTCGCACGGTACAAACATTTGTATTCATGAGTATGATTGTTTGTATCGGTCTGGGTGTTTTCTATGTATTTATTTACAAAAAAAATGTATCCATATATTTATATCAGTTGACTAGTACCTATAACACAAGCTCTGCTTAGCTTGGGACTAGATGGCGCTGTGTGAATTGTCCTGTGATATTTTTATTATTATATTATATATAAATACTTTTTTGTAATAATAATCAGCGCCATTTAGTCCCAAGTTAAGCAAAGCTTGTGTTATAGGTACTAGACAACTGATATAAATATATTTTTACATTTTTGTATAGTTTATTATTATTTATATTAAGTTAATAATTAGTTAATTATTTTTTTAATATAATATATTTATATTAAAAAATTATTACATACACATATGTAATAATTTTTTACTGATTAACTATATATAATATTATTATGCATAATTAAAAAAATTATGAGCATTCTGTAATCGAGCATATAAATTGTATAATTAATATAATAATAATACTCTTTATTGTGCATAAAAATAAAAAAAAAATATTTACATAAAATAACTTAATATAAAAGTACGCTAACATAAGGCAGCCTTATAACATAAATTATCTTTTACAAACAACCTGGATACATAGATAACACTCAGACCAATACAAGCAGTCATACTCAAGAATTAAACATGTTTATATAGTGCGAGGAATCAAACCCTTGACCATTGGAAGTAAGTTGGTATGCTAATCCGCCAGATAACCGACGATGTCTATGATGATCAAGTATATATTGATTAGTATATTTATATTATGTAGTCGGCAATTACCATTTACCATCAGGCGGGACGTAAGTAAGTAACATAAGGTTTACCATTTAATTTTTTTTAATTTTTACCGTTTCAGAAGTCAAATTTATCAGGTAACAGAGCCATGCGACATCTATGACGTTCGACAATATCTTTATTATACAGTCCGCAGTTACCGCTCACCATCAGGCGGGCCGTAAGCCTATTTACCATTCCATTTTTTCTATTTTTTCGTTTCAGAAGCCAAATTCGTCACGTAACAGAGTCATGCGACTGCGACAGTTACCGATAACCATCAGGCGGGCCGTAAGCCTATTTGTCATTCCATTTTTTTTACTTTATAAACCAAATCCATCACGTAACAGAACCATGCATTTCAGTTGCACTACAATTATTGTCTCAATGCATTGCAAACTTTATATTAAGGCCAGTTGCAAAACGCTCAGTGAAAGTAGTTCTAGCAGCCAGTTACCTAGATCCCTTTCCCCCCTCGCGGTGTTACACAACAGCGGTGTTGTAGAAGGAGCCGTATGGTATAACAGGGGTCTGGTTGTTATGGCTATTGGTCGGCTCGGATAGCTTTGTGAAGACTTGTTCTGCAAATGTTACAATAGTTGATAAATGATACGGTAATCTCGTCTGTAATGGTTTCGAATGTGTTTTAGGGCGATGTTACAGCAGTGAGAGTTCGTGTAACCATTATAATTAAGCATACGACCCGCCTTATGGTAGTAACCTCTTAAGTATAATAATTCACACAGCGCCATCCAGTCCTAAGCTGTAGATAGAGTGAGTCGAGAGTAACGTTTATGTATATAATATATGCGTGTTACATATTACTAACTACTCGCCCCGGCTTCTCCTGGGTGTACATGTATTATAAATATAAACCTTCCTCTTCTATTAAAAAAAACCGCTTCCTAATCCGTTGCGTAGTTTTAAAGATTTAAGCATATATAGTGACGGACAGACAGCGACAGCGACGAAAAATCTATTAGGAATAAAATGAGGTAAGTTCTTTACGTATATAATATTGTGAATGTTCGAAAAGTGAATTTCTGATTAGGAAAGATCTGTTTTAGGTTTTTCTTGGAGAGTATTTTTTTTTTTCGGACTACTCTAATGCTGTTGGCCGTAGCTGGCCTTTACAGCTTCACCGGACGATAGGGGGCGAGTGCAGATGGCACTCCAAACCCGCGGAAGAACTTATGGAGCGGTTGAAGGCCAACTCCTGCCTGACGGATACGACATTAGTCTGAGGGCACCACTAGGGGTTCAGAACCTCGGCTCAGGCCATCGTAATTTCGATCCCCGTTTGAATTGGACGGGGGATCGATCGGAGGGAAAACAGCGACAGCAACTTTGTTTTTATTGATAGAATAAGCCGAGGATTTCAAAGATTCGTAATATATGTAAATATTATAAATAACTTTAAACAATTCATTATTACACACCAATAAATATATTTAAATAATACATCAATCCTTGTGGAAACTGTATAATACATAAATACAATTTAAACAAATTCCAAGGAGAGGTGTTTTATATAATTAAAAAAATCTAGTTTTACAGTTGTCGAAATAAGTTATTGAAATTAATTATAACATTTATATTAAATTAATTATACATTATAATAATATTTATTATAAACTTTGAGCCTATACATTATATTTTGCGCAAACCGTGTCTACCCAGAATCGTTTTATTTTATTTTTTTAATTAATTAACACAATATAAACTTACAGCTAATTGCTAAGACGTTTATATTTTAAAACTATTTAAACTATACAATGATAAAAATATTCTTATGTTATTTATTATGGTAGGCAAGGCTTCTGTGTATATGTGAGCATCTTGGACCTTACCTAAAAATAAATTTAATAATTGCAATGCTCTCATAGTGGGAGAATTGCTATCGTGGATTGTGCGTTTAAATTAAACTCAACATTGGTTTCTTCATCATTGGTTCTTTACTTGCTTCTCTATAGAGGGAAGGAGTTTGTTAGTAGTGTGGATTAATAACCTTATTGCTAGCAATGTACCTTGTCAGTTTGACCTCCACGAGGTTCCCCTATATCACTATAAATTCCTGGTGAATTTGCCTAACTAACTGACCTGACCTTATCGTCATCTTATCATCCTCCACTGGTGCCCCGCCGGCGTATACCGTTAGCGCAGGCGGGTGCATCATTCCATTATCATGATCATCATCATTCTTCTTCTTCTGCTTCTTCTTTACCCCAATTATTTGGGGTCGGCGTAATATGTTTTTCTTTTCCATTATATGTACGTGCATCATTTCGTTATCATCCCTTAAAAAGTACTTATTTATTAAGGGGTATATTTATACTGATATTATAAAACTGGAGAGTTTATTTGTTTGTTTGGTTGCACGCACTAATCTCAGGAACTACTATTTCAAATTATTTTAGTCTTGGAGAGAAGGCTTCATAACATTATGCTATAACCAATAGGAGCGGAGCAACAACGAAAAATGTTGTACAAACTAATATAATTGACGACCTCTGGTCTAGAGGTTTAGCACACCACCTCAATTCCGATGGTCGCGGGTTCGATTCCTCGCACGGCACAAATATTTGTATTCATGAGTATTATTGTCTGTATCGGTCTGGATGTTTTCTATGTTCGTATTTACATCAGTTGTGTAGTACCATAACACAGCTTTACTTAGTATTGGACTAGATGGCATCTGTGACTTGTCCTGATATATTAATAAGATTATTATTATTAATTTATTACTTTTGAGAGTAGAGTCATATGAGCGGGGCGGACATAATTTAAAATAATTAATTAAATATTTATATTATGTGCTGTTTAACCTTGATATTTTGATTCTGTGACGGAATTAGATAAGTAGGCACCTGAATTGATTTCAAATCTGGTTAACGACGAAAACTTTGTGTTAGTTTAAACTACTTTAAACCAAATAACTCTGAGGTAATGGAAATCTTCATCAAATACATTTAAGAGAAATTTTAGAGATCAGAATCTTCATGATGATGTATATTTCTGTCGCTAACTGTACTTATTCTATCACTTAACTAGCTACTTGCGACGGCTTCGCACGGAAGTACATGTCTTATATATATAAATCTTCCATGTTAGGTCGACCTCCACGCGGTTCCCTCCGGAAACCATTGTGATAAATTCTTGGTAAATTTGCCACAAATACATGTATTATATATAAAAACCTTCTAGAATTACTCTATCTAATAAAATAACCGCTTCAAAATCCGTTGCGCAGTTTTAAAGATTTAAGCATACATAGGGACAGACAGCGACTATATTTTATACTATGTAATGATAACATTAACTTAATAGTATTATTTTGATTGAAAAAACTTTGAAAAGTTGTCTGTCATGGTATGGACATGTAATGCGTAGGAATGAAGATATATATTTTAAAGAAAGTGTTACATATGAATGTGGATGGTTATAAGGGTAGAGGAAGACCGAAAAAGAGATGGATGGACTGTATGAAAGATGATATGATAAGAAAGGGAGTAAATAACGAGATGACTGCGAACAGGGATGAATGAATGAGAAAACAAATTACGCCGACCACAAATGATCTTTCAACAAATGAAGAAGTAGATGATAAGGAAGAAGTAGGTGATGATGATATTGTTTTATTTAATTACGCTACCATTAGCATGTGTGAG
Organism: Achroia grisella; assembly: GCF_030625045.1. Taxonomy (NCBI): domain Eukaryota; kingdom Metazoa; phylum Arthropoda; class Insecta; order Lepidoptera; family Pyralidae; genus Achroia; species Achroia grisella. The sequence goes on along the minus strand of NW_026713043.1, from coordinate 1,809,253 downwards.
ACCACAAATGTTTAGAGCGGTAACGTGACCACTGCTACTGGAAGCGTTACGACCTTCTCTATTGGTGATGAAACTCCGACCGTTATTGAGTCTACATCCCCATATTGCGACAGTAAAGTCCTCGAGTGGCGACCGCGGACCGAAGATGCAGCGTGGAAAGGCCTCCAACAAGGTGGACCAACGATCTGGTCAAGATCGCTGGAAGGCATGCGAGCAGCGCAGGACCGATCGTTGTGGAGATCTTTAGAGGAGGCCTATGTCCAGCAGTGGACGTCTTCCGGGCTGCGATGATGATAGATATTGCGACAGGTGCTTCGCCTCTGAATGAGGCGTTATCAGACTTTGAATATATATAATAATATCTTTATTGTCTAATATTTTTTACAAATACAAATAATTTATGAAGTCCCTGAATTCTGAGGTAGGTATAGAAAATACATGTGTTTCAGAAGTCAGTCAGTGTCCTCTTCCATATTGAGGTGTACTTTAAGTGAGTTTGTTATGATATATTAAACTATTACTTAAATTTATATTATATATGAATTTAAGTAGGTTGGTGTAATCGTAGGAGTGTGTGTGTGTGTGTGTGTGTGTGTGTGTGTGTGTGTGTGTGTGTGTGTGTGTGTGTGTGTGTGTGTGTGTGTGTGTGTGAGTGTGTGTGTGTGTGTCTTGAGAAATTGGTAATAATCTTGAAACGCCTATAGAAATGCTATTACCGTATCAATAATTCTGTCTGTTCATAATCTAATGTTAATAACCATTTCTTAAGGTTGCTTTTAGCTATATGGTGTGTTTGACAATGAAAATTTATTTTTTTGCACATGAATAATTGTTGGCGTCTTGCAAAGGCTGTACAACATTTGATAGGAACGCAAATATTAGTTACAGTGAGTTTTTTTTGTTTTCATTTGTATTGTATAGAGTTATGTTATACTGTTTAAAGTCAAATGAGATATATATAGTTGTCTAATTGTTAGTATCTGACATTTTTCGTATAAGATATATATATATAGAAGCTTTAGTCTAATTACTAGATGGAGCTGTGTTATCTCGATATGGTTTTTGTATTACTGTGTATATATGTACGCCATTTTGTAAAAATGAACTCCATTTTAAGTTCAACAATCCAACATGGCTGGTTGTTTTATTTATTATCACCAGTGTAGTAGTCCAGAGTTTAGTGTTGGGTTGTACAAGGCCGTTTAGAATCTATAGTGACTGAAAGTCATTGTCTTTAGAAGAGATCTTTGAGCTCGCTCTAATGATATCATATGCGTTTTACAAGTTCCACCCCAGACTGTAATATAGTAACCGAATACTGACTGAGCCAGGGAGTAATATATTGTTCGCAATAGATTGAAATCTGTCACATTTCTCAACTTTTTGAAGGTCCATATGAGTTTCCTAATGCGCGAAGTTATAAGGTCAATATGTAGTCGCCAGTTTATATTACTATCCAGTATCACACCCAGGTAGCGTATCTGGGATGTCTCAGTGATAGCTAGACATGAGCAGTTTTTTTGGGATGCGATTAAGTCGCAAAAGTGAATCTTTAGATCTATGTTAGTTTGCATGGACTTAATAATAGAAAATGGCAAGTATTTCGTTTTCGATATATTTAGCGTAAGATAATTTGCTTTCAGCCAAAGAGCAACCCTATGGAGCCCCATTTCGGCATGCTGTTTACCTTCTTCCCACGTATCTCCATAGAATAGAGATCGGATATAGCTTGAATTGGAAGCCTAATGTTCGGCGTGTCGCATTTTGCTAGACAAACATTTAACACTAGGCTTCCAAGCTATATCCAGGTGTAGAGTCAAAGCCATCTGTAGCCTATTGTTCACCCATATTAAACAGAATAATAATAATAATAATAATAATCTCAGGACAACTCACACAGCGCCATCTAGACCCAAGTTAAGCTAGCTAAAGCTTTTGTCATGGGCACTAGATAACTGATACATATACAAACGTATTTTTTTTTCATAAATACATAAATATCATACTCATGAATACAAATGTTTGTGCCGTGCGACGAATCGAACCCGCGACCATCGGAAGTAAGACGGTGTGCTAAACCACTAGACCACCGACGCCGTCATCTGATAACGTGATACATGTATTGCTGTTAATGTATATAGCAGACAGTTACCACTTACCATCAGGTGGGCCGAGCGACGCTGGTACGGGTCGTTAGTTTAATATATAACAAACATTAAAAGTGAAAGTCTTCCGACAAGGAATCGAACATCAAAGTGACGTAAATAACGCTTAAGTTATAACTTATGAACATAAACTCACTTTACGGTAGCTAATTCTATATAATTGCCGCTACAAAGTTAGTTGTGCCTACGGGTATTTTTTTATAACACAGGGAACAAACGAGCTTGCGGCGCACCTGATGGTAAGATTACCCCCGCCCATGAGCACCGGCTACATCAGAGGAATTGCAAGTTTTTTTTGGACTATTCTAACGCTGTTGGCCGCAGCTGGCCTTTACAGCTTCACCGGACGATAGGGGGCGAGTGCAGATGGCACTCCAAACGCGCGGAAGGACTTATGGAGCGGCTGAAGGCCAACTCCCGCCTGACGGATACGACTTTAGTCTGAGGGCACCGCTAGGGGTTCGAACCTCGGCTCAGGCCGTCGTAACATCGGTCCCCGTTAACCGGAACAGCTGATGCATCGTCGGGGCGCTTGGACTGGAAAGGCCGGAACATGCTCGCTAAAAGTATAATAAAAAAAAAATAATAAAAAGGGAAAGAAAAAAAAAAAAAAAAAAAAAAAAAAGGGGAAGGGGAAAACGAAAAAAAAAATTGCCGAATTACGACAAAAAGTGAACTGTGAAATTAAACAATCAATAATTAAACAAAACCTGGACTATAACAAATAGTGAACTTTGAAAATAGTGTTAAAATAAGATTTCATTACATTGTGCAATGTAAGAATTCATAATGTAACAATACACATTATGAATTCTTACATTGCACAATGTAATGAAAACTGTGAATATTAAAGTAAATTAAAAAAGGCAGGGACGAATATGTCTGTGGAAAAATGTATTTAAATATAAAAAAAAAAAACATCGGTCCCCGTTTGACTTGGACGGGGGATCGATTGGAGGGGAGGAATTGCAAGTGTATTGCCAACCTTTTAAGAAGGAATAAGTTCTTGTCTGGGGCTTTCAAGGTTTTGAAAACAATAAACGAAATATCTAAACAGCGCCATCTATAATTTTGTTAGTGAAATAAATTATAAATATATATAAATTGAGATATGCCTTATTAAAAATACAAACAAAACTAATTATTTCATCCCTTCTGTATCTTAGTTAGACTTCTTCAGTCCTTTTTACATGTATATTAAATACTAGCTACCCACCCCGGCTTTACACGGGTGTGCACGTATTATACATATAAACCTTCCACTTGAATCATTCTATCTATTGCTAAAACTCCATTAAAATCCATTGCGTAGTTTAAAAGATCAAAGTGTACAGGCTTCTTTTTATACTATGTAAAGATAAACATAAAATCAAATCCTTTCTCTATATAACGAATCTATACATATAAATAAAATTGGAGTGTCTGTTTGTAATATTGAAATAACCTTTTTTTACTACATGCATATGAATATAAATACGGTACATACACCAAAATAACATTTTTTACAATTTCTCTCTGTCTGTCTGTTAGTTCCGGCTAATTTCTGAAATGGCTGGACCGATTTTGACGGGACTTTTTTGGCAGGTAGCTGATGTAATAAGGAGTAACTTAGGCTACTTTTATTTTAGAAAAATAAAGTTAAATTCCACACGGACTTAGTTGCGAGTACAGGTAGTATATTATATTATTCTAGATTGTGTTTGATTATTTTGCAAATGTTTGTACACTGTAATTTTCAGTTTATATTTTATAATCGGCGCCTATCCCCCGGGGGGTAGACAGTGTTATTAAATATTTATGATTTACGAAACTAATATATCATATCGACTTATAAATTATTTTTGAACTAAATTTATATAATCATATTACATCGGTACCTAATAGTATTATCATTACATAGTATAAAACAAAGTCACTCTCGCTGTCTGTCCGTCTCTATGTATGCTTAAATCTTTAAAACTACGCAACGGATTTTGAAGCGGTTTTTTTAATAGATAGTGTGAGTCAAGAGGCAGGTTTATATATATAATACATGTACACCCGGGCGAAGCCGGGGTGAGTAGCTAATCTAATAATATATTTTATAAACTAGTTTTAACCGGCCTCGGTCAATTAGTGGTTCAGCACACTGCTTTACTTCCAATGTCGCGGATTCGATTCCTCGCACGATGCAAACATAATAATAATAATAATAATAATAATCTCAGGACAATTCACAGCTTGTGTTATGGGTACTAGATAACTGATACAAATACACAGATATTTTTTTTTCGTAAATACATACTTAATATACATAGAAAACACCCAGACCGACACAAACAATCATACTCATGAATACAAATGTTTGTGCCGTGCGAGGAATCGAACCCGCGACCATCGGACGTAAAGCGGTGTGTTAGACCGCTAGACCACCGAGGTCGTCAAAATACTCTTTGATGAAATAAACATCAAATGTTTATTTCATCTAAGAGTATGATTGTATTGTTTTGGGTGTTTTCTATGTATACTATGTGACAAATTACTAGTGAATTTGTCACGATGGTCTAACTGACCTGACCTCATGCTCTTATCATCCTCCACTGGTGCCCCGCCAGCGTATACCGTCAGCGCCGGCTGGTGCCCCATTCCATTATCATCTATTAAACGTGGTAAATAATTATTTACATTTGAATCCTGATGTATCAGAATCTGGCTTGAAGATCCTTTACAGAATCAATGTTAAATAACTAGCTTTACCCGCGACTTTTGAAAATCCTTTACAGAATCAATGTTAAATAACTAGCTGTGGCCGCGACTTTTGAAAATCCTTTACAGAATCAATGTTAAATATATTTACTAGCTTTACCCGCGACTTTTGAAAATCCTTTACAGAATCAATGTTAAATAACTAGCTGTACCCGCGACTTTTGAAAATCCTTTACAGAATCAATGTTAAATAACTAGCTGTGGCCGCGACTTTTGAAAATCCTTTACAGAATCAATGTTAAATAACTAGCTGTACCCGCGACTTTTGAAAATCCTTTACAGAATCAATGTTAAATAACTAGCTGTACCCGCGACTTTTGAAAATCCTTTACAGAATCAATGTTAAATAACTAGCTGTACCCGCGACTTTTGAAAATCCTTTACAGAATCAATGTTAAATAACTAGCTGTAGCCGCGACTTTTGAAAATCCTTTACAGAATCAATGTTAAATAACTAGCTGTACCCGCGACTTTTGAAAATCCTTTACAGAATCAATGTTAAATAACTAGCTGTACCCGCGACTTTTGAAAATCCTTTACAGAATCAATGTTAAATAACTAGCTGTGGCCGCGACTTTTGAAAATCCTTTACAGAATCAATGTTAAATAACTAGCTGTGGCCGCGACTTTTGAAAATCCTTTACAGAATCAATGTTAAATAACTAGCTGTGGCCGCGACTTTTGAAAATCCTTTACAGAATCAATGTTAAATAACTAGCTGTGGCCGCGACTTTTGAAGATCCTTTACAGAATCAATGTTAAATAACTAGCTTTACCCGCGACTTCGTCCGCATGGAATAGTGAATGTTGGATAACATTTTTAATTAGGCAAATTGAAAAGACAAAGAAAAGATATCTATACAAACTTTCATCCCCTATTTTATTTTATTCCATTAAGAGTAATTTGTTTGCAAATTTTGAATGTCATGTTTATTTATATTTAAACAACAACCTAAAACACATGTTTCATGCTTGTAGTTTTAAAATTGATGATACTTCCATACAACCTTTTAACTCCCCTTTCAACCCCTTACAACCCTTTTTTCGTATTAAAAAGTAGCATATCTCTTCTCACGTTTTCATGCCAAAACTGCTGAATCGATTTAAATGGAGTTTGGTACACATATAAACTAGACACTGAGAAAGGACCTAGGTTGTAAGGGATGAAAGGGGAGATGAAAGGTTGTATGGAAATAATGTATATAACATATTATTATAATTTTGTAGTGACGGGGTTGCAAGACTTTTTACTGATGACCTTAGTTGTCTTGCGGTTTAGCAGACCAACTAACTCCGGATGGTCGCGGGTTCGAATCCTCGCCGGGAAGAAATATATGTATTCACGAGTATGATTGTTGTGCCGGTCTGGGTGTTTTCTATCTAGTACCCATAATACAAGCTTAGCTTGGGTCTAAATCGCACTGTGTGAATTGTCTAGAGCAGCGGTTCCCAAACTTTCATGTGTCGTAGACCCCTTGCCATATTATTCGGTTTTGGGTAGACCCTAAAGTTTAGTGTTTCATTTTCTTTCATTTCATTAATTTTATTTGTTCATAACAATTTATATTGTGTTGAATTTTATAACATATCATAATTTTAATTAATTAATTATATACCTAAAATAAATACATGTCTAATAAACATTATGTTAAAAACGTAAAGTAAAAACAACAAGATAACCGCTATCGTAGACGCCTTGCAGTTTATCATAGACCCCTGGGGGTCGATATAAACCACTTTGGGAATCACTGGTCTAGAGATTACTATTACTTAACTTTTTGTCATTTTCCTGCATCGCCACATAAAAGTGCTGTAGTAACAATGTGATAGACTAATACATAAATATTTTAATCAGAACAAGTACATATTATATATTAATATGTATATTTTTTTTTATCTTTATGTGTATTGTATTAGTATCTGTATTTTGGACATTATATTTTTATGTTTAGTTTTAATTATTTTGACATTTTCATAAAAAATATAATTTGCACATTTTAACCCATTAACATTTGCCACGCTCTATTGGGTTGACAAGAGATCATCTTTTAAGTCCTAACATTAGCTGTAATTAATATACTCAAATGTATTTAAGTGCAATAAAGAATATTTATTTATTATTTAACATATTTCTAGTAAATAATCTCTATCAATTATTTTTCAATTATAAACATCAATATTTTTCAAAGTCGAAGTTGAAAAAGTAAATGATGTCGCGTGCGGAGACTAGTTATTTGTCAATATGATTGGAATTCAAGCTTAGCTAAGCTATGCGAGAGATACGTCTTCTTAACAAATTTATTGCCACTCGTTCTTGACATTTTTATATTAATAGTGTGTTTCTCAATTGAGGACGAATTAAAAAAAGATAAGTTACTACCTATAGAAAAAAATTGTTTATTTTTGTGTTCCTTTAAACATTATGGATGGTTTTCTTTTGGACAGATATCTGTCGAAATTTTTAATAGATAATTCATTTTGCGATGAATTAAAAACTACTTGAGAGGTATTTGAAAAAAAAAAAGATACTTTTGTGTTCATTTCAAAAATATGTTTTTCTTTTGTAATGATTGAAAAAAAAATCTTAAAGACTTCATATGGATGATTATTTTTATGCTCGTTAAAAAACTCTGAAAAAATGTTGATGATTCATTTTGTAATATGTTTAGAAAATATTTGTAACAATATCTATAATGTTGGTTCTATAGTTATATCTTTCTGACAGTACAGGGTTTTAATGTTTTTTTATTTAACTTTCTTTTTTATTCTTTTTCTATTCTATATTATTATTCTTTATGTGTGCACAATAAAGAGTTAGAAGTATTATTATATATATGTATATATATATATTTATTTATTTATTATATCTCCCTTTTTACGGGGGTAATATATTCAAACACGCGGGCCTTAGCAAAGCATGGATGAATTATGTGATGAAGAAAGAAATTTTCTTACTATTCGCCATGAGTTTAGTATAAAGGCTTTTTTATTATTATTATTACTAGTTTTATCCAAAAATTCTCATTTTTTTTTGGCAACATATTATTATTATTATTATTATTACTAGGCTTTATTTTCATAGTTTATTATTATCATTATGTTATTATATATTAATTAGTTTTTAATGAAATTATACAAACTGGTAACTATATATTTTTTATATATTTTGACATACGTTGGGGGTGAAAGGAAACAAGCTATGTTTGACTTTAAATGACTTTTAACGCTAATGAGGTAAACCATCTTGATACTTTATTAATTTCTTATCATAGACAATAATTCTTACAAATATTATAAATGCGAAAGTAACTCTATCTGTCTGTCTGTCTGTCTCGCTTGCACACCGAAACCACTGAACCGATTTAAATGAAATTTGGTACACAGATAGTCTAGACCCTGACAAAGGACAATGCAAAAAAAGAGTTGCAAGGGGTTGAAAAGGGATATGAAAGGTTAGACGAAGTCGCGGGCGCAGCTAGTAACTTATATATAAGTACTGTGCCTGCGGTTTCACCCCCCTGAAATTTGTAGCCTAAATTTTTTTTTATATATGAGCTATATTATTGTAAACACTATTCAGTAGTTTTTGTGTGAAAGAGTAACAAACATCCATTCATAAACTTCTGCATTTATATACTAATATAGTAAGATATATAAAAAAATTACATTACTGTGTATTTTAACGAACTTATCCGAAACGGTTGGATCGATTTTCAAGAAATTTGTTGTAAATTTGGTAGTCCTGAGAATAGGTAGTAGACTATTTTTATACCCTTAAGATTACCAAGTAGTAGCTAGCTAGTAATAAAAAGTTAAGGGTAGCCATATACAGCTAAAAAAATACTGCACCAACACCACGTTATACCACGATTACCCTGTCATTTTGTTATACCACAGATAACATAATATTATTATGCACACTCCGAATATTTTTGTAAATAAGTTTATATTGTAAAAGTTTATACTTTTAATTTTAAATAAAATTAACATTATTTATAACAATAATTTATACGTGCATAAAACACAGTTAAGTAGAAATTGTATACTTATAGTATAAATTGTTGATAATAATCGTAATTGATAAGCAGATGCTCTACTCAAATATTCGATAAGACTCTATAATTAAACTAAAGAAATAAATACAATAACTCTGTAAAACTATCGTAGAACATAGTTTTTTAAAAAAATATAGTATATTTTCTTATATTCACCACATAAATGATATAAAGTCTATTGGTAAAATCGCCGTTACCATATAATAAAATCTTATTAATGTGATAAACGCGAAGTTTGTGAGTATGAATGGATGGATGTTTGTTACACTTTCACGCAATAACTACTGAACGGATTTTGATGGAACTTTACAGTAATATAGCTTACACATATGTGTAAGACCTAAGCTATAATATGAAAAGATATTATGTAAACTTGGTGAAATATAATGATATATGTCAAGTAAGAGATGCAGACGAAGTTACGCGGGTAAGTTAGTTGTTTATACTATCATAAATGTGACTATAAAAATAGATACAAAGGTCAACAGCACGCGTACTAATATAGAAAACAATAAAACGTACCACTTTCATTTTTAATTCCATCAAAATTCAATTCAAAGTATCAAGACAGTTACGTCGGCGTATATGCGTATGCGCACCTTTGGAATGGGTAACGACAGCCGACAGGCGAAACTTTCGGCCGCTCGTCCAGTCCACGACTGTCTATCGATTAAGGCAGACGATAGGACAGTGATTTGTCGATTTTATATTTCGAAAAAAAAACTAGTCGATAAAAGTTCATATTTGGAAGGTGCTATTTTTATGGATGTTTTTTTTCCGTTGTCGTGATATTTTTGTGGCCGACTGTACTGCAAGTGCTGCACTATTGTGCGAGTTAAGTGTATCGGAATATCGGAATTTATTTTTGGAAGTGTACATATTGCGTGAGAAATTAAAAAATGGTAAGTTTTATTTTTTGACGCAGAAATATATTTTTATTCAACTACCCACATTCGTATCCTACTACAATTGACTACTTATATTTTGATAATAATTTCACAGAAGGAAGTATGTTTATAATGCAAACCAATATATAAAGTTCTTGTAAAATAATGTAACTACTCTATGATTGCACTTATAATCTATAATAAAAAAAAAACAGAAAGTATGCATATAAAAATATTTTAAGCAGTCACAAAGCATAATTATGTAAATATCAAATCGTTGTCTTGAAATATTAATAAAGTTACGTAGGTACCTACCTACTACTTTAGAAACAAACAAAACTTACGCCATGTAATGCATTTAATTGCATTTTAAAAAGTTTTTATATTCATATACACTTATATAACATATTTTTTGATATAGAGATTCGAATTCTAGATAACAATAAATGTGCATTTAATATTGCACCGTAATTTTACCGCGCTATTTTTCTCTATCTACGGAAACAACGGCAGAAATATTCGCCATCCAAACATTAAACATAAAAAATAATCGCATTTATGAATAAAACTTTTTGTATCTACAATTCAAATTTCGAATTCACATCGTCAACAAAAATTGTAGAATAAAAAATAAATTCTATAATTCCAATTTCGAATTCACATAACCAGCCAACAAAAATGATACAATAAACAAATATTTTTAAAATTACGAAGTGATTTCGAATTCCGTGTTCGATTTTCGAATTCGATTCGAACAGTTGGAGCGCGCGGCAACTCGCGCCGTGTGCTAAAGAACAAAAAGTCCAGTTTCACTGGTGAAAGTGGCTAACAATCGCGTAGAAATCGGTCCCCGTTCGCAGAGCTCGCTGCATGCAGTATTTGTGTGTGACGTGATAATTCCGTTGCTTGCGACTGATATAATTTAGATTGATTTATTTTGATATGTTCTGTCAGTTGCTGTTCTTGTAATATTTATTGAACATAAGTAGGTATTTACTGTACTATTTTTACTTATTATCAATCTAATTTCCGAGTACATTAAGTATAATATTGTATGTTAAAGCCATCTGCTGTATGCATCTAGATTATTTTATAGTAAGCTATTCTCCAGGTTTCGTCTGTGCCCCGCACCTGTTAGGATTAGCATAAACTGAGGACGCATGTGACTGAGACATTTGTCTCTCAGAAATTGTGTGGGGATAATTGCATTGTTAGCAATGTACTCAGATCGGCCTCCACGCGGCCCTCACTAGGAATCATAGTTATAAATTTGTAGTGAATTTGCCACAATGGGTTAACTGAGCTAACTTCATGCTCACCTATATAGCGTTACGACATTCGGCTGCACTATTCATACATAAAAAATGTTGGTATAAATAACAATAGGTATATAAATTAAATAACGTATATAATTTGATTCCCGGGCATGAAATGAATGCACGTACCCTCAGGTTTTAGTGGCGACAAAATTATTATTTATGATATAAAGGAGGCGCGCTTGAGCACTCCGGTCACGTGCCCACGAAATTGTCAAATCGATTTAGGTGAAAATTGCTCTTGGAAGGTTGGTACAAAAGAATCGGATAACGTATTATGTCTAATCCAATTTTATAGGTCACATGCGAAAACGTGATGAATTTCCAATTATCGAACTCGAGTTCGAATTTTAAATTTTGGAACGCATCGTTATTTAAATGCGTTTCTAACTAGTAGTCCTGGAGGGAAAGAGGGGATTAGTACAAGGTACTATTAGGGAGAGGGGAGGGGAGTTTTTACTAGGTACTAGTAGGGACTGATGAATTTTCAATTATCAAATATAAATTCGAATTTTCAATTTTTCAAAATTCGAATGATTGGGTCCTGGGGGAATGAGGGTGAGGTGAGTCCTGGGGGATTAGTACTAGGTACTAGTAGGGATTGATGAATTTCCAATTATCAAATTTGAATTCGACAGTAGACAAAACCTCTGACTATCACATCTACGCATTCGCATCATTATATTATACTAGCTGTCTCCGCGGTTTACACCCGTATGAAATTTATAACCTGTGTGTTATTCTTATACATCATAAGCAATATTACTGCAAAGTTTCTTCAAAATCCGTTTAGTAGTTTTTACGCGAAAGAGTAAAAAAATCCATTTTCAAATTCAAATTCAATAAAAGTAAGTAATATTCAAAATAATATTACTTACTTATTATTACTATTATAAAATATTTAAAATAAGAACACTACCCTGCCGCTATATATCCGCAGTGATTCGATAAGAAAAATCGTTTAGAGAAAATCGCACTTAAAGTTTAGATATTAAGAGCGATATTTTTAAAACCATTTCTGTGACTTACTACCTATTGTACGGCAATATACAAACGCATTTAAAAACAAATCGTTCCATATTTGAAAATAATGAATTTCCAATGCGCCTAATATGTCACCTATAAAAAAGGTAAAAGGTAGGCAAAGGTATAATAAATATAGTGCCTAATATGTTTTTAAGGTCAATAAGTATTATCATAAGCAACCTTTTTCTTTTAAGGTGATCTGGATTTAAAGGAAATCCGTTGACCTCACTGTGTTGAAAAAAAAAACATTCTAGTCTATTATAATATTGACACTATTTAATATAATAAATTATTATTATATTTATATATAAATGACACATTTATTTAATAAACTCTTGTTAACAACGACAAATAGTAATCTACCGTAATATAAAAGGACTCCGTTATTGATACGGCCAGACGTGTGTTATGGCATGTTACTCTCTCTAATTTATAACAACGAAATGCTACAATTACTACGAGTATACGTTTTAACTACAAATAGTGATATGACACTTTCTATATGTATGTATATCTATACAAATAAATAAAATTTAAGTGTTTGTAATTTCAAATTAACATCTTTTCGCTAACTGCATATGAAAGTATATATACATAAGGTACTTGTATAAAAAAATTGTCTCTATGTTTGTTGTTTACTTTTCTATAATGTTAAATAGTTGTGTAATTTTCTTAGAATGAATATTCTTAATCTCTTATCATTATATAGTATAAAACAAAGTCGCTGTCGCTGTCTGTCCGTCTGTATGTATGCTTAAATCTTTAAAACTACGCAACAGATTTTGAAGCGGACTTTTTTAATAGATAGAGTGATCCAAGAGGAAAGTTTATATGTATATTACATGTACACCTGGGTGAAGCGGGGCGAGTAGCTAGTTAATATTATAAACGCGAAAGTTTGTATGTATTGATGGATGTTTGTTACTCTTTCACGCTAAAATTACTAAACGGATTTTGATGAAACTTTTCATTAATATAGCTTATATATCAGAATAATATATAGGATATGATTTAAAAGTATATTATACAAATTGGGCGAAATATAATGATAAATGTTGCAGACGAAGTTGTGCGGGTCAGCTGGTACTTTATAACTTAAATGTATGACGTAGTATGCATAAATATATATATTTATTCTTCTATTACTTAGTAGTTATATTAGTTAGTTAGTGAATAATAATCCCGGGCAATCAATACTAAAATATACATATATAAATAATATGTAGATATGTATGTATATAAGTGAGATATCATAATACACATGTTACGCAGTGCGGACAAGCTGAACTAGTTCATGAACAGACTTTCTTCGCGTCGTACACTATTAATTTTGCATCACTTAATATTGACCCACAAAACATACCATAGCATATTGAAAATTCATCTTTTTGGTAATGTGATATTTTGACACCAAAATCCAGTGAAACGAAACGCATAAATTATAATGACAGCACTGTAGACTTTTTTCTTTCAATTTGTTAAGACACTGGTTATTGGGAAATCAGGCTAAAGCGTTATAGAGTCATAAAATTTTTGAAGAAGGCAGTGTAGTATAGATACCTTTGCCTGCCTATGAAGACATTTTTAAAAACAACAACATACTTGGAAGAAGTAAATAATTGTACATTGTAAATATATTGAGAATTACTTGTGTAATTTTTACAATTACAAAATATAAATAAGTATAAAATATAGCTATCAGACTGTTTGCCATAGCATTGCATAATTGCGTAAAAAAATATTCTTAATTAGAAATATAAAATATGAAGAACCACAGAGAATTAAAAATGGACGACATATTTTTGGCGGGAAAAGAGTAAGTCAATTTATTAAAATAACATTTATTTAAAAGAGCAATAGTCAAAATTATAGTGCCCACGGTTTTACACGCGTAAAATTTATAGTCTGTGTTATTTTGATTTTGTTTTTTTGATATTATTGTAAAGTTTTATTCATTCAAATACATTCTGTAGTTTTTGCGTGAAAGAGCACACAAACTTCCACGTTTATAATATTAGGAAATATCTTCTTTTTTTTTTAAACTAAAATAGGTTATAATGAATTTCTTTTTTTTTTAAGTTTCTGTGTTTACTTTAGTTTGTGTTTAGCTTTACTTTACTTCCGATGAGCGCGGGTTCGATTCCTCGCACGGTACAAACATTTGTATTCATGTTTGTATTAGTCTGGTTGTTTTCTATGTATATTATGTATGTATTTAAAAAAATCTAAGTATTTACATCAGCTGTCTAATACCCAAGATTACCCATATTAAGCTAGCTAAAGCTTGTATTATAGGTACTAGACCAACTGATACAAATACATATATATTTTTTATTCATAAATACATACATATTATTCATAGAAAACACTCAGACCTATACAAACAATCATACTCAAATATTAGTGTTTGAGGAATCGAACCCACTACCACCGGACGTAAAGCGGTGTGCTAGACCACTGAGGTCGTCAAATAATAATAATAAAATTACTTATTCTGAATTCATTCATTCATAATTTAACAGCAAGTGCTCTTGTCTTGTGATGAGTCCCGCCACCTTCCACGATCTTCTATCAAAATGTCCCTTTAGCTGTTGATACGACATTTGACTCCAGCTTTTTCTTTAACTTGCTTGATATAGCTGCGTCTTGGTCTGAATAAGTAATTTTAAATCTATTAAGATGTGGTACATGTAATAACTTCATAATAAGCGACCACAGAGTATGTACACACTTGCAACACCAGACAGACACAATTTGAGCCGTGTCGACCCTTGACATGGAAATCTTGTGTCACGGCACTGTGTACGAACACACACCATATACTATATTTATATAGGGTGCTCTAAAAATATTTATATTCGCAACAAACTACATACTAGTTAAACAGTTTTATATAGGGTGCTCTAAAATTATTTATATTCGCAATAAACTACATACAAGTTTTATATAGGATGCTCTAAAAGTATTCGTGTTCGCAAAAACTACATACTAGTTAAATTGTTTTATATAGGATGTTTTAAAATTATTAATGTTCGCAGAAACAACATACTAGTTAAACATTTTTATATAGGTTGCTCTAAAATGATTTGTATTAGCACAAATTACATACTAGTTAAACAGTTTTGTATAGACTGCTCTGAAATTATTTGTGTTCGCAAAAAACTACAACTAGTTGAACATTTTTACAGAAATTTAATTTTTTCAATAAAACAGTTCTTAAATTACGGTTGGACGAAGTCGCAGGTTACAACAAGTAAGAAATACATTACTTAAGTAATCCAAAACCAAGTGTCAAAAATACAATTAAGTTGTCACACATTAAAAAAACTATATTCGCAGTCCACTAAACAATGCGCAGTTTTGGCTGCGTTTCGCCACAGTTGCGTAACTGCGACAAAATCTAAAAGAGAAAAAATATATTTATTTTGCGCATACAAAAAATTCTCATATCAAGCATACAACAAGTAAATAATATGTAGATGTATTACAAACATTTATAATTAATTATTTGAAAACAATAATTTAAAACCAAGTGTCAAATATACAATTAAGTTGTCACACATTAAAAAAACTATATTCCAGTCCACTAAACAATGCGCAGTTTTGGCTGCGTTTCGCCACAGTTGCGTAACAGCGACGTAACGAGTCGGCCCGGGTGCGTTGCCCAAGCGAGCGTGCCGTACCGACATACAGATATTGGCCCATTGATTTCGCTAATTGTCACTTGACAAAACGATTAATTGTCTATGATTATATTGTGACATATCGAATCTATGGTTTTCGAAATATGATACGCGTGTATTCATTTTCCATACATTCTTATATATATGAAAGAACTTTGTCTGTCTGTTGGGCTTTCACGCCGAAACTACTGAAGCGATTTAAGTGAAATTAGGTACACAGGCTACTATTTAATTTTTAATTTCATATAATTTTAATTTAATACGAAAAAAGGGTTGTAATGGGTTGAAAAAGGAGATGAAAGGTTCTGTGGAAATTCGTCCTTTTTTTAAATATAATTAGCCTAAATAAATCCAAAATATATACAATGTCGATACTGGTAAAAAAATATGAAGTAAAAAAAAAACTTATTTTTTTTAATTTACCCACCATTACAAAATCAAAAGGCAGACTCATAAGAAGAACGATCGAGATACTTTCTCGTTGTTCTTGTAATAACTCTGCTATATTCTATGGCAATGAACGCCAAAAGATTTGGTAGTGCTCTTTTTGTTCATATATATGTAACCATATTGTACTCTGTTCATATATATGTAACCATAATAATATTGTATTCAATTGGCAGAGTTTCATCTCACTAAGGAATATTCACAGTTCGTCAAATTCTTCATTGAACCGTTTCATATGCGACATCTGATAATGAAGGTACAGTCAGCAAAATAAGGCATTTGGTTGAAGTAACACTATTATTTAAAAAAAAAAAAATTAAGTCTAACTATATGTGGATGGAAAATGAAGACATTTAAGCTACAGCTATTATGTTATCATCATATTATATATATCCTTACTCACAAACTTTCGCTTTTATAATATTATCTAAATATATATAACTCAAAGGTGACTGACATAGTGATCTATCAACGCACAGACCAAACCACTGAACGGATCGGGCTGAAATTTGGCATGCAGGAAGATGTTATGACGTAGGCATCCGCTAAGAAAGGGTTTTGATTAATTCTACCCCCAAGGGGATAAAATAGGGGATGAAAGTTTATATGAAACTTTGTCAATTTTAAACCGATCGGGCTGAGACTTTGCATGCATAAACGTACTATAACGTAGGCATCCCCTAAGAAAAGATTTTGATAAATTCCACCCCTAAGGGGATAAATTAACGCGAGCGAAGCCGCGGGCAAAAGCTGGTTAAGATATTTATCTCAATTCATACTACAGACATTCATTGTGTTTAAGTCATCAAACTTAAATGAAATACAAATAAATGTAGTATATAACATAGAGCTACCTCTTTTTTCGATTTCGGTTAAAAAGCAAATATTCCTTTAGAAATTGAAATAAACTTTATTCAAATAAACTTAATACAAGCACTTTTAAATAGTCATATTTGATTATACCACTCATTTGGGATGCAGACTCATCACAAGTAAGCAAAAAGTTGCGTATTGCTCTTTTATATAAATTTTGTTCTAAGTTAATACACATTAACAAGGAGGAGGCGTAGCATGCTTTAGGTTGAGACTAGATGGTACTGTGTGAATTGTCCTGAGATATTATTATTTGAATATAAACGGTTAGAGAAGTTATTATTATAAATTATACTTTATACGAAAAGAAACTTGAAATAAATAATTGTCCAGTCCAATTGCGGAAACAGATAATCGTTTGATGTGACACTCATACACTTTCTCCTCATTATCATGTTTTATTATTAATATTACTAATATAGATTAAATAAATTAGATATTTCCTTGAATTCTAGCTATAGACATATTTAGAATTAAAGGAAATTATATATTATATCTATACATATTCTATTGTATATGTCGCGCGCGGTCAACTATTATTTTTACTCACTTTTTTATGGAATGTAATTGGAAATAAAGCAAACTGATAATCCACCTGATTAACTAATTGGTAACCGTCGCAATACATGAATCATTTTATCATATAACGACCGGTTATTATGTTACTAGCTGTCCTCTCAAACTATAATGTGAATTATTAATATTATCACCCTATAACCTAAAACACAGATGACAAATTAAGAAACTAGGCGGCTGAATATGGTAAGTTTATACTTTCTACAAACCACTTTGTAAAAAGTCTATAAAAGATAGGCTAACAATTACATTTGCTCCTTTTGTGCTAACGGTACACCTGAAGTTTTTATGCGTATTCATTTTACGAACACATTGCTGGTGTAGGCAATGAAATCAATTGATTGCTTGCACGGAACGGAAATCTAATTACAACTCCGCTCTCTTCATAACCTCATGTACGTATGTTACCTGTAACTGCGATGATGATGGAATTACAATGAGTAATAAAATTACTTTGTTTAATTCCGTTATCATTAGCATGTGTGAGACCTCAGGTACTGAACGGAAATCTAATTACAACTCTGCTCTCTTCATAACTTCATATATGTATGTTACCTGTAACTGCGATGATGATGGAATTACAAGGAATAATAAAATTATTTTGTTTAATTCCGCTATCATTAGTATGTGTGAGACCACAGGTACTGAACGGAAATCTAATTACAACTCTGCTCTCTTCATAACCTCATGTACGTATGTTACCTGTAACTGCGATGATGATGGAATTACAAGGAGTAATAAAATTATTTTGTTTAATTCCGTTATCATTAGCATGTGTGAGACCACAGGTACTGAACGGAAATCTAACTCCACTCAGCTCTCTTCATAACTTCATGTATGTATGTTACCTGTAACTGCGATGATGATGGAATTACAAGGAGTAATAAAATTATTTTGTTTAATTCCGCTATCATTAGCATGTGTGAGACCTCAGGTACTGAACGGAAATCTAACTCCACTCAGCTCTCTTCATAACTTCATGTATGTATGTTACCTGTAACTGCGATGATGATGGAATTACAAGGAATAATAAATTATAAGGAATAATCAAATTATTTAATGCATTTCTATTATTTTATATAATTCCGCTATCATTAGCATGTGTGAGACCAAAAATATTGAACGGAAGTCTATTTACATCTCCGCTCATATAACTTCATAACATTACCTGTAATAAAAATTGCGATGAAGACTAAATTACACGGAATAATAAAATTACTTAATGTATTTATATTATTTTGTTTAATTCCGCTTCCATTAGTATGTGTGAGACCACAAATATTCAGTGCGGAGCTCTGATCATCGCTACTAATAGCGTTACGAGTTACGACTATTAGTGATCAAATTCCGACCGTTATTACTACACCCACACGTGTTTCGCCTCTGAATCTGAGATATTATCAGGCAATGAATAGAGCTCAGATAGAGCTTGAAAGTGCAGTTGACTATTCAGTGACCAGAGTATACTGTTACCATAAGAGTGTATATGACACCACGGTCAACCATAAAAAAATACTATGACTTAAACTAAAGTATCTCGATTTTCGGTCATATTGCTACACATGTTTCGCTATATATTTATGAATATTATCAGGCAATGAATAGAGCTCAGATAGAGCTTGGAAGTGTAGTTGACTATTGAGTGACCAGAGTATACTGTTACCATAAGAGAGTATATGACACCATGGTCAACCATAAAAAAATACTATGACTTAAACTAAAGTATCTCGAGTTTTCAGTCTGGCTAACAGTGCATGTATTTTGTGACTGACTTTTCAATAATGACAACACCAAAGAAAGGCAAATTTATTTAATAAATGGCGATAGGCTTTATGTAACGTTGAATTGAAATAATATATATATCGAAATGTAGTCCTGTCAAGTGTTGCGTTGACTGTCCCGTCTTTGATAACTGTCGTGATATTATAACAGATATCTAGTTTAATATTTGTTGAGAAAAGAGTTACGTTACAAATACATGTAAACACATCGTTACAAAACGACTAGTATTCCATGACATTTAAATTTTAATCTAAGAATCAAATTTACAATTTTGACAATCAAATTTCAACCTTAAAACTGTTTATTTTAATACCTATTTACACATTGATAATATATATATTTATTTTAATTAAGAATCAAATTTACAATTTATTCAATCAAATTTCAACCTTAAAACTGTTTGTTTTAATATCTATTTACACATTGATATATATTTGAAATGACGAAAATATTTTTCCAGTTTTTGTCAAGACTCAATTGGACCGAGTATAAATATAATTTATATTTGCATAATTAGTCAAGTTTGTCGTTATATAAAAATGTTATATATACTGATATTTAAAAACTCGATTTCAAATCATCCGTATTTGATTTAGTAGGTATTATATTTACCTTGCTAATGATTGATCGTGAAATTAATTAAAAATTTGTCCGTGTATCATTATTTTTAGTTTGGAATTATGTAAACTCAAGTATTGCATTGTAAACATTATTTTTTGTAACTTAATGCATTTCACTAAATAATGAATTTATATTATTTTGTGTAATTCCGCTACAATTAGTATGTATGAGACCACAAATATTCACTGTGGAAACTTGGCTACCGTTACGACCTTCTCTATTGGTGATCAAATTCCGATCGTTATTGAATGTAGTCCCATATTGTGACACGTGTTTCGCTACTGAACGAGGCATCATCAGACATAGAATAGAGTTCGAATATGGTTTGTAAGCTTAGTGTCGACTGTTTGGCGATCAAACCGTAACTATATATATACAAATACATTAAGTATAAAATTTGTACTAAATGGATTGATTGATGTACTGTACTTATGGGGATATCTATGTCTAAAATTAAGTGATATCTTTATTATGATTAGTGATAGTACATCATTAGCATAGAATAACATAGTAATAATAATAATCTCAGGACAATTCACACAGCGCCATCTAGACCCAAGTTAAGCTAGCTAAAACTTGTGTTATGGGTACTAGATAACTGATACAAATACATAGATTTTTTTTTTCGTAAATACATACATATTATACATAGAAAACACCCAGACCGATACAAACAATCATACTCATAAATACAAATGTTTGGGTTTGAGGAATCGAACCCGCGACCACTTGGTCCGCGGACCACAGTGCGGAAACTTGATCATCACTACCGGAAGCGTTCGACCTTCCCCACTAGTGATTCCACTCTGACCGTTATTGGATCTACACTCATATTGCGACACGTGTTTCGCCTCTAAACGAGGCACCATCAGGCAATTAATAGAGTTTAGAAGCCTGTTGACTGTTCGACGACCAGGTTATGACATAATCGTATTGAGTCGTAGTCTAGTTTGATGAAATATATTATTTTATGTTACTTTTATAACTTACTATATGCCGTGACTATATCTATATGGATTTAAGTAAAACATGTTACATTTATTAATGAAATACGAGTAATCAATATGATTGATATCTATACATATAAATAAAATTGGAGTGTCTGTTTGTAATATTGCAATAACAGTTTTTTACTACACGCATATGAATACAAATACGGTACATACACTAAAATAACATTTTTTACAATTTTTGTCTGTCTGTCTGTCGGTCTAATTGTTCCTGCTAATCTCTGAAATGGTTAGACCGATTTTGACGGGACTTTTTTTAGCAGGTATCTGATGTAATAAGGAGTAAATTAGGCTACTTTTATTTTAGAAAAATAAAGTTAAATTCCACGCGGACGAAGTCGCGGGTGCAGCTAGTATTGTATATAATGAATATGAATTTAAGTAAATCATGTTATATTTATTAATATAATAAGTAAATCAGTCCTCAGTCACCTTATTAACTTTATATTATATCTATATTATACTATTCTATTCGTCGAATTAGTATTACTCTACATTAACATACCTAATAATAAAATCATTTAATTACAATCTATTATTTATAATTTTCCACAGATTACTTAGCACACAGACTCTCTAGAAAAGTAAAGGGTAGGTGCAAAAAAAATTAAAAAAATTATCCCACCCTTAAGTTTTAAGTTAAGTTACATAAGTTGTAAAATTCACCACCTAATACAGTTAAGATTGTTCTATGTCAATAAATGATTTTGACATTCATATATTCATTCATATATTCGACGAATATATCAACAGACGTTTGCCTTTTTTGAAATAATTAAAGAAGTAAAAGAAATAATCTTTATTAAAATTAATTTAATTTAAGCAGTTTTGAATAGTCACATTTATTTATTCTACCACTAATTCGGATCGCAGACTCATCACAATAAGAACGAGCAAGAAACTTAAAATAATTAAGATCATATTTTGTACATTTGGTCACTACTTGTTAATATAAATGTACTACTAAATGTATTTTTGATAATATAATAGCGTCTTTACATAAAACACACAGAAATTTTATTTTTTAATAAAAATAAGAGACCAAGCCAATATTAAGTAGGTTCATTTACCTCATCTATGATTTCGTTTAGTACTTATTACTTCCCCCAATCTAATTTGTCCTGAGACCTCTGAATGCAAATTTTTACCTCTTATAACAAATTACGTCGAAGGCTTCGGTTTCACAACTGCCATTAGACCTTTGGCTTATTTGCATAAATTAGAACCTCCAGTACCTTGGAGGTGTGGATATTTTATTAATAATTTTATATCAAGGTATTATAGTGTATGTATTGAGGTAACTGTTATATTTGCTGTTTTTATTCATTTAGCAATATAAAAAGTTCATTTGAAGGACTTAATCCATAGATAACACAGAGAATAATTGAATAATTTAGTATTGTTTAGTGGATGAACATTGCGTGATTATGGCATGGCGATTGAAACACTACCGAAATATCGGGAACTCAATAAAAATAAAATGCGGTAATATCCTGTGATTTTTACTAATTATACGAAAATTTATAATATATATAAATAACAGAATCGTTTTGGGCACTAGATTTATTTATTGATGACGCCGCGGAATCATCATCATCATCATCGCAGCCCGGAAGACGTCCAGTGCTGGACATAGGCCTCCTCCAAAGATCTCCACGACGATCGGTCCTGCGCTGCTCACATCCAATGCCATCCAACGCCGCGGAACGTTCGAGACTAAATATGTTTTCAAAATTCAAATTCGTAAAAAGAAACAAAACAATATTGTTCCGCGGTCCTGGTTGCGTACTCAAAAGGGACTCAGAGAAGTTACTGGACTCCTATCCTGGAAAATCTTCAAATGACCAACAGAGGTGACAAGGGGGTGTGTGGGATTCTTACCCACTAAAAACCACATAGTGTACCTACTAACGTCATTACCAGAGTTGCGTGATGGTATAGGGCCCATCTCGTTGTTAGGGCGACCCATTTCGCCCTACTCGATTGTGGAAACGTGGGTACACGCGCACGCCTCCGAGGCAATTTTGTTGGGGTGCTAGTTACGCAACCCCTAAGTAAACTTCTATAACCGGTTGCTAAATAAGTAATAATAGTTACGACGATGATGATGATTATTAAAAATAAATCACGTTTCAATCTGAAACCACTCGTAATTCGTTATGCAATAAAAATAAACCGCGGAAAGTGATTGAATGGTTTTGTCTAAGCCACAGTTAATTACCTAATACGGTAGGTGGTAGGTGCTGTTGTTGTTTTATGTTTAATGTAATTTACATTCTTCATGTAGACACTTCATGAAGATCTTTGGGGGAGGCCTATCTAAGCAGTGGACGTCTTCCGGGCTGCGATGATGATGATGATGATGTAGACACTGGAAAATTTTTAGTGTTTTTTTTTAAAGAAGGAAGAATGAATTTTTTTGGCAACCAGTAATGCACACTTATATTCCTATATTAATTCTGCTTTTTTATAATTCCGTCATTTTTCATTATTCAATATGTTAGATTAAAATTATATTAAACATGTAGTAGACTTACAACCAACGCCATGCAACGTAGTCTCAATTTTTTTTCTTTCGGAGTACTCTAGTGCTGTTAGGCGCAGCTGGCCTGTACAGCTTGACCGGATGATAGGGGGCGAGTGCAGATGGCACTCCAAACCAAAGGAAGGACTTATGGAGCGGCTGAAGGTTAAATCCTGCCTGACTGATACGACTTTAGTCTGAGAGCACCGCTAAAGTTTCTAACTTCGGCTCCCGCGATTTCAATCATCGTCTGAATTGAACGGGGGCCTGATCAGTGGGGATTACATTCAGTTTGGCGGAGTTTATACTACTAGGATTTGTTGGTAACAGTAGCTACCACAATCATGTAACGATGCATAATGTGTTACATGGTGTCTATAGAAAAGTGTCAGCCGTCACGTGTTCATTCACAGCCTCACTGTCTTCCTGGACGCCTCTCACGTTGCGTCACATTCTATTATAGATACAACCCAGCCTAATATCGTAACTATGAGTATAGCCTCAGTGGTCTAGCTGTTTAGCACACCGCCTTACTTTACAATGGTCGCAGATTCGGGTTCGATTTCTCGCACAGTACTAACATTTGTAGTCATGATTGTTTGTATCTGTCTGGATTTGAGTTTCTAAAAGAATATCGGTAATGATTTAATATGTACAGGAACTTAATGAACCTCGTCTTTGGCGACAACTGTTATCATATTTTCTGTATTGGAAAAAGTGTTGCGTATTAAATACCAACAAATTATTAAACATGTCATGTCATGGTTGCTCAGCTATAAAAACGTTTATTAATAGAAACTTGAAGTGCGCGAAAGCGGTTGCCGTGCACATCGACCCCGCGAAAGTCGTGTCAACATAATAGAGGTGTCTTACCGCGTTGTTTTATGAACAGAATTATGTGAAAGGTTAATTGTTTAGATGAGTTTATTATTTGAGTCTTTAGTAAAGTGGTTGTTGCTGCTTGATTTCCTGAATATGGAATGGCGGGTGCACCATTCCTGTGCTAACGATTTACGCTAGTAGGGCACTAGTGGAGTATAATAGAATGAGCGTGAAGTCAGTTGTTTTTAATAGATGATAATGGAATTGTGCACCCACTTGCCTCTTTTGACATGAGTATTATTGTTTGTATCGATCTGGGTGTTTTCTATATACGTATTTACGAAAAAATATATATCTATGTATTTGTATCAGTTATCTAGTTCCTATAACACAAGCTTTAGCTAGCTTAACTTGGGTCTAGATGACGCTGTGTGAATTGTCCAAAAAAAAACCTGCGCTAACAATTTACGCTGGCGTGGCTTAGGATGAGCATGAAGTCAGATTTTTTAATGAATGATAATGTAATGGTGCACCCACTTACGCAGACGATTTATACTAACAGGACATCAGTAGAGGATGATAAAATGAGGTCAGGTCAGTTAACCCATCTCGATAAATTTACAATGAATTTATAACGATAGTTTCCAGGAAAAACTACGTGAAAGTCAACTAGATATAGTACATTGATAGCAATGGGTCATTAGTCCACTTTACCCCCAAATATGAAGTAAGTTCAGTTATCCCATTACTTAATAATTACCCTCTCTTTTATATAAATTTGATTTATATTTAACAATCACTTTATTATAATATACACTAGCTGTAATATACACTTCGGCTGCTTATTTAAAACAAAGGATATTAGGTAACCGTCTTCATGATATATATCAATCTATCTGTATGTTAGATTTCATTTATATTTGTTCAGCCATTTAGTCGTGAAAAGGTAAGAAACAAACAGTCATATCGGTCTGTCGAAGTCATAGTATAGATGGATTTATTACGTTGATTAAAACATATGTCTGTAATATTATACAGCTCATTTTTATTGCAGTCTAAATCAGGTATATATTTTATAAGTTTGCCAGAAACATAATTTTCTGGTTTTCCTTCTCTTCCGTATTTCCAAAAATCAAGGCTGAATTTTAAACGATTTTCATATAAAAATCGAGCTATAAAATTGCGTCAAATTGTCATACATTTACAAAACATAATTATAAACCGATACTGATACAATTATAAAACTGGTTCTTACCAAATACGTAAAACGTTGTGAAACACGCATGTCTCGCGAAACAGTACCATGTTCTGATAAACTATTACATTTCTGTCCAAATTAGCATCAAGTTAAACAGAGCATTCATGGTCAAAATACTAAATTCTTCTAACGTATCACTGAATTCCTCAAACGCAACCATTTTACTAAAACCCACTGTTTGGCTATAGCCATTTATTCCTAGGGTTCCCTCGAGTTGGTTATGTTATGGCCAGGTACCATGGAGCTCTGATTGTTGGACAGTTATGAAGAGGTTCAGGCCATTGTACAGTGGTGTTTCTTTGCTTGAGTAACGTTGAAAGCTGCGTATTGAACAAGGCCGGCCAGTTGCGGTAAGGACACGTCGAGTATGCATGTAAACGTTGTCTATAATTTTTATGCCAGATTTTAATATTTATTACACTACTATAACATACGGCATGCTGACGTTTCGCGCCTATTTCGGACTCTTTCATTAACTTTGAAATTTGACAATTATTAAGGAAAATCGAATTTTCTGGAAATTACATTCGAACGTTACAAAATACCACAAAACTATTTTCGAACGCCTCGATTTCGAATATACCTTAAAATCTATTTCATAATATGCCAACCTGTGTTCGCTATTGTGTGATCGATACGTTGAAATGGCAAGAGTCCAACTCTTAAACTTAATCGTACATAAGAAAGAAAAGAAAAGTAGAATAAAGGCGATTGAAATACAAGCAGCATGTCGAATCTGAGGATTTATCCATACGCTTCTACAATTGAGTAGGGCAAAATAGGTCGCCCTAACAACGAGATGGGACCCGTCCATCACCACCTACAGAGCCGGTCAACGCAGCTGGAGTCCCGGTGAAATCTTAAAGCGATCTCACGACTCTGACAATGGCTCTTGCAGGTACACCATGTGGTTTTTTAGTGGGTAAGAAACCGACACACCTTCTCATCACACCTCTTTGCCCGTTGGAACGATCTTTTGAAAATTTTTTCAAACGATAAAAAACTAAATTAGTGCTAGAAATGTTATATCTACGTAGTAGGCAAAAAATATTCTCTTATACTGATGAAGAACAGTGTGTCGACAACGGGTTTCTTTTCATGGATTGGTCCATCCGAGCATCCAAAACTTGCCTTCCAGCAATGGTATTTCCGCACCAATACAATAATGAAACCTTCTAGAAAAGAGCTTATTCCTTCTTAAAACGCCATCAACGCACTTGCCCTAGATGTTGTGGGTGCTCATGGGTGGCGGTAATCACTTGGCATCAGGCGATCCGCAAGCTTGTTTGTCCGGTGTGTTATAATGATATTTTAGCATATAATGATGATGATGAAACATGATCAATAAATAGTTATAATTAAATTAAAGCACAGTTCAAAATGACCACGGCTTCGCTTAAATGGACCATGCCTTTCCAAATCTTTTTGTTGTATAGCTGACCTTCAATGTCTGTCATTTAAGCAATCAAAGTGCAGTATATATGTATATATATATATATATATAAAAATATATATCTTATATTAAAAGAAGGTAGTTTCATAAAAACTATTAACTCGTATAAACGTTTTTGTAGGCACAGTCTTTGAGCGTGTCCCATTTTAATTGCTAAAGTGAATTGTGTTAGAGACATAGTTAAATTAATGTTATATAGTTGTTATTTTATTATAATACATACTTTTATTAGTACATAGAGTTGATATATCTACAATATCTTATATATAAAATTCTCGTGTCACAGTTTTCGTTCCTATACTCCTCCGAAACGGCTTGACCGATTCTCATGAAATTTTGTGAGTGTATTGAGTAGGTCTGAGAATCGGTTAACATCTATGTTTCATCCCCCTAAATGTTAGGGGTAGTCCACCCCTATTTTTTTTTTATTTCAAGGAAAAACAACGTTTTCCGGGACAGCTAGTATATATATATATATCTTACATATATATAATAATAACGTAAAATAGTGATGAGGCGAAAAATGTTTGTGCTTTTAGATTTTTATATTAACATACTAGCTGTGCTTGCGGTTTGTCCTGTGTGAAATTCATAGGCTATGTGTTATTTTGATGCATAAATTATATTACTGTAAAGTTTCGTCAAAATCCGGTCAGTAGTTTTTGCGTGAAAGAGTAATAAACATCCATCCGTACTCACAAATATTCGCGTTTATAATATACATATATACATATAAATAAAATTGGATTGTCTGTTTGTAATATTGAAATAACCGTTTTTTACTACAAGCATATGCATGTAGTAAAAAACGGTGTGTGAATATAAATACAGTATAATATAAACGACTTTTTAAAATTTTTGTCTGTCTGTCTGTCGGTCTGTTTGTTCCGCATAATCTCTGAAATGGCTGGACCGATTTTGACGGGACTTTTTTTAGCAGGTGGCTGATTTAATAAGGAGTAACTTAGGCCACTTTTATTTTAGAAAAATAAAGTTAAATTCCACGCGGACGAAATCGCGGGTGCAACTAGTTAGAAATATAATTGTATACGATGTCGCGGGCACAACTAGTATATATATATATTTATATATACATATATATAATACAATTAATATACCCGTCATTGATGTCCATAAAGGTCATCATATATGAATTTAGGAGTTGATTCGTTAACAACATACACACATCACGCGTGCTGTAACATGATTACGATGTATGCTAATTGAAGGCTTCAATAGAGAATTGATTTTTATTACATTACAATAATAATTTTTATTGCTTCAATAATCACTTGCGGTGTGTAAAAGATTTGGAATAAAGGAAACTGATTTAAATATTATATTTTAAATTTATTATTTTGTGCCAATACTTACAAATATTATAAATGTGAAAGTAACTCTGTCTGTCTGTGTAATACATGAATAAAATATTACTCTAAACAATTGGTAGTAGGTATAGGTGCTCGTAAAAACTAGGCTTTGATGCTATCAAAATACCTATTAAAATATTATAAATAAAAAGATAACTCTGTCTTTTACAACATAACTACTGAACTGATTTAAATGATGCACAGTTCATTCTGAGAAAGGATATAAGCTATTTTTTAATGCGAAATAAGGGTTGAAAGGGGTGATGAAATATTGTATGGAAGTCTCGTCATTTTTAATGCTAGAAGCTTAAAACTTATTTTGCAGGCTGTTGATTAAATATAAATGAATATTATATTTAGAGTTTGTAACATTTTTACCCTTAGCGATATAAAACAAAAAGAGACTGAAAGTTTGTATGAATTTTTGAAAAGTATATTAGTATATTAGTAGTAGATATTTTATGACACAATCCTTTTAAGATTCTATTAAACTATACATATAAATAAAATTGGAGTGTCTGTTTGTAATATTGAAATAACCGTTTCTTACTACATACATATGAATATAAATACGGTACATTCACCAAAATAATTTTTTTCTCAATATTTATCTGCCTGTCTATTTCTTCCGGCTAATGTCCGAAATGGCTGGACTGATTTTGACGGGACTTTTTTGGCAGGTAGCTGATGGAATGAGTAACTTAGGGTACTTTAATTTTAGAAAAATAAATTTAAATACACCTAGTACTTAATATAATTGTATTTTTAACATGTCCAAAATCTCTCTATTGATCTAATATCAACAAACCTAACTATTTACTAATGCCGTTGATGTTTATGAAGCCATCAATACTTAAATAACTATTATATTTACGTCATATCCGTTACCAATACGTGGCGACAGCGATTTTGCAACACTCAACTCAGTGTCCAATGTCTTGAATATTAATTTTGTGTGACTTCACAACGATAAACTTTTGTTTCAAGTGCAATTGTGAATAGCGTAATCAAAAAGCGAACGGACGGAACAATTAAAATAGAAATAGAAATATTCTTTATTCAAATTAACTTATTATAATATAAGCACTTATAAATAGTCATATTTTTTATTCTACCACTCATTTGTATCATGACCTCCACGCGGCACTCCTTGGAAACCACCTGGGTATATGTCATGATGTGCTAACTGACCTGACCTCATGTTCATCTTATCATCCTCCACTTGGCCAGCGTAAACCGTTAGCCCAGATAGAGCACCCATTCCATTATCATTAGAAATAGAAATAGAAAGTATCTTTATTCAAATAATATGAGTATAGTGTATTCTAACACTAATTCCAAACTCGTCACAAGAAGAAGCTATAAACTTACGTGTTGCTCTTTTAAATAAATGTTGTTCAACATTACATATTTAAGATTTTGTCTGAATACAAACTGCCAAAAAGATTGATAATCATAGCGTGATATCCGTGGCGATAATTATGTATATAGGCGATGATATCCACTTATAATCAGTTGAATTGTCAGCTTGTTTGTCATTAGAATTATATAAACAATAAAATGTTTATCTCTATAATATCAGTGCAGATATTGGATCAACGATATACAAATATACTCACATAAATATCAATCGATGTTACTCCGAGAGTGTTCAAAACTATAACAAAATAGAAAACTTAAAATTAGAAACCACTTATAAAGCTATCTATAGATTGATCTGTGATTTCAAATACACGATTCTGTTGTCTTACACTTTTATTGATTGTAAAAAAGTTGGCCAAACAGAGAATAAAACACCAATAAAGTGGTGAAATGAAATTGGTGCAAACAATAAACAAAAGACAAAATTGTATTACTGCGTGGCTTCGGAATTGGGGCAGCGTAAAAATTGACTAAGTGCAATAAACCGGAAAACACGATGGGCGGTAAACGAGAGGTAACGCCTGATTACTTTTTCTGCAGTAACCGGGAATTAGTGCTCATTCAGCTATAGTTTGGGTGGTAGTCTTTTTGCCAACGGGAAATTACAATACACATATATCACTGTTTATTACTTTGCTGAATGTAGGTGATTGTTGAATGGTATTTAAATAACATGGACGAGTGATGAATGGTATTCAAATATAAAGTATTATGTTAGAATACATGTTTAAATAATTATTTAATCAATTATTTATTCATTTAATTCAATATGTTATTGGTCATATTAAACATGATACAAAAGGATTTAATGGTGATGCATTATCTACCAATAAACCTTCGGGATAAATAGCAATTTACTAATACTTCCATTGATTAAATAAATGAAGATGTAATTAAATAATAAAAATAAATATTTTATTTTATTTTATGTATTTTATCATAAAAAAATCTGAAATTTAATTAGTACACACTTATATTACAAATACAAAAGCGTAGCTGGCCAGCGGTATTGTGTTTATTTGTTACCTTTTCACAATAAAGAGATATTCAAATATTAATAAAATTTATTTATGATATAGAGTTTTTTTATATATAAAATAGACATATTTTTTATACATAAATTAGGGTCTGTTACTAATTAAAAATAATAATTGTTTATTAATTATATTCAATTAACTACATACATAATTGTGTAACAGATAGATATAATTATGTAGATATGTCTTCTACGTGTAACATGCCTATAACATTGCAGGAAATACTTAATGTATACAATTATTTATTTCCATAGTTTGATAAATTGTTTTTGCGAAAGATATATCTTCGGCAAAACGTTATAGGTATTAAGTACCGAATATTTATTTTTTATTCAAAACTCTCACATAATATTTGAAAACACTTTTTCTGTCTTTTGACATAGAATAATGAAATTTTCATTATTCTGAATCAAAAAGTATTATTAATTTAATATTTTATAATTTACCTGCAGAATATAAACATATTTTGTACTTAAGAGCATAAATGTTTATTTATTTATTTATTCTTTTGCACACAAAAATGTATACATGGCGGACTTAATGCCTGATGTTTGTATTGATTTAGCTTACAACTAGCAAAAAAACGTTTAAGTATTTCTATGATTTAATTAATACACATGTATTAATTGTGTAGTAATACATGCACATTCACGCGTGCTCTGTTCCTTTTATTCATTTCATGCAAAAGCAAGAACGGTTATACTCAATTTCCGAAAGGTTATGGGCCCACGTTTCCACTACTGGCTCATAAAGCTAGCCATCAAGGAATAAATCTTATGTACATTTTTATAGAATACTTATATGTGTTTACAATTTTTCCAGTGTCAATCTATAAATCATTATCATATATGTCTATATATATATACATATATATATGATTTTGAAATTTCTCTAGAAATATATTTTATTGAAATGAAATACCTCATTCTACTTTAAAACTTCATCAATCACTTAATAATTATTCAAATATGAACATCATATTTTATAACATATCATAGTTATTTGAATATTTATATGTATACATATCGTTTACTCACGAAGTAAATCAAAACAAGGTTTATGGTCCATTGGCTTAACTATAAAATATTGTTAACGTATTCTAAAGGTTGTACAAACTTTCAACATATATTTAATTTGTTATATTAATGTTAAACATTATGACATACTTGTAAACAGGTGCTATTTCTGGTCTCTTTTGGTTATAACATTTCATTAGTTTTGTCTACAGACCTGACGTAATTTTTTTAAGTAATGAATACTGTACATCTCCTAAGTTTATTTGTGAATACACGTCAGTAAGTAAATGAAATTATTTATAAAAATTTTTATTTCTTAATAAACTAATTAAAATTAATTAAATAACAGTCAAAACTTTTATTTCATTGTTTGTTAATTATTTTGTAATACTAAAATGACATGCATTTCATTTTTTTAATTTGTTTTCAATTTCTATGATTTTAGTTTTATTTTCTATGAGTTTTACTTACTGACATATAGATTTGAATATTGTTTATATTTTAGATTAGTGAATATACATAATTTTATATTATATCAAGTAAAAATTATAAAATAAATATATATTTCATTAAATAACTATTTAATTAATTTAAATTGTCGTATTAAAATATTTAATTAATGATTAAAAATAAATCCTTTCCTAATTACCTTATTAAAAATTCAATGACGCTAATAAATAATTTCACACAGTTTAATTTAAATATCCTGTCGTATATTTATGACTGTTTCGTATACCACCTACCGTTTAACGAAATATGTAAAAAAAATTGCGACACTTTCACCACACATGGAACAATGTCTTCAATTTTGCCGTACGTTTTGTTTGTTCCCTTTTTTTTTGACTTTTTTCTTGCTCTGCGTAACAAGTATGATTAAGAATGGAATTCACTTAATACTAAATAACAGCAAAAACAAGGAAGTTGAGGTAGTGTGAGTAATAATTTTGTTGTAGGAATTCGTATGAATCATTCACTTTCATTTCACATATCAACTTTCATTTGATGCAAATATTAATTTTAGACATTCGAGTTTAAAAAAAAGTAATTAAACTCTGTTTTTTTTTAGCAAATACCAAAACGGTCTATCCGTTCAACTGAACTCGTCCATTTTTTAGTATTCTACGATTACATATCATCGTACATTAACATTCTCAATTATCTGTTTGATTTTTATTTATTTATTTCAGGCTACTAGACAATATTATTACTACCTTATAGACTAACATACATATGAATTAATATTACATACTAATACTAATATGACGACCTCGGTGGTCTAGCGGTCTAGCACAGCGCTTTACGACCGATGGTCGCGTGTTCGATTCCTCGCACGGCACAAACATTTGTATTCATGAGTATGATTATATTATATAGGTATTTACGAAAAAAAAAATATTATATACTTGTATCAGTTATCTAATACCCGTAACGCAAGCCGTAATGAAACGTAGTACGTACGTACGTAAAGGTCTAGATGGCGCTGTGTGAATTGTCCTGAGATTATTATTATTAATATATTGAAACTGATTCTGTGGTCACGGCACTGACGACGGCAATCTGCCACGGTAGCGCCGATACACCATACCCTTCGGACAGTAGTCCTCCTTCATGAAGGTGGACAACTTATTGGTGGTAACCCGGGCCACAAACGTCTTGAAACTTGCGTTGTGACTCGACTCCAGCAGCGTCACCCTCAATATTAGGTAACTCCTGGTCCATATATAGTCGACAACGTCCTGCTCCTTGGATTTTAAAACAACTGTATTAACATTATTTTTCATATATCTAAATATATATAACTCAAAGGTGACTGACGTAGTGATCTATCAACGCACAGCCCAAACCACTGGACGGATCGGCCTAAAATTTGGCATGCAAGTAGATGTTATGACGTAGGCATCCGCTAAGAAAGGATTTTGATACAATTCCACCCCTATTGGGATAAATTAAAGCGAGCGAAGCCGCGGGCAAAAGCTAGTATTATATATGCTTTAATATTTTTTAATTTGTCTGTTTCAGGTATGTTCAGCGTCATTTTATTTAAATTACATACAAACATATGTGATGTGATTGATAAAAAAAAATGAGTAAGTTTTAGTTAAGATTTTAAAACTAATTTATTTTTTTATACTAGTGCGTGATTTATATTATGTCAAATGTGTTACTTAACGATAAAAATGTAGCGAAATAAATCGGCTCATTGTTATAGATTCAATTCTCGATGGGACCAAATTAAAACTAGTTCTTTTAGACATTCGATCTGAATATTTTCGGTTGTACATTATGCGTGTTGATTTATAAGGTAATTTAATTAATGAAGTAAATAATTAATTTAATTATTCATTAACTAATTTATAATTTATTAAGTAGTAATTTAATAGAAAAATAATGTACGTAGCGTAATTTAAAATGAAGTACGAAAATAGAATAACATATATACGTATAATGATGTAGGTTGTTATTGAAAAAAAAATGGTTAATTCTTACTTCCTTATTAATATTATAAATTTGAAAATAACTCTGTCGCTCTGTCTGATATAACGTCTTAATTCGATATCAAACCAAAACTTTTAAACCAGATAATTGATTTGAATGAAAATAAACCGATTAGAATGAAATTTGGTACACAATTAGTCTAAACCCTGAGAAAGTACATAGACTACTTTATAATGTGAAAAAAGGGTTTTAAAGGGTTGAAAAGGAACATGAAAATGTGTGGAAATATCGTCATTATTAAAGATAGAAGCTTGAAAATTATTTTGTAGGCTGTTGATTAAATATAAATAAATATTACATACAAATATCTGAAAATGTTACCTCTAAGGGGGTAAAATAATATAGGGGATGTGAGTTTGTATAGAAATTTGTTATTTTTTAATCTAGAATGATGAAACTATTTTTTCTGTGTTAGATTATTGATTTTTTTTTTATTTGGTCAAATTCACTGTAACACGCGTACGAAGTCGCGGGCACAGCTACTACCTATATAAGATTGCTTTCTGTCGATTAAATTATATTAAAAAAAATATTTATTTAATTATATGCGCAAAAATTCATAAGTAAATACGAATAATATATGGGTCGAGTGGCGTGTATGTACGTTCGTATTTTCCTGTTCAATCGAATAAAGTGCCAAGATCCTATCGATTTCACATTCTTTCGTTCACTCACCTTTAATCTTACCTTCATAATACGGCCTCGGTTCTTTGGTGGTTTAGCAGACAGCCTGATTTTTATGATCCCAGGTTCGATTCTCGCATAACGTTTATACTCATAAGTGACAATAATTTGACAGCCTCGGTGGTCTAGTGGTTTAGCACACCGCTTTACTATCCGATGGTCGTGGGTTCGATTCCTCGCACGGTACAAACATTGTATCGGTCTGGGTGTTTTCTATGTATAATATGTATTTATTTACAAAAAACATGTATCCATGTATTTATATCAGTTTGTCTAGTACCTATAACACAAGCTCTGCTTAGCTTGGGACTAGATGGCACTGTGTGAATTGTCCGGATCTAAATGAATTAGTTTAATTTCCTAATTCGTCTAGATCAACGAATAAATAACGCTCTTTTTGTTTGTCAGTTTTTATATGTATTTTATGTATTATGAGGTATTTTATGTATTTTAGAAGACAGTTCAGATGATATAACCATCCCAGTATCAATATCAATAAAATTATAAAGGCAAGTGTACATTGTGACATTGTTATCGGATATTGCACCCACAAATGTATGTTTTGTTCAATCTTAAAAATATGACGATCTAGGCAAATTAGGACTTGATCCTAATTCGCCTAGATCAACCAATTTTGAAGTACTATTTGGTTATCACTGTTTTAATAGGTTATTTTATGTATTTTACCATACATTTCAGTTGACATAACCCTGTTTCTATATCAATGAAATTATAAAGGCAAGGATACATTCCAAAATATTATGAGAAAGCATTGCAAACACAATTGTATGTTTTGTTCAATCTAAAGAATTGGTAGATCTAGGCGAATTAGGAGCAACTTCTAATTTGCCTAGATCAACCAATTTTTTAGATTGAACAAAACATACAATGCACTATTTGGTTATCATTTTTTAAATTTTATTTTATGTATTTTGTGTTTGATTTAAGTTTTTTATGTATTTTATAACCCTGTATATCAATATCAATGTAATTGTAAAGGCAAGTGTACATTACAATATATTGCTATCGAACATTGTACACCCAATACATGTTTTATTCAACATGAAAAATTGGTTATCTTCCCCACTTCCTTTGGGGCCGGGGAAGGAGTCGGAGGCAAATGGGGGGTTTAGGGAACCCGGAGAGATGGGGCCCGCTACTAGGACTAGCGACAACCTGTACCTATCCGACCGTCGGGTCAGTTGCGGTCGACTATAATTTGATCCCGCGACTCCGGCACATGGCGTTGGATGAGGACATCTTGGACACAAGTTCTCACAGTACCGAACGCGGGCGTTCCCCGACCTGGGGCCTGCGGGTCTCCATGACGGATTTTGAGTCTCCAAGTAAAAAAAAAAAAAAGGAAAATTGGGGGTTGATTATTATGAGTTGATCCTAATTTGCCTAAATTAGGAGCTGAACCTAAATTGCATAGATTAACCAGTCTTTAGATACTAGATGGTAATCAGTTTTTTTTAATATTCAGTTTATTTTATGTTTTACAATACATATCACATGACATAACCCTGTATATAAATATCAATGAAATTATAAAGGCAGGCGTACATTACAACACATTGTTAGCGGACATTGCACACGCGGCGTGTGCTTTATTAAGCAATAGCTTTGCAATACTAATAACTGACGTACAATATTCATGGGCTGTACAAATTCGAAAACTTTATGTCAATGTAATAAGATCTATAATTGCGCGTATTATTTAGTTACATTTATATTGATTATGGGGTTTTGAACTTTATGTGAAGGGAGTAAGGTAGATATATGGGTGTCTGTTGTGTGTATATTTGTTTCTACATGCAGGAACGTTTGACGGACCGGTTAGTTATCTAATTGACATAATGAAGGATTAGGTTAGCAAATGTTGGTTTTGATTACCTATTATTTATTTTGTTACGACTGTAATTTTACACTGTCAGACACAGTAGTGACATGTTTTAGGATACTTATGAAGTTATTATCTGATTACGTATTATATATCTACTTTCTTAAATGATAAGGAACAAATTTTATTACACCATCAAATTTCCAATTTCAAATTCAAAAATCATTTATTCATGTAGGACATTTTAGCCGCTTATGAACGTCATTTTTTTATATTATAATTGTTTCCCTACAAAGCTTTCAAGGCTCGAGAATAAGTAATTTTTAATTAATTTTATACTTTTAATAATACTGGTTTCCTTAAATAATATTCCAGGAGAATTTACTCAGCACTATCTAATCATTGGGACCAGCTAAGTATTGTATTACAGGTACTAAGCAACTGATATAAGTATACAGATAATACGCAAATAAAAAACTCAGAATAATATAAACAATCATATCCATGAATACAAGTTTGCATCGTGCGAGGAATTGAACCCGTGGCCATCTATATATATATATGTATATATAACTCAAAGGTGACTGACATAGTGATCTATCAACGCACAGCCCAAACCACTGGACGTATCGGGCTGAAATTTGGCATGCAGGTAGATGTTATGACGTAGGCATTCGCTCAGAAAGGATTTTGATTAATTCTACCCCCAAGAGGATAAAATAGGGGATGAAAGTTTGTATGAAACTTTGTCAATTTTAAACCGATCGGGCTGAGACTTTGCATGCACAAAGCTACTATGACGTAGGCATCTCCTAAGAAAGGATTTTGATAAATTCCACCCTTAAGGGGATAAATTGACGCGAGCAAAGCCGCGGGCAATAGCTAGTTAAAAATAAAGCGTTGTGCTAAACCATTTGACCACCTAGACCGTCATATATAATATATCGTATATATCGATGTCAGAAGCCAGTGTAGTGACAGTAAATTAAATTATATTACTCCCTCTGGCTGTTAAGTGTCTGACACCGCGCCAGGTGAAAGGGGAATTGTTTATATCCACTTAAATGTCAAAATTGTTATTGATAATTTGACATATACGACAATTATATATGTGTCTTATATATAGAATTCTTGTGTCACAATATTAGTTACCATACTCCATCGAAATGGCTTGACCGATTTTTATGAAATTTTATATCCAGTCAGTAGATCTCAGAATCGGCTAGTCTCTATTTTTCATACCCCTAAGTGATAGAGCTGACCACCCCTAATTTTTTTTATATTTTTTATTCTTTTATAATGTGGCATTAAAAATACATACATCCCTAAATTTTCACCCTTCATGTTATTATTGTCATTTTGTATATTCATATCCGAAACCCGTCAGAGATAAGAATTGAAGTATATTCTTAGGAGCGATGGTTTTCATATCCTCAGGATAGAGTGTAAACTTTCCAAAAGAGATATATAGAAATAGATAGATAGATAAAAAAAATCACGTTAAAGGCACAGTAATAATAAGAACAAAAATAAAAACAGATACACATTGGTCAAATCAAACAAAATACAATACGCAACAAATATGCAGGTAAAATAAAATGCAATACAGTTAACAAAAAAAAAAACGGTACGAGTAACGTAGTGTGTGTGCAGAACCCATACACAAAAAGGCAGCACTTCAGTGTATTGTTTACTGCAGAGAAGCAGTAAGCCACTGATATTCAGGCACTGCCCAGAGACATACGCGAGTACATATGTAACAAGACTACAACTTCTTATCAGTCCTATTATCATCATCATCATTATCATCATCTGCTTCATCCTTATCCCATTTATTTGGGGTCGGCGTAATATGTTTTTCGCTTCCATTCATCCCTGTTCGCAGTCATCGCGTTATTTACTTCCTTTCTTACCATAACATCTTTCACACAGTCCATCCATCTCTTTTTTGGCCTTCCTCTGCCCTTATAACCATCCACATTCATTTGTAACATCTTTCTTAAAATATTATCCTCGTTCCTACGCATTACATGTCCATACCATGATAGACGATTACTCTTCAACCTCTCTGACACCGGTGCCACTTTCATACTTCCTCTAATGTATTCATTCTTTATCTTATCCATTCTTGTCACACCACACATCCACCTCAACATTCTCATTTCAGAAATAATCAGTCCTATTATATTATCATAAATACTAAATATTATAATTATTACACAGGCCTCTAAATGGATTGATTGAAAAAAAAACCACCAACGTGGTTGACCCAGTTCCGCGGCACGTAGTGAGACGTGCTTTCACTGTCACAGTTGGTACAATGCGAGCGTTCGCTTTCTCAAACCGCTCTGTTTGTCACACTGCAGTGTACGTCGACCTTTATTAATAATAATAAACTCAGGACAATTCACACAGTGCTATCTAGACCCAAGTTAAGTTAACTAAAGCTTGTGTTATGGGTACTAGACAACTGATACAAATACATAGATTTTTTTTATGGAAAATACATATTATTCATAGAAAACACCCAGACAAATACAAAAATCATACTCATGAATACAATGGTTTGTACCTAATTTGTAGAATAAAAAACTTAAAATTCATAGTTTTGATAATATTATCTTCGTCCATAAACAATTAGAGCGTAGCAGTTTCTATGTTGACAGTCGCATGCCTAATCCTTGTTAGTGTGTATTTACTAAAACCAGCATTTATTTAAAAGATCCACACGCAAGTTTTTGCTCATTTTTCTTGTGATGAGTCTGCATTTCGAATGAGTGGTACAATAAAAAAATATGACTATTCAAAAGTGCTTCTATTGAGCTTATTTGAATAAAGATTATTTCTAATGCTATATAAATATCGCATGCCTAATCTTGTAATAATGTATATTTATTTAAAACAATATATTTAAAAGAGCAACACAGAAGTTTCTCGCTCATTCTTCATGTGATGAGTCTGCGTTCCGAATAAGCGGTTCAATAGAAAAGTATGACTATTCAACGGTTTTTATATTAACTTTATTTGAATAAGGATTATTTCTATTTAAATTTAGCAATGTATTTACGCAAAGGAAACACAGTTACCTTACAACTTGCTTGGAGGTCGTTGCGTTGATCGCATTTGTCGATAAATGTAATGAGTGTATTTCCAACCGACTACCAAATAAAAGGTATGGCCTTCTCATATATATCATTAGATACACTAATAACGATATTGTTCGAATCTTGTTATGATGAGAGCGTTATGTTGTCTTGTTATAATTATAATGGTTTACTATACTCAGATTTATCGATTGTAAGGTCATGGGATCAAATTCGGTTGGCACCTAAATTTGAATAAAATAAAATTTTTGAGCTAGTAGGTCTAGTTTAGTACAATAGATCGAATCGAAACCGCGAATATCGACAATAAAAAGATAACCAATGGTCGCGGGTTCGATTCCTCGCACGAATAAATATCATTATTTTTATTGGTCTGAATTTTTTCTGAGCCGAGGTTCGAATCCCTAGTTTTTTTTTTTATTTTTAAATACAATTTTCCACAGACATATTCGTCCGTGCCTTTTTTAATTTACTTTAATATTATTATATTTATTTAGTTTCGAATTTTTTGTAGTCCGAAAAAAAATATTGAAATAGGTAACGCAGAAGATCCCACTTAGACGACTTCATACAAAGTGTATGTCGGTAAAACTATTAATGTCAACACACCTTATTGACATACAAAATATGTATGGTGAATGTATGAATAAAGAAAGTGGCCGTACGAGGCTATTTTCGAATGTCAAGGACATGTCGCAACAAGTAGTACGACACCGGAAAAGGATTTGTAACTGGTTATATTTATACTGAGCATAATTATTTCCTGGCACGTAGCTAGCAATGAGGTAAGAAATATTTTAGTCCTCTAATGTAGCAGGGATTGTTGTTCCTATGCCTGCGACAACACTCATGTATGTTTACTCCGAAGGACTAAGCTGTCAACTCTCATTACCCTGAAATTTCACTACAACTCTCACCATTTACCCGAAACGCAATTCCTGGGACTTGTGACCCGGGTGTAGCTTTAAGAGGCCCCTTTTTCCGACATACGTCAACATTTTATTCAATTCTATTACATAGAAAAGATAGATAGAAAAGAATCCGAGTAGAAAAAATCGGATCCCGTAAACATAAAATTTGAAATAGTCAGAATAGATGACAAGATTTTTCTCAGGGGACTAGAAGGGATGTAACGGCAAAATATAAACTGTGAAATAGATCCGAAATCTCGAATTCAATTACTGCAAATTTAAAGTAAACTCGGTCCCAAGAACTCGATTTTCTCCCTTGTCGAATCTCTCGGAAACGTAAAGACATAAAGTACTGTACTTTACGACTGCATCTGGACGTTTTCCGTTCGCGCGACGACTGCGATTCGATGGAGAAAGTGTGAAAAAAATTAATTAAGCAATACCAATTAATTGAATTCGTATAAAGTTCCGATTTATGCGCGTTAAGGTTTAGTTATACCGATTATACGAATTAATCGATTATTAAGATCGATACTCAATCTGAATAATGAGGTACTGCGTATTTTAGAGCGTTGTGGCCGATACTATTCTCACAGATAGCTCTAGGGCCCTTAGTTCAAATCTGAACTACTTGTGTAATTTAAAATTTTTGACTACGAACGCTTCAACAATAAACACTACTTTTTTATTAAAAAATATATATATATGCGATATGTGTTCATATCTATTACCCTTATCCCATCTGTGATTACAGTCATGTGGGTATATAAAGGTAGGCATGTATGTGCTATATAATATATTTTCAAATTAAATTTTCAATCATCTGAACGCATTTTCTTCAAGTAGGTAGGAGGTTCCGTATGGCATACTTAAAGTTTCATTAAAAGCAAATATCTGTAAAACACGACGAATATAAAAATACAACTTGGTAAGTCA
Organism: Achroia grisella; assembly: GCF_030625045.1. NCBI lineage: Eukaryota > Metazoa > Arthropoda > Insecta > Lepidoptera > Pyralidae > Achroia > Achroia grisella. The sequence goes on along the minus strand of NW_026713043.1, from coordinate 1,767,191 downwards.
ACTTACACTTAAACAAAGTCGCCGGTTATGAACAAATGAATGTTAAAAAAATGAATAATGATAAAGACAAAATATAAGATATGTCGGAACGAATGACCTCAACATCGTGAACACAAAAAGGTCCAGGCTCAAGGGCTCCTTAACACGAGGCTTCGGTAGGCCTTCGGTGGGTCACTGACCCAACGTCACAAAACTTAACACCGACCCGTTATGTATGACATTCCGGGATTATTCCCCGGATGAGGAGAGGCTGGCAGGACGCGGCTGACTCGGGCAGTGACGAGACGTCTTTTTTATCGCCAACTCATTTTAATTCCATTACGGTTTGGTAAATCAATTTTAGGTAAACACAAAGTTTTAGTAGGAAATTGATTCCTAGCTTCTGAACTTCGTCCGTATAATCATAATGTACCTGGGATAAAACTAACCTAACATTCTAAATGATATACTAAGGTATATGCAAAATTTCTAGTTGATTGGTTAATCCATTAAGAGAAGAAAGCGTACCAACGAAATCACTTCCGCATTTATAATGTGATTTAGGATAATAATAATGACTCTTTATTCTCTGTGCGCAACAGAGAACAAACATGAAAGGTAAAAAACATTATTATGGGAATATGTTTAATTCGAATATCTGTTTGACGATCTCGGTGGTCTAGGGTTTAGCACACTGCTTTACTTTCGGTAGTCGCGGATCTGATTCCTCACACGGTGCAAACATTTACATTAATGAGTATCAATATTTCAATTGCGTTTCTTGTCAATTTTTTTTAATTGAATCAGTATACAGAACTGACGATATGGAAAAAAAATAATACAAAACCTTTGACGTTTATAAGTGACTATCCTAAATGAATAAATGATATTTGATTTGGCTTAATTTGGTTTTAGTGTTGGATAGCCCATTTATGGAGAAACATTAATCTACGACCAATAGGAGCGGTACTTTGATTTAAAATATTACAAAAATTGGGAAAATTTCTTCCTTTTCAGAGTTCCCCAATCTCGAACCTTTCTTATGTCACACAGACGAAGTTGCGTGATTTAGCATGTATATAATGATATATCGTTGTACAGATTAGGATTCTATAACTGTCTTAAGAATTGTTTAACATGTATTAGTTCTAATTGGAGTGTGATTATGCAGTTGATTTCGTATATCCTATTAACATTATAAACACGAAGTATGTAGGAATTAATAGACGTTTGTTACTGTTCATCGATAAAATTACTAGACAGATTCGAATAAATTTTGGTTCACATCTAAATCATATTTTAGACTAAATTTTAGTAAAATGTATATACTATATGTTAATAGTATATACATTTTACTACAATTTAATCTACCTATATATTCCGAATAAATAAAGTTTGTGAGGTTGTAGAGGGCTATTTCTGGATCTACTGAACCGATTTTGAAAATTCTTTTAGTATCGTACAGCTAATTTATCGAGAAAGGCTATAGGCTATATAACATCACGCTATGATCAATAGGAGCAGAGCTGCAATGAAAAATGTAGCAGAAACGGGGGAAATGTAACGAAATTACGCGGGTCATTCATTCATTCGTAAGTTAAGAGCCGCGCTCTTGTCGATGGAGCTCTTGCCAATTTCCAGAACTTTCCATCAATCTCTATAGTTGTTGATACAACACGACTCCAACTGTTTCCTTGTTCTGCTTAATATAGCAGTATCTTGGTCTTCTCCTTCCCTCTTTCCTTATATTTTCCTTTGATAATATTATTTATAATTTCTTTTACTTGGTGTAGCGAACTCTTTGATAGGTTTTTATACTATTTTTAAATTTTATAATAAAATTCTTTGACATATTATTTATTGTTCACTTTCTATTATATATCGCTGTCATACTAGTCGCATTTTATTTAATCTCCGTATTTTCCTCATTAAAACCCTCAGCACCTCTCACTCATCAGACACATTTGATACCTCCGCTTCACTTGGGAAAATCCATCATGAGGAAATCCGCCTGCTCTGGGAGTAAAGAATTACTGGGGCACTGCCAGAAGCACTACCGGACTCCTACCGGCTAAAACCTCATCCTTATATTGCGACCCATCTCAACAGACCAGCCAAAGTCGTATCAAGTGCCCTAACATTTTCCTACGCGGGTCATTTAGTACAAAATAATTTAGTTACATCATTAAAGTTCATTTATGATTAATATAGGCACAGAATAAGTGAACAGTGCCGGTAAATCTAGACGCCAAATATGGCATGATAAATGGAACTTTGGCAACAGCGATATCCGCATTTATTTCTACGATTCTGACTCATTAAATGTTAATCGTAGGTTAATTTTGCTGAATCTAATCCCATTAACAGATAACTAGTTAACCGGTATTTTAGCAGTTATAAACTCTAGTTATAAATTGAATACGAGAATTTGATGCAAAATATTGTAATTATGTATCGACTATAATTGGAACAAAGTGCTCAAACACTGTGTTTTTTATTATCTTGTGCTTTGTGTTTAAGTCATAGAATGTACTTTGAAGATAAAATTAATATTAAAATCATAGTTAAATATTTATGTACAAGTAGAGATTTTAAACAAATATAGTTCTAATTAAACACATTAACAAGATTAGGCACGCTACAATTAACATAAAATCCGCACTCGATAAATAAATAAATAAATAACTCTGGACAATTAACACAGCGCCATCTAGTCCCACGGTAAGCAGAGCTTGTGTCATGGGTACTAGACAACTGATATAAATACTTACATACTTTTTTTTGTAAATACGTACATAATATACATAGAAAACAACCAGACCGACACATACAATCGTATTCATGAATACAAATGTTTGCACCGTGCGAGGAAACGAACCCGCGACCTTTGGAAGTAAAGCGGTGTGCCACTAAACCACCGAGGCCGTCAATATTTGTTATTATAAATGATATAAAAAATTCAACATTAAATAATATAAACCTCGATTTCGACTTCAGTGATCTAGCGGTTTATCACACCGCTTTATGTCCGATGGTCGCGGGTTCAATTCTTCTCATGGTACATTTGTATTCATGAGTATGATTGTCTGTATCGGTCTCGGTGTTTTCTATATACATTTACAAAAAGAAGTATTTATATAAATTGTCTAGTAATCATAACACAAGCTCTGCTTATCTTGGGACTAGATGGCGCTGTGTTAATTGTCCTGAAATATTATATCATTATAAATAAATAAACTCGTCATTCACTGCCTACCCTCCAGAATTTATTGACATAAAAATCAGTCCTAAGTCACCAACATCAATCAACTCTTTCACGCCCTTTCTGAAGTTTTTTCTCGGAAAAATATTTCTCACCCCACTATGTTGGCAAGGGCTGTATGCTGTCTTTATCGGGAAATAGACAGAAACGTTTGTGTACCGATAATAGTGTATTTCGGTAATAAACTATGAATATACTAGCTGTGCCCTCGATTTCACCCCCGTGAAATTTACAGCTTAAGCTATATGTAAAGATTCATCAAAATCCGTTCAGCAATTTTTGCGTGAAAGAGTAACAAACATACATCTATACTAAAAATCTTTTGCGTTCATAACATTACTAGTTTTACCGCGGTTTACTCGCGTTAAATATAAATTAAAAATATGGCCTATATATTATTCTGATGCATATGCTATATACTGTAAAATTTCATCAAAATCCGTTTAGTAGTTTTTGCGTGAGAGAATAACAAACATCCACACTCACAAACTTTCAGCGTTCATAATATTATTAAGATTTGCCTTAATCTAATTCATCATATATAATCAAAATAAACAAATCAAAACAAAATACATTTCCTCAAGTAGACATTCTCTATTACAGACTCTTATGTTATGTCAATAATAAAAAATAATAATATCTTTAATCGTGTAGGTCTATTACAGACTCTTATGATATGTCAAATCTATCATCAGTTCCGAGTGCTTTCGAGCTAAGAATTGACAAGAAAACTCAGCTCTTATTCTTTTCAAATGAGCTTGCAATTTGAATGAAAATTAAAGTACAAAATTATTTAGCGAAAATGTATTCATCACTTGTGTATGAATTATTGTTACTGTGTGATTATTAAAGAAATAATAGGCATATTTGTAAATAGACGGACTATGGTTTATGTTCATTATACAATCATAGAAGTATACATTTAATTAGTTAATTTGGATTCAAATGTATCGAACATTTGAATCCACTTAATCTATAGTATAAACATTTTACTCAAATTTAATCTATATTCTGAAGAACTAATGTTTGTGAGGTTGTAGGGATTCAATTCTGGATCTATTGAACCGATTTTGAAAGTTATTTTAGTGTTGTACAGATTATTGATGGAGGAAAGCTATAGGCATATATATATAGCATCACGCTACAATCAATAGGAGCGAAGCTGCAATGAAGTGTTGAAAAACGGGGCAAATGTAACTCATACGAAACAACTTAACCTTACGTAATATTTTTTATATATATTATATTGTAGATTAAATCTTCGATTAAGATAAACACTTGTTAATCGGTTGTACCATTCGGAAATCTTCGCGTTTACGCAAACTGGTTCTCCGGCCCGCCAATGACAGCGACTGGTTGACATTTACCGATTTATATCGTCAACCCGGCAACCAGTTGCGTCAGACTGTCGAGAGACAGATGTGGGGCTGTGGAGTAGACCAAAGACAAGCTACCAAACAGCTTGCTTTATAAGCTGTGTATGACAGTTTGTATATGTATGTATTTACAAAATATATGTGAATATATCGTCGTTTACGCTGGCGAGGCACCAGTGGAGGATGATAAGATGAGCATGAGGTCAGGTCAATTAGCCCATCGTGAAACATTCACTAAAAATTTATCGCGATGGTTTCCAGGGGGAACCACGTGGAGGTCAACCTGACAGGGTACATTGCTAGCAATAAGATCGTCAGTCCAAATTGTATGTATTTACAAAAAAAATCAAGTTTGTATATCAGTAGTCTCGTACACATAACACAAGCTTTAGCTAGCTTAACTTGGGTCTAGGTGGCGCTTGAATTATCCAAAAAACATAATATATATATAAAAAATAATTGATGGAATATGTTCGTAATGAGTAGAAGAGAATATATATTCCAAGGTCTAAGGGTAAATAGGAAACAAATAGGAAATAAATATTTATAAAAGTACTCCGTGAAATATAGGGCCGTGAAATATAGGAATAATAGGGCCTATTTCCTATGCTGCCAAGTTATTGTTCTGGATGGCATCACATTAGTTTATGTTTTGTAAGTTGATTTATTTTTTTACTTTTGTTATTTAGTATAGTAACGATGGAATTGTCATCGTCACAATTGTGCACAAAAATAAAATAAAAATAAATGCATACTTCAAAAATAAAATTATCAAAATTAAAACACTAGAAATACGTAAAGCCAATTTTCATATACGAGCACGCGACCTAAAACCGTGACATTATATTATTATGTCCATTTATATCCAATTATTTTATTAATTATTATAAATTGCATGATTATAACATAATTGTGTTTTAACACAAACTTTGTTTAACAACGTGATTATTATAGAATAACGTCACGGAATGTTGTATTAAATTATTTTTAAATTCATGGAATTTCGAACCTTGGTTCTAAATTTGAATTTCAATTCTAAGAAATTATTTTATTTGAATTTAATTTTATTCGATTGTAGAATAATAAAATCTAATTTAAATGAGTTTTTAATAATATATTAACTCGTACACTGCTTGGCATGCTTGTATATAAGTAGCATAGAAACAAACTATTTTCATACTGGCCACTAAATGAATAAAGTTTTTAATAATTTATTAACCCGCCCACAGCCTTGCATAACTTTTTTTTAAGCAAAATATTTTCATAGTGGCCAGTTGGTTTTATTCAAAACATAACCCTACACGAAACCTTGGTCACTTGCTATGTGTCCCTTTTTTTTAACTACAATCGCAAAGAAGCTGAGGGTCCACTTCGGATTTAGGTTATACCTAGTGTTGCCAGGCGTCCCGTATTTCCTGGGACGTCGCGTATTTTAGGCTTAGTTCATGTCTCGGCGGGACTGGCTCTGTCCCGTATTCGAATCGTGCTCTGTTTTTTATTATTAAATCGATCGATCTACACTAGACAAAAATACTCACACCTGTAACGTTCGTACCCGTAATTTAATAAAAAGCGAGTTGATGACCCTTTTTGACTACGATTATAATTGTATTGATTTTTATAAATATGTTAAATAAAAAAAATATGTTAAAACTGACTTGTTTCGATGAATAATATATAAAATAATAAAGAAAGTCTTGTATATTTTTTTTGTCCTGGGTAAAATACTAAATTCCCGTATTTTTTTGCCTATTTAAGCATTTTTTATAGGTTGATAAAAAATCTGGCAACTCTTGTTATATCTCATTATTATGTAATTTTATCTAACAAGTCTCATTCTTCAAATGTAACTACTTCATACAAAGAAAGTTAACTGACGGCTGAAATAGGTAAAACAGGTCTCTGTCATAGTTCACATAACTTTGTATCTAATCTAACCTAATTAATATCTCCTGAAAGCAAGCGTTCTAATGTGTTTAGATGCTGTATTATTTTACTAATCTATATAAATAAATAAAATTAAAGTATCTTTTTGTAATTTCAAATTAACAGCTTTTCACTAAATTGGCTAAACCGATTTTACTTACACTCGCAAATAGCTAATGTCATAAGGAGCAACTTAGGCGACTTTTACTTTAGAAATTATATTTATTTTAATAAAAAAACAGGCTTAATTTCTCGCGGACAAAATCCTGGGTAACAACCTAGAATTGAAATAATTGTAGTGAACTACCGTATCGCATCGCATCGCATCGCACCGCATCGCACCGCACCGCACCGCATCGCACCGCACCGCATCAACACATATTAATAGTTCATCATTTTTTGTGCCTCCTCATTCATTTATCTTCGACCAATCAATCACATACAGTCATACAATTACATAACAGAACCTGTCAGTACACTACTTTTACTTTCATCTTAAAAATACTGGCCGTTATTGAATAACAGTACTAAATTGAGGTTCGACCAGTGTAAGTTGAACTGTACATACATACATGCCGCTTTAAAGATGCGATCTGATTCGCCCGTTTTGTCTATGGTAAAACAAGAACCAGTTACTTAGACCACACTTATGTTTTTTTTTGTTCTTCAACCAATTCTTCCTTATCCCATTCATTTGGGGTCGGTGTAATATGTTTTTCACTTTCACTCAAACCATCCATGTAACTTTTTATACTCTATGGTATTAAAAAAAACTAATGATGTTCAGTTTTCGTCATGCTGATTGTCTTTTGCATTATCAAATCAAATCAAAATATATTTATTCATGTAGGTCTATTACAGACTCTTATGATGTGTCAAATCTACCGTCAGTTTGGAGTGATCTCGAGAAGAGAAGAACTGACAAGAAACTCAGCTCGTATTCTTTTCAAATAAATGTTGTATATGTTTACAATAATACAGATTCATTATTAAATTCAAATTAGGGAGAATAGAGTGACCTATCATGAGGACATATTACCCACCAAGTTAGAAGTATGTTATCAAAAAAGACGCAGCTCATTGGTGCTTTTTTTCTACAAAACGGTAGACTAATAAATTTATGTCAGCCATTTTTTTTGTCGTAAAACTATTCATTAGTAACTAAATGTTTATTTTGTTTATTTATGGGAATTCAATTTTATTGTTAAATGTTAAAGTCCTTTTTCCAAAAACATTTATTCGGAGTTAATGCAATTTATTATTAAGCGAACTTTTTTATAAACTATTAATTAGTTACTAAAGGCATTATATCAAAGAATGTTTATTTTGGAAAATCAATTTTATGATTAAACGTTAAAGTTCGTTTTCCAAAATCAGTTATTCGGAGTTAATGCAATATATTATGAAACATATTTTTTATGTACTATTCATTAGTTACAAAATGCATTAGATCAAATAATGGTTATTTTGGGAATTCAATTTTGTATTGAGGCCTTAAAGTTGATATTCCAAAAATAATTCTTCCAACTTATTACATTTTGTTGTTGAACGTGTAATATAGGTAATTGACGATTCTTATCTAGAATATGAAAAGGTCAAAAACCAATAATAATATATACATATAAATAAAATTGGAGTGTTTGTTTGTAATATTGAAATAACCTTTTTTTACTATATGCATATGAATATAAATACGGTACATACACAAAAATAACATTCTTTACAATTTTTGTCTGTCTGTCTGTTTGTTCCGGCTAATCTCTGAAATGGCTGGACCGATTTTGATGGGACTTTTATTGGTAGGTATCTGATGTAATAAGGATTAACTTAGGCTACTTTTATTTTAAAAATATAAAGTTATTTTCACCGCGGACGAAGTCACGGTAACGGCTAGTCTAGAATATGAAAAGGTCAAAAACCAATAATAATATAAAATAAATGTTTATAAACACTGAATGAGTCACAGTCTACAGGTACCTACTAAAGGTAATTCTATACTAAACAGACGTGTGTTGCCATAACATTTTTATTGCCCTCTTGATAGCATTTAAAAATAAATAAAACAGGAATTTTAAAAAAGAAGAATATTTTTATGTTATACTAGCCGTGCCCGCGGTTTCATCTGCATGATATTTATAGCCTATGTGTTATGTTATTCCTTTCATCAAATTCTGTTCAGTAGTTTTTGCGTGACAGAGTAACAAACATCCACCCATACAAACTTTCGCAATAATATTATATTAGTAGGATTTCTTTTCCATATTTAAGAGAGGTTTGTGACTTAGTAGTGTAGTAATTATGCACAAGAGGTTGCGAGTTCAAATCTGTGACAAATAAATAACTACTAGTATGGGTATTTCCATTAATTCACATAAAATCTCAACCAATTCTTTATATATAATCATCTAAATTTCAAAAATAGTAGATGATAAACGAAATTCGCATGAAAATCCGTTCAGTAGTTTTTGAGATTGCAAACATACAAACAAGCACGTGCCAAGCAAGTTAAAGCAATATCGTTTTTTTCTACCGAGTAAATATATCGATAAAAATGCATTACAAATTAGATCCTTGTATAAATAGTGCAGGCAACTGTGAATTGTCGATAAAACTCAAAACAAAATGTATTTACTAAATTCTAGACTGCACTCAAAGGATTTTTTTATTATTACTAGCAGAGCCGGCACTTTTTACCCGTATAACGTTTTTGTTTATAAACCGATTGGAATAAAACAGAAACTACTGCACTCAAATCGGATTTAGAGATTAGCAAGCGGCAATGCACAGGCGATCGCCCCAGATGGAACCCCGTCCAATTCAAACGGGGGTCGAAATTACGGCTTGAGCCGAGGTTCGAACCCCTAGCGGTGCCCTCAGACTAAAGTCGTATCCCTCAGGCAGGAGTTAGCCTTCAGCCGCTCCATAAGTCCTTCCGCGCGTTTGGAGTGCCATCTGCACTCGCCCCCTATCGTCTGGTGAAGCTGTAAAGGCCAGCTGCGGCCAACAGCGTTAGAGTAGTCCGAAAAAAAATGTAAGTTTTTATATTATATTTATGAAGTCCTAATAATAGTTTTTCTTATATATATATATCTTTATTTAAACTAAGATATATATCTTTATTTTCAATTACTAGCAATCCCCTTAATTGTTAGTGATGTGAATTATAAATTTGTTGTGGTGGGGTTCTTTTGTGTTGAGATGGTGAGTTTAAAAATAAATAATATGTACTAATTCTATTGTCCCTTTTTATAATTCTTTTTACAACATTGACAACAACTATTATTAAAAACGTAATCGGTGAGGAGGCCGTATATACACCTAACACCATTGCTAGCAATATACGTCAGGTTGACCTCCACGCGGTTCTCCCATCGTGATAAATTGTTGGTAAATTTGTCACTATGAGCTAACTGACCTGATTTCATGTTCATCTTATCATCCTTCACTGGTGCTAGCGTAAACCCTTAGACGACCACGGTGGTCTAGCGGTCTAGCACACCGCTTTACGTCCGATGGTCGCGGGTTCGATTCCTAGCACGGCACAAACATTTGTATTCACAAGTATGATTGTTTGTATCTATCTGGGTGTTTTCTATGTATAATATGTATGTATTTACGAAAAAAAAATATCTAAGTATTTGTATCAGTTATCTAGTACCCATAACACAAGCTTTAGCTAGCTTAACTTGGGTCTAGATGGCGCTGTGTGAATTGTCCTGAGATTATTATTATTTTTTATATATATATATATATATATATATTATATATCTCCCTTTGATGGGGTAATAGTCTGATCATTGCGGGTAAAAATTATTATTAATATTAGTTGCAGAGGATGTTAATAATGTGGACTTGTAACCCCATCACCAGCAGTGTACCATGTCAGGTTGACCTCTACGTGGTTCCCCTGGAAACCATCGTGATAAATCCCTGATGAAGGGACTAACTGACCTGACCTCATGATCATCTTGTCATCCTCCACTGGTGCCCCGCCAGCGTAAACCGCTAGCATATGTGGGTGCGTCATTCCCTTGTCATCAAATATATATATATATAAGTATTAAGTATGTCAATTTATACGGAACCAAAACGTGGTAGGTAATTAAATAAATTACAAAGGAAAATCTATCAAAACTTGAAGAAAATATGCAAAAGAAAACGTACAGATAGAAATGCTTATTCCCCTGCATACATTCAAGTAATTTAATAGGAACACTTGACAACAGACCTGTGGTCCAAGTTATAGGATACAGCGATAAATCTTAATTAATATATATTTTTTTATGGTAGATAATGGAATGCATCTGCCTACGTTAACGATTAAAACGGGGCACCAGTGGAGGATGATAAGATGAGCATGACGCCACGTCACGTCAGTCAGCTCATCGTGACAAACTGAACAGGAATTTATTACGGTGGATCAACCTGACGTGGTTTAATAGTGAATTTACATACATCTAAATTCTCGTGTCTTCGTGTGTCGTCTCTAGATTTCGTGTCTATACTCCTCCGAAACGGCTTGACCGATTTTTATTAAATTTCATATGTCAGCAGATCTGAGAAGAGGTTTATAACTATTTTTGATACCTCTAAGTGTTAAGCGTGGCTCACTCCAAAACTTTTCCGCCAAAATTTTTCGACAATTCTTTTTTTATTTAAAAATACATATAACCTTAAATTTTCACCCGTCTGTCACCAACTATTTTTTTTTTTTTATTTATATGGCAAAACATTATTTGCCGTGACAGCCAGTACTGTATAAAGCGAACGACTTCACATTATATGATGATTAACATTATATGTTAACGATGATGTGCCGCCATTCGCTTGTGACTTGGACGCCACAGTTTTTCTATATAACTGCGTGATGGAATTCTCCTCGCTCTACTTATTACAACTGGTGTACCTACTCGCCATTTTCTAAGTAAATGTTTCAAATACTGCCATATTTCTGGTACGCAGCGGTAGGTGTTCCAATTTTAAATCAACTTCAAAGAGGACGTATTTTTTTTTAATTCGACTGTAATTTAACCGACTTAAAAAACGATGAGTTTTTATGTGTTTCAATTATTTTTAGGAAAGGAAGTTGTTTATCGCGCTGGTTAACTTGATTGAACTGATATTTATGCAATTAGACATATTGTAGCATTTGGTATGAATAATAATATAGAAATTAGTTACTAAAAACTATACGTCTGTTTTAAAACAGGATAATACACTAGAAATTTGCCTAGCATTCGGTGGTGTTTTCTATGAATAATATATATAGACAAAAAAAATATAAATTTGTATCGGTAGTCTAAAAACACTATACGTCTGTTTTAAAACAGGACTAGATGGCGTTGTGTGACCTGAAACATTATTATTATTATAAGATTACATGATGTCCATTGTGCTGTTCATGGATAGAAATCTTTAATCTAAGTCTAGTCTAAAACTAATTCTAGTCCTAAACCAAGCAGATCTTTTATTATAGGAGCTTATTAAACAACTGATAGAAATTCATTTTTGGTTTTTAAATATAGAAATAGAAAACATCCTTACAAACAATCTTACTAATGATTACAAATTTATCATGCCAGGAATCGAATCCTCGACTATCTGGAGTAAGGCGGTGTACTAAACTGTTGATCACCGAGCCATATCACAGCATATGGGGTGTATATGCTATTATATATAGCTGTATATAACTCTATTATGATCATACTAGAAAATCGAGAACACCATGTATACACCACAAAGCATACTGTATATATCTGTACAGAACGAAAGCCTTTCAGGCAGTGTTCATGTGAAATAGACTGAACTGAAACGTAACCGTTGCATAGCAACAAGATAACCATAAACAATGCTGCCGACGATCACCCTTTATGTCCATAGAGTGGACGTGTTCACAATATTTTTTGCTTTGTTTCAATTTTCTGTATCACAAATACCACCTTTTACAATAAGCTTATATTGTAGACTAGCTGTACACGCGGCTTCGTCCACGTGGAATTTAACTTTATTTTTCTAAAATAAAAGTAGCTTAAGTTACTCCTTATTACACGAGGTAACTGCCAATAAAAGTCCCGTCAAAATCGGTACAGCCATTTCAGAGATTAGCCGGAACAAACAGATAGACAGACAGACAAAAAATGAAAAAAATGTTTTTTTGGTATATGTACCATATTTATATTCATATGCATGTAGTAAAAATAGGTTATTTCAATATTACAAACAGACACTCCAATTTTATTTATATGTATAGATTACACTTTGTATAAATATGTAATACTCTGTGCTTCTTTATATTTGAGTGTAAAATTTTACAATTTGAATTTAGAACATCAGAATTATTGATAAATAACCCTAATGTTCTAAATTCAATTTTAGATTTTCTTTATATTTATATTGTATTTGAAAGTGTTCGCAATTCAAAGTAATTATTATTAATAGTACCCTGAACTGAATATATGATACTCAGTGCTTCTTTATATTTGAGTGTAAAATTTGACAATTTGAATTTAGAACATTAGTATTATTAATATTAATCAATAAATCTAATGTTCTAAATTCAAAATTTAAATTTCTCATATTTTTATTATAATTAAAAGTGTTCGAAATTCAAAGAGGAATATTAATTAAAATGAATATGATATAACAATTATGAATTTTGAATTTAGAACACTATAATTATTCATTTATATCTTCAATTAAAATAATAATATAAGAAGCCAAAAATATTCAAAATAGATAAATTCAATATATAGTTAGATTTTAATATAATGATTATAGTAAATTGTTAATTTAACCACAGTAATAGCAGTGTTTATTTGATTATATTTGTTTGTTGCAATTATTTTTATTTTAAAATTACTCTGTAAGTCAGATAAAGGTCTCAAATCTATAAATAACCTCCAATAGTCGAACTATGTTAATTTTAAAGAATTGAAATTGACGCATTATTAAATTAATTCATAGAACACATGCATGCAAGTACTCGATATAACACATATATGTTTTATATCGAGTACGTGAAAAAATTAATAGTTACTTATTTACATCTGTTTGCTTTTATTACAGTACTAGCTGTTACCTGTGTTTTCGTTTGTTTATTAAGTTAAAACATTGTTTTTGACCATCCTCGGGACACCAGCCATTAACAAACAGTCCAGTTTCGCGTTTATAAATATAGTATAGATTAATTTTTGTAATAAATATCCTAAAAATGACTGATCTCTGCATAATTAATGAAAATGACTTATTTTTTTATACGAGTATTTTTCACGCCACTAATATTTTTCGCGAATCACTGAGTAAATTGCGGTGATAATGCCTCAATTGATTAGGTGTGGCCTATGGTATGTTAGTAAGGTATTCTGAGTCAGTGACCATCCGTTGGATGGTCTTTATGATTAAATAATTAAGTATCCATTTCCGGTTACACATTTGACCCGCTATACAAAATCCATTAAGCAACCAATGCATAGTTTATGGCCCGGGGTTTGTGCTAATTCCAAATTACCTACACGCCGCAGTTCCGCAACGCTTTTTAGCTACAGATGTTGTGGCATAGTGATGTCAATTGTTTGTAAAATTAATATCGTCATCGATTGTATCGATATTTTTATATCGATCATTTAATTATATAAATCCCTATTTATATTGTTAACTGGGTCTTAACACGAATAATTTTGTGGCTTGGAGTGCCATCTGCACTCGCCCCCTATCGGCTGGTGAAGCTGTAAAGGCTAGCTGCGGCCAACAGCATTAGAGTAGTCCGAAAAAAAATCTCTCCAGTGATAGTATAAAATATATGACTATTTAAAGTATTTATATAAAGTTTATTAGGATATACAGTGCGGTTTCAGAGGAGCTACACTTAGATTATGGAATGAAATACCTGCCGAGGTTTTCTCGAGAGACTACAGCATGGGGTTTTTCAAGAAGGGTATATTAAGGTTTCTTAAGGGTCGGCAACGCGTATGTGACACCCCTGGTGTTTCAGGCGTCCATAGGCTACGGTAACCGTTTACCATCAGATGGGCCGTATACTTGTTTGCTTGTTTGCCACCGTGGAGACGTTGGCCCAAGTGGTATAAATATATTTCATATTTTGCCCAAAGGCTAAGATGGCCATTCAAAGAGGCAACGCTGCCAGTATCTTGGGTACGCTGCCTCGATGTGCCGCGTTCGATTACAATGATTGCTTTTTTGGAATTGTTTGATTGAATTATGTCATATTAATTAAATTGTTAAATATCGGTAAAAAAAAAAGTTTATTAGAATAAAGGTTATTTATATTCTATTTAGCAATCATGTTTAGATGAATTGAATAATTATTACTTGATGAAATATTTTGAAAGTGCCATTATGTATTTGAGTAACCTTCATAGACTTGCTACGTATCTGTTGATGATAATGCAATAATTATTATAGTAATCAACACAGTTGTAATTTATTGAACTGTTTTATTTTGTTCATAATTATTTATGTGACTTCGGTGGTATAGCAGTTCAGTACATAGCATTACTCTGATGAAGGTTCGATTACTAGCATATAAATTCATTCAATTAACACAGCGCCATCTAGTCCCACGGTAAGCTGAGCTTGTGTTATGAGTACTAGACAACTGATACAAATACTTAAATATTTTTACTTGTAAATACATTATATACATAAAAAACATCCACACCAAGACAAACAATCCTACTCGTATTGATATCACTAAAAGTAAATAGTATAAAACAAAGTCGCTGGCGCTGTCTGTCCGTCCCTACCTACGCTTAAATCTTTAAAACTACGCAATGGATTTTGAAGCGGTTTTTTTAATAGATAGAGTGATTCAAGAGGAAGGTTTATATATATAATACATGTACATCAGTGCGAAGCGGGGGCCAGTAGCTTGTATTGTATAAACGATTGCATTCTGCGAGGAATCGAACCCGCCACCTAAACCGATAACCATTTTCCTAAACCGCTAGACCACCGTCTCTTATATTGTGAATAAAATATATTTTGTGAATTCGGGAAAAATAATAATAAAATATCGATAAAACATTGAAATCCCTATACGAGGACACTGTCGCGTCGGTTGCATCGTTCTACCAAAAAAGCTAGCATTCATTGGAAATTTATATACTCGGAGGACAGCTCCAGTACGAATGCACCGACCTCTGTACTAATGAAATTCTAATGAGTTTGCTATGTTATATATCATTTTTGTAAATATATACACGATTTGTCTAGAAGTTTCTTTTAGTTTATCCTTTCCTATTATATATATATGTATATATATTATATTTATATATATTTCTTGAACGCGAATTTTATTCGCGTCTAAGTTATATTACCCACTGTAGCTGTGCCCGCGACTTCGTCCGCGTGGAATTAAACTTAATTTTTCTAAAATACAAAATAGCCTAAGTTACTCCATATTACATAAGCTACCTGCCAAAAAAATCTTGATTATTAAATATTTTTTCTTTATTTGGCCAAAGTCATAATTCCTAATAAGAACTAGTTCTATGTATATAGATAATGAGTGCAGAATGCTAATTTTATTTAAATTTATGCTTAAAAATATTATGTAATATAAGGACAAATATATAAGGATAAATTATTAAAAAATAAGTTAAAAGATATAATAATAATTCAACAAAAACCAAGTGAGCTTTGGAAAACAGGAAATTCATGTATTTATTTTAATTAGTGGTCGAAATTAGACCTTATTAATTTAACATTCAGTAAGACCATAGACAAACAATATAAAAATATTAATCTATTCTTAATTGGACCATAGACTTAAACAATACCAATAGAGTCATCATCTGGTTTTACCTTGTTCCATTTATTTGTGGTCGTCGTAATATGTTTTTCTCTTCCATTCATTCCTTCGCAGTCATCTCGTTATGTGCTCCCTTTCTAGCTATATCATCTTTCACACAGTCCATCCATCTCTTTCTCGGCCTTCCTCTGGCCTTACAACAATAAACAAAAGTGTGTGTTAAATACACATGGTAGTGTGGAATGTACCCCTCCGATCGATCTCCCATCCAATTCAAACGGGGATCAATATTACGACGGCCTGAGCCGAGGTTCGAACCCTAGTGGTGCCCTCAGACTGAAGTTGTATCCGTCAGGCAGGAGTTGGCCTTCAGCCGCTCCATAAGTCGTTCCGCGCGTTTGGAGTGCCATCTGCACTCGCCCCCTATCGTCCGGTGAAGCTGTAAAGGCCAGCTGCGGCCAACAGCATTAGAGTAGTCCGAAAAAAAAATGTGTAATGTTCTTTTTTTATTGATTTAATGTATTTTGTGCCAGCATCGCACGGATTCATTACAACTTATATACACATATATATATATATATATATATATATATATATATATATACCCACATAATTTCTCTTAAACTTTTCGGCATGTTCTATACTATGATAGAATGATTCAAAGATTGGTACACGCATGTTATTATACACGCATATATTATACATATATAAGTGAACAGACAACGGCGGCGACTTTGTTTTATACTATGTAAAGATAATTTAAAAATAAAAAAGTAAATATAATTTAAAAAAAAAAGCCCAATTTCATACGAAATTTTTGTAACGGGTGCAAAGTTTTTCCTTCACGTATTAATATATATAATACATTACTAGCTACTCGCCCCGGCTTCACTCGGGTGTACATGTATTATATATACAAACCTTCCTCTTGAATCACTCTATCTATTAAAAAAAACCGCTTCAAATCCGTTGCGTAGTTTTTAAGATTCAAGCATACATAGGGACGGACAGACAGCGACCACGACTTTGTTTTATTCTATGTAATGATGATATGTATGTATGCACAAAAAAAGTATCTATGTATTTGTATCAGTTGTCTAGTATCCATATTACAAGTTCTACTTTGCTTGGGACTAGATGGCGCTGTGAATTATACTGAGATAATATTATTATAATGTATTTACATTATTTTTGAATAACTAAGGAAGATTAAACTTAAAAAAAATCGACCATATCACAAAAAGCAATCTCCTGACGTAAACTGTATCCATACATCATACAAACATATTAATCAAATATCATGTATGTAGTCCCCCACGCTCCACTTCACTTAAATGTATATACCAACGCAGAAAATGCATGCTACACAATCCCGCCAAAATGTGTAGTAATTTTTATAAATATGTATGTATGGTTGAAATTCACCTTGCAAATCCACCTGTCATACTTCTGAGAGTGTTACACACAGATCAATATAAAGGCGTATATATACATAATGATGATAAATGATACATGAAAGCAAGGACTCCTATAAGTGATACAGCCTTTAATAAAAGTGAACTAGTTTTTTTTAATGCAATTATTTTGTTTGCATTCCATATACTAATTATATGCGTATTTAAGGTTGTCTATGCTCTATGTCTATTGCCGTATTTTATTTGATAGACTTTCGATGGTTGCGGGTTCGATTCCTTGCACGGAAAATATTTGTATTTATTAATATGATTGTTTATGTCGGTCGGGGTTTTTTTTATGTATATTATATATGTATTTAAAAAAAACTATGTATTTAAATATATCAGTTGTCTAATAACCATAACATAAGCTCTACTTACCGTGGGGCTAGATGGCATTTTGTGAATTGTCCCGAGATTATTATTATCATTAATAGTGTCTTATTTAAAAAAAATGCATTTTACACTTATTCTCTATATCTAAATATATAGGTGACTGACTGACATAGTGATCTATCAACGCACAGCCCAAACCACTGGACGGATCGGGCTGAAATTTGGTATGCAGGTAGATGGTATGACATAGGCACTCGTTAAGAAAGAATTTTGATTCATTCTACCCCCAAGGGGATGAAATAGGGGATGAAAGTTTGTAAGAAACTTTGTCACTTCCAAACCGATCGGGCTGAGACTTTGCATACATAAAGCTACTATGACGTAGGCATCCCTTAAGAAAGGGTTTTGATGAATTCCTCCGCTAAGAGGATAAATTAACACGAGCAAAGCTTCGGGCAAAAGCTAGTACAGTATAAATGTGTGAAATTTCATACTCCTGCGTATGCGCAATTTTCTTAAAAAGATTTATTTCTTTGCTTGAACTTTTATAATGTAGATCTTACAAATGTTTAGGAACTAATAGGCGTTTACATACGTAATGATGACAAATAACCACATATTACATGAAAGCAAGGTCATAATTGATACAGTCTTTAATAAAAGTGAACTAGTTTTTTTAATGACATTATTTTGTTGGAATTATTACATACATATTTAAGACTAGCTGCACTCGCGATTTCGTCTGTGTGGAATTTAATTTTATTTTTCTAAAATTAAATTAAATTCCACGTTTATATGTATATAGTGTATTAATTCTCATATAATAAAAATAATAAAAAAAAAGTAGCCTAAGTTACACTTTACTACATCAGCTACCTGCCAATAAAAGTCCACTTGTGCGAAGCCGGGGTGAGTAGCTAGTAATCTATATATTAATACGTGAAGCCAAACCTTTGTACTTTGTGAAATTTCGCACACTTATCTTTACATATATAGTAAACAAAATCGTCGTCGCTGTCTATTCGATTATATATGTATAATAATACAGGCATATAAATAGAACATGCCGAGTTGTGCGTGAGTTATATGTGAGTTTTTATAGAAAACTTAAAACTAATTTTTGATATAAGCACAGTGTCTTTTTATAACAGTTTAATTTTATACAATCACAAGAAGAAACGATCTTTTATTATGAATTCATAAAAAGCTGAAAGTATAAATTCTTTTGTTCAAATAAACTTACATTTAAACACTTTTGAATATTTATTCTTATTTTTTATTCTACCATTCATTCGGTAATTAAATAAAAACACTTCTAGAGAACTCGTACAGCGGTAACCAGTTACAAAGTCAGCAAAGCTTGTATTATCAGTAATAGAATGGAAATCAAAATATCTTTATTCATGTAAGTCTATTACAGACTCTTATGATGTGTCACAAATTACCGTCAGTTCGGAAGAACTGACAACGAACTGCTCTTCGAGCACAAAATTACAGATTCATTTTTAACTATTAGTTAAAAATACTAGAAATGCATATATACTAACATCATAGTGAGGCAAAGTTTGTATGTTACGTTATTTGGAATAGAACCAACGATAAACGAATCTAATCAGGGAAAGTAAGCTGAGCAGAACAGTCACACTGCCAAGGTTAAAATAAAAAAATAGATGCTCACATGTTCACAAAATTACAGATTCATTTTTAAATTCTATTAGTTAAAAATACTAGCATTGTCTTCGTTTGTAAATGCATATATACTAACATCATAGTGAGGCAAAGTTTGTATGTTACGTTATTTGGAATAGAACCAACGATAAACGAATCTAATCAGGGAAAGTAAGCTGAGCAGAACAGTCACACTGCCAAGGTCGTAAAATAAAAAAATAGATGCTTCAAGAAAATGCATTTTTGCAACATTCACAAAGACATAGAAGTACAAAAATCTAATTTAATAAGAATAATAATGAATATAGTAATAAATAATAATAATAACTTATCCATATGCTTAGGATAATAAGGTAAAAGACCATTTATGACAAAACGTATTTGAAAGTATTACAAAACAGAATGTAATCAAAAAGTGTAGTTTATTAGACTGTAAAAAGAGATGTATAAAACATATATATGAATGATATAACACACACTAATAATAATAATAATTATTATTATTATTATAAAAGCCATCTAATAGTGTATCTGTTTTAAAATCTTTAGTATGTATGTGAATAGGTTTATTGCGCATACAATATAATATGGATTTAGTTTCTGGCAAAGGAACCTTGGTATGTACATATATTTGTTATAGATGGACACCATATGTTAAATATAGAGAAGCGTTTGCCAAAATATTATTATAATGATTAATTGTTGTGATGTAATCAGAGGACTGTGGAATCTCTTCCATATATTATCAAAAACTACGTGGTAAGGAAGGTCGAAGCCACGTGAAATCAGCACATCACAAAAAGTGATAGTATATTGAAAATAGTTCGTATATATTTCTATAAACACAGAAATATTATGAGCTAATTGGAATAAAGGTGACCTTATTGATTCGAGCGCGAACAGAGTAATGTCGGTTTCAGAGACTTGCCTGTTGTTAAAAATGACACGGTTTATTTTTTAAATATGTTATGAGTACTTAATTTTTTTTTTATTTTGATGATTGTAAGATGCAGTTGGTAAGTTGTAATTTTATTTTATATTTTCTGAATGTTTGTATCAGGCAAACCACTTTGGTTATCTAGTTGAACACAACTTATAAGTCCTAAATAGGTATCTACGTTTACCAATATTTTCTTCTGTATCACTTAATCTCCCTAATTAACTAGCGGTGAAGCAGAATGTTTCGTGGCAAATTTTAAAGTTACATTATCTTCTTCACCCGAATCTTCGTCAGAGACATTCATCAACAGGAGGAGGTATACTTATCAGTCGTTCTATGAAACATTTTCTAAAGTTATTTCATGATATATGTAAAGAAAAAGTTGTATTATTGTACTAAAATCATGTATATTATCCTACTGTCCTATATATAGTACGCTAGTATTTGTAACAAGTTATACGTAATTTATTTTTATTATTTTGCTAGAATATTTATTTAGTACAAAAGTTAAGGTTATCAACTAGATATTAACACAGAAAAAAACAACTCACGAATAAAATATAACTTTTTATACATACCTGTCATTTGCCATGTCTGCAACGCACTTTTATTACACACTTATAAGGTAAAATATAAGGTAAAAACTGTTAAAATAACAGTCTTTTTATTTTTTCTAATAAAGCTGACACGTTTCTTACTGCAAATCATAAGACTAAATAATCTTAGATAAAGAGGGTATTCTGATATTTTTTTTTATTTCTACTGTCCTAAATATAGGACAGTAGGCTTATCTGGGTTAATTTAATGTTTGTATCAGGCAGTTGGTAAGTTGTCACAACTTATGTATATCCTATAGGTCTAGGTATCTACGTACCAATATTTTTTTTTACTTAATTCTAATTAACTAGCGTGGCCGTGGTTTTATCCGCGTGATATTTATAGCCTATGTGTTATTCTGATATATAAGCTATATTATTGTAACATTTCATTAAAATCCATTTATTAGTTTTTGCATGAAAAAGTAACGAAGATACATACACATCCACATTCACAGATTTTCACGTTTATATAATATTAGTTTATGATTTGGTGTTATATGATACTTTATTCTTATTTTAAAGGTTAAACAAAATTATAGAAGCATACTCAGTTTAATATAAACAGATATTATAAAATCAACTCCAAACGCGTTGATCGAACTCGGGCCCATCGAAAGCATGACGGAGTTTTAACGTTACACCATCGAGGCCAGTCATTTGCGTGTTGCAAATTTTTATACTTATAACTTTTGAACAAACAAAAAGCATTAGTAAAGTTTCTAGAACATTCTTCGTAACAAAATCTGCATTCTAAACATGTGTAGAGAAAGAAAATTGTATTATTATGAAAGTACTCAAAATTGAGTACTTTTGAATAAATTTTGTTATGTACATTTACTATCTACTACTATATATATATGTACTACTATATACATTTGAATATATTATATTATGATATCTTTATTCTGTCATATATTTCTGCTAAAATATTTAAAAATCTATACAGATATACCTCATTCAAATTCAAATCCAAAAATAATTTATTCATTTTAACCGCTTATGAACGTCAAATTATACATTTCAATTATTAATGTATAATTACAATATTATGCGATTTACTAATTACTGTAGTCAAAGTGCAGTATCTTTTAAATTTTATTATTTAAAAGATTTTAAATTATTTAAAAATCATCGCAAATCCTATAAACCTGTGATTATTGTCCCATTTTCTACCCTCCACTTCTTTTACAATAAGTTTTTTTATAAAAATATAGGTATTGTATTGTAAAATGAAAAAGTTATATCTTTTACAATGCTGAATATTGAGTGGGCAATACAATATGACATTTATATGACATTTGTATGGTCGTATGTTTACGCCCACATTATTTTGTCACTGGACAGCTTCATATGGTTTGATTGTTTACTGTGACATATATAAATTCTCTTGAACTAGTTAGCTCCTGCGAAATCGTCTGTAATTAATAATTAATGTAATCAATTTTTTATAATGAATATACTTAATATGTATTTAAAAAATTGTTTATTACATATGAATGTGTATGATTGTAAGAGCAGAGGAAGGCCGAAAAAGAGATGGATGGACTGTGTGAAAGATGATATGACAATTAACGAGATGACAGCGAGCAGGGATGAATGCAAGAGAAAAACATATTACGTCGTTAACAAATTAATGTGATAAGTAAGTGATGAGTCATTTTTTTTTATAATTTATAAATTATTGATTTCAAATACAAACTTTCAACACATTCAAGTTTTTTTAATTACACTTATTACGAATACATATTAAAAAAAATTGTGGATTATAAGATTTAATACTATAAGATTTAACATACAGTCAAGCTTACGCATTTATTGTATCACTATGAATTAACAGCGCTTGATTATTATGCTCTATTAATTTAAATCAAGCAATACATTATTACATATTTAAATTAAAAAACCTTAGAAATTTCAAACCATCAGTTGTACATACTCTCCTAACTCCAGCTAGAAACAAGTTATAAATAATCACATAAGTAAAAACGTGACAAATGTACAGCTTAGTTCCTACTTTAATCCGGTTTCAACTGATTTAGTTATTGTTCTGAGGTAGTACCGTTTCCGTTATTGTACCTGCGTTCTCTGCATTCCGCCGTGCTCTGTGCCGCCTTTTCCTTTCATTTGGCCTTGCCTCGGACACTGGTCTGTTCGCCACAATAATATGAGCTGTGCTCTAGCTGCAGTTTCAACTTATAACAATTTATAACTACGATTGTTATAAATTCATAGCTTCTGTTGTAAATTCTTGTAAATTAATAGTAAAAACAATACAATGACAATTATCTTTCTAGTTTTAAATTTTTTCTTAATGTACTTATTTTTCATTTTGATAATGCAATGTAAAGCATGATGTGGATATTAACTCAAAAAGAAAGAGACAAACTGGAAGCTTTTGAAATGTGGTTTGGAGAAGGATGGAAAGAATTAGCTGGAAAGATAAAGTAAGAAATAAAGAAATATTACAAAGAAAGAAAAAAGGCAGACATTGAATACTGTAAAAAATAGTCAAAGAAAAATGTTAGGACACTTGATACGGCACTATGAATTTATGAAAGTTATTCTTGAGAGAAGGAAAGAGGGGCAGATGTAGCTATGTCTTGATCTTCCAGACACAGCTACATCAATCAAATTAAAAACAAAACTGGAGTCGTGACGTTTTATACGATACTTTAAAAGATTATGATGGAAGATCGTGGAAAGTGGCAAGAGCTCCATCGACAAGAGCTCTTACATTATGAATGAACGAATTTTAATGTAATATCCTACTGAGTTAGATATAAAAGGTATATGTAATACCTAACCAAAAGTCATTAAAAGTAACTGAACAGGGAATACCAAACAAAAAGCCAGTA
This sequence comes from Achroia grisella, assembly GCF_030625045.1. Lineage (NCBI taxonomy): Eukaryota > Metazoa > Arthropoda > Insecta > Lepidoptera > Pyralidae > Achroia > Achroia grisella. Next base: position 1,743,027 of record NW_026713043.1, on the reverse strand, counting down.
ATAGTAACTAAACAGCTTTCCCTGCAAAGAGAAATGGGAAATTGAAAGTACGGATAATGTTAAGAGATAACGGATTTTATTATGAGGTATTTTAACTACGGAATCACTGTGCTAATTCCAGATTTTTTTCGCTATTTTAAAGGTATATTGTTTCAGAGTCACTTAGGCTATATTCTATGTTAACATATACAATAATCACAAGGATATAAGCAAATATATAGACCTTACTCCTTCTTAAAAGGCCGACAATGCACTTGCAATTCCCCTGGTGTTGCGGGTGCTGATGGGCGGCAGTAATCCCTTACCACCAAGTGAACCACAAGCTCGTTTGTTCACTATACGATAATAAAGCACGAATCTAGGCTGGGATTGGCCACTATTATAAAATTTTCGATAATTGAAATTTGATAGTGACTTTAGATAATTTGAAAGTGAATTTATATTTCTCTTAAAACAGAAAAAAAACATGTTTTTATAGTTGTGGATGGTACTATTGGATTAGTCATAGAAATCAAATGTAGTCGTCCACACCATTTTAAGAATAGCAAGTTTCTATAAAGATGTCTACAAGGTCCAGTCTATAAGTTTAATACGCAATATAAATAAGTATCTGGAAAAAGAAAAGAAATAATTATTTTCTGAACGCAGTGATCTCTCTTCATTTCCTTTAATAATGTAGTACATATTTATGCCATATAGCATAGACAGATCAGAGTCATTATCAAGTTTTGATGTAAATGGTGAACACCACTCTTAAGACGGCCACATTTTTCTGGGTATATTGGATCTTATGCAGCTGGCTACGAGACTATCGTTGATTCTGGATTATTTTCTGGAATAAACTCGGTTATTATCGGTGATCCAATCGCTGGAGAGTCAGTCAGGAAAAAGGCAAAGGTCCAAGTGAATGTATGAAAATGCGACGATAGATGACATAAAAACATAAGAAATAATAGTTTGTAGAATGAATTAGTCATTTGTACAGTAGATACACCTATCATACTTATTCTAAAATTTACAATAGACTACTCGAAATACTAATTTTAAGCAGACTATTAAGATTTAAATAGATTATAATCAGTGAAACAATAGTGTTTGCATTCAACGCCAATAGATGGCGCTGTAACAAAATTGAAACGCGCTAATGTTTCGTTTTATTGATTTCTCTTGATATGAAATCGACCAATAAACCTTATATACACGAGTGTAGTGTTTTGGTTTATAGTACCCTTAGGAATAGGTGGTTTTAACACAGACCAAGTCACAAACATTGGCTACTGTAATAAAACAAAAATTAATATTAGTAGCTAATTTGATATTAAGAATTGCATTAAAGTGTTAATAAAATATGAGTTTTTTTTTTATTATATGACCGTGGCCCGACGGTTACAATGCTTGAATGACTTCGTTGACGAATCACACGCTACCGGCAATTATAATAATATTCAACATGATTACATGAATCAATAAATGATTTCCAGACACGTTTATTTATTTATTCATTTTAAAACGTACAAATATTACAAAGTTGATTATACATTGGACCCCGCACTAGGCGAACCTGTATCGGAGTCCACAAAAGGATTGTCAAATTTTTACAGATCAGTGAGTCGAGTTGATTTGAAAAATCAGACTAATTAAGATATTTTAGTTTGATTTCATTAAAATTGTTGATTACATAAAAATAAAATAAAAAGGTAAAAATTTCTAGTTTAACACATTACATTTTTTTTTAATATGACATGAATAAAAAAAGTAATAATATAATAATAATAATAACCCAGGAATTCACACAGAGCGATCTAATCCCAAGCTAAGCAAAACTTGTGTAAGGAACTAGAAAAGTGATATAAATACTTAAATATTTTTTTGTAAATACATACATAATATACATAGAAAACACCCAGACCGATAACACAGACAAGACAAATAATCATACTCGTGAACGCAAATAATTGTATCATGCGAGGCTATTTTTATGTAAATACATACACAGGAAACACCCAGATGAATAATCTTACTAATAATTACAAATATTTACACCGTGCGAGGAATCGAACCCGCGACCATCGGAAGTAAAGCGGCGTGGTAAACCACTGGACCACCGAGGCCGTCAAATTTAATAATAAGTTAATGAGCTGAACAAATATAAAAAAATGTATTTGCAAAGTATTGATACGAAAATAAATAAGTCCTACTTTATAAGTAAAAAAAGACAAGCTTCCAGTAAGTATTTTAATATTAATTGTTTTAGTTTTTAAAGAAAATCCTCTAGACTTTTGAAAAATAAACAAAAAAATTGTCTCGTTGAAAAGTCTACGCGGATATTAAGTGTTAAATAAGGACAATGCTGCAGGCGGTTTTAATTTAAAATCACTATTATGCTATCCACAATAAGGGTAGATTTCCCTTATTGTAGACTGTAAAATAGTGATGATTAAAAAAAATACAAAAAAGGTCATCTTCCCAATGAGGTTTACGTCATTTATTTTATTTTATTTATTTACTAGTAACTCGCCCCAGTTTCGCACGGGTGTACATGTATTATACCTATAAACCTTCCTCTTGAATCACTCTGCCTATTAAAAATAAACCGCTTCAAAATCCGTTGCATAGTTTTAAAGATTTAAGCGTACATAGGGACAGACAGCGACAGCGATTTTGTTTTATACTATGTAATGATGTGTCCTGTAATTTCACTGCCTTATCTCTATTTATTTGCAATTACTAACTCTAACTATATAAATAAATTTCATCATTATTTATGTAATAACAAAAGATGTTCGAATTTCAAAATTCAATATTATTTATTTACAATTACTAACTCTAACTACATAAAAAAAATTTATCATTATTTATATAATAACAAAATATGTTCGAATTTCAAAATTCAATATTATTTATTTACAATTACTAACTCTAACTACATAAATAAATTTTATCATTATTTATTTAATAACAAAAGATGTTCGAATTTCAAAATTCAATATTATTTATTAACAATTACTAACTCTAACTGCATAAGTAAATTTTATCATTATTTATGTAATAACAAAAGACGTTCGAATTTCAAAATTTAATATTATAAATTTGTAATCATGAACTCTAACTACATAAATAATGATAAAATTTATGTGTGTAGTGAGAGTAAGTGATTTTAATAAATAATATTACATTTTAAATAGGTTTCTGTTTCGTGATGTTTGTAACATCGATGAACCAACAGATAGCTTGTTTGTTAAAGGTAATTGATTTACCGGACCATGTTTAATCGTTACATAACATTACTTACATAGGTGCATGCTGTTAATCAAAATTAAATATTAGCTGTTCGTTCTGATTGCGCATGAAACTAGGTTTATTAGTTATTGGACTAATAGTCCTAGTATCAGTTCCTAGTATGGCCTCGGTGGGCTAGCGGTTTAGCATACCGCCTTATCTTCGATGGGCGCAGGTTCATGAATATGATTGTTTGTTTGTTTGTTTGTTTTATTTACGATAAAAAAATATATCTATGTATTTATATCAGTTATCTAGTACCCATAACACATGCTCTGCTTACAATGGGACTAGATGGCGGTGTGTTAATTATCCAGGATTATTTATTATTATTATTATATCTACTAGCAAAATAATAAATAGATAGAGTTCAATATTAAGGTGCACATAGATACAAACTTAGCGGTGTCTAGTGGGATGCTTTGGAGTGAGTACGAGTCTCACAGTACCTGCTAGCCTCCCCCGGGGCGGGCGGTTCTGAATGAGGGATTTTCTCCATGTAAAAAAAAATGTTAATTTTTACATTCCAACACAAATAAAATCTACACTACTGTATACAATTAGGACGAAACATAGCTAGAGTTCCTAATTAGCACTGACGCAGCGTTAATTTTTTAGCAATAGCTGATTACGCAAAACTGCATTTTTAGATCTGATAGCGGATATGACCAATTTCGAACTGGACAGTAGGGATAAAAAATATTAAGGTAAACACGTAACGTTCATAATCGGCTAAAATGTCCTACATTAATAAATGATTTTTGAATTTGAATTCATCAGGTTTCAACCAGTATGAAGAAAACCAAATTAAAGTATTTTCTACATGGACCGAAATTTCACTGTTTAATTTGTTTTTATTACTATAATGATGAACAGTTTGAGTGCCCACCTGATGGTAAATGGTAACTGTCGACTAAATACATAAACAGTATCACATTTGTAGTATATAATAGTATTCTCGAAGCTGAACAGCTTCCCAAAGGAGCAGATAAGTGATGGCGTACAGATAATGTATTGCTGAGTTTAGCGTACATAATAGCACAGATAACACACTGTTTTACACTTATTGTTTTGGATTCAATTATGTTATAAAGTCCCAACTTAAATATTTTTTCTTGTATATGGTATTTTTTATCTACAGACAGTGATCATTTATATATATATATACTCGTATATGTATAAGATCAAATACCGCATTTGTAAATAGCTCATCCCAAAGGTAGAATCCTAAAAAAGGCTTAAATTTAAAAAACAATACAAATCCCTTATTTCCTTCCTGTCTGAATCGACATTTTCCGGTTTTATCCAGTAATTCCAGTTCAAGGGTGGCCATTATGAATATTGAATACGAAAAGAAAAGAAAAGAAAAATATAATATTATTTCATTTTTTACGTTACAATACACAGTTATATTCATATTATATTAAGTTATATTTTATGAAACTACTAGTTTTGCCCGCGGTTTTGCTCGCGTTAATTTATCCCCTCAGGGGTGGAATTTATCAAAATCCTTTCTTAGGGTATACCTACGTCATAGTAGCTTTATGTATGCAAAGTCTCAGTCCGATTGGTTTAAATTGATAGAGTTTCATACAAACTTTCAACCCCTATTTTATTCTCTTGGTGGTTGAATCAAAATCCTTTCTTAGCGGATGCCTACGTCATAACATCTACCTGCATGCCAAATTTCAGTCCGATCCGTCCAATGGTTTAGGCTGTGCGTTGATAGATCACTATGTCAGTCACCTTTGAGTTATATATATTTAGATATTGTATTACAGGTAATTTCATAAAAAAATAATATATGTATCTAATATAATTAGAAATCTGGTTCATTACATCATTACACTCATGAAATTCAATAACTATCACCAAAAAATAAATTGGATGTGTGAAAATAAATTATAAACTCTTCATTACTAAATCGATGCTGTATATAGACAGATTATTATCTTCTTATTATTATTCTATCAAATAAAAAAAAATAAAAAAGGCTAGTAGTTAATATACACAAATAGATATCACGGCTTTTATCCCAGATGGGATAGTCAGAGGCTTTGTCGAATTTGTTGTGGTGAATGCAAAACTTAACATGCCCACATTTTACAAGGTGCATGTAGGTACATCTATACATATAAACAAAATTGGAGTGTCTGTTTGTAATATTAAAATAACCGTTTTTTACTACATGCATATGCATGTAGTAAAAAACGGTACCTTATTTATATTCATATGAATATAAATAAGGTACATACACCAAAATAACATTTTTTACAATTTTTGTCTGTCTGTTTGTTCCGGCTAATCTCTTAAATGGCTGGACCGATTTTGACGGGACTTTTTTGGTAGGTAGCTAATGTAATAAGGAGTAACTTAGGCTACCTTTATTTTAGAAAAATAAAGTTATATTCCACTCGGACGAAGTCGCGTGTACAGCTAGTTTAATGTAAGTTTAAACTCTCGACTAAATTCTGATCTGATAAGGGTGTTATTTTCGTCGTATAGTGAAATTAACACAAAGTTCTTTTAGGTCAGAATAGAATAGAATAGAAAATTCTTTACTTAAATAATTAGAAATATACGCACTTTGAATAGTCATATATTTTTTAATCTACCGCTGACGAGTACCATGATCGAACAAGACAATTTGCTTATATACCTTTTCAATAATTGTTTTAACTTTACATTTTTAAGTTGAAATACGTGAATTACTACCTACGAACTAGCACTAAACTCAGTCGAGTCTAAACATTCAACAGCAAGAATTGAACTTGCGAAAGTAGAAAGAAAATATTTATCGATACAACCCTAATATTTAGTATACGGTCCCGACATTATCCCTGAATTGAGATAACATCATATTTGTAATGCATTATTCATGAACTCTTGTTTTGATGGGTTACTAGAATTAATCTTCTTATTATATTTATCCAATCATAACCACATGCTGTGTTTTATAGAACAGAATAGAATAGAAAATTATTTATTCGAATAATTTTGAAACACTTTTGAATAGTCATCACTTTTTTTTTAAAATACTGCTCATTCGGAATGTATAAGTATAATTGTAATATTATATATGTGACCCCTGCATATACCACACAGCAGCAGCATAAGTAGAATTTGTACAAAATTAGTCTAGCCTATTTTAGATAGTCGCAAATCAGCATTTTTTTAGTCAACTATTTCAAAACAGCTGTTTTGGTTGGAGTCGGTATGTCATCATGAATACTTACGGCTATATTTTACCATCGCACTGCTGATCATTGACACGGAATTCATCCCCACACGCTAGAATCAAAGTAGTGTCAGATAAGGCAGTTTCAGAGGAAATCTCCTCTGAAACTCCTGTGAGAAACGTGAGGATTCCATCACACGTACACTTAGATTGTGGAGTGAACTACCTGATAGTGCAGTTTCAGAGGAGATTTCTCCCGCGTACACTTAGATATTGGAATGAACCACTTACCGAGGTTTTCTGAAGAGACTATGGCATGGGATTTTTCAAGAAGGGTATATTAAGGTTCCTTAACTATCGGAACGCGCAAATGAATTCCCTAGTGTTTGTTTAGACTACTGTAATCGTTTACCATCAGATTTGCCGTATGCTTGTTTGCCGACGTAGTAGTAAAAAAATAAAAGAAAACTTCTATTTATCTTGCACTCAAGATATAAAGTCTACTAAATTGTGTAGTTAGTCGATTTGCAGACCTAGACATATTTAGATGTAATTTGCTGTATTTTCGTAGAATGGCAGTAAATGATTTAGGCAGTATATTCACTTAAGATTGTTTTTCTTTTAATATATGTGTATATATATGTATGTAATCGACCTAAGTGAGACATATTGGGAAACTAGCTTAGTATGATGTAAATAAATCATCAGTAGATAGAGAAATGTATAAACAAACGAAGCCGCAGGCATCCCATAGTTGTATATATGTAGGTAACAAATTTCACGATGATTGGTTAAGTCGTTAAGACGTGAAAGCGTAACATACAAACTTTCGTATTTATAATATTAGTTATGCGCTGCAACTTTAATGGTTTTTCTTTGTTACAGTTACCACCAAGATTGCTGCGGTGGACAGTCACCGTTGCACTGATATTAGCAGTTATTGCTCCCACATCAGACTCTACATGTAAGTATTATATATTAGAGACCTTCTTATAATTCCATGGATACACCGTGCGAATATCGAGTCTATCGTGTGGCATAGATATCAGAGTATCAGATAGGGAAACTCCGAATAGTTTTTAGGCCTTGTGACCCGGGTGTAGCTTTAAGGGTCTTCTTTCCAACGCACGTTCACGCTCACCTTTATCGCTCATATTTCTCTCCCTGCCCTAATGTGGTCAGAGAGGGTCCCAGGCAGTTCCCAGGACTTGTGACCCGGGTGTAGGTTTAAAGGCCTTCTTGTCGACGTACGTTAACACTTACCTTCATCGCTCATGTTGCTCCCTGCCCTAACCTGTAGAGCTATTCTCTAAGCATCACTTACGAATTCAAAAGCGAAATCCGCAATTGAGATCGTACATTGGTTTTCTTTAAAACTCGATAGCGACTGCAGTGTTACACGCTCGAGAGTAGGATGGAGGTAAAACAGGCACTAGTGATTTTTATCAAAGAGGGAACTCAGTGTTTCCGGGACTTATGACCCGAGTGTAGGTTTCAGCTTTCCGCTTCACATCCTATGTGGTTGTAGCCCACTCATGTATAAACGAAATATCTCCTTTGGAAAGTTTACACTCTATCCCGAGGAGATAAAAACCATCGCTCTTAGGAGTGATGATATTCTTAGGAATATATAGGAGGAGGATATTCTTAGGAATATCCTTCAATTCTTGTCCCTGACGGATCTAGGTAGCGAACTTTGAAAAAGGGCGAGCACAATAGATCTATGTAGGTCGCAGTGCTACAGGTGCTACAAACATCTGATAATAGCCCAAACAACCCAATAAAAAAAAAAGTAGGTTTCAGCCATTTTGCCGAAGTACGCCAACACTCACCTTCACCGCTCGTGTTTCTCTTCCTGCTGAGCCTAATCTGGTTGGAGCCTGCTGGATTTGCTTTAGAAACGCGTTCTAATGTAGTGTATAGGTTATAAAATTAGAGTGTAACGAGTCATGACATTAGTCCTATGATATCACGAGGCATGTCCTCTATCATGGATATCATTTGATGACGTGATCCATGATATGATGTTCATATATATAGGTGATGCTTGATACCATCACGTGTGGCGTTAGCTTTATTACCATTGCAGTTTTTTTTATAATTGTAATAGCAAACTAACTGATGGGAAGCGATAACCGTTGCCTATACTTGAACAGCACTACGGACGTCAGATTTTCATGTGACACATCGTGATACCCCTCATACGTTGCCATTCCAGACTACTAAGATGTAATGCCTCTTATCCTGTAATTTCACTGCCTAATCTGCACCCTACAACTGAAACACACCTTATAAACCAAGCGACTTCGCGGCTGTAGTAAGTGAGACTCCGGTACCTGTAGTATATGTGCGAAAGAGAAAGAAATATTATGTCGTCTCTATCGCACACTGCTGGCGTAATGCGGGCTGTAAACGACTGAGAACATAGATGTGTATCTGCGAGCCGAAAACTAAGACAAACAATACAGTACCCATTTAGACGACTTTTTACAGTCTACCCTCAGTTACATATAAAAAAATCGGGGTGTGGCTGTGTCATAGACACGGCCGTGGGTTTTATAGGAATACGTAAATACTTAACGACTGATGAGATGTGATACTTGTTATGGCAACATTTTGCTTTCATCAGGTTCAGGACTTCAAGACTGCTAGACCGCTAGACCACCGAGTGTCAAATTGCCACCGCGTGGAAACAAATTTAAAGACCTATTCACGTCAAAATACATAAGTACCTATTGCGTTTATGAACAATAAATTAAAGAATACTTCAGCTCTGTAAACACACGAGGCCTGTCGCCCATTTATCGTACCCAGCTGAAATACAGCGCCGGTCATGTTTAGCGACAGGCCTGGCCTGCTCCACGCATCCAAACATCGGATATATTGCTGATAATCCGACAATTTATTTGATGGGTAAAAAACGGGACGTTGTTGGAAACAAAGGATAGCATAGTATAGATAAGACTTCCAAATAAAATTAGGTACACTATATTTCTATCTCTTTCTATAATCCAAACAAATAATTGATAGTGTAATATGGATAAGGCTTTTTATTAAAATTACGTACAGTCTATTTCTATCTCTTTCTATCGTCCAAACAAATAATTGATAGTGTAATATGGATAAGGCTTTTTATTAAAATTACGTACAGTCTATTTCTATCTCTTTCTATGACGTAAGCAAACTGTTAGCATAATGTGGACAAGGTTTCTTAATAAAATTAGATACACTCTTTTTTTTATATCTTTCTGTTGTATAAGTTTTCAACGAATATCATTATGTAGGCAAAGCTTTTTAATAAAACTAGTTATACTATATTCCTATCTCTTTCTATAGCGCAAGCAAACAATGTATAGTATAATGTGGACATGACTTTTAAATAAAATTACGTACAGTCTATATCTATCTCTTCCTGCTGTACAAGTAAACAACGAATATCATATTGTAGACAAAGTTTCTTAATAACATACTAGTCTATTTCTATCTCTGTCTATGGTGCAAGAATACAACTGACAGCATAGTTTGGACAAGGCTTGCAAATAAAATTACGTACAATCTATTTATATCTCTTTCTACAGTGCGAGCAAACAACTGATAGCATAATGTGGACAAGGTTTTTTTTTTAATAAAATTAGGTACACTCTATTATTTTACTCTTATCTAGTATAAGTTTTCAATGAGTATCATTGTTTAGACAAAATTTCTTAATAAAATAAGTACACTCTATTTCTATCCTTTTCTATGGCGCAAGGAAAGAACTGATAGCTTAGTGTGAACAAAGTTTCTTAATAAATTTAGGTACAGTCTATTTCTATCTCTTTCTACAGTGATAGCATAATCTGGACAAGGTTTTCTAATAAATTTAACATCCTTGATATTTAAGTACAAAGATACAATTTGTTATTAAGCGATTATTTATATGAATTGAAATAATAAATCTGGCGGCGCTAGCAGACAGCTCGAAATTGATAACATTTATAATATTGTATAAAATAACAAGAATCAATTTGTCGCAGTCAAAATCACAAATTGGATATTTTCCTTTAATTAAAATCATATTGGACGGAATATATTTATTTATATTTGTTAAGTAGCGTTTGTAATGTAAGAATACAACAAAAAAACTACAGAATCGTTTTTTACACTAGATATATTCTATGGTAACTTAGCGGTAAATTCGTGAAAAATCTTATATACAAAATTCTCGTGTCGCAATTCTAGTTGTGACCTATGGAGACCTTTTGTGAGGACTTAGGTGCAGGTTTAAGAGCTTAGCAATAGCCCAAACTTTAACTTAATATTATTTTAAATTCAATTTTTTTTAATGGAAGTATATATTTAATCTTAAACCTTATGCCAAGAGGCTTCACTTTTCCATATATCATTTATATATTTTTTATTCAATTTCATTTATTCCATTCGAACATGTGCTAAGTTGTTGCTCATTAAATTCAATTTTTTTTAATTGATGTCTAAATTTAAACATAAACCTACTTACACCAAGAGGCTTCACTTTTCCATATATCATTTATATATTTTTTATTCAATTTCATTTATTCATACAGATTTCATTCTGACCCATGCTAAGCTGTTGCTAATTAATCTCTTGTCGTATCTACTCTATTCTTTTAAAGAGATTTATTGTTCTCCGTGTACAGCAAACGCTTTGCTTTATATGATCACTAGCTGTCCCGGCAAACGTTGTTTTGACTTAAAATAACAATAAAAAATAGATGTTGGCCGATTCTCAGACCTACTCAATACGCTCACAAAATTTCATGAGAATCGGTCAAGCCGTTTCGGAGGAGTATGGGAACGAAAACTGTGACACGAGAATTTTATATGTAAGATTTACTAAACTGTATATTTGAATAATATAAAAATATTGTATTGTTTTTTTTTAAAAAGTAAGCATAAAACATAAACAACCAATAGAGTGGTATCCAAGAGAATATATCATGTAGGTCATTCTATTTGATATAATTTATCTCTAATATCATCATTACATAGTATGAAACAAAGTCGCTGTCCCTGTCTGTCCCTATGTATGCTTAAATCTTTAAAACTACGCGACGGATTTTGAAGCGATTTTATTAATAGATATAGTGATTCTAGAGGAGGGTTTATTATATAATACATGTACAAGCGGGCGAAGCCGGAGCAAGTAGCTAGTGTATAATAAACTAGCTATTACATGCGACTTCATCTGCACAAGCTGTGACCACCAATTCCACTTTCTTTGCAGGTTATTTTTAAGACAAAAGATAACTTACGGCTATTCTTATAATAAAAAGTATATACATACTAGCTGTACATGCTAACTATCGATATATTTTTTTTATGGATGATAATGGAATGGAGCGTCCGCCTGCGCTGACGGTTTACGCTGGCGGGGCACCAGTGGAGGATGATAAGAGCATGAGGTCAGGTCAGTTAGCACATCGTGACAAATTCACCAGGAATTTATCACGATGGTTTCCAGGAGGAACCGCGTGGAGGTCAACCTGACATGGTACATTGCTAGCAATATCGATATATCGTATTTATATACTATATATGCCCGCGGATTTATCCGCGTTAAATTTCAATAAAAAATATAGCCTATATGTGATTCTGAAGTATATTATATTACTGTAAAGTTTCATCAAAATCCATTCAGTAGTTTTTGCGTGAAAAAGTACCATACTTACAAACTTTCGCGTCTATAATATTGTTAATAATATTAAGATATATATGTAAATTATCATATTGTCTGTATGTAACGGGAATAGCAAAAAAATAAGAAGCAATCTGTAAAATATCATTATAGAAATAAAAATACAAACCAACAGCGAGCAATCGAATTTCATACATAATAGAAAACTTCCGTTTGGATTGTTTAAAAAAAAATACACTGATATTATAGTTCAATGTAAAACGCTCTTAGTGTAGTAGTTTTAAGGTTTATTTCGGCTTGAAATCATTCTATTACTGCTGTTACATACAACGCGTCCCTTACGGGCTCTTGAAATTCAGAGTGTACTGAAGTTTATTACTTGGAACAGATTGGAAAATAGTGAGTCTGTAGTAGAAGAAATGGTATAGATACACTTGGTACCTATAATAATAATAATAATAATAATAATAAGAAATTCGAGAATAGAAAGTGTATGAATAAAAAAAAAATTAATAAACTATAAGTACACGTACACACACTCCCACACAATCACTGCACTTACTTCGTAAGTGTGGTAAAAAACTAGGCAAAGCTGAGAAAATGCTACAATAGTGAAAATAATATATTACCTTCGTTTAAACCGACAAAAGAAGGGAACAAACTGTAAAAATAATATATATATAAAATGAATAAACTACTCCACATTCCACTACAGAAGGCTGTTATCTTAGATACGTGTGCAATAGTCCGACGCTACCTAAATGCTACAACAGAATAAAGATGAAAATCATCACCAAATAAAGTAACGAGAAACTTGGCATGTCCCGTCCTCGGTACATGCAAAGCCAGCAAAGCATTAATCACCAGCAAAGCTGTGAAAAAGAGAAAATAATATATATACATATCGATATATTAATGAACTATTGATATAAATAGTAATAAATAAAATATTGATATAATAATAACTAATAATAATAATAAATAATCCTGCATAATTAACACACCGCCATCTAGTCCCACTGTAAGCAGAGCATGTGTTATGGGTACTAGACAACTGATATAAATACTTAGATGATTTCTTTTTTCTAAATACAGACATAATATACATAGAAAACACTCAGACCAATACAAACAATCATAATCTAGAATACAAATGTTTATGCCGTGCGAGGAATCGTACCCCTGACTATTGGAATTAAATTGGTGTGTAGCTAAACCGCTTGATCACCGAGGCCATTCGTCGTTGTTTATAAAAAAATATTTGATTTTCTATTTTTTAAATCTTAAATATACAGTTTTTTTTTAAATTGTGATTATGGAATGGTGCGCTAACGGTTTACGCTGGCGGGGCACCAGTGGAGGATGATAAGATGAGCATGAGGTCAGGTCATCGTGGTAAATTTTCCATGAATTTATCACGATGGTTTCTAGGGCGAATCACGTCATTGAGCTACCTAAAATATGGTCGAGCGCAGTGATGGCTGGCTCATCCGTCATACTCGTGAACGAGTGCTGCTTATAGGGACTGGTCTGCTCTTATTACTACGACTGATTTAATCTTATTGTGTATTTATATTTAATCCTAATAAATTAGTGTTGTTGGTAGTTTATATTGACACGTTTCGAATTGTGTAATGTGAACTTACAAGGATTGTTTAAAAGAGCAACACACAAGTCTCTTGCTCGTTCTTCTTGTGATGAGACAGCTTTCCGAATGAGTGGTAGATTAAAAAAAAACATTGCTATCACTCTTCAAAAGTGCTTAAATTGAGTTTATTTGAATGAATGATTTTCTATTCTATTCCACTCTATTCTATTCATGTGGAACAACCTGACATGATACATTGGTGGTAATGGAGTTACTAGTCTAAATACTAACAATCCCCTACTAATACTAACAATACACATTATAAGTAGGTAGGGTCGAACCCCTAGGGGTGTCCTCAGACTAAAGTCGTATCCTTCAGGTGGGAGTTGGCCTTCAGCCGTTCCATAAATCCTTCCTCTAGTTTGGAGTGCATTCGCACTCGCCTCCTATCTTCCGGTGAAGCTGTAAAGGCCAGCTGCGGCCAACAGCATTAGAGTATGTTGTATATATACTAGGTAGCCAAAGCTATTGTATTGCAGTTTTTTATCCTGTAATGCATAACCATCTACTCGTATAGATCTACCGTTCACATCAGTCTTGCGCAATCAGGCAACACAATAGTGTAATCCTATAGCCACAAAAACAACAATATTTTTTTTCATATCTTTATTTTTTTCTCAATTTTAATAATATAATACTAATAATAATAGGACCAATTATAAAACGCCATCTAGTCCCGAACTAAGCAGAGTTTTTTTTTGTGGATGATAATGGAATGGTGCACCCGCCTGCTCTAACGGTTTACGCTGACGGGGCACCAGTGGAGGATGATAGGATGAGCATGAGGTCAGGTCAGTTAGACCATCGTGACAAATTCACCAGGAATTTAACACGATGGTTTCCAGGGGGAACCGCGTGGAGGTCGACCTGACATGGTACATTGCTAGCAATGGGGTTATCAATCCACATTACTAACAATCCCCTTCACACTACTAAGCAGAGATTGTGTTATAGGTACAAAAAAAGTGATAAAAATAAATAAATATTTATATATTTTGAACTACTTTCAAATATATGTAGGTATATAGGATTAAAATAAAACAATATATTTTTCTTCTGTTTTATCTCTGTATTTATTTAATATTATACTATAGATATCGTTATTTATAACTAGGATGGCAATTGAGTTAATAATAACTTGAATTAACAATATATTATTCTTTCCAGCTGTCCGCAGAAGATTGAGGAAACCAACCAAAGTATCCACATCAGTGACATCCAGCGTATCCAGATCCACAGATCAACTGATATCTGCTAGTGTGAACAGGCCAAAGATCCGTGGTCGGCCCACTATTGCGAGTAGAAAATCATCAGCTGCTATTGATAATTCCGTTGCCACTGATGACCACAGAGATAAAGATGGTTACAAGGTCAGTTGCATTTATATTCCTTTACTTTCAAATTTATTTGTTACCATTTTTTTGTTTTTTCTTTTAAATATTTTAAAATCAATACATACTAAAACTAACTAAATAATCAAATCATAACATAAATTTTAGATTTACACAGACAAGAAGTTTTTTAAACATATAGCAGTAGGAAAATAAGATATACAATAAATAGGAAGATCAATAATTAACTCTTAAAAATATGAATGTATAGTTTGATGAGTACAACCATTAAACATAATAATAATAATAATAAACTTTATTCATAAATGTACGGTACAATTAAATATAGTTAGCCCTGGCTTTCGATATAGGTGAACCTGTGCCATCCTGCCTGCTCTGTGATAATATGCAACCAAAGCAAAATTGAGAAATTAATTGTCAACAATGGAAAATTAGTAATGTGTAAATTATTAACGTATTCATTAGTGACAGACCTCCAAATTAGAATTTGCTATATATATTTTAAGGTATTGATGGTGTAAATATAGAAGTCATAAAATGAGATCCATTAAAAGTAAATAGGATTCTGCATTAAAAAGTTTAAAGTAAACCAGCATCTCATCGCTTTATTTACATAAAATTCTTTAAAGACATTTTAAAACAAGCAAAGAATTCATTTTAAAACGCTTCTAAAAGATGTTTCCATTACTCATAGTTGTTAAAAATGAACGATGTAACCAAAATAGCGAGCTATATTTCCTGTTACCTATATAGAAAGGTTGTATTTCCCTTTGATAGACACGCCAGGAAAAGGTAGTGGTCCTAGCAGCGAACCTTGTGATACAACTCCGCAAACTTATATCTTTCGTTTGAAAAACAGTGCGCTGTATAATTATCGACCTAAATCCCTCGCCATAAGTGTCGATTGTTAATTTTAAAACCATACAGATAAAGTTGTCACAGTAAAGTACAACACGGATGTGAATAAGCTTTTTGAACGCAACCACAGTGAGTTGTTAGCCTTCAAAATGAATATTTGCTTACGTTTTATTTGCAAACTTTTAGAGCTCTTATTTTTAATGTAAAAGAGTTGATTTTATTCTGCTTATTTCAAGTTGATATATATTTAAATCAGTACTAATATTTTATGAAAGTTATGAAAGTACATTAAGAATTATTTGCTTTTCTTGCTAAGAATCTGTATTATTGTTATTAAGAATTGTAATTAAAAGATTATGGAAAGTGTTACAAATGAACCGGTATTCGTAATGTGAATTTACTGACATAAACCTTGTACAAAGTGCTTGAACATTTTAGCATACCTATTTCAGCCGTCAAGCAGCTTGCTTTACAAGCTGTTTCAGTTGTAGAGTACAAAAGGTAGTGATATTACAGGACAAAAGGCATGACATGTATTAGTCGTCTGTAAAAGCAACCCATCAGTAGTATCATGAGCGTCACATGATAAAGTGATATCCGTTGTGTTGGTTGCGCTGCTCATGTATATAGGCGACGGTTGCCATTTACTATCAAGTTAACTGTCAGCTAGTTTGACATTCCAATGAAATAAAAATTAGTCTTCATCTATACATATAAATAAAATTAGACTGTCTGTTTGTAATATTGAAATAACCATTTTTTACTACATCCATATGAATATAAATACGGTACATACACCAAAATAACATTTTTTACAATTTTTGTCTGTCTGTCTGTTTGTTCCGGCTAATCTCTGAAATGGCTGGACTGATTTTGACGGGACTTTTTTTGGCAGGTAGCTGATGTAATAAGGTGTAACTTAGGCTACTTTTATGAAAAAAAAATTCCACGCCGACGAAGTCGCGGGTACAGTTAGAAATATTATAAACGCGAAAGTTTGTATATATTAATGTTTATTACTCTTTCACGCAAAAACTACTGAACGGATTTCGATGAAAATTTACAGTAGTATAGGTTATACATCAGAATAACACATAGGCTATATTTTTAGCTAACACAGCTAGTAATTAAATAATTTAAAGAATAAATATTGTTAATTAATATAATTAAAACATATTTACAGATCGTATGTTACTACACGAACTGGTCTCAGTATAGGACGAAAATCGGCAAATTCCTACCTGAAGACATATCGCCTGATCTGTGCACGCACATCATCTTTGCTTTCGGCTGGCTCAAGAAGGGGAAACTCAGTTCTTTCGAGTCCAACGACGAGACGAAAGATGGAAAAACTGGTCTCTACGATAGGATCAATCAACTGAAAAAGGCTAATCCTAAACTGAAGACTCTGCTGGCTATTGGTAAGTTATTTATGATCAATTTTTAGTTATTATTTTGCCTTAGTGACGTCATATATGTTTAAACATATACGACCTTAATAAAGTTTGTCTCTATATCTATAACGAGAGATATACTTTGTACAGTTCTAAGTTTGAGGGTGAGATGTGGTAGCGAAATTATAGGAGGCTTCTAAATCAAAATATCTTTATTCATGTAGGTCTATGACCGACTTTTGTGATATCTCAAATTTACAGTCAGTTCTTACTTTCGAGCTAAGGAGAACTAACAAGCAACTCAGATTTTATTCCGTTCAGTCCCATCCATACTCACAAACTTTTGCGTTTATACTATTAAATAAGATATTCCAGGAAGCATGGCTACCCCTATTTATTAGTGTATTCTTCATCACCGGAGAGTTAGTCAAACTAAATGACACCCAAAGTTATTAATCTCCGTCAGATTCGATCTCATCCCATCAATATATCATACCGCTACAGTACTACTTTCTGTGGATATACTCATAATATCTATAGAAATAGAAATAATCTTTATTCAAATAAACTCATTACAAGCACTTTTGAATAGTCATATTTTGATTCTACAACTCATTCGGAATGCAGATTCATCACAAGAAGAATGAGCAAGAAACTTGTGTGTTGCTCTTTTGAATAGATATTTTTTTTATAATAATTACAGTATAACAAGTAAGAGGCATGCGATAATCAACATAGAAATCGCTACGCACTCATTATTAGTGTAATCAGATATTGTCAGTGCTATGGACTTTAAGTTTTTCTATAAAAACATTATTGTCGTTAACAAATTCTTCGATTTTATAGTAAGCTTTTTTGCAAAGGAAGTGTTTTATATGACATTTAAATCTTTTCAAATCAGATTTATAACAGACTCTGGTATTTTGTTGTAAAACCTTACGCAATTGCCATAAAACGATTTACTAACTTTAGTTAAAAAAAACATTTAGGTAAAATTAGTTTGTTATTGTTATGTAAGATATCTATTTATAGAATCATTATAACACTACGTTCTGTGTATATAAGTATGTTTTTGCTAATCGCGTGCTATTCTGGTATATTATGATTGTTTCTAGAGCCCATTATGGGCTACAGATTGCAGGTGCCTACGTTATTCAATCAGATAATAGCTAGTTCAGTTTTTATTTGCTCTACAACTCGATTCTATGTAACATTTCATACTATCCGAACTGATATAGTGACGTTCTGTAGACTTATCGATATTGCTGATAATCACTATTACTTATTTATTTTATTGTTTAATTATCTGTGTGCCTTATGATTCTGTGCTATTAGGTAGGTTGTTTAAAGTTTTGTTTGTAACGCTTTATTGTACAATAAATACATTGATAATTATAGGATACAATGATCTTAAGTTAAAGTTACATATCGTCGGTTAAATAGAAAAACGGCAATATTCAAAATGTACATTTTTTTTTACAAGACAAGCAGTTTTTTTAAGTTTTTTTTTTTAATTTATATAATTATTTTTCATTTTAAAGTTTTAAATTTATACAGAATTATTATATAATATTTTAAAAGTATTTAGATAGTGATTAAGACGGCGCGGTTAATTTAATTGAATTATATAAAAGGAGGCAACTCTAGGTTCTAAATTTGAAAAATGTAATTTTTCTTAATCGACGATATAATATATTTAAAAAAAAAACAAGAATCTATTAACAGTTGGCAACGTGCATGTGACACCCCTAGTTTCAGGCGTCTATAAGCTATGCTAACATTTACCATAAAATAAGCATACTAACCGTAAGCTTGTTTGTCACCATCGTAGTATGAAAAAATAACTAGACATTCTCTAATTTGCTGTTCTATTACACTAAACGGTCTAAAACCTAAGTTATCCCGAACAGTGCGGTTTCAGAGGAGTTTCCTCCCGCGTACACTTAGATTGTGGAATGAACTTCCTGCCGAGGTTTTCCCACGAGACTACAGCATGGGGTTGTTCAAGAAGGGTATATTAAGGTTCCTTAAGGGTCGGCAAGTGACACCCCTGGTGTTTCATGCGTCCATAGGCTACGGTAACCATTTACCATCACATGGGCCGTATGCTTGATTGCCACCATAGTAGTATAAAAAAAAACTAAAATATTGCTAATATTTATATCAGTTAAAGAATATTAATTTTGCTAAAAGATGTGAATCTGTGTGTAAAAATGTTATATAAATAATTTAATTTGTTTTAATTTGAGAAACATTTAATTTGTTATATAATATTATATATTATTAATTGTTATCTGTTGTTTATATAATACATAGTATAAAACAACGTCGCTGTCGCTGTCTGTCCGTCTCTATGTATGCTTAAATCTATAAAACTACGCAACGGATTTTGAAGCTGTTTGTTTTTATTAGATAGAGTAATTCAAGAGGAAGGTTTATATGTATAATACATACACCCAGGCGAAACCAGAGCGAATAGCTAGTATATATTAGATACCATTAATTGATGTATGATAATTTCTCTAATCAACTTTTAAATTTTAATGTTATATTCGTTTTACGATGTACCAGGGTTTTCTAACACCATAACAAATTAACGAAACCTGCAACATTCTAATTACCATAATAAAAACGTCGTTTAATAGGTACATCATATTGCTGTTAACTTATTAATAGTTGTACCAAGTAATGACCATGTTTAGCTACTTTCTAGAAGTCGATCTCGTACCAAAACATCTTAAATTTCTTCAGTGCAATTAGCTAATAAAAAAAAAGTTTATTTTTATTAGTTAGTATTAATTTTTATTAGTGATACATATTTTTATTTTTAAACTATATAAATATTATACAAATAAGTTCTCATCATTCGTACTAGTCTATATGCACCTATGAATCCGTTTCTGTGTACATAATTAAACCTAAAAACATTCAATAACCAGTATCAACTACTTTCTTAGATCATTAAACACTAGTGACATAGCCCAGCATCACTCGGGTGCAATTATTGTAACTAACTATTTTTTATATACTTATTACTTGCGGATATTATATATTACACTAGCTGCGCCCGCGAGTTCGTCCGCGTAAAATGACAATACTTCCATAGAACCATTCATATTCCCTTTCAACCCCTTGCAACCCTTTTTTCACAATAAAAAGTAGCCTATGTCCTTTGTCAGGGTCGAGACTATCTGTGTACCAAATTTCATTTAAATGGGTTCAGTGGTTTAGGCGTGAAAGCGAGACAGACAGACAGACAGACAGAGTTACTTTCGCATTTATAATATTAAGTAAGGATTATATTATAATATAACACGTTAATTATATGGATGTATATATTTAAACAGACGTTAATTTAGACAGATTGTTTCTGCAATGATTAATTTGTTTAAATTCATATACCATTATTCTTAACATTGAAACAAAAATTTTGTACCCTTTTTTATGAAAGGTGCGCGGACGGTGTGGTATGAAATTTCGCCCACCTATATAAATAGAGACTACAAAATGCTATTTTTTTTTAAATTATGCTTACTATACACTATAACCTTTGACAAACATACGCATACAGCTATAGTTTTTGACAGTAGAACCTTATTAATATTGAAATTTGTAATTTAAATTAATTACGGTCGTATTTCGACCATTAGGCCATCACTGGTATTGAGTTAAAAGTGTCTATTTTTATATTGAAACAATTTTTTTATATAATATTTGACTTTAAGAAATCAAATTATACAGCAATTTGTAGTTCCGTATTTTTTTTTAATATTTTATAACAAATATTACACAATTGTTACGTAGATTGTAAATATTATATAACTTAGTCGAATAACATTATTTACCAAAACAAAGACATCTATTTCATAATTTTATAGTAATTGCGTAAGTTTTTACAACAAACTACCAGAGTCTGTTCTAAATCTGCCTGAAAAAAGTTAGAAATGTCGTATAACACACATCCTTTGTAAAAATCATATTATAAAATAGAAGAGTTCATTAACGATAATAAGGTTTTTTGTAGAAAAACTTAAATTTCATAGTACTGACAATATTATCTGATTATCGCATGCCTCTTACTTGTTATTGTGTATATATAAATAATGTATATAAAAAACATCTATTCAAAAGAGCAACACACATTTCATTGCTCATTCTTCTTGTGATGAATCGTTCCGAATGAATGGTAGAATCAAATATATGACTATTCAAAAGAATAGAATAGAATAGAAAATCATGTACCTATTCAAATAAACTTACATTGAAGCACTTTTGAATAGTCATTACATTTTTTTAATCTACCGCTCGTTTGAAAAGCTGTCTCATCACAAGAAGAACGAGCAAGAAACTTGCATGTTGCTCTTTTAAATAATTTTATTATTACTTTACATTTTTAAGTTTAAGTGTGTGAATACAAACCACCAATTAGCACTAATTCAATTAAATACTCAAAAAGAAAAAATATTGAATATATAACCAACTGGTTAAACAATTAATAAGAGGAAATCAGTCATAGTGATTAGAGCAGACCAGTCAAGTGCTTGTATTGAGTTTATTTGAATAAAGATTATTTCTATTTTATAATTCTGTATATCGATATCACCTAGTATGCGTGTCCCCTCACTATTCTATGTGCGAACGGCCCGTAGCTTTCCCACGGTACAAAGAGTCGTTGTCGGCATTTTCACCTGTTTTCACGGGAACACCTACAAAAAAACGCTCCCATTTTCATAAGAGCGAAAGAACGTATGGTGGCGCAACACTGTACTATGTACTGTGAAATAGTGATATCGACACTATCGTGGTATGGACATGTAATGCGTAGGAACGAGGATGATATTATAGAAAGGTGTTACATATAAATGTGGATGGTTATAAGGGCAGAGGAAGGCCGAAAAAGAGATGGATGGACTGTGTGAAAGATGATATGGTAAGAAAGGAAGTAAATAACGCGATGACTGCGAACAGGGATGAATGAAAGCGAAAAACAAATAAATGGGATAAGGAAGAAGCAGATGATGATGATAATGAAATAGTGATATCGACATTATGTTTTTTGTGGTTATTTACCTACACTATTTTACTTTGGTATACTTATATTGCATGCCGAGTTTGCTAAAGTTTCCGGTTATTTTTTTAAATACTCTCTAGAGGCGCAAACTGTTTGCCTAATGGGAAATGAGCTGTAGTTTCTTTAACGGCCTCGGTGGTCTTGTGGTTTAGTTCACCGCTTTATTAACGGTGGCGCGGGTTCGATTCCTCGCGCGCTACTAACATTTGTATTATTGAGTATGATTGTTTGTCGGTCTGATTGTATTCTATGTATATTATGTACGTATTTACAAAAAAATATGTATATGTTTATATCAGTTTTCTAGTACCAATAAGATAAGCTCTGCTTACTGAGTGACTAGATAGCTCTGTGTTAATAGTCCAGGGTTATTTATTTATTTTCAGACTGCCTCTGTACACAGTACAAATTGGGTACAATTTGAGCAAAGTCGACTGATATATGTATCACATTATTAAAGAAATCTTTTCTATTAGGTGGCTGGTCTTTCGGCACGCAGAAGTTCAAGGAGATGTCAGCTTCACGATATGCTCGGCAGACCTTCATCTACTCTGCCATCCCGTACCTTCGCGACAGGAACTTCGATGGACTCGACGTGGACTGGGAGTACCCTAAAGGTGGTGATGATAAGAAGAACTACGTGCTGTTACTCAAAGGTAAGGTTTTCATAATATATATATATATACTAGTTTTTCATCTATACTCTATGCATACATATATATAGTATCTTGTAGAATGTCTGTTTGTAATATTGAAATAACCGTTTTTTACAACATGCATATGAATATAAATAGGGTACATACACCAAAATGTTTTTTTTACAATTTTTGTCCGTCTGTCTGTCTGTTTCGGCTAATCTCTGAAATGGCTGGATCGTATACACTTCTAATATTATGAAATTTGTGAGTATGGAGGATCCTCACAAACTTCATAATAATAGTAAGATGTCCTAAAAAAAAATTTGATATAGATAGTTATATAAAATATACTTTATTCATTACATACATTAAAGAAAATATATAAACATCATTACATAGTATAAAACAAAGTCGCTGTCGCTGTCTGTCCGTCTCTATGTATGCTTAAATCTTTATAACTACGCAACGGATTTTGAAGCGGATTTCTTTAATAGATAGAGTGATTCTAGAGGAAGGTTTATATGTATAATACATGTACATCCGTACAAAGCCGGAGCGAGTAGCTAGTATATTATATACCACATCTATAATTAAAATAAGACAGTAAAAAATATCAATAAAAATCACTTCGGTAGTTTCCGAATAGCGCAATTTCTCTCAATATTTCGCTCGAAATGTTTTACTTTAAATGTAATCTTTTCGGAATTGCAATATCTGTGGATGCCGGGGTCCGACCAAATATTGGCAAATGTCGGCCGCACTAGCCAGGTGCTCTATTTAAATACAGCCTTACAACCGATGGAAGTGACACGAAAACTAATTTTAATTGACGACCTCAGTGGTCTAGCAGTTAGAACGCTTTATTTCTGATGGTCGCGGGTTCGATTCATCGCACGCTGCAAATTTGTATCGAGAATTAAACCCATTAGCGTCTGAAATAAGCGGTACACTAAACCACCACTTTATAATGTTTACATAGTATAAAAAAGTTGATTAGCTTATATCTTTTAAATTACGTAACGGATTTTAATGCAGTTTTCAGCAATAGATAGAGTGATTCGAGAGGAAGGTCTCTAAATATATAAAACTCAAAGGTGACTGACGTAGTGATCTATCAACGCACAGCCCAAACCACTGGACGGATCGGCCTGAAATTTGGGATGCAGGTAGATGTTATGACGTAGGCATCCGCTAAGAAAGGATTTTGATTAATTGCACACCCATAGGGATAAAATTAACGCGGGATGAAAGTATATATGAATATATTGTCAATTTTAAAGCCGATCGAATTCAATGATTTGTAATAATAGTTTATTGCAAAATATAAACAGTAAGGCTTTTGGTTAAGGATTGAATGAATGACGAAAGAATGAAATTATTATGATTATTTATTACCTTTTTTTTTTTTGGATGATAAATTAACGCGAGCGAAGCCACGGGCAAAAGCTAGTGTATAATATATGCAAGTTATAGTATAGAACAAGCCGACAAATTCAATGATTTGTAATAATAGTTTATTGCAAAATATAAACAGTGGAGGCTTTCACATGGTACATTGAATGAATGACGATTAGAATGAAATTATTATCTATTTATTACCTTTAGGACAGTTTAATATTATAAAGTATTGAAAATATACTAAATATTGAAAGTTATCGTAAATGACCCAATAAAACCCGACAAGTAGTTACCACAAACAATCTAAATATCACCTCCGCTAAACTCATTATTATGCATATACAAACATACTATTAGTTCCGTTCTTCAATGATCTTTGCCCCGATGAGAGCGAGAATAAATTAAAAATTTAACATCTTCCGGCATAAAACTAATTCTATACAACTCGCTAGTACTTGTGATGGTTTGTTAACTATAAAAAAAAAACTAATGTAACTTCAAACCGGCGGTGATCGGAATAATAATAATAATACCAGGACAATGCACACAGCGCCATCTAGACCTAAGTTAAGCTAGCTAAAGCTTGTATTATGTGTACTAAAAATAACTGATACAAATACATACATTTTTTTTCGTGAATACATATATAGAAAACACCCAGACCGATACAAACAATCATACTCATGAATACAAATGTTTGTGCCTTGCGAGGAATGCGACTATCGGAATCGAACTACTCTAATGCTGTTGGCCGCGACTATGGCACTCCAAACCCGCGGAAGGACTAAAGGCCAACTCCCTCCTGACGGATACGACTTTAGTCTGAGGGCACCACTAGGGGTTCGAACCTCGGCTCAGGCCATCGTAATTTCGATCCCCGTTTGAATTGGACCACCGAGGCCGTCGGTGGTCTAGCGGTATAAGGTGCATACATTTGTATTCATGAGTATGATTGTTTATATCAATCTGGGTGTTTTCTATATATAATATGTATGTATTTACAAAGAAAAAATATCTAAATATCTGTAAAAAAACTATGTGTTTAGTAGTCTAGTACCCATAACACAAATTCCGATTAGCTTGGGACTAGATGGCGTTGTGTGAATTGTCTACTTTATTATTATTATTTCACTACTCGCCCTGGCGTCGCAATGGTGTACAAGTATTATACATATAAACCTTCCTCTTGAATTACTCTATCTATTAAAAAAATCGCTTCAAAATCCATTGCGTAGTTTTAAAGATTTAAGCATACATAGAGACGGACAGACAGCGACAGCGACTTTGATTTATACTATGTAATGATTTAGCCAAGTAAAAAAAACCGTGTACCATACCATACTCTTCGATAAAAGTACTCAATGCAATTAAAACCATAAAATATTAATTAAACCCATGGAATTCATGTTGCACTTTTTAATATCTGAACTTATAAAACCAGTTTGCATTAACAGTTTCGTAATTTCACGTACATTCTTGAAATGTATTGATAGTTTATGCTTAACAAAAATTAATTAAACTCAGTTTCTAGCATTCTAAGAACATATGTCTATATTAGCAACTGACCAACTTGTGGTTTAGAATTAAAAAATAACTTTATATAGTATAAAATAAAGTCGTTGCTCTGTCTGTTCGCTTAGATCTATTAAACTACGCAACTGATTTTTATGCAATTTAGCAATAGATAGAGTGAAGGTTTCAAGAGGAAGGTTTATGTGGATAATGAAATGAAATTGATTGCTGTCTGTACGTAATATATATATATATATGAGAGTACATATTATTTTATAAAAAACTTTGTCAATGTAATAGAATCAAAAACAAAGATTATCAGATTTTTTATCATTTTGTCTGTGCGTTTGCACACAAAATGCTAATCTCAGAATTGAATTAACAGATTTGGGTGCAGTTTTAACTAATATACTGTGATACGCTTCGATGAAAATTTTGTGTTCGTTTTATTTCAAATTCGGTTTAATAAAAAAATGTTACATATTTTTATTATTATGAAGGCCTCGATGGTCTAGCGGTTTAGCACACCACCTTACTTCCGATGGTCGCGTGTTCGATTCCTCGCACGGTACAAACAATTGTATTCACGAGTGTGACTGGGTGTTCTCTATTTACATTAAGTACGTATTTACAAACAAAAAATTATAAATATATTCATATCAGTTGTCTAGTACCCATAACATAAGCTCTGCTTAGCTTGGGTCCAGATGGCGCTGTGTGAATTGTCCTGAGATATTATTAATACTTATATGATCTTTATATTTATGGGACAAATTAGTATTTTTACTTATTGACTTAAAATATGCCCTATAATATTATAAATTATTACATAGTATAAAACAAAGTCGCTGTCACTGTCGTCCGTCCCTATGTATGCTTAGATCTTTAAAACCACGCAACGGATTTTGAAACGGGTTCTTTTAATAGATAGAGTGATTCAAGAGGAAGGTTTATATATATAATACATATGTATATACACCAATGCGAAGCTGGGGCGAGTCGTTAGTTTATTAATAAATTAAAACGTGACGTTTATATAAATGCTTTATTAATTGCCGTCTACAAATATACACACAGACAAAACCGCGAGCATGACTAGTTGAATACATTCCTAGAAACAGGAACAATCATGTTTAGAATAGCTCCAGCAACAATGAAAATATTTTTGCATACACTTTTACTGGGCTTAGAATTTTATCAAGTCGCTTCAATCCGTTCTAGTGTTGTGTAATATCAAAATACAATTTATCGATATATCGATAGACTGTGTCGCCAGCCAAGCGGCCGCCGTGCTCGATTGCACCTGTCGCCGCCACCGGCAGTGGGTAGTGGCGTATAATATTTTGATGTTAAAATTTAATACATTATTAATTTTAAGATCTACTTGTACAACGCTGGTATTGATTTTAACGATGCTTATAGTTATGCAACTATAATTTGCAGCAATGGTTACAAAAAAAAAAAAATAGAAATAATTTTATAATATTATTATATATTATAAATAAATAAATAAACAAATATATTATATTAATATTATATATTTTTGTCGATTTCGTTTTCTCAGAAATTTTCATTTCTTTTTAAGTAGTCATAGTAAAATTATGAATTTATAAATGTTTCCAAGATTTTCGTTAACTATAAAGTAAGATAATAATAATGACAAGTAAAAACTTCCATAATGACAGTCACTTGCTATCACATAAAGAAAATAGCTTGTAAGAAAAAGAGCGTAACGGTACAATACCTTAACTACTCTAAGACATTTATCATTTTTATTAATAACCTCATTGTCTTGTTTACTTCGGAGATCATTCATTAATACTATAAAAAAAAATAGGTAATTATATTTATTTATTTGTAAATTTTTATCGATATACATTTTAGTGGCATCACTAATTCATAAAGGGTTTGGATTTAAACATCAAAACTCAGATCACGTTACATCACGACCTCGTCACGACATAACTGGAGTCGTGTTTAAACCGCTAAACTAAGGACTTAGAATTATTATCATCTTTCGTAATAATCCGTGTCTTTACAGGTTGAATAGATTGGGTGTAACGCAATGGATAGAAATAGTCATAATAATGTTCCTGTATAATATACACAGCGCCATCTAGTCCCAAGCTAAGCAGAGCTTGTGTTATGGGTACTAGATGACTAATACTTAGAAACATTTTTAAAAATACATAAACAAACAAAGAATACGTCTAGAGCCATTAAAAAAGTCATACTAATGAATACAAATGTTTATACTATGTGGGGAATCGAACCCGCGATCATCGGAAGTAAAGGGGAATTAAAAATGAATCTGTATTATTGTAAACATGTACAACTATATTTGAAAATAATACGTTTCTTGTCAGTTCTTATCATCTCGAAAGCATCCGATCTGACAGTAGATTTGACATATCATAAGAGTCTATAATAACCTACATGAATAAAGATATTTTGATTTGAAATAAAAAAAAATGTATTTCCAGTTTCATTAAAAATATTGCAATAGTTCAAATGATGAATGAATGAAATGAAATGAATAGGGAATATAAATTTCTTCGGATTCACGAGACTGCATTGCTGAGTTCAACACCCTTTTTCCTTTTACTAAATTGCTTTGCACTTAATTAATTACCCCTATATTTTAGGTCCTAATACGTACTACAAAAGATCGCTATTTCAACAAAAAGGACTATTTGTACTAATATATTTTTTTTTATTCTACCATGACACCCAAGCATACGGCCCATCCAATCGTAAACAGTTACCGTAGTCTATAGATGCTTGAAACACCAGGGGTTCTACATGCACGTTGTCGACCCTTAAAAAACCTTTCTTGAAAAACCCCATGCTGTAGTCTCTCGAGAAAACCTCGGAAGGTAGTTCATTCTACAATCTAAGTGTACGCGGGAGGAAGCTCCTCTAAACCGCACTGTCCGAGACCACTTAGGATCTAGCGTGTAGGGAAGAATTCCCTGTCGATAGCTTAGCTTGGGGACTGAATGACGTCATATGTTTAAGAAAATAGGCCTATCTGAAGTTTTACTTTACAAACGAAATAAAATATAAAGAGAAATATAGAACTTTTTAAATATACCAGTAATTTGGTGCAGCTACTTTTAAATAAACCGTTCTAGACCATAAAGCTCAAGAAACGGTGGTCGTTTATCTTATGTTCCTTTAATTACGTCTTGTCTGAATCGTTGAGGGTTTACAATATGGACTGGCACAAAACTCATTAGTAGGTTGTGACCTTAGTAATAAACTGAAGCGATTAACCCTTCACCCTATTTAGGACTGCTAATAAAAGAACGCAAGATAAATCTGATCATAATAAATCAGTTTAGATATCGTATACTACTCGCGTTGACCACATCCACTGTTGACCCCATTGTTAACAATTTACCATCAGGTAGACCTCCACACGGTGACCCCCTCTAAAGCATCATGATGTATTATGTATACACATCAGCATTATATTATGAATGATGAATATATCACAATGGGCAGTTCGATTTTTTCTTCTTCTTCTTTATGTGCCGTCTCCTACCGGAGGTTGGCAATCATCCTGGCGATCTTAATTTTGTCAAAAAATGATATTTTAGTGTATGTACCATAATTATATTCATATGCAAGTAGGAAAAAACGCTTATTTCAATATTACAAACAGACACTCCAATTTTATTCATATGTATAGGTTACTGCAATTTACATTTGAAGGCAATTTTACTTGTCGTAATGGACATATCTCGTTCCGCTCGACACTATGATAACACCCTAAACCGATTTCAATACAGTTGTCCCCAATAGTCCTACATCGCAACGATGTAATTACGATATCTTTGAGCACCCAAACTCTGCGGCTCATTAACGAAATGTTCGCGAGTTAAATTACACAGAACGACAAACAGTGGACGCGCACGGTTAAATTACATTTACAGTTGATTTTTTTTATGGATGATAATGGAATGGTGCACCCGTCTGCGCTAAAGGTTTACGCTCGCGGGGCACCAGTAGAAGATAAGATGAGCATGAGGTTTTAGCCCATCGTGACAAATTTACTAGGAATTTATCATGATGGTTTCCAGGAGGAACCGCGTGGAGATCAACCTGACATGGTACATTATTAGTAATGGGGTCATAAGTCCACATTACTAATAATTCCCTTCCCCCCCCCCCCCAGGTGATATTCGAAATGGCGTAAAAACATCAATATGGAAAATATTGTGAATTTACTAAAAATAAATGCAGAATAATTATTGTGACGGACTTAGCTTAATAGCAATCTGCAGATTTTGCCAAGCAGAAGAGGAAACGCCACTACACATCCTATGTGGTTGTAGCCCACTCATGCATAAACGAAATATCTCCTTTGGAACGTATACACTATATCCTGAGGAGATAAAAACCATCGCTCCTAAGAATATCCTTCAATTCTTGTCCCTGACGGGCCTAGGTAGCAAACTTTGAAAAAGGGCGAGCACGATAGATCTATGCAGGTCGCAGTTGCACACGTCTTATCATTTGATTGTGGATATTATAAAGAAGCATTTTTTTTATAGAGCTGGAATACCAAACAAGTTTCCATCCCACCAGATGATAAATTAAATTGATTTTAATGATTAGTCTTTTTATTGACTTAATGTATATTTATGCATTATTTAAATTAAATATTATCATTCTGGAATCCTTCATAAGTGTGAGAAAATTCATATGCCTCCATTCGCGCAATTTTGGTAAAAATGGGTACAAAGTTTTTGCTACACGTATTAATAATAAAAGCGAAAGTTTGTGAGTATGGATGGATGGATGTTTGTTAATCTTTCACGCAAAAACTATTGAACGGATTTTGATAAAACTTTACATCATAATCCTTACTAATATTATAAATGCGAAAGTAACTCTGTCTGTCTGTCTGTCTGTCTGTCTCGCTTTCAAGCTAAAACTAGTTCACACTGAACTGATTTAAATGAAATTTGTAACACAGATAGTCCAGACCCTGAGAAAGGACATAGACTACTTCTTAATGCGAAAAAAGGGTTGTAAGGGGTTGAAATTGGGGATGAAAGATTGTATGGAAGAATCGTCTTTTTTGAAGCTATTAACATATAAGCTGTAAATTTCATGCAGACGAAACCGCGGGCACAGATAGTATATTATATAGATATTTACAACAAAAAGGCAGACTATTGAAATCAACGCTGTATTTGTCAAAAGGAAGTTGCACCTCAGCGTCTTCGTCCTTGACATTTGAGTAAGTCAAAGTATTGGTGGAACATTCGAGAGTCATGACACTTTGGAAGTTTCGTATTTGTGACCTCTTGGTTCTGTTTAAATTAGATTGAATGACTATACTTAAATTGATAATGTTTCTCATTTATAGCAGTTAAAATATGCCACCTCGGTGATTTAGCGGTTTAGCACACCGCCTTACTTCCGATGGTCGCAGGATCGATTTTGCGCACAGTACATTCATGAGTATGATTATATTTGTATCGGTCTGAATATGTATATCTTGTATGTATTTACAAAAAGCTGTATCTATGTATTTATATCAGTTTTCTAGTACACATACCTATAACATAAGCTCGGCTGAGCTTATATACAATATATACTGTTAAATTTCAATACAAACAAACATTAACAAAGACATTTTTTCTTCGTCAGTTTGTTTAATTATATTTATATGTAACAAAATTAATGCAACTATTAATTTGGTTAAATATAAATATAAGTTTATATTATTCTTTATTAATGTTTGTTTGTATTGAAATTAAGATTAGTTGGCGATGTGTGAATTGTCCTGATATATTCTTATGTATGTATATCAGATATAGGATTTTAGTTTAAATAATTAAAAGAATTTCATGCAAAATGTACTTAATGTATATGAACATATGGTTTAAATTTAATATTAAACATTTCATTTAAAATCAACACGAATACTCCAATTACATTCTATTCAAAATACAAACATTGTGCCGTTTACCAATTTTCAGGGTGTGGTCCCTATATATATTGTTTTCATTATTATTTTCGCAACTCGTTGCTTTACCCGATTGAACTTCTTAATTCAATATATTATATGTATTTTTATATAGAACTAACTGACCCGGCAAACGTTGTTTTATCATATAAGTTATCGCTATTAAAAAATAGAAAATTTAGGATGGTATGTACTTTTAAGTAGTATTAAAAAAAAATTGTCGAAAATATAAAAAAAAATTTTAGAGTGAGCCACCTTTAACGCTTAGGGACATAAAAATCAGTTATAAACCTATTCTCAGATTTACTGTAATGTACATATAAAATTTCTTCAAAATCAGTCGAGCCATTTCGGAAGAGTATGGTAACTAACAGTGCTATGCGAAAATTTTATATATAAGACTAGCTGTACCCTTACTTAGTCCGCGTGAAATTATACTTCATTTTTCTAAAATAAAAGTAGCCTAAGTTACTATTTATTACATTAGCTACCTGCCAAAAAAAAGTCCCATCAAAATCGGCCCAGCCATTTCAGGGATTAGCCGGAACAAACACAGACAGACAACAATTTAAAAAAATGTCATTTTGGTGGATGTATTATTAGTATATATATTTATATTCATATGCATGTAGTAAAAAACGGATATTTCAATATTACAAACAGACACTCCAATTTTATTTATATGTATAGATGTCAACATATATAATTATATTACCTATGTGAAATTATTAATTTAGAGAGATGGAGCGAGAGGATTCTATTGTGATCTTAAGCTCCTAAATAATAAAGAAATTCTTACTTTCGTTTACGTAAGCCACTATTGTCAGACCTCCTCGTTTTTTCTTGTGGAATCGTATTGAAACTAAAATAGAATATGACATTAGTTTCAACACAATTTTGCTTTTCTATCATTCAACAGCCTCGTTGGTCTAGCGGTTACCATACCTCTTTAATTCCGATGGTCGCGGCTTCGATTCCTCGCACGGTGCAAACTGTTGTATTCATGAATATGACTGTTTGTATTGGTCTGGATTTTTTCTATATATATTATGTATGTGTTTACAAAAAAGATCTAAGTATTTATATCAGTTGTCTAGTACCCATAACACAAGCTCTGCTTACCGTGGGACTAGATGGCGCTGAATTCATTGTCCAGAATTATTTATTATTATTATTTCTAGATGTATAATTCTAGGTACATATCTAAATATAAACCTTTTTAATAAAGTCCAGGTTCGCCTGTAGCTTATTTATTTATTCTAAAATATACATTAAAGCGGTTGTTTATAGATCGATATTTCAAAAACACTCTGAACCTCGCCGGAAGTGGCACCATACTCGGAACCTTTCATAGAGATTGCTACATGTAATTAACTCCCAGAAGACTGAACAGGCTATCTGAATACACAGTTGGTTGTTGCTTCCTAAATAATTCTGTACATCCAGATGGAATTACAGGTTTAGAGTCATGACATCTGAGTCCTCTTAAATGGCAACTTATGAGTGGTAGCATGAGCATCATATGATCAAGTCATGCTGTTCATGTAGGTATATAGACGAGGGTTTTTTATGAATGACTAGCTGTACCCGCGACTTCATCTGCATGGAATTTAGCTTTATTTTCTAAAATAAAAGTAGCCTAAGTTACTTGTTATTACATCAGCTACTTGTTAATAAATGCCCCATCAAAATCGGCCCAGCCAATTCAGAGATTAGCCGGAACAAACAGACAGACAAAAATTGTAGAAAATGTTATTTTGATGTATGTACCGTATTTATATTCATAAGCATGTAATAAAAAACGGTTATTTCAATATTACAAACAGACACTCCAATTTTCTTTATATGTATAGATAATGGAATGGTGCATCCGCCTGTGTTAGCCAGATGTTTTACGGTGGTCGGGCACCAGTGTAGGATGATCGAATGAGCATGAAGTCATGTCAGTCCCATCTTGGCAAATGTCAATTTACCACAATAATTTCCAGGTGGAACAGCGTGGAAGTCAACCAACCAGTTCTATTAGTTAGATTTATGTGTTTGTAATTTTTTGTCGCACTTCTCGGCTAGATCAGAAAAATATGGTTTGTCCATACATCCGTCCAATGGCCCCGCTAGCCAATGTATGCCAAGGCCACTCGCCGTGTGAATTATTGAACTTAAAATGTTATTTATTTCGACATGCCGCGACCTGGCTGTTTGTTTGTCATATTTATCTTACCATATTGAACACGTTGTTCACAAATTACAATGTTTAGTGTTATTGTCAAAAATTTCATAAGGAAACTAATATTATCTAGTTTTACAACTTTCCATTAGGCGCGAGTTTAGTTTGTTTGTAATTATAGTCCATATATATGCATAATATATGAAAAT
The DNA here is from genome assembly GCF_030625045.1 of Achroia grisella. NCBI lineage: Eukaryota > Metazoa > Arthropoda > Insecta > Lepidoptera > Pyralidae > Achroia > Achroia grisella. The sequence continues at coordinate 1,708,684 of NW_026713043.1, read as the reverse complement.
ATATAAAAAATACGAGTTGAATTTCTTACCAGTTCTTCTCAATCGAAGTAGCTAGCCGAAGTGCACTGTAAAGATACTAGAACTGTAGGGATAGTGTTAAAAAAATTATATGTACAAGAGGCCAAAGAGTCCTATGTTGATATTTTGAGTTCGGCAAAACATTTTTTATAATTTTCAAAACTTTTGTAGGTCGGCGTGAAATATATGTAGAAAGAAATTGCCCTATACAGTTAGACATTAAGAAAAACCTATGTGTGAATATCAACGAGGTGCGTGGATGTATTCGTTGTACATAATTATAAAACACCAAATTGTAAATTAAATCGTAATTATATATATTTATTAAAATATCGATATAATTAGCGGTGTACCAAAATATTGAAGCACATTAAAAACAAATGACAAACTTATTTATTAGAACACAGCGTTCTATATTGAAATATTATGAAAAAAAATAATTGAGAAGGTTTTAATACCTATTTCTGTTGGAGTTTCCAACACGCATGACAAATCAAAATGTACAAATCTGTAATTATATTAGCTTATCTGAAAACTTAATACGGGCCATTAATAGAGAAATAGATAAGATATATATAGATTTATAATTTTACTAAAAATAAGTATTTTTTATAGATAGACTACTAGGTATAAAATGCAGTTAGGTAAACCATCAAAATTCTTAGTCTTGATCAAAATTTTGTACTTGCATTTTTGTGTTTTTATATATTTATATATATGTATATATTTTATATATAGTATAATGTGTATTATTTTCTTATATTTATTGGTATTATTATCCTATCTCTATTCATCATCATTCCCTTCCTTTATCCCATTATTTGGGGTCGGCGCAGTATGTCATTCTCTTCGGCGGTTTGGTTTTATAGATAGAGTGATTCTAGAGGAAGGTTTATATATATATGTATAATACATGTACAACTGTGCGAAGCCGGGGCGAGTAGCTAGTATACTGATTAATGTCAAGTAAGTGTGATATAGACGTACCGTTGCTTTTAAACGGAAAACATGTTACTGTTATCTACAAGTCTAGTTCTAGAACGTCTATGTTGGTGAAAGTCTAGAAATCGGTTACAACCTTTTCCAGCGATATGAATTTTCTTAAATAGTCAAGATATTATTTATGATACTGAGCTTCAGATAATGAGCTAAGTTTACATTAATGTTTTTTTAAATTGAGTATTTAATAAATTTGTATTTAATGTTTATAGGGTACTTGTAATTTACCATCCGGCTGGCAGTCAGCCTGTTTACATAATTCATTAATTCTGCTTAAAACTGGCTTTAAAAAAATCTGTTGAGTTTCTTGCCAGTTCTTCTCAATTGAGTATGTATACTAAACTGGACTGTAGGGAATATATATTAATAAAAAAAATGAACGTTCATAAGCTGCTAGGGCATTGCCATACATGAATAAGGATTTTTGATTTGATTTGATTCTTTATTTTTTTATATAATTAGGATATGCGCGAGAAGTTGAGGCTCGCGCGATCTGTCTCGTTCTCTTTGTTTACACCGCTCTGATCGCCCTGTCCAATTGAAACGGGTGTCGAAATTACGACGGCCTGAGCCGATGTTCGAACCCCTGGCAGTGCCCTCAGACTAAAGTCGTATCCGTCAGGCAGTCCGTTCAGCCGCTCCATAAGTCGTTTGGAGAGCCATCTGCAGTCGCCCCCTATCGTCCGGTGAAGCAGTGAAGGCCAGCTGCGGCCAACAGCATTAGAGTAGTCCGAAAAATAAATCTTTGTTTACATATACATGCACAGTTTTTCTTGCTTACTTTTTACTTCAATATACGTATATAGGCAGCTATTAGCAATGATACTAATTGACATTCGCGACAATGTCTCCCGAGGCACGTTCTCATTGATCCCGACGACCCCATAATGGTAGTCAACCTCCCCACGAGCCCACCCGTTCCAACCCGACCATACTTTTTCACACACACACGACACCATCCTCGCCGGCTAAGACGACGACCTCATACACCTCATATCGCGCATTCAACCGGGCGTCTAGGCGCGCCCGGGCGCTTCACACTGGCGATCGATGTTACGACGGCCTAAGACGAGGTTCGAACCCCTAGTGGTGCCCTCAGACTAAAGACGGATACGTCAGGAGTTGGCCTTCAGCCGCTCCATAAGTCCTTCCAGGTTTGGAGTGCCATCTGCACTCGCCCCCTATCATCCGGTGAAGCTGTAAAGGCCAGCTGCGGCCAACAGCATTAGAGTAGTCCGAAAAAAATGATACCAATTATTACATCTTTAATATCTGTTAACATAAATTCAATAGCTCCATAAAATTTTCAAGTACATTTCTCTTTTAAAATATCCAGCGAAATTCTGAGTCTACCGATACAGTTTAAAATTCTCGTATCGTATCACACACGATAAACTCTATACGAGTTTGCAATTCTAAAAGTTTAGTGTGTCTTAAAAGATAAGGTATACCTACGGGAGAGGAGTCAACGCTGTAGCTATTTTGTTCCGTTGTGGCACCATGCCAGAAATTCTCCAGGTCAATTCTCACCTAAATTGATACCGTTTGGTACGTGTTTATCATGATTTAAAACAACGTTTACCGTAATGACGAATATAGTGGGAAATATTATGTTTATTATTATATAATTCTAGGCATTACATAGATAGTTAACTGGTATAATAAACGTCTTATTAATATTTTAAATGCGAAAGTTTGTGAGTATGGATGGATGTTTGTTACTCTTTCACGTAAAAACTACTGAACCGATTTTGATGAAACTTCACAATAATATAGCTTATACATCAGAATAACATGTAGGCTATATATTTGACGTGGGTGAAACAGTGGGCACAATTAGTAAATAAATAATCCTGAACAATTAATACAGCGTGGCCTAATCCCACGGTAAGCAGAGCTTGTGTTATGGGTACTAGACAACTGATATTAATACATACATACTTTATTTTTTGTAAATGCATACATTAAACACCCAGACCGATAAACAATCGTACTCATGAATACAAATGTCTATACCATGCGAGGAATCGAACCCGCGACCATGGGAAGTAAAGCGGTGTGCTGAACCACTAGACCAAAGATTCCCAAACGTTTTTGAGTCGTAGACCCCTTGCCATATTTTTCGGTTTTAGGTAGACCCCCCATTCTTACCTTTTGATTCTTTATAAATTTCTAACTGTAGTAAAGTTTAGTGTTAAAAATATAAAGTAAAAACAATAAGATGACTGCTGTCGTAGACTCCTTGCAGTTTGTCATAGATCCCTGGGGGTCGATATAGACCACTTTGGGAATCACTGCACTAGACCATCGAGCCCAATCAAGTCAATAAAAACGTAACAAAGATACAGACAAACATTCGCATGTATAATATTAATATGGAGTACGTAAATGTAATAATGAACTTAAAACTTTTATGCCTAGATTAAAATATACGTGTGAATAATATAATGAATATTCATTCATGAATTTGTGGAACTCCACAAAAGTGGATTAAAAGAGACTCGTATGTATGTAGAGCTTTCGGTTGACATCTCCGTTAGTAAGCTTTGATTAGTAATACCTAAAGAAGGTTTCATGTTAAAACTGAACTCGCAAATAACACATTTGTTGGGATTTGTCATAATGTTTGTGGTAGACTAAAGTTTTACAGTTTTACAGTTACTAGAGGTCGAAATTCGATCATAATTAATTTAAATTATAAGTTTGAACATTCTTAAGGTTCTATTGTCAAAGATTTACTTCATTCATATTCTTAAGAGCGATGGTTTTTATCTCCACAGGATATAATGTATACTTTCCAAAGGAGATATTTCGTTTTGAATATCCTAAGAATATCCTTCAACTCTTGTCCTTTATTGGTCTAAGTAGCGAATTTTAAATAAGGGCGAGCACAATAGATCTATACAGGTTACAGGTCTTAGCACCTGATAATAGTCCAACCCCCCTAATTATAATAATAAATACTTCATATAGATTACTTTGATAACAGCACCATCTAATCCGATGGTCGCGGATTCAATTCCTCGCACGGCACAAATGTTTATGAGTATGATTGTTTGTATCGATCTGGGTGTTTACTATATATAATATGTATGGAATTACAAAAAAAACTATGTATTTCAGTTATCTAGTATCCATAACACAAGCTTTATCCAGCTTAACTTGAGTCTAGATGGCGGTATGTGAATTGTCAAAAAAATACTTTCTTTTTTATTCCACAGAACTAAGATGTAATACCTCTCATCCTATAATTCCACTATTTAATCAAACGTGTTAATGTTTGATATAAAAGAAACATATATATATAGATACATATTATACACTAGAAAGAAATAGTAATATTTCTAAAGTGCATGCAAATAAAAAATCAAACCCACAAACAAGATTTAGAACTAGTAGTTACCTATACGTTGCTATCTTCATATTAATTCACAGATATCTTGTTAGCCTCAAAAGGGTTTAATACTGCAAATGATGCAATCTCGTTACGTACTCGAGATGTATCTGAATTCTACAAAGAGAACGATTGGAATCCTTTGCCCCTTTGAGTATTATATTCTTTGATGATATTATTATGTATTCAATCCTTGCTTAAAATGGTATTCTGTTCCCATGACTTCATCCGCGATTTACAGTGACCATCACCAAATAAACACAAAATAATCTAGGCCAAGAAAGGCGAAGAAAAAGTTTCAAAAATTACAAGTATTTTATTTTACCGCTTTAGACAAAGTAACATTTTTACAATCTTTCAATGTCATTCATTCATTCATAATTTAAGAGCTGAACTCTCTACCGACAGGTGGATATCTCGTCACCTCACACGATCTTCGATCAATCTTTTTAATAGTTGATACGACACGACTCCAATTTTTTCCTTTTTTGACGTAGCTTTGTCTCAGATCAATGTCATATTTGTTTATATTTAATTAACAGCCTAAAAAACAAGTTTCAAGCTTTTAGGTTTAACATGAGTTCTTCTATACAACCCTTCATCTCCACTTTCAACCCCTTACAAGCCCTTTCCTCAATTTATGTTCAATCAATAGCCTAAACAATAAGTGTCAAGCTTCTAGCTTTAAAAATGACAATACTTCCATACAAACTTTCAGCATCCCTTCAGACTTCCCCGGACGAAGTCGCAGGCACAGCTAGTTCTTAATAAAATAACTGTTTAGGAATGTACATATACATAGATTATATTGTACGATGAGTTGTCCTTGCTACAGAAACTGCATGATTGAAATCGCCTTTCTAAAATTCCTCTGTCTGTACCTAGAAATAACTCGGTTTCACAAATTATTATATTCACATTAGCTGCGAAAGATGATCCGTGTTTAATATGACGAGAATTACAGTAATGCGGGTAATTGATCATTTTTGGTTTGACTACTTTATGCGTTTTAAATGCCAGTAGGTCAGTTGTTAGGTGTAGCTTTCATACCTGATTATTAAGGCATAAAGGGACTTTTATTCCTAATATCTTTTTAATATTATGAACACGAAAGTTTGTGAGTATGTATAGATGTTTGTTACTCTTTCACTCAAAAACTACTGGAGGGATTTTGATGAAACTTTACAGTAATATAGCTTGTACATCAGAACAACATATAGGCTATAAATTTCATTAAAATAAAATATCTATAACAATTTGTTAATTATTTTATAACATATTGTAGACCTCGGTGGTCTAGCGGTTTAGCGCTTTGCTTTTGATGGTCCCGGGTTCAATTCCTCGTACGGCCCATATGTATTCATGTGTATGATTGTTTGTATCGGTCTGGGTGTTTTCTATGTATATTATGTATATGCAAAAAAAATGTATTTCTATCAGTTGTCTAGTCTAGTCTTTGCCATAACACAAGTTCTTCTTAGCTTGGCGCTGTGTGAAGTATCTAGGGCAGGTATTTATCATACTAATGGACCGCCCCGTCTTCGCACGGTTGTTCAGATCTTTTTAATATTTGTAGTTACTTCATTACCCGCGACTGCGTCTGTTTTATTTATATAAACTATAGCATATGTGCGCCCTGTAATATAGACTATTTTCTTGTTAAATTACTTGAAGATCCCTTCACTCACGAAAAGGTAATAAACGTACAGACAGAATGATCGTCTGTTACTATGGACCCATTAAACGGTAGCAAGTTTCTTGTTCACTGTAAACAACCGTATTTTATCAACAATATTTTTCTTTCGTAGAACTTCGTGAGGCTTTCGAGGCTGAAGCTCAAGAAGTGAAGAAACCTCGCCTGCTGCTGACAGCTGCTGTACCTGTTGGTCCTGACAATATCAAGAGTGGTTATGACGTGCCAGCTGTCGCCAGGTATGTTAGAGATAATTCTTCTATTAAACTGGTAATGGATAGTAATGTTTCAGGGGGATTTCTTCAAGCGTAATCAGTATCTATACTAATTTTATAAAGCAGCAGAGTTTGTTTGTTTGTTTGATCGCGCTAATCTCAGGAACTACTGGTTCCAATTTAAAAAATATTATGTATGTATTGGTATCTATACATATGTAGTTATATTTATAAATATCATGTACATATGTGTAAATATTGATTTATTTATGTAAGGATTATTTATTATATGTATAATAGCTGCTCGCCCGGGCTTCGCCCCAGTATACATGTATATATATATATATATAAACATTCCTCTTGAATCAATCTATCTATTAAAAAACCGCTTCAAAAGCCGTTGCGTAGTTTTAAAGATTTAAGCATACATAATGACGGACAGACAGCAACAGCGATATGTACTAACTAACTAAAATTCTCACTACAGTATATTGAATAATAAAGTCATCATAAAATATAATAGCTTGTTTGTTCGTGTCGAATATGATTATACGCGTTCAAATGGCTTTTAATACAGAATCAGGTCTATTGTTATATATATATATAATTGTTTGTATCCACTGAATTCACATTTTGGTAAACTTAATTAAGTCTTGTTAATTATTTCATTAGATCCGTCTTTGTTGTTATATATTTGTAGTTTTTTTTATATAATTAATTTCTTGCAGTAATTATTAGTTTAATATAATATAATGAATAATAGCAGAGCTGTTGGTTGTTCAGGATTTTTATTATTTATATTAAAAGAACAAAACAAAATGTACTAAATACTCATGCATCTATATGTTTACATTTTTCGAGAAATCGAACTTGTGACCATCGTAAACACATATAGCGGTGTGATAAACCGCTAAACCATCGAGGCCGTCAAAATGTATACATATATGTAAATAAAATTGGAGTGTCTATTTATAATATTGAAATAACAGTTTTATTACTATATGCTTATGAATATAAATACGGTACATACACCAAAATATATGTTTTTACTATATTTGTCTGAAATGGCTAGACCAATTCTGACAGCAGGTATCTGGTGTAATAAGGAGTAAATTAGGCTTCTATTATTTTATAAAATTACAGTTATATTCCACGCGGACGAAGTTGCGGGAACCGGGTACCGGGTACTTAATACTTTCGACCAGTACCCATAACACACGCTCTGCTTAGCTAGAAACTAGATGGCGCTGTGTAAATTGTCATTGATTATTTATTATTATTATTATTTGAAACCACGCCATAACGACACTTACACAACGACAATAATACGCAAAGTATTTATTGACAACTATGTAGTTGTAGATAAATCAGGTTGAAATCGAACCGCAATACCGCAAAGAATCTTAGGAATCTTTGGCGAAAGTAATGAAATGTAAATAGAATAAATGCGGTTGAAATCTGAGAGTTTTGAGAAATGCGCGGAATCAGATTAACAGTCCGAAAGTAGGTTGGTTTTAAAGGAAGGGTCGATGTAATAATTATTAGGGATATTCATTATATACTACTTGTACTTGCGACTTCGTCCGCGTGGAATTTAACAAAAAAGTCAATTAGGGAATTTTTCTAAAATAAAAGTAGCCTAAGTTACTCCTTATTACATCAGCTACCTGCCGAAAAACGTCCCGTCAAAATCGGTCTAGCCATTTCAGAGATTAGCCGGAACAAAAAGACAGACATATAGACAAAAGTTGTAAAAATTTTATTTTGGTATGTACCGTATTTGTAATCATATGTATGTAATAAAAAACGGTTATTTCAATATTACAAACAGACACTCCACGTTTGTATGTATAGATAAAGATTATAGTCTTGTTCCTAGATACATCATAAAAATAAATAGCTAATTCATATTTCTATAGATTCCATATATGACTGACATAATAATTCAACCTACAATTGTACTGATCCATTTGTATTTAAATACTGACCCCGATAAAAAATTTAGCGCGACAGAAATGTTGTCTTACGACCATGTTACGAAATTTTTATCATTAATATTCAAGCCTTTTATTCCAGTCACTCTAATATATATTTAGAATATATATCATAATATAAACATTGCCTAAAGGGACCCCTTTTACTAATATAATTTAGTTATTGTATTATATTTTTTAAGCTATTTAATTTTAGGTTATACTTGTACAACTAAGTTATGTCAATGATATAATTAGTTAAGAATTAAATAATCCATTTTGCATTAAACATATAAACATCTCGACTATATTAACTTTACCTCTCTTGATGACCTCGGTAGTTTAGCGTTATAGGACACTGCTTTTCTTCTGCTGGTAGCGGGTTCGATTCCTCGCACGGTACAAACATTTGTATTCTTGAGTATGTTGGCTTATATCGGTCTGGGTATTTTCTATGTATATTATTTATGTATTTACATAAAAAAAATTTTATTTAGTCAGTTACGGAGATATACAAAATATATATATATATATATTCTATTTATTACCAATAATAATGATACCAATACACAAACTCAGTGAACTAAGTCCAGCTATTGCTGGACTTATGGGAGTCCAGCGCTGGTTTTTAGGTTTTCAGTTTTACCAACGCTATAGGATATTTAGGGTTATTATTTCATGTCATTATGAATGTAATAAAAGTCATTTTGATAAATCATAGGTTTAGAGTGTTATAAGCACTAGTAATAAAGCTGCAAATGTCGCACACGACCTAATAAAAGACCTAATGCTGCCACTTACGTTTATTGTTTCAACAAAATAGTTTTAGCACAAAAATTCCCCACTTCTATGTACTTATTTAGTTGCCTTTTTACAGCGAGAACTACGCAAAAGTTGTTCTAACAAATTGAACTTTATGTTCACAATATGTAGAGTCAAAATGTAATAATACAATGTGTGGAATTGTTGAAAGTGTTTTCACGCAACGATAATTTCTCCTTGCACACGAAACAACAAAGGATTACGCGTGTAGGCAGTTTTTACGCAATTTAGTTTTAGTTGGGAAGTTTATGTTTGCGCGTAATAGGGTGAGGTTCTGTTCCCATCAATAACATGATGTGGAAAAGTTTTGAAGCTGTCAAATCGTGGCGCAACGCCCCGTTATGGTGTGATCTATCAACGCATAGCCCAAACCACTGGACGGATCGGGCTGAAATTTGGCATGGAGGTAGATGTTATGACGTAGGCATCCGCTAAGAAAGGATTTTGATTAAATCTACCCCCAAGGGGATAAAATAGGGGATGAAAGTTTGTATGAAACTTTGCCAATTTTAAACCGATCGGGCTGAAACTTTGCATGCATAAAGCTACTATGATGTGAAGGATTTTGATAAATTCCACCGCTAAGGTGATAAAATAACGCGAGCGAAACCGCGGACAAAAGCTAGTTAATCATATAGCAGTATGTTTCGATTGAACAGTGATAAATAAGACAATTAAATTACTAATTACTGGTTCATAAGTTTCACAATCATTGTCCTCAGAAATAACATTACATCGTGTTGTTTATATAGTAAATACCGGAACTCTAGAGAAGTTTGTATTGAATCGGGACGTCAGCAATTCGCGTTCATAATATCAGTACGACGTACAATGTGTGCAAATGTAAATATAATTATATAACTATAGATAAATACATATAAAAAGATATATTTTATAACTATCCACACATCCACTGTGTATCCATAGCCTATAAAGCAAGCTGATTAGCGATAGAGATACTTATTTCTTTGACAGAGGATCTAATATTGTAATATATTTTCTTTTCCTAGTTACCTGGACTTTATCAACCTCATGGCCTACGATTTCCATGGCAAATGGGAGAGGGAGACCGGCCACAATGCACCCCTGTACGCACCCTCCTCGGACTCCGAGTGGAGAAAACAACTCTCCGTCGACCATGCTGCACATTTGTGGGTGAAACTTGGCGCTCCCAAAGAGAAACTTATTATTGGTAGGTTATTACGTCACTTTTTTTTAATAACAATGAAATAATGCGGTCGCACTATTATTATGTTGTTATCGCATGCCTCTTACTTGTTATTGTGTAGTTATTTATATAAAAAACACCCATTCCAAAGAGCAACACACAATTTTCTTGCAAAATTCTTCTTGTGCTGAATCTGCATTCCGAATGAGTGGTAGAATAGAAAATATGACTATTCACAAGTGCTTAAATTTAAGTTTATTTGAATAAAGCAGATTTCGTTCACGAGTATGACTGCAACGTTATCATATGAGTGGAAGATGAAGTGAGGTCAGTCTTTTTTATAGGTACGGTTCACCTGATGGAAATGATTATTGCCGCCCATGATAACCCGTAACATTACGAGTACTGCATGTACGTTGCCGGCCTTTTAAAAAGGAATAAGTTATTTCCTTAAAAGTTTCAATATCGTATCGGTTCTGAAATATCATTGCTGGAAGGGACGATGTGATTGTGCGTGACGAGAAGTTTCTGAAAAACCGCACGGTGAAAGAACGCCATTCATTCGGATGATCAGAATGATATTTTTGTTTCTGGCGGGTAGTGTGATTACGAAATTTAGTTAGAATCTTTGCGAATTATATACATTACCATAACACAAGCTCTGCTTAGCTTGGTACTAGATGGCGCTGTATGAATTGTTATGGGCTTGTTAATAATTTGTCAATATAAACGTGAAAGTTTGTGAGTATGGATGGATGTTTGTTACTCTGTCAGGCAAAAACTACTGAACGGATTTTGATGAAACTTTACAGTAATATAGCTTATGCATCAGAATAACACATAGGCTATATTTTTTATTGAAATTTAACGCGAGTGAAACTGCTCAGCTAGTATCATAACACAAGGTCTGCTTAACTTGGGACTAGATGACGCTGGTGAATTCTTTAGGGATATAATATGAATTGGTGAATAAAGAATTTCTCAACATATATATCACAGAAATACTAAATAATAAGATAAAGGTAGTAATAGAAACTGATTTATTCCAGGCATGCCAACATACGGCCGTACCTTCACCCTGTCTAATCCCAACAACTTCAAAGTGAATTCCCCGGCGAGCGGGGGAGGGAAAGCCGGTGAATACACAAAGGAGGGTGGCTTCCTAGCTTATTACGAGGTAATTTTAATTTGAAAATATTATGTGAAGGATCAACAACAGACAGTAAGTAATTCGGCCGCCTCGTGCTATCTATACAAATAAATTGAATTCAAGTGTCTGTTTGTAATATTAAATTAACAGCTTTGCATTAAATGCATATGAAATATATGGTATAAAAATATATTTATGAAAAAGCATGTACTGCACTTAATGTTTTTTTTTAATTGTTTATCTGTTCTGACTCATTTTGACAGGACATTCACTCGCAGACAGCTAATGTTATAAGGAGTAGCTTAAGCTATTTTATTTTAGTTTAGTTAATTTTATTGATTTTAATTCGCAGACGAAGTAACGTAATTGTTGGTTTTGTAATGATTTTCACCAATTTTTCAGGAGCTTAAAAAAACTGTCCTATATTTTTTGTATGAGTTCTAGAAATAAGTTTCATAGAGAAAATCGTAGGTCACAGTTGCCTTCAACTATTATGTCATTTAATTTAGGAACAGCTTCATGTACTTCCAGATAATCTAAAAAAAAACGGTATTCTGTATTCCACGAAACACAAAGAACATTTGCACCGCAACTACAATTATTTTTTATTGTTATGTATTTTGAAATATATGAACAAATTTAACTCTACTTACGTCTTTATACTCTCCTATATTTCAAAAATATGAAAATGCAAGTATAATTAGGCGTTGTTATTTAACGAAATATAATTTTTTATATATTAGTATTTCTAAGCCATTTATTTTAGTTTAGTTAGTGTATTTATAAAAATAGCTTTTATAATGCGGAAAGTAACTGAATATTTAATTTGTACCATGTAATACATCTTCTTACAGTAAATAGTCTATTATGTGCGTGCATGTAAGTCAAAAGAATAAATATAGAGGCGAAAATTATTTAGAGAATATGAAAACAAACAGGGTTATTATTAATTTATTATTATTTTTAAAGAAATGTTTATTGCCTATAATCAACTAATCAAAAAATGTTCAAAATAGTGATATTTTTATTATTTTTATTAATGTTCATTATCCTCAACTAATCGGATAATTCAGTTTAGTCTTAGATTTAGTACTTAAGTTCATTAAAACGTCTGATATTTGGTATGTTTTTATCTTTATATAGATTCATCAAGTTTTGTATATATTTTAGAATCGGCGGTGCATCATACTAATGCTTGATTTCAGAAGGCTCGCTGTGTGCAGCTCTTTTTTCTCATAAGTCTTCCCCTTCTATTTTTTATTTGGTGTCTCATCAGCGAATGCGTATTTTATTTGGAATTTCCCCGGACATTGAGGATCTGCCGAAATCTCTTTAATTTTACTATGTAGTAAATATATTAGGTAACATATGTTTGTAAGGGAGTAAATTAACAAAACGCCAATTTCAGTTGATTTTTTTATAATATATTTATTTAATCATAATATGGTCCATTGCTCTTCATGCACTTTTGACATTTGGTAGAGTTTTATTGATCCCTTTACTAAAAAACCATTAGGACGGGTTTTGGATATAAATCGGACTTGAATTTTTTTGAAGAAGTTATCCAATTTTGAAGTAAAATATCAAATTTGAATATACATAGAAAACTCCCATTACACAAACAATTTTCATGAATACAAATATCTGCACCGTCCATTTCGTCCCGACCACTGGAAGTAAATCGGTGTGCTTAACCGCTATATACCAAAGCCAAATTGGGACAGGCCTATATCCAACTGTGGATAGACAAAAGTTGAAATTATGATGATTAAAATAGTTTTCAGAAATCTTAATCTTAATATAATATTCTAAACGTAAAGTTTGTAAGTATGGATCTTTGTTGCTCTTTCACGCAAAAACTACTGAATAGATTTTTACGAAACTTTACACTAATATAGTTTATGCATCTGAATAACACAGGATATATTTTTTATTGAAATTTAAACACAGCTAGTAATATAACAAAGTAACGTAACCATATATTGTATGTGTACCTATTATGACCAGAATTAATATTGAATATTATTGCTCGCAATATAAGGTACATTTAGTTCCACGTCGGTCCATCCGAAACCATCGTTTGAATTCCTGTTAGACCTATTTAAGATTCACTGGCAATTGTATATATATATTTGTAGAAGTTTCTTTTTAATTGTTTTTATATACACTTCTATCAATTTATGGTAAATGTCATGTAATCATTGTCATTGTCATGTATCATTTATTATTACTATTCCTGGCAAATGCATCTGATCTCCTGCTCCTCCTATCATCCATCATTGGTGACGACGTCAGCTTATACAATTAGCTAAAAATAGTTTATTTTTTACTTAATTTTAATTACATGAACATATTCTTATTTTTTTCTTCTTGTAAATACAGCTGTATTTAAAATTACCCAACATCAGGTATGAAAAATGCTATTGTAATAAAGAAGAACTAAACTACACTTTACGCATTGTGAAGTTTTGCTGGGGAAAAGTATGTAACAATAATCACACATAAACTATCAGCTAAAAGTTTCGTAGAAGAAGTAAGTAATTAGAATTACACAATAGTCCTAGATTGTAAGATATAGGAACAAGTATTTAAGTATATTTGCGTTAAACATTTTTTTGTAAATCTTTTTTTAAAATTTACGTAAATACAATTATGACTTTATGAGCGGGATAATTGTAAAGCGAATAAATGCAAATACGCATACCTCTATTTTATGCTGGAATTTTATGTTTTCTAAAGTGCAAAATTTTGGCATTTTTGCAAATTTCTTCACTAGAAGGACTTACTCCGTCCGCGTAAAATAGTGACCTTGAGCAAATAATAAAAATATATATTAATAATCTAACCCAATAAAAAAGTTTCATCGTTCTAGCTTCAAAAATGAAATTTCGGATCATTCCATACAATTCAATCAACAGCCAAAAACTAAGTTTCAAACTACTATCTTTAAAATGAAGATACTTCCATACATACCATACATACATTACATCTCCCCTTTCAACCCCTTATAACCCTTTTTCTTGTTTTTTTTAATGCTACTTATATTAGTGTCATCATGTACCAATGATAAGATGTCGCTATACTGTAACCATTTATGGCTGAGTCCTGTGGCGGTAGGTACTGATATTTTCTCAACAGCCTAAAAAATGGGTTTCGCGCTTTAAAAAATGACAATACATGCATACAACATTTTAACTCCCCTTTTGACCCTTACAACGTTAATTATATGTTGTTACGCAAAAAAATAAGATTGAAGCTTAAACTTTAAAAAAATTCATCTTTCAGTCTCTTATAACCCTTTTTAGCATTAAAAAGTAACCTATGTCCTATGTGTGTTTAAATTTCATTTAAATCAGTTCAGAAGTTTTGGCTTTTAAGACAGACAGACAGAGTCATTTTCACTTTCATAATATTAGTAAGGTATTTATTAAATAAACTGACCCAAAAAAGTTAAGAAAAAAGTCATCGTTCTAGGTCAAATATGACGAATTTCCATAAAAACTTTTATCTGCTATTTTATTTTACCCCTTGAATGGTGACAATGTGATATTTACAAATTTAAATGTCATATTTATTTATATTTAATAAACAGTTTAAACATTTCTTTAAATTCTTTTGAAAATTGGTAGTCCAGTTGGCCAATAACATAATAAAATTTTGTTAAATCAAAATAATAGATATATATATAACTATCCCTCTACTTGCGCGAACCATATCTCTGACTCTACTGAGAATGGAGAAACGCGAATTCCGAACCTGAATAGCTTGGAACGATGTTGTTTCTTCCAGGAAATGTTGTTCATATGTATTGACAACATTTTTAATATTATATGTTGTTTTATTCTTCAAAAATATTAATAATATGTTCTTACGCTCTTGTCCAAGAGCAGGGTCATCAGTTATAGGCTATACCAGGATTATATTTATGTATTTATAAAATAAAATTGCAGAGCAAACGTTTATTCATTTAAATTCATAAGGAGACAACGGATTGACAATAATCAGTTGCGCGCGCAACAAAATGCTTATACAAATGACATATATGTTTATTTATGACATATGAGCGTTAATAAGTCGCATATCTAGTACAATACTGGTGTAATTCAGAAATTAAAAATTTTTGAAAATAGACTTAATGACACAATTATAAAGTAGACTTTCCAAAATATCTAATTTTTTACGTAAGCCATTATTGTAATAAGTGTGTATTCAACCGCATAAAGATAACCTTGCATTACTTTTCTCTCTGTTTTTTTCGCATAAAAATATATGTCCTGGCGTCTAGACTATATGGGTACCAAATTTCATAATAGTTCACCGAGTGACAGTTGACAGAATATAGACAGACAACAGAGTTACTATTTATAATATACATTTTTGTCGATAGCTTGATGCACTTTGACAGAAGGTTTTTTTTATTTATGTAATAAAACATTTTTGACGCAATATATTTTTTTACACGGGATGTATAATAAAATTTTTAATATCAAAAACCATCCAATTATTCGTCGTAAATTATTTTTATGTTATCCTTGTTTGTATCTACGTAGTTATAAAAAAATATTTTACACCAATAACTGCACCGCAAACATTGTTTTTATTTTACAATTTTTAAAATAATCTACCAAGTGCAAAAGAAAATATGAAAATCGATATAGGCGGAGCGGATGCAGTTCTTTATATATTAGTATTTAATTTATCATATTTTATGTGTATAAATTATTATTGCGAGCAGCGCAGGACCGATCGTCGTGGAGATCTTTGGGGGAGGCCTATGTCCAGCAGTGGACGTCTTCCGGGCTGCGATGATGATGATGATGATAAATTATTATATATTTGACTAAAATACAGCTATATAATTCAGTTTGTTTAACATTAATAATTTAATCATATTTGTTTTTACAGTTTGAATGGCAAATAAGCTGATAGCTGACTTCTATAAAGTTCTATATTTTTTATATGTATGAATTATTAATTTAATGGAATAAATAAATATTGTATATGTCAGTTTGTTTAACGTTTATAAATTAACGATATTTTATTTAATTTTTTATTCAATATATAATTTTGTTAGCAGCTAATTTGTATAAAAATTTGGGAGACATCTGTCTTTTGAGAAGCTGAAGAGTTTGTTTGTTTGAATACCCTAATCTTAGAAACTACTTGTTGTAATTGAAACTGAAACATTATTTTTATGTCAGATAGTCCATTTGTCGAGGAAGGTTTTAAGATATATAACATTACGCTACAACCAATAGAAGCGAAACAACAGTGAAAAATGTTACAAAAACGAGGAAAGTTATTGATATTTGAGGGCTTCCGCAAACGAAGTCGCGGACACAGCTAGTCAATAATATTTACTGCCTGTATACATATGAAGTATTAAAAAAATATATCAAATATAAATATATTCCTCGACTTCATCTGATTTTACAATTACTTCTCGTATATATATATAATTATATTAATATTTATATATATATATTTGTGTTAAAAATTAATGAAAAAATGCTTGTACAAGGTTTGCGATTCAAAATGTTTGAAAGTTTTTTACAAGACAAGTGGGTTGGTTTCGACGACGAAAAATCTATTAGGAATAAAATGAGGTAAGTTCTTTACGTATATAATATTGTGAATGTTCGAAAAGTGAATTTCTGATTTTGAAGTTTTAACAAAAATTTACAAAGAAATATTATATATCATTTTAAAAGTAAAGTAAGACGGCGTGGTTAATTTAATTGACTTACATAAAAGGAGGCAATTCTAGCTTCTAATTTCGAAAAATGTCATTATTCTATTTAATCGATGATATTGCTTGTATGTTTGCAGATGGGTCAAGGACAATGGATTCGGTGGAGCCATGGTGTGGACGGTAGACATGGACGACTTCAGCGGCAGCGTCTGTGGAGGTGATGTGAAGTACCCACTCATTGGAGCTATGCGGTAAGTATTGTTTAAAAAAAGTGACATTTGTGACTAAAGCGGAATATATTTAATTTACAAATGGGTCCAAGAGTAAAATTTAAAGACAAACTTGCTGTTTCAGTATCGTTTAGAAAAAGTCAATTGCTCTTTTATGGGAACGGGTGTAAAAATGTACAATAAGATACCAAAGGATATACTGTAATTACCCCAAACTAAATTCAAAATCATATTTACTGAGCAAAGTCTATATCTCACTTACTAAACGAGTACTTGAATGACGAGCGTGCATGGCAATAGTTGTTCACGTACGGCTTTTCATTTAATGTAGAACGTTAGACATAGGTTGAAGAGTTGGTAAACGATATTATTTTTGTAGAAAAAAAAATTCATAGCACTGACAATATTATCTGTGGACTAATTATCTAACTTAAGCATGAGTGTGTAGCAGTTTCTATGTTAATTATCGCATGCCTCTTACTTGTTATTGTGTAATTATTTATTTTAAATAACATCTATTTAAAAGAGCAACACACAAGTTTATTGATCATTCTTCTTGTGTTGAATTTGCGTTCCGAATAAGTGGTAGAATAAAAAATATGACTATTCAAAAGTGTTTGTAGATAGATAGAATATACTTTATTTGCAACACACAGTAAAGAAAAAGCACAAAAAATATATCAAAGGACACATGTATTATTACAATAAGGCGGCCTTATTACTGAAAGTAATCTTTTCTAGGCAAGCTTAGGGAAACGGAGCATTGAGTCTTGTATTGAGTAATACAATATTAATAATTATAATGTAATGACACACAGAGAGGAACTCCGCGGCATTTCACGAGGCAAAGACGCAAAGGACGTGGACTGGTCCGAAGTAGCATCCAGCGCAGTCATTGAAGTCACCGAGAAACCTCAACCGATCAAGATCAGCCTTTCGGACGTGCTTAGCAAAGTGAAGAAACCTACCAAGAACGTCATCATCAGGAATAATAACGCTGCTGCACTTCTTGATAAGAACAGTTAGTATTTCGATTGAGTTTGTTTTATTTGTATTGTTTATTGTACAGTAAAAACATTTAAACAGAATCGATACGATGATTTTAAGAGATAAATTGAATAATTAAATGACGGATTTATCCCAAATGACGGTTTTCTTCCAGTCAACTGAAAGGTACTGTGGAGTGGTGGAAGTAGAAGCTTGTACATAAATGTTAACAAGAACAACAACGTAAAAAAATCATTATATATAAATATATATATATAACATAATAATAACTGAAAAACTAATATCAACTAGAATCTTCTTACTAATATCACATCACAGATAATATACGTACTAAAATTATAAACGCGAAAGTGGTTATCTTTCATGCAAAAACTATTGAATGAATTTTGATGAAACTTTACTTTACAGTAGCTTATACATCAGAATAATACATAATCTATAAAAGTTTAAAAGTTAACCAAATAGATAAAATATCGGATACAGCAGTATATATTGTTTCAAATACTAGTCATATTAAATTTTAGGGATTACGTACTGCATTCAATATCTCTCAATATGTTTAAATTTATTGACCATTTTCCCATTTGTTTTATTAATTTATTGCTCACAACGAAACTATCAAATATGTATTTAGAAAATAAAAGCATAAAATATTTTTAACGTAGCCTTTGTATGTATTTGAACTAACGGTCTATTCTGATGTCTCTAGGGTTATACTACAATACACAAGTTATTATAATGACTTGTGCGGTTTAGAGAAAGATATCTAAATTATATATTTAGATATTCTGATTTAGATATTCTTCTAATGCTACTGTTTATGGACAAATGCCATAGCGTACAAGTGTAGAATAGAATAGAATAGAATAGAATAGAAATCATTTATTCAAATAAACTTACATTGAAGCACTTTTGTCATTACATTTTTTAATCTACCGCTCATTCGGAAAGCTGTCTCATCACAAGAAGAACGAGCAAGAAACTTGCGTGTTGCTCTTTTAAATAATTTTATTATTACTTTACATTATTAAGTTTAAGTGCAATTTCTGATTATGATAAGTTATCATAGTACTATGTACCTATGTACTGAAAATGTAGTAATTGAAGGGCCGAGAGGTGTTGCGGCGTTTGAAATGAAATATATTACAATATTTCGAAAAGACAATGACGCGGGAAGGGACAAAGGAATGTGTGTGTAGGTATGAGTGATTTATTTATTTATTTATTTAAACTTTATTGACCAATAAATTATGGTACAAACGGCGGACTTAATGCTATAGGCATTCTCTACCAGTCAACCTTCAGGAAGTGCAGAAATACTTGATGGTGGCTTAACATTAATTATATAAATAACGTATATACAAACATTAGACTAAACTACAACTAAACAAGAATAGAATACACACGAATATTATAACATATATACACAACATACATACAATACATAATATATATACATACATTCAATATGATGAATACATTACTTGTTCTATGACAATAAACTTAGAAGATGAGCATGAACATTTTTTTTAAAAGTATACTTATTGGAGATAGTTTGAATGCGTTCAGGGAGTGAGTTCCAGAGCCGTGAAGATTGTAGACCAAAAGAGTAAGATACAAAATTAGTTTTATAAAGAGGAGTTTGAAGTAAAAGAGAGTCTTTAGAACGTAGTTGGCGGTCATGAGAGTCCCGGAGATATTGAAATTTGCATTTCAAATATTCCGGGGAAGCAGGATCAAAAAGAATTGAGAAAAGAGTGCAAAGTAACCGCTTTTGCCTACGCTGACGTATAGGGAGCCATTTAAGTTGAGAACGGTGCAAAGAGATGTGATCATATTTACGAAGGTTGAAAATGAAGCGAATAGATTTATTCATGAGCCGGTCTAACTTATTGAGAAGATCTTCATTGAGATCAGGATAACACACATCGGCATAATCAATTATAGGAAGAATGAGAGACTGAACAAGAGTAATCTTAGTTTTTAAAGGAAGAAAATTTCTAAAACGGTTTAGAAAACGCAAAGATGATGTAACTGTGCGACTAATATGCAGAATCTGTGAGTTCCAACTAAGTGTAGTATCTATGTAAAGACCGAGATTTTTAACGCTTTGACTAAATGGAATAAC
Organism: Achroia grisella; assembly: GCF_030625045.1. Taxonomy (NCBI): domain Eukaryota; kingdom Metazoa; phylum Arthropoda; class Insecta; order Lepidoptera; family Pyralidae; genus Achroia; species Achroia grisella. The sequence goes on along the minus strand of NW_026713043.1, from coordinate 1,688,194 downwards.
TGAATTTTCGAATATGACAGGTGCAACAGTACTTAAGTCAATTTTGGCTATCTGATTTGAACTCCCCACAATAATTGCTTGACATTTTGTTGGATTAACTGAGATACCAAAGTTATGAGACCAATTACTTATATTTTGTAAATCTTTATGAATACTAGTGATTGTGTTAAATTTCGAAAGATGGCGATGACAATATTCATTAGTAAAAAATATATTTAACAAGGTTATAGATACATTTGTAGGTTTCCTTCTGAGATGTTTTATGTTATTTCCAATATTGACGATAGACATAACCATTTAACGTCCTTTCTAATACGTTCTTACAATATCTGTGTATACGGCACTAAAAGCTACAAATCTCGAACGGAGTATCACAAGGGTCACTTTTAGGTACTCTGTTCTTCCCAGCTGCCAAGAATGGCTTCCTAAAGTCGACAATTCGCGACATAGTTGCTAAAAGTTTGAAACATGGAGTGCTTTTACGTTGAAGCCTTTCCACCACCAGTTACATCAGAGCCCTCGCGGATATGTCGCGGGTTCCCACCTGCCTATAAATTGCAGACACGAAAATGGGCCTGAGAGCTCTTGCAGATTGGTCAGGTTCGGTAAATGGGGTTTGTGATTTAATGCCATCAAGTTTATGACGCAGCATCCCGCGACAATCTTAACAAGTAGGTCCTTCCGAGTTTTATGCGCTCTCAAGTAATGCCTTGGTAATAAATAACATGTTTTCAATGTTAAACAGTGTGGGAAAGATTTTCGTAAGATCTCCACGGGGAACTTTTAGAAGTTTTTTATTGGTGTGACAAAGTTTTAAGTTGAGTTTTGAGTTCTAACAGATGATTTACAATATTTTACTCTGTCTACTTAGTGATTAATCACTCAATTGTCAGAGGTATGGAAATATTGGATATTGAACAATCATATTTTTGAGTGACGTGTTTTAAATTAAAATATTCGATTCCGATATTCAATATCGAATCTTATACAATACTAAATGTGATTTGATTGGATGATTTATGGTTTCTAATTTCACGAATTGATATTTCATAGGAAAAATTACTTTCTAATTTTATTCAGACTTCGTAGATTTTTTTTTTACATTATTAAACTTATTAAATACGTATTTTAAGAAAGTTTAAGATAATAATAATAATAATCTCAGGACAATTCACACAGCGCCATCTAGTTCCAAGTTAAGCTATCTAAAGCTTGTCTTATGGGTACTAGATAACTGATACAAGTACATAGATTTTTTTTTCGTAAATACATACATATTATACATATAAAACATCCAGACTGATACAAACAATCATACTCATGAATACAAATGTTTGTGTCGTGCGAGTAATCGAACCCGCGACCATCGGTCGTAAAGCGAAGTGCTAGACCGCTAGACCACCGAGGTGGTGGAATGAATGAAACTCTTTATTGTTCCTCTCACAAAAAATACACAATTATGTATAAAATTATGAAAAACAATAACAAAGGAGACAAATCCTGAGCTGATCCTGATCAATTTATTATTATTATAAATGTATATTTGCATTTTCCAGAGCGCGAGCCTCAAGTCCTTTGCTACTTGACGTCGTGGTCTTCGAAGAGACCCAGCGCCGGTCGGTTCACACCAGAAAACGTGGACCCAACTCTATGTACCCACGTGATCTACGCATTCGCAACACTCAAAGACCACAAACTGACCGAAAGCGACGAAAAGGATGCCGATATGTACGATAAAGTTGTGGCTTTGAGAGAAAAAAACCCGAATTTGAAGGTAATTACCATTTTTTTTATAAATAAATAACCCTGGACAATTATCATAGCGCCATCTAGTCCCACGGTAAGCAGAGCTTCTGTTATGAGTACTGAACAACTGATATAAATACTTAGATATATTTTTGTAAATACATACATAATATATATATATATATAGAATATGGGTACTACAAACTTATACAAATACTTATATTTTGTAAATAGGTACATACATAATAGCCTAATAAGACCTAATATCGGGCTTCTCGGACAAATACTCCAATAGACTACTGCTATTGAGTAAAAACAACATATGCATGATGACTAGGGCCCTCACAGGACACTGCAAATTAAACAAGCATATGGCTAAACTAGGCCTACGCACGACAAGTATCTGCAGATTCTGTCAAACTGAAGAGGAAACGCCGCTTCACATCCTATGTGGTTGTAGCCCACTCATGCATAAACGAAATATCTCCTTTGGAAAGTTTACACTCTTTCCCGAGGAAATAAAAACGATCGCTCCTAAGAATATCCTTCAATTCTTGTCCCTGACGGGTCTAGGTAGCGAACTCTGAAAAGGGCGAGCACAATAGATCTATGTAGGTCGCAGTGCTACAGGTGCTACACATCTGACAATAGTTCAAACAATCCAATAAAAAAATAAAAAAATACATAATATACATAGAAAATACTTAGACCGATACAAACAATCATACTCATAAATACAAATATTTGCACCGTGCAAGAAATCGAACCCGCGATCATCAGAAGTAAAGCCGTGTGCTCAACCGCTAGACCACCGAGGCCGTCAAGAAAAAGTGTCGTTATACCCTCCGCGAGCTCGACTCACACTTCACCGGTTCTATTTTGTCAATATAATAAAATAAAATTGAAAATTAAGGCTCTACCAGATAAGTCACGATCTCGTATAGAAAACCACTAAAAGGCTTAAAAAATACATCGCTAATTCTAAATCGGGATATTTTTTTTTATGGATGATAAATTTTATGGAATGGTACACCCGCCTGCGCTAATGGTTTACGCTAACGGGGCACCAGTAGAGGATAATAAGATGAACATGAGGTCAGGTCAGTTAGCCCATCGTGACAAATTCACCAAGAATTATCACGATGGTTTCCAGGGGGAACCGCTTGGAGGTCAACCTGACATGGTGCATTGCTAGTAATGGGTCATTAGTCCACATTACTAACAATCCCCTTTCCCCCAAAAGGGATATTAAGGAAATAGATTTCGTTAATAGATGACGTGTAACAGGGAAGATAGAGGGTAAAAGAGCTGGAGACAGAAGTCCCATTCTATATCTGGATATCTGGTCAGACCAGATATCCAGTCAGCTGAATATAACTGTCAGCGCCGCTATACATCAGGCGTCTGCGACAACCGATGGGGACAGCTGGTCGACAAGATGAAAATAGAGTCGATCCTCAGCAGTGAGGGAATGATTAAGAAAGCTAGATTGGTAATAAGTAGGTTAGAACAGATCTACGATGTGACTAGCAACTGCGGCTAGTGGAACCTAGTCGAAATATGGAGAGTACCAAATAAGCTTTATCATCATCATCAGATTCAGATAAGTAAATTTTGACGGTCTCGGTGGTCTAGCGGTTATCACACCGCCTTACTTCCGAAGGTCGCGGGTTCGATTCCTCGCACGGCGCAAACATTTGTATTCATGAGTATGAGTATACGAAAAAAATATCTATATATTTTTCAGTTATCTAGTACCCACAACACAAGCTTTAAGTAGCTTAACTTGGGACTAGATGGCGCTGTGTGAATTGTCCTGAGATTATTGTTATTATAATTATATTTTCCTTATAATACATTGAAATTTACGTAACACATAACCGTTTTCTGGCTATTTACATATAAAAATAAATTAATAAAACTCAAATTCAATTTGTAATGGTATAAACAGACAGACAACGATATTTCAATGTACCTACGAGTCCCATAAGTAGACTTTAATACAAAGTTGATTGCGTGGGTACTTCTGTTTTACTTATTTCAGCGAACTCCTCAACCCACCCTCGGAACCGCAGCTGATTTTCACTAGGCTTCACAATACAACTTTCTTAATCATCTTAGAAGTTTTCGAACTGTTAATAAAAAAGCCTCTGGCTCGCAGACTATCAGTATTATTACTGAATCTAAAAGTGTAATAAAGTGTATATCCCAATGAATGGTAGAATAAAAAAAAGTATGTTCAGAAGTGCTTATATTAATTTATTTGAATAAATATTATTTCTATATCTCATATTTGTAATATATACTATCTGACCCGGCAAACGTTATATAAATATATATAACTCAAAGGTAACTGACATAGTGAACTATCAACGCACAGCCCAAACCACTGGACAGATCGGGCTGAAATTTGGCATGCAGGTAGATGTTATGACATAGGCATCCGCTAAGAAAGGATTTTGATTAATTCTACCCCCAAGGGGATAAAATAGGGGATGAAAGTTTATATAAATCTTCTTAGATTTTGTAGGCCCTAATTTTTTACATACCCTAAACAAAAGTAAAGCCGCAAAAACTACACCTAATTAATAATAATATTTACTACTACGCGAGCAAAGCGGACAAAAGCTAGTATTACCATATAAACCAATATCGCTTTTAAAAAAATAGGGGTTCATGATAGAAGGGTGAAAATTTACAGCTGTATGTATTTCTTTATGAATGTGAATAAAGTAAAATGCAGTCAGTTATGTCAAACAAAAAAAAATGTTTTTGTGGTAAACCACCCTTTTCGTTTAGGAGTATGAAAAATAGATGACAACCTATTCTCAGACCTGCCGAGTATACATATAAAATTTCATCAATATCGGTTTAGGATTCCATCGCGGACAAATAATGTGTCACGAATTTTTTATATATTATATTAAGATCAACATATATGTATATTATATGTTACAAAGATTTACAATTCTTTATATTTGCAGATCCTGCTAGCTATCGGCGGATGGGCGTTTGGCTCCACGCCTTTCAAGGAGCTTACCTCCAACGTGTTCAGAATGAATCAGTTCGTTTATGAAGCCATCGAGTTCCTCAGGGACTACCAATTTAACGGTCTCGACGTGGATTGGGAGTACCCCAGGTAAGGAGTACAATAAAATACTCGGCAATTCTTGAATGTATTTCGTTTATTTAAAGATTTGTGCTAAAAAGCCTTACGGTACGATGGAAGACTACGAAATTTCGCGCATTTCTAATTTTTATAGAATGAGTGTAGAATGTTATCACATTATTATGTATTTAATACACATTCACATATATACTCTTTTGTTTATTGTTAATGCCAATTTTACCACAGAGGTCTTGAAAATAGATTAATATTGTCCTATTCTTAATGTTATTTGTCTATAGTATTACTGAACTGAATCATTTAGGCCGAATTTCGACCTCTAGTGTAAATAAATACACATAGACATTTAACAAAACCGTTTTTTGACTCGTAAAATAGAATTAATCTATACATATAAATAAAATTGTAGTGTCTGTTGGTAATATAGAAATATCCGTTTTTTACTACATGCATATTATTATAAATACGGTAAAAAACATTTTTTTTTAATTTTTGTCTGTCTGTTTGTTCCGGCTAATCTCTGAAATGACTGGACCCAATTTGATGGGACTTTTTTTGGCACGTAGGTGATACAATAAGGAGTAACTTTTATTTTAGAAAAATAAAGTTAAATTCCACACGGACGAAGTCGCGGGAACAGCTACTACATAAATTTCGATGATAAAAGCGGTGGAGGTGGGAACAAAGGGCCTCCTTAAACCTACACGCAGTCCCAGGAACTGCCCGGAATTTCCCTCTTTGCCACTCAGTATACCCAGCACCCGGATAGTGATGCCATTGAATGCTAAGAAGTTGATCTATAATCTATAAAACATTTACTTACAGAGGAGCTGACGACCGAGCAGCCTATGTTTCACTCCTGAAAGAACTGCGTCTGGCCTTCGAAGGTGAAGCCAAGTCATCCGGCCAGCCGAGGTTGCTCCTAACTGCTGCTGTACCAGCATCCTTTGAAGCCATAGCAGCTGGTTATGATGTGCCCGAGATATCTAAATATTTGGTATGTATTTTTTTATATAAAGATCTCGTTGTATTCCGATCAAATATATGGTCTCTCTAATAATATATGTACATACATTACTATACACTTTCTGTATTCTCTCCTAGAGGAGAGAATAAGAATTCTTCCAAAGGTTCTCTGGAAGAGATTGGTAATGCGATAAGACCGCCTTTTCTACCTTAATACTTCTGTTTATGTTCTTTCTAATTTACTTTTGGTGCAATAAAGATTAAATAAATAACACTCATCTACAGAAATAAATAAAAATAATAATACTACTGGAGAATTCACACAACACCATCCAGTCCCAAGTTGAGCAGAGTCCGTCTAATGGATTCTAGATAATTGATATTAATAAATAGATATTGTTCTGTAAATACATACATAATATACATAGATAAGGAGAAAGAGGATTGTTAGTAATGTGGACTGATGAACCCCATTGCTAGCAATGTACCATGTCAAGTTGACATCCACGCGGTTACCTTTAAAAACTATAATTATAAGTTCCTGATGAATTTGCCACTATGGGCTCACAGGCCTGAGCTCATGTCCATCTTATCATCCCCCACTGGTGCCCTGCCTGCGTAAACCACAACGCAGACGGGGCCACCATTCCATATTCATATTTGACAAATAACCATAAACAAGAAATACGAATGTACCGTGCGAGGAATCGAACCCGCGACGGGATGTAAGGTTGTGTCAAATTTAGACCACCGAGGTCGTCAAAACGTGTTCTCAAAATATTTGTTGTTTGCAGGACTTCATCAACGTGATGACATATGATTTCCACGGACAATGGGAGCGGCAGGTCGGCCACAATAGTCCTCTCTTCCCGCTCGAAAGTGCCACCAGCTACCAGAAGAAACTCACAGTGGTAAGTTAATTGATAGCCGAAAGGCGAACGTCGTATTTGAGGTTCTAAAAGTTGGTTTATTTATTCAAATTTTGGATTTGAATTGATTAAAAAAATATATGATTCTATTAGCTTATTAAATTAAATTAAATTATGTAAGATGTCAAGTTCAATAACTCAAGAAAAATTATGACATTACAATATAATAAAAAAAATTGCGGTGTCTAAATATATACATGATAAACCGAACTCGCGACATATAACTATCCATGCGCGAAACTCGTGCCGACGTCTCCATAACGCAGCTAATCTTCCTCTAGCTACGCACTTTCCATTCCTACCACACTATCATATAAACACACGACACCGTCCTCGCTGGCAAAGTCGTTGACCTCAGCCATACTATCCAGTACAACTAAACGGTGTCCGGGCTCTCGGGCGCTCCACACCGGGGATTTTTTTTCTAGCTACCTATTAAATATCATAGTGCATAAATAGTTTTAAATTTTATTGGTAATAGTGTATTATTAGCGTACCTTTGGTAATTTTTTCACGTTTGTAACAGGATTACTCTGCTCGAGAGTGGGTCCGCCAAGGTGCTCCTAAGGAGAAGCTGATGATCGGTATGCCAACGTACGGCAGATCTTTCACGCTCATCAACGATACGCAATTCGACATCGGAGCACCGGCTTCTGGTGGTGGTAAGTATAAAACCATATCTACCATTCCTATCTACCGTATATTTACTTGCTGCTATGGCTAGACGTCCTCCGGAGGCCCGGCAGTCTAGTACACCACTATGATTTTCATGGTAATTATATGTACTCGTAAGTGTGATTGTTTGTATTGGACTGGGTATTTGCTATGTATATTATGTACAAAAATATATATTACTAGCTGCACCCGACTTCGTCCGCGTGGAATGCATGTAGAAAAAAACGGCTATTTCAATATTACAAACAGACAATCCAATTTTATTTATATGTATGGATTAACAAGTTGTATCTTCTTATCTAAGAATTTGAATGTCTAGTATCCATAACAAAAGCTCTCAAGCAGAATTGTCCTGGGATATATATTATTATTATATTATAAACCGACTTTTTTTGTGTGTATACGTAGACAACACCCAAATCAATATATGCAATCATATTAATGAATACAAATGTATGTACCGGGCGCTTCGAACCCGCGACCATCGGAAGGAAACGGTGTTCTAAACCGCTAAACCAAAAAAACCGTCACGTCAGTTCTAAGGTAACAACATTTTTTTGGAAGTCTATTAAAGAATCACATTTTATTGCAGGTCAAGCTGGTAGATTCACTAACGAGGCTGGCTTTATGTCGTACTATGAAATCTGCGAATTCTTGAGGGAAGACAACACTACGCTGGTATGGGATAATGAGCAAATGGTGCCATTCGCGTACAGAGAGGACCAGTGGGTTGGATTCGATGATGAGAGATCACTTAAAACTAAGGTATTGTATCTAAATACTAGGTCTTACCCTCGACTCGTTTGCGGACAACGTTATAATTAATTTTTCATACTGCTTTCTTCTATATATGATAGCGTAGCGGCTTTTGTATTGATTGCCGCATGCATCCTCATGTAAAGTGCGAATACTGTAACTACCATATAGTAATTTTTGTAGCTGTGACGTGGTCGAGTGGAAGGAGTAGTCATGCTCGCTAAAATGTCCAAACATGTGGCGGCGTGGTGGGCCGGGTCATTGGGCTCCCTAAAATATGGTCGAGCGCAGTGATGGCTGGCTCATCCGTCATACTCGTGAACGAGTGCTGCTTGTAGGGACTGGTCTGCTCTTATCACTACGACTGATTTAATCTAATTGTGTTTTTATATTTGAGCCTAAATAAATTAGTGCTGGTTGGTAGTTTGTATTCACACGTTTCGACTTATAAAATGTGAACTTACAAGGATTGTTTAAAAGAGCAACGCACAAGTTTCTTGCTTATTCTTCTTGTGATGAGACAGCTTTTCGAATAAGCGGTAGATTTAAAAAAAATTTTGACTATGTAACGTTCCCCCTTTCCTAAGAAATGAATCTACGATGCCCTCTCTAAACATGGGAGGATCACCTAAATATAATAGATCAAATACGCATTGGAACACTTAATCTTTAATCATTTGGCCATATAAATAAATTATTGTGATCGTCTAGTATCGGTGGACCCGTTGTGTATGTAGTAACTATAGATTCTTTGATTGGTATATGAAGGAGTAATATTTGCATAATTAAGTACAATCTAAATAATACAAATTATTATACAGAGTATAAGGTATAAATAATAATTGTAATATAAGGTAAATAGTTGATTATTTTAATTAAGTAGCAATGTGGATTATAATAAATATATTCGTTAATAGAGATCGTAAGACCAATGAGAGTTGATAATAAAATAAAGGTCTAGGTTCCCATAATACTATTTGTAATACTATTTCTACACCTACATTCTACATTATTCACTACCTTACCTAACTACTAGATTATACGATTACATAAAATATCGGAAAGATTAAGTACCTGTAATGTTAATAATTCCAATATAATGGAATTATAATTCGCATAATTTCAATGTCATAAATCTATAATATAATCTGACAGTGCAGCTATTTATGAAGGTTAGGTTAAGCAAGGTTCATCACAATTTCAAAAGTTATATTATTACTCCTGATTATGATGACGACAAAGGTCCTGATGCCGGTCACAGATGGTTCAGGGAGAGAACCACAAGTGGTGCCCGAGACTTGTGACTCGGGTGTAGGTTTAAAGGTACCTTTTAGAATGCATTAACACTCACCTTCACTACTTCTGGTAACCTCCCATTCCCAACTAATAAACCCCCCAATCCCTACAATATTCACAATTACATATATTTTCACTTAACTGTTTAATATCCATATCTTCACCTAATAGTTAACGTAATTTATTACAACCCTAATCATTACTCATGTAGAATATATTCAATAGAAAAGATAAGTGCACTTAACATTACTAATTTCAATGTGATGTATTTTAATAGTTGTATTCGTATAAATTCAATATGATAATTCTGTATTATTTTGATAGTTTCACTATTTATAGAATGTAAAAGACATCTCTATATTTATAAGGAAGTTATACTGAGCCGAATTGCTACTGCTTCAGCTGGTTCATATAAACAATATTCAATAGTTAATTCGTCTATTAATTACTTATTTAATTTGTGCAGTGTGTAATAAGTTGTAATATAATAAATGTAATGCGTCCTAAACTTTACCCACACAATGCTGCATATCCAGAGTAGCAACATATCTCTATATTGATACACCAGCCATACAACATGCATACAGTAAAACTTAGGGTGTGTGTCCTAGATAACCACTCAGTTATCAACTAAACAGAAGTCCCTATTGGTTGTAGAAATCTCCACAGGGATCGTGGTCTAAAACCTTCATTGCGAGCTTTGACTCATCTCTCCTCAAATGATGGAACATGTGACTTCATCATAGATTCATCGAACTGAGCCTCTCTCTCCTCCTGATAAAAACTTCCACAACTATTACAGAAATTATATTTCCTTACTAAAGCCTCCATAGAGATTTACGGATCATAATATATCATCAAAAACTATTGGAAAATGTCACTTCAATAGTTCAATCATCGATACAAGTATTTTCCTCCTTCCAGTGAAGCCTTCAGTAACCAGAAACCCGCCAAGCGACATCTTTTGTGGAATGTATATAATCTTTGTATGGGTTAATTCGTCTATTAATTATCTATTTAATTTGTGCAGTGTATAATAAGTTGTAATATAATAAATGTAATGCGTCCTAAACTTTACCCACACAATGCTGCATATCCAGAGTAGCAACATATCGCTATATTGATACACTAGCCATACAACATGCATACGGTAAAACTTAGGGTGTGTGTCCTAGATAATCACAGTGTTATCAATTAAGTTAAGTCCCTACTGGTTATAGAAATCTCCACAGGGATCGTGGTCTAAAACCTTCATTGCGAGCTTTGACTCATCTCTCCTCATTTGATGGAACATGTGACTTCATCATAGATTCATCGATCTGAGCCTCTCTCTCCTCCTCATAAAAACTTCCACAACCTATTTATTATAACTTCACTTACTTGCTAAAGTCTCCATAGAGATTTACGGTTCACATTTGATCATCATAAATTATTGGAAAATGTTACTTCAATAGTTTATTCATCGATACAAACATTTGCCTCCTTCTAATAAAGCCTTCAGCAAAATATATATATAAGACTCAAAGATCTTCCTCTCACTACATCTTTCGTGTAATGTAATATAGACATGTACTAAATATTAACCATGCAATATCTACATATTCGAAATAGTAAACGTAATTTACTATCCCAAACAAAGAACACCACATAGCAAGACATTTAGTGTGAGTAATGAAATATTTGAAATAAGTAATAAATAGTTGAAATAAGTAAATGAAATATTTAATTTTGATAAGTAACTGAACTATTATTAGCCATCATTATAAGTACAATAGGGTTTTACTATAACTTCCTTAATTTACTTTTAGTTTAGTCGTAGTAAATTTATTATTAATATAATTCTCATATAAAATATTAGAGTTATCAACAACTGTTAAAGGACACAATTAAATTCATTAGCATCTAACGAGTAAATATACACATTTAATATTAAACTCCTAACCTTTCAACCTAACTAAAGAAAATAAATCAATATAACTCAGATTTAGGTACAAATTGAGACTATTATCGTAATATAAGAAAGACACAAATAAACCATGCTCGTTAAATTTTATATTATAAGTAATTAAACTAAATTAATGTATTCGTCAACATATTAATTCCACGCAAATCATAAAATAAATAAACACATGTACGTTTCCTAATTAACTTGGCAGTTTATCTAACATATCCCAATAATACAGTCAAATGATAACAGACATACAGTATATTATGAGCACAATAAATAAAGTGAAAGAATTAAAATGACTTACCAATATGTTGACAAGAACGGATATTAAAGTATTAAAATCACTTACTAAAATCTCCTTATTTACGAATAGTAAAAGAGTTAAATATACACTTGTTACTCCTACGGAAGCTCGCCGACGACTAAACTTTCTTTTGATTCTTCATCCTTCCTCACAATTCTACCAATTTTGGTCTTGCCAAATATATATATATCTAAACATAACTCAACGTGAGAACTTCGTTCTTATGCAGTTCACACTAATTATACAGGATGATTTTTAAATTTATTTTGTAACACTTTTATTTATCCTAAATTTTATTTTGTTTTTCAAATATTTTTCCTATATAAATTATAAATAACCATTTACCGAGTTTACATAATATATTTACTTGTTTATTAATTTAATGTTGATATAACTTTATAATAAATTGCAAACACATATATAATATGTAATTAATATTAAAGTCTGTAATAAAATAAAAATGTAATTTATAATTTACTTAATAAATCATTATAATTAGATAAACGTTAGTATTCATATATAAACGCTCATTCTGTTGATACTATTATTTTACATACTGTGTTTTTATGAAATTCTAATAAATTCCTTTCTATTATCAAAACCTGAACTAATGTTTCAATACAATTAATTCCTTAGAAGTCGTTTTCTATTTATCTATTTAAATCATGATCTCTTACAACGTAGTAAATTGGAACATCCTATGTATGCATGTCGGCTTTCTTTTGTTAAACACAAAGGATGCCGTTCTATTGTCCTATTTGCTAGTAAATATGTTTACAGAAAAATATTTAACAGTTCTTAATAGTTTTGTTTTTAACACACGTGTAATATCTGTAGATAGTGTGTTTGTCGGCCTTCTTTTTGACGAACACAAAAGGATGCCGCCCTATTGTCTTTTCTGCTAGTAAACATGTTTACATATATGCATTTAACAGTTTTTAATGGCTTTATTTTGACACACATGTAATATCTATAGATAGTTATAGCGAACTATCCTTTTTCTGGTGTTGAGAGCTAAATACACAATATTGATTTTATTTAGTATTTTGTACTATTTTACATCTAACTTATTTTATGTATTTTATTTATCAAATAAGACGATGCTTCTACTACAATTATTTTGTCCATTAAATAACGGAATATATGCTAATTTATTCTATGTATGTATAATTTTTGAAGTGAATATTTTTAATATGTACATTTTTCTTGTTATTTCCTTTTATCGCCCATTTTATGCAAAATATGACGTAAAACTAAAATGAGTACTAGGCGAACCGTCACAGTCGACCCCCTAATTATCATGGAGTTTATCAGAATGATAATTACATTAAAATTATCTACTAATAACTATTTCTTTCTTTTGTTTTGTTTGCTTTATTCCCATTATATAACTTATAAGTCTTAATCTTTAAATAATTATTGTTATTATTTTCTTTTATCATAATTCTATAAAATATATGGTGTTAACTAAAATGAATACCAGGCGAACCGTCACAGTCGACCCCCTAATTATCATGGAGTTCACCAGAATGATAATTACATTAGATTTTCCTATATAACATATTTTATTTTCATTATATAACTTATAGTTTTTAAACTTTTAACAATTTATTTTATATTTATAAGACTGTTTCCTTTTATTAAGATTGACCGAACATAACTCTTTTTTTTTTTTTCTTATGTGGTTATTTTTTGTAATATTGTTCCCAAAGCTATGCAATACAATATCTAACTTACGTATTGACGGGGATTTCAGTATGATTGACAATTTAATATATGCATCATTTATTTCTAATGCTACTAATAAGATAATATTATATACTAACGCTAATTGCAACCTGTATAGCATTCTAACCTATTTGGTGGTACATACTTTGTAGTAAATATTAATATCCAACCCTACGGTTTTTTTTTTTTTGACCTCAATGTTATTAATAATAATTTAATTTTTTTTTTTTTTTTTTTCCGGAGAATATGCCACTCCCATCGATGCATCAATACAAAATATCTCAATTATGCGTATAATTAGTAAAAACAGTATATCTCAATTATGATACATTTCTTTCGATAATGCCCAATTTGACTATATTGATAATTTTGATGGTCTTTTCTATTAATGGATTATTAAGTATACTATTGCAGAGGCCGATGCCATTTCTAATAGAAGGTAACAATTCGAAATAATTATTCATTTCTAATAAATCTTTCTATCACACCCCTATACTTTCAAACTATAATCGACCCCCAAACTGCTAGCAACTTGGAAACAATAATTAATAATTAGTTTTATACATAATATAATTATATCAGTATTTCTATCGACTCCAACCTCTTAGTAATTTCGAAAACAATGACATAATATCTATTTTGATACATGTATTATTAATATAATTAATTTTGTTGTAAATATTTCTATCGACCCCTCATCCTTTAGTATTTCGAAAAACCAATAACACAATAACTAGTTTGATACATATTATTTATATAACTAATTTTGTTGTAAATACTTCTATCGACCCCCATCCTTTAGTAATTTCGAAAAACCAATAACACAATAACTAGCTTGATACATATTATTTATATAATTAATTTTTGTTGTAAATGTTTCTATCGACCCCTCATCCTTTAGTACTTTCGGAAAACCAATAATACAATAACTAGTTTGATACCTATTATTTATATAATTAATTTTGTTGTAAATTTTTCTATCGACCCCCCATTCTTTAGTACTTTCGAAAAACCAATAAAACAATAATATATATTAACTAACTTAACACATTTACTTATATTTTACCCAGTGGACTAATTATCTAACTTCGATCGCAAAATTTCGCAATTATTTATTGTTGTGAAAATGACGTCATCTGTAATATCAATTAGATTCGTACTAGTGGATTAGTTACCTAATATTCCGCAAGTCACCTAATATTCCACTAGTCACCTAATATTCCATAAGTCCCCTAATATTCCACTAGTTACCTAATATTCCACAAGTCACCTAATATTCCACAAGTCACCTAATATTCCACTAGTCACTTAATATTCCTAATATTCCATAAGTCCCCTAATATTCCACTATTTACCCAATATTCCATAAGTCACCTAATATTCCACAAGTCACCTAATATTCCACTAGTCACCTAATATTCCACTAGTCACCTAATATTCCATAAGTCCCCTAATATTCCACTAGTTACCTAATATTCCACTAATTTCCTAATATTCCACAAGTCACCTAATATTCCATAAGTTACCTAATATATTCGTAAATTTATTTTCATAATAGTATAACATATTAAATTACATATATTTACTACTCTCATCATATTTTGAAACCAATTCACTCAGTCACAAACTCCAATTGTGATCAAGTGTTCGAAGTGATCTATTTTAATAAAATTTTACTTATACCCTAATTCTGGCATCCTGGTAATCCTGGTTACGGCGCCACACCAATTGTAACGTTCCCCCCTTTCCTAAGAAATGAATCTACGATGCCCTCTCTAAACATGGGAGGATCACCTAAATATAATAGATCAAATACGCATTGGAACACTTAATCTTTAATCATTTGGCCATATAAATAAATTATTGTGATCGTCTAGTATCGGTGGACCCGTTGTGTATGTAGTAACTATAGATTCTTTGATTGGTATATGAAGGAGTAATATTTGCATAATTAAGTACAATCTAAATAATACAAATTATTATACAGAGTATAAGGTATAAATAATAATTGTAATATAAGGTAAATAGTTGATTATTTTAATTAAGTAGCAATGTGGATTATAATAAATACATTCGTTAATAGAGATCGTAAGACCAATGAGAGTTGATAATAAAATAAAAGTCTAGATTCCTAAAATACTATTTGTAATACTATTTCTACACCTATTATTCACTACCTTACCTAACTACTAGATTATACGATTACATAGAATATGCTAGATTGGAAAGATTAAATACCTGTAATATTAATAATTTCAATATAATGGAATTATAATTCGCATAATTTCAATGTCATAAATCTATAATATAATCTGACAGTGCAGCTATTTATGAAGGTTAGGTTAAGCAAGGTTCATCACAATTTCAAAAGTTATATTATTACTCCTGATTATGATGACGACAAAGGTCCTGATGCCGGTCACAGATGGTTCAGGGAGAGAACCACAAGTGGTGCCCGAGACTTGTGACTCGGGTGTAGGTTTAAAGGTACCTTTTAGAATGCATTAACACTCACCTTCACTACTTCTGGTAACCTCCCATTCCCAACTAATAAACCCCCCAATCCCTACAATATTCACAATTACATATATTTTCACTTAACTGTTTAATATCCATATCTTCACCTAATAGTTAACGTAATTTATTACAACCCTAATCATTACTCATGTAGAATATATTCAATAGAAAAGATAAGTGCACTTAACATTACTAATTTCAATGTGATGTATTTTAATAGTTGTATTCGTATAAATTCAATATGATAATTCTGTATTATTTTGATAGTTTCACTATTTATAGAATGTAAAAGACATCTCTATATTTATAAGGAAGTTATACTGAGCCGAATTGCTACTGCTTCAGCTGGTTCATATAAACAATATTCAATAGTTAATTCGTCTATTAATTACTTATTTAATTTGTGCAGTGTGTAATAAGTTGTAATATAATAAATGTAATGCGTCCTAAACTTTACCCGCACAATGCTGCATATCCAGAGTAGCAACATATCTCTATATTGATACACCAGCCATACAACATGCATACAGTAAAACTTAGGGTGTGTGTCCTAGATAACCACTCAGTTATCAACTAAACAGAAGTCCCTATTGGTTGTAGAAATCTCCACAGGGATCGTGGTCTAAAACCTTCATTGCGAGCTTTGACTCATCTCTCCTCAAATGATGGAACATGTGACTTCATCATAGATTCATCGAACTGAGCCTCTCTCTCCTCCTGATAAAAACTTCCACAACTATTACAGAAATTATATTTCCTTACTAAAGCCTCCATAGAGATTTACGGATCATAATATATCATCAAAAACTATTGGAAATGTCACTTCAATAGTTCAATCATCGATACAAGTATTTTCCTCCTTCCAGTGAAGCCTTCAGTAACCAGAACCCCAAGCCCCCCCCAAGCGACATATTTTGTGGAATGTATATAATCTTTGTATGGGTTAATTCGTCTATTTATTATCTATTTAATTTGTGCAGTGTATAATAAGTTGTAATATCATAAATGTAATGCGTCCTAAACTTTACCCACACAATGCTGCATATCCAGAGTAGCAACATATCGCTATATTGATACACCAGCCATACAACATGCATACGGTAAAACTTAGGGTGTGTGTCCTAGATAATCACAGTGTTATCAACTAAGTTAAGTCCCTACTGGTTGTAGAAATCTCCACAGGGATCGTGGTCTAAAACCTTCATTGCGAGCTTTGACCCATCTCTCCTCAAATGATGGAACATGTGACTTCATCATAGATTCATCGATCTGAGCCTCTCTCTCCTCCTGATAAAAACTTCCACAACCTATTTATTATAACTTCACTTACTTGCTAAAGTCTCCATAGAGATTTACGGTTCACATTTGATCATCATAAATTATTGGAAAATGTTACTTCAATAGTTTATTCATCGATACAAACATTTGCCTCCTTCTAATAAAGCCTTCAGCAAAATATATATATAAGACTCAAACATCTTCCTCTCACTACATCTTTCGTGTAATGTAATATAGACATGTACTAAATATTAACCATGCAATATCTACATATTCGAAATAGTAAACGTAATTTACTATCCCAAACAAAGAACACCACATAGCAAGACATTTAGTGTGAGTAATGAAATATTTGAAATAAGTAATAAATAGTTGAAATAAGTAAATGAAATATTTAATTTTGATAAGTAACTGAACTATTATTAGCCATCATTATAAGTACAATAGGGTTTTACTATAACTTCCTTAATTTACTTTTAGTTTAGTCGTAGTAAATTTATTATTAATATAATTCTCATATAAAATATTAGAGTTATCAACAACTGTTAAAGGACACAATTAAATTCATTAGCATCTAACGAGTAAATATACACATTTAATATTAAACTCCTAACCTTTCAACCTAACTAAAGAAAATAAATCAATATAACTCAGATTTAGGTACAAATTGAGACTATTATCGTAATATAAGAAAGACACAAATAAACCATGCTCGTTAAATTTTATATTATAAGTAATTAAACTAAATTAATGTATTCGTCAACATATTAATTCCACGCAAATCATAAAATAAATAAACACATGTACATTTCCTAATTAACTTGGCAGTTTATCTAACATATCCCAATAATACAGTCAAATGATAACAGACATACAGTATATTATGAGCACAATAAATAAAGTGAAAGAATTAAAATGACTTACCAATATGTTGACAAGAACGGATATTAAAGTATTAAAATCACTTACTAAAATCTCCTTATTTACGAATAGTAAAAGAGTTAAATATACACTTGTTACTCCTACGGAAGCTCGCCGACGACTAAACTTTCTTTTGATTCTTCATCCTTCCTCACAATTCTACCAATTTTGGTCTTGCCAAATATATATATATCTAAACATAACTCAACGTGAGAACTTCGTTCTTATGCAGTTCACACTAATTATACAGGATGATTTTTAAATTTATTTTGTAACACTTTTATTTATCCTAAATTTTATTTTGTTTTTCAAATATTTTTCCTATATAAATTATAAATAACCATTTACCGAGTTTACATAATATATTTACTTGTTTATTAATTTAAAGTTGATATAACTTTATAATAAATTGCAAACACATATATAATATGTAATTAATATTAAAGTCTGTAATAAAAATAAAAATGTAATTTATAATTTACTTAATAAATCATTATAATTAGATAAACGTTAGTATTCATATATAAACGCTCATTCTGTTGATACTATTATTTTACATACTGTGTTTTTATGAAATTCTAATAAATTCCTTTCTATTATCAAAACCTGAACTAATGTTTCAATACAATTAATTCCTTAGAAGTCGTTTTCTATTTATCTATTTAAATCATGATCTCTTACAACGTAGTAAATTGGAACATCCTATGTATGCATGTCGGCTTTCTTTTGTTAAACACAAAGGATGCCGTTCTATTGTCCTATTTGCTAGTAAATATGTTTACAGAAAAATATTTAACAGTTCTTAATAGTTTTGTTTTTAACACACGTGTAATATCTGTAGATAGTGTGTTTGTCGGCCTTCTTTTTGACGAACACAAAAGGATGCCGCCCTATTGTCTTTTCTGCTAGTAAACATGTTTACATATATGCATTTAACAGTTTTTAATGGCTTTATTTTGACACACATGTAATATCTATAGATAGTTATAGCGAACTATCCTTTTTCTGGTGTTGAGAGCTAAATACACAATATTGATTTTATTTAGTATTTTGTACTATTTTACATCTAACTTATTTTATGTATTTTATTTATCAAATAAGACGATGCTTCTACTACAATTATTTTGTTAATTAAATAACGGAATATATGCTAATTTATTCTATGTATGTATAATTTTTGAAGTGAATATTTTTAATATGTACATTTTTCTTGTTATTTCCTTTTATCGCCCATTTTATGCAAAATATGACGTAAAACTAAAATGAGTACTAGGCGAACCGTCACAACTATTCAAAAGTGCTTAAATTAAGTTTATTTGAATAAATGATTTTCTATTCTATTCTACTCATGAATCCACAAGTACGACTCGTGGAATATAACTTCTAATACTTGCTGTTACCCATTACTTTTTCCGCGTGGAATATAGATCTTTTTCTATTGAAATAAATAAAAAATTCTAAAATAAAAGTAGCCTAAGTTACTCCCTATAATATTGGCTATCTGCGAGTGGAAGTCCCGTCAAAATCGGTCCAGTAATTTCAGAGATTAGCAAGAATAAGATTGGCGTAGTATGAGGGATCAAGAGTAAAACAAATAATAGCAGAAACGCGTATAAATTCACGAAGAAACAAACGAAAAATTATATTTTTTTACATGAATAAAAATTGACTTCATTCCGAAAATATTTATTTTTATCAGAATACAAACATAAGGTACATATGAGATCTCCTATAAATTTGAGGTAAATCATTCATTATGCATTCAACAATATAAACTTTAATTAAGGACAATGGATGTTCATTAACTTGGTTGATTATACAATACTAATTATAAGGTATTCAGAACAGCAAAATATTTTGCAATTATTACAAGCACTGCAGGACTTGAAAAGAATTCCTCGTGATTCTTTAATTCGTTTGCATTAATTTAATTTGCATTTACACGGCACTTTTTTATAATGGAACAGATTTTCTGAAGCGCCGACAAATTTATGCGTTGTATTTTAAAATGTATTCTTAATTATGTTATTGTATTGTAACACATTGTTTCGGGAAACAAGTCAACTCATTACGCTCAGTTTTTATAGTAAAATGCGGGAGACGAGATTCTGTTTCGCAAAATGGTGGAATAAAAATATCAAAGGAATCGTAAAATGTTGATATATTACTAAAATTCTAAAAACATCCGCAATTGAGAGGAGAAATTTCCGACTAAGTGTTAATATGTACCGATATTACTTTCTTAATCAATCAATTATAATTTAAATTACAACATTCTGTTTTTGATTATATATCAAATGATTTCAATTTTCTCTATGGAGGGGAAAAAAATTATTTATTTGCTTTTTGACCATTACAATTGGTACAAAAGGTGGACTTAATGCTATACCATTCTCTCCCAGTCAACCTTTGAAATGCGCAGAGATACATGAATGCGGCTAATAGAATTAAAATAGAATAATAATTAAAAAAATACACATAGATACGTACATATATTAATAGAATTCACCTACTTTTTAATACAATAAATACACTAATTACATACACTTACATATTATACTAAAAATGACACTTTTTAGTACAGAGATTTTAAAATAATTAAAAAAATTATTTAATTATACCTTTATCACTTTAGGCGATATTTTAACAGCTAACTAACAGATATTTGTAATAATATGTTCTGTGGAAACTTAATCTTAATTTTCTTGATGTTTTTAAGTTAAACCTAAAGACGTAAATAGACAAAAACACATAGAGAAAAACAGACAACATACCTTATGTCAAAAATTCCCATGTAAATTAATAAATATTGTCCACAGATGGCGTGGCTCAAAGAAGAAGGATTCGGTGGTATCATGGTGTGGTCAATCGATATGGATGACTTCAGAGGTTCATGTGGCACTGGGAAATATCCATTGATTACGGCAATGAAGCAGGAACTCTCCGGATACAAAGTTAAATTAGAATTTGATGGACCCTACGAATCCTCAGGCTCCAGTGGTCAATACACTACAAAAGATCGTAAGTATCATTATATTCGTTTAAAAGAGCAACAGGCATGCTTCTTTCTCACCCTTTCTGAGCTGAATCTGCTTTTCGAATGAATAGTAGATTCAGAGATTGACAATTCCTCAAAAGTGTTAATATTAAGTCTAGTTAATTATAGAACATTTCTGTGAAATTGTATTATGTTTTCATTAAATTACTGGCGTATAAGATAATGTTTTCTAAGTATTATAAATGTTATTTTATATTACATAATATTCTCAATTCACAATTCTTTTTTATAATACACGTACGGGTGTAAATATTATAGGAATCACTATTTTTGTAAGTAAAATAGAATCTAGGTGAAAACTTTCTTATAATCGTTCCTGTAGTTTAGCGTCTATTTATTATTAACAAAATTTAAAAATAATATTTTTACAAGCAATAGTAAGTTTCTTCTTTATACCGTAGTTTTCAGTTTTCTAATTAATATTATTCTTCCAGCTAACGAAGTGACTTGCGAAGAAGAAGATGGCCATATTTCCTATCATCCAGACAAGGCTGACTGCACCATGTACTACATGTGTGAAGGAGAGAGAAAACACCATATGCCTTGTCCTTCTAATCTTGTTTTCAACCCTAACGAGAATGTTTGTGATTGGCCAGAAAATGTGGAAGGATGTACTCATCACACTCAAGCTCCCGCAGCGAGACGATAAGAGTAAAGTATTTTATCATATATAATTATGACAGCTATTCATATATGTTAACTTGCATATACAGTTACAGAAGTTTATCTGATAACATTTGATAACATATGGGTTTATAATTTAATTTTGCTCTGAAAAAAATATATAAAATTGATATCTTTATAATAAATATTGAGAGGTTGTTTATTTAGATGATCTTATTTTACACTTATTGTAAACGATTGAAAAGATTTATGTAAACTTGAATAAAATATTTTGTACATTGTTTTTAATAATTCTACATGCATGTAGATAAAGATGTCATTTTAATGTATAATAGGTTGATTTATAAAAATCAATTTAATACAATTCAATCCACCAATATTTATGTATGTATTGACGAGACATTTTCATATAAAATAGTTTATTTATTGGCGTTCGTTGGCTTGTCTCGAATAGCAGACGGGATTAGTGTGATATAATGTAAATTTTTTTTAACATTATTCTTGAACAATGTAGGTATACATCTACAGTTAAATTATATTTTGTAACATTAATAGATTGTTCTCTCCCAAACTTACACAATATAATTGTAATTTTACACGTCATATTTAATAATAACAAATATACTAGGTATATATATATAATAAGCAATATAAGTAAAAAGACAGTTTTTCAATTTTACAATTATAAAAACTGTAACAGTAAATAGAGCTATTAATTACATTTAAATGCAATGAAATTGTATACTAATTTCTTAATAAGTATTGTGTATTTTTGAGATAGATTATATAGTTGTAATATTTAGTTTTTAAGTAGTAATAAAGCTTTTTTTATTTTAATATCAAATACTCAAATCAGCTAAATCACTGCCTTTTCATGCTGCCAATTATGGTTATGTACGAATTTAAATAATATTTGGAATTGTAACAAAAAGAGATGTGACATTATTTTGTATATTTAAGTTTGTAAATATTGTATTTAGATACAGAAAGACGTAAGAGTATTATTAAAGATTTTTTAAACATAACCTTATATTATTTTATACTTTTTAAAATACCTGTAAGTATAATTTAACTTTTTATCCACGACGGAACTTATGGGTCGCCTAATGTTATCTCTACACAATTTTAGTAACAGTAGTATCTGTCAATTAGAATTTAGTTACTTCGAACCTAATTGATAATTGATTGATAATAGCGGGGCACCAGTTGAAATTGATACGTTGAGTATGATGAGGTCAGCAGGCCAGTTAGTCGATCGTGGAAAATTTACCAGGAATTTATTACGATGGGGAGCTACGTGGAGGTCAACCTGACATGGTGCATTGCTAGCAGAGGGGCTATTAGTCCATATTACTAACAATCTTCCTTCTGCCCGATTAGGTTATATACCTGATGCTGCACTACGCAATTAATAAACAAATAAAAAATATTGAATATATCCCTCGTTTTTTAATAATACTACATTTAATTGTTATTGTTTGAAATCAATCTTTGATACTACACACTTCATTAATATATCTTTACATGTTTTAAAATGAAGGAAGCGACTTATCTGTTCGCTTAGATCTTTTAAACTACGCAACGGTTATAATGCAGTTTTTAGCCATAAATAGATTGGTACAAGGATGAAGGTTTATGTGTATAATATATGTCTACCCGTGCAAAGCCGGGGCAGGTAGCGAATGTAAAATAAAAATGTGTTAATCCTAGTATAAAAAACTGAAGCAAATGATATTAAATATCGCAATGTTATGCTATTTTCCTTTTTGTATTTTCAATATAAATTCATAATCTTCATTATTTTTTATGTCAATCAAAATGTCTTGAATTTTATATGCGTAATTGACGGATGTTTTAGAAATTCATAATAATTATTTAGATGATTTTCTTTGATATGTTGAGTAAGTGCTTTAAAACATTAAATGAGTTTATTTAAAGTATACATACATTCAGCACTAGCTGACCCTAGCAACTTTGTCTGCATTACACTTACTTGACATTTAACATTATGTTTCGGCAAATTTATGTAATATCTTTTAATCGTTATTCTAATGTATAAGCTATATTAGGTACCTGAAAGAGTAACAAATATCCATCCATTCCAATTTCTCGTTCCTTTGTTATCATATGTGTACCAGGGTAATATAAATACTTAGATACATTTTTTACATACATGTCATATATATAAAACTCTCGTGTCGTAATGTTAGTTACCATACCCCTCAGAAACGGCTTGACTGATTTTTATGAAAGTTTTTTCATGTGCATATTCAGTAAGTCTGAGAATCGGCTACTATTTTTCATACCCCAAGTGATAGGGGTTGTACAACCCTAACATTTTTTTAAGAAAACTTCTATTTTATGTTTTTATAATGTGGCATGCAAAAATACATACAACCCTAAATTTTCACCCTTCTATCACAAACCCCTATTTTTAATAACGATTTCAATTTATATGCAAAGCATCGTTTACGGGGTCAGCTAGTATATCATACTTAGAAAACACCCTGTTCGATATAGACAATTATTATACTTATAAACACAAGTTCTCTACGGGCCACGTCGGATTCCAGTGATTGTTTTTTTCTGTAAATAAATAGATGATTAGATATTTTTCTTATAAAAAAAGCAGAAAAGGTCACGATTATCAACTAGCATTAAACAAAACAAGTCTTTTTACCGAAATAGTTTGGGTTCAGTAACCGTTCAGTGGACGGGCACACTCGCTAACTTTACTGCACTTGATCACGCACTCGCGATACGTTTAACACATTTGTTCCCGACACTTAACGCTGTCGAAGATTATTTACAACCGTTAGTCGATTAAACTGATTTATAGACGAGATTCAAAAAAGATTTTGATTTCGTGATGTTCGCTTCATACGTTTTTTTTTAATACTACTATGATGACAAACAAGCAGAGCATCTGATGGTAAACAGTCACCGTAGTCTATGGAGGCCTGAAACACCAGGGGTGTTAAACTTTAATGTACCTTTCTTGAAAAACGCATGCTGTAGTCTCGTGAGAAAACCTCGGCAAGTAAATTTATAGTTCATTCACGAGTATCCGTCGTGAATGGGTGCTGCTTGTGAGGACTGGTCTGTTCAGGTTGCGAACACTGATTAGACTTTTTGGTTTTGCAATAGCATATGCTGGTTACTCTATTCTCCCAAAATTGGATTTAAAATGAATCTGTATTATTGTAAACATGTACAACATTTATTTGAAATGAATACGAGCTGAGTTTCTTGTCAGTTCTCATCTCGAAATCATTCCGAACTGACGGTAGATTTGACATATCATAAGAGTCTGTAATAGACATGAATAAAGGTTCTTTTTAATTTGAATAGGTGACGGATATTAGTTACCCTGGTACATATGTGTAACTATAACTATAACTATAGCACTGTAACGTTATTACTTTAATTATATTTGGATCATAAGAAAATTTAATCTAGTAATCCAAGGAAGGGGTGCGATGCTAGGGGATTGTAAGTAATGTGGACTAATGATCTTATTGCTAGCAATGTACCATGTCAAGTTGACCTCCACGCGGTTCCCCTTGGAAACCATCGTAACAAAATTCTTGGCAAATTAGACATGATATGCTAACTGACCTGACTTTGTGCTCATTTTATCATCCTCCACTTGTGCCCCGCCAGCGTAAACTGTTAACGCAGGCAGGGCACCATTAAAAAAACCAAATAATACTGTTTGCGAAGATTATTAATTAGTATTGGACAGTGCAATATGACCAGTAAAATATAAAATTACAACGTTAATCTTCTAAATGTAAATCAAAACTACTGTTTGCTACTCCAGTTCAAATTCAAAATATATTTATCCATATAGATCTATTACAGACTCTTATCATATGTCAAATCTACTGTCAGTTTGGAATGATTTCGAGATGAGAAGAACTGATTACATGTGAAAAACTGTGAACCAATTACATAAAAATATTAAAAAAAAATACCAATAAAAGTATCTGGTTATACGGAAGTGTTGCCAGATGTCTTTTTGTTTTTTTTTATATAAACCTGAAACAGTTCAATAACACACTAGCAATCTTATATAACTTGCTGTTTATTTTTCGCCATCTGCATTATATGTCTGCAAAGTGAGCAGATCAGGGTTGTCAACAATCTTATTATCTTACTAATATTATAAACGGAAAAGTTTGTGACTAGGGAAGAATAGTTGGACGGATGTTTATTACTCTTTAACGCAAACACTACTTAACGGATTTTGATGAAATTTTACCGTAAGATAGCTTATACATCAAAATAACGCAAAGGCAAAAATTTTTATATAATAATTGCAAATTTGTGGACTGTCGGCATGATGGTAAGTGGCATATGAACACCTCATTCCGTATTACTAAAATGTTCTACCTCTGTACCCTGAAATTTCACTGCCTCATTCTCACCCTTAAACCGAAATAAAGATCTGCCATCCTAAGAAAATCCAGGAAATTACATGTAAGTATGTCTAGGTCTGGAAATCGACCAACTATACCGTTGAGAATAGCAGTCTGTTTGGTCACCTCTTCTTGTATAGATTTAATAAGTTTGTATTATTTACCATATATCTTAAAAATTTCCATATTATTATTTCCATACATCTTGTTTGCGATCGCAAATAGCTCTTTAATATGTTTAATAAAATAAAATTTTAAAATTTCTTATTTGGAACATTAGGCACAGAACATCGATGTTATTTTATATACAATTTTGCACTTCTCGAACATTCCGTGGCGTCATTTAAAATCTGTGTACATTATATTCTAAATATTTTATTTTTTATTTTAAATATATATATTTATCCAATAAACACATCTTAGTTGAGTAGCCTCAATACAAGAGAAATACCGCCACCTTGGCCTTTGGCTGTTCTTCTCACATGGGTGTTGTTACAGAGCTGTTTCGTTTAGAGATTTTTATAAATGTTAAATACTTTTTCTAGCTACAGTGACGACCCTGTCCTTATGCGACAGCGTATTATATGTATTCGAAGCAGAGTTAGAATTTTAAGTATTCAAAGAGTGCAAGCAATACAGTAACAGAAGCAAGCCACGTGCCATAGAATTTAGCTCGAAATCGTGCGTTGTTTCCACTTTAAATTTTTGGTAAAAGTTCTATTCGAGTATTTATTAATTTGGTCGCTACCTGGTTATGTGTTCTTTTATTTCCGAGTACGTTTTTAGCTTTCTAGTCTCAACCATTTGTGTATATATTCTTCTATTTTAGACTTTATACATTAAACTAGCTTGCTTGCGGCTTCGCTCGCGTTAATTTATCCCCTTAGGGGTGGAATTTATCAAAATCCTTTCTTAGGGGATGCCTACGTTATAATAACTTTATGCATGCAACGTCTCAGCCGGATCGGTTTAAAATTGACAAAGTTTCATATAAACTTTTATCCCTTTGGGGGTAGAATTAATCAAAATCCTTTCTTAGCGGGTGCTTACGTCATAACATCTACCTGCATGCCAAATTTCAGCCCGATCCGTCCAGTGGCTTGGGCTGTGCGTTGATAGATCACTATGTCAGTCACCTATGAGTTATATATATTTAGATAGCCTAATGAGTAAAGTTTCTCATGGATTTGGTTCATTTTCCATCCAATTTCATTTAGTTAACTATTGGTGACGTGTTTAGTTATTTTCTAGACGTATTTAACTCTCTAATTTCAACCTTTTATGTATTAATTTCTTTTGCTTTAGACTTCATACATTAAATAGCTAAAACATTAACGTTTGTTTTGGAGCTTCTGTAGTTTTCTCTCCAATTTCATTAACTTCCCTACTGATGACGTAACTTTTTTATTTTCTAGACGTTTTTAGGTTTGTACTCTCAAGCACATTTCAATTAATTTCATCAAATTTGGTCTCTGTCCGTCTCTTCTCTTCTCGTCTGTCTCTCTCTGTGAATTGTCCCAGGTTATTATTATTATTAGTCCAGATTCATGAACGAAGTCACGGCGTAAAGTTAGTAGTAAAATAACTCGAAATCTAGCATGCATTTCCAAGAATTATATATGTACGTGCATATAATTGTGTATCTTTAGAGAGTTCTAAAGCTTATTAGTACTGCAGTTTTCGTTTTGGTCCAAATTTAAGCCTTTAGCGTTTCGAATTCAAATTCAAATTCAAAAATCATTTATTCATGTAGGACATTTTAGCCGCTTGCCGCTCGCTAGTAAACCGTCCAGTTCGATATATAGATCCAATTGAGAAGAACTGGCAAGAAACTCGATTGAATTACTTTTTTTTTAAAAGCCGGTTTATTTACAATTTATAGGTATTTATATAGGTGTCTATTTCTAACATTAAATGAAAATCCGGTGCATGAACGACTATTGCCATGCACGCTCGTCATTCAAGTAATCGTTTAGTGAGTAATAGGCTTTGTTCAGTAAATATAATTCCAATATATCTTTTGGTATCTTACTGTAAATTTTTATTTTTATACCTATGTAATGAAACTAATGGTAATAGAAAAATAGAATATATTTGTAGATTACCCTCTGTTGATGCTAATAAATAAACGCCTACAATAAATAATACGTACAACGACATCTGTTGTATAATTAATAAAATACTATGATGTATTGAACAATATCACTAAAATGAATTACTTCCCCACTTTGGTGTGTATATTTTAAGATATCTTTAGACTAATTATATCATTGACATAACTTAATTATACAACTACAACCTAAAATACAAAGCTTAAAAAATGTAATACAATAGGCAAAGTTCCGAAGATACTGGCAGCGTTCTCCCTTTGAATAGCTAGACTAATTCTATGTCCGAGGTAACAGCCAGCTCTTCGATCTTCTGCGATGTCGACTAACCTTTTTGTTATTTCTTTGAAAAGTCTTATAACGCTCGGACCCCACGGACCAAGGGTCTCGACACCGAATGGGACTATACTACTACTTTAGACTATGTTGATCCATATTGAACAACATGTTCTGTGAACTCGTCATCCTATTGATGGTGGTCATCCTATTTCTTTCAGCCGGTTTTACATGAAAGTTATGAGATTGTTAACTTAAAAACAGATTAACAGACATTTATTGTTTTGTCACTATTTTATAATTTTATATGTTATAAAAATGGAAATGATATAATAAATTAAATCGCACCCAACTATTCAAATAAATCGAATTATAACGCTTCAATCTATAAATTAGACCAACCAAAATTTTTATATATTCATATAAAGATGCAAATGATATATAAAATAAATCAAACTAATGCGAATCGTATAAATAAATTTAATTACAACGCCTCAGCGTATCAATTAGACCAGCCAACTTTCCCGTTAGTTCACAAGGATATTGCTGCCTATTGGCACACTAGCCTGCGCTAATTTTGTTGCAACACACATACATACAGTTTGAACTTGTCATTAATATACTTATTAAACTAAATTGCTATATTTACTACTCTAACCTAGTTTAGTGTCCCTATAGTAATAAATTCGCTAAGTCGTAAAGTAATTACTTAGAAGTTGGTCGCTACATGTTGGGAAAGGGGATTATTAGTATTGGGAATAAGTGGTCTCCTGGCTATAAATTCTGTCAGGTCGACCTCCACGCGGTCGTCCCTGGAAACCACCATTTTAATTCACACGATGTGCTGACTAACTTGACGTCATGCTCATCTAATATTCTGGATTAGTGCCCCGCCAGCGTACACCACTAGCGCAGGCAGGTGCACTATTCCGTTATTATTAATTAAAAAAGAAACTATAGAATATAACATAAATATTTATTTTAAAAAATAGCGTAAAAGATCTTTTTGATTTTTCAGAAAATGGTGGTTGTTTACTATCCTGACTTTATAATGTATTAAGATCAAATCTGGCTGACACAAAAAGCATCTGTATGCCTATTTATATTTAGGTTTCTTAAAGATCGACAAAACGTGCACATAAAATAAGTTCAATAAGATTACCATCTTCTATGTGTATTTACCACTTTTATGACAATAATATGTAATAAATAAATTTTAGATTTCGAATTCCGATTTGCGAATCTCGAATTTCAAATTTCGATATTCAGATTTCAAATTTCAAATTTGGAATTTCATAAATTTCTAACTTTAACGTTCAAATTTCGAATTACATAAAATACAAGTTCAATCAACTTTGAACTACACTGCCACTACTGTCTGTATCTGTCTCTCTGTCTGTCTGTATTAGTATCAATATCGACATCCTTCCAATAAATTTCTACACAGTACTTTTGAAATTTTACCGACTAAACCGAATAAATCTATATTTCCACTTCACTTGAACATGAAATATAGAATTAATACGTATTAATTACTTCGTCTCAATATACATATCTCTCTTTTATAGTTCTTTAATACTGTCACTCCTGATTACATTAAAGATTTCTTACCTACATTGAGGGTAGTTGTTATTCTTTGCGTAGCGTAATCTCCATTTCTATCATTACATTTCGATTTATTCAAAATCTTTTTCTATCCAGGCTGTTAAGTTCTGGAACTCACTTACTTTTATGATATATAAATAAATTTTAAATTTCGAATATCTATTTACGAATCTCGAATTTCTAATCTCGAATTTCGAATTTCAAGTTACAAATTTCAAATTTCGTGTTTCTATTATTCTAGCAAGGGCCTTAATCCCCGTTACTAACAATCCCCTCCCCGGAAACCCGATGTCAGTTAATTAATGTAAACAAATACTTAACATAGTTAAACGAATAAATTAATTACAAATACCCAAGTGTGGTACGAGTTTATTTGTAGGCGGCTGCGCGCGCGCATCATTACAGTATGCATTTCTTTGTGTACGGAATCAAATGGAGATTAAGTTAGTGCGATGTATCAATTTTGATACTTGTATATCTACAAATATTTTATTATAATTATTTAAAAAAATCGTAAAATCTTTTCATATATAGATGTAAACTGTTATTTGCGAATTTATTTATTTATTTATATTTATTTATTTATAAATATATAAAATTAATACATAAGAGAATTTAGCTTTATTTTTTATTAAAATATATAAAATTTCTAAATTATAAGTATATTTATGACATGAATTGTAACTTTTTTTTATCAAAATAAACAATTTCTAAAATAACAGTAGTATAAGTTACTCATTATAGTATTAGATATCTTGGAGCAAAAGTCCCTTCAAAATCGATTCAGCCATTTTAGAGATTAGCAAGAAGAAACAGACAGACATTTTTTTGTGATATTATTCTGCCGTATCAGAGATTAGCAAACAAACCTACAGACAGACAGTCAGATTTTTAATATCAATTTTTTTATGCTAGTACCGTATATCATATGAATTTAGTGAAAAGCTGTGAATTTGTAACTAACAGAAATTGCAATTTTTTATATACATAATATATCATATACCTTTAGAACTGCACCACAAACTATTTATCCATAAAAAAATGGAAATTTGAATTATTGTAATTGTTTATAGTATATACCACTATTTAGCAGTATGTGGACTTCTATAACATAACATACGAATATTTATATAAGAAATATTTAATCTATTTTCTTTATTATAATCAATTTTTATTTTAAATTTTTTTTATCAGATCCTTCATTGTATCGAACTAGGTCTTTATATAAGTATTTTATAATAGAGTAAACAATCCTTTATATCGATGAGTTTAGGAAATTAGAAAAGTTTACAAAAATATATGCAGGTACTATTGAAAATAAATTCTAATGCGTTTCCCCTCCGGTCAATCCCCCCTTCAATTAGTACGGGGTTGAAATTACGGCTTTAGCCGAGCTTCGAACCTCTAGCGGTGCCCTCAGACTAAAGTCGTATCCGTCAGGCAGGACTTGGCCTTCAGCCGCACCATAATACCTTTCTTTTCTTTCCTTCGGGGTTTTTTTTCTTTTAATTTTAATACAATTTTCACAGACATATTCGTCCGTGCCTTTTTAAATTACTTTAATATTATTATATTTATTTAATTTCCACTTTTGTACAACTCCAGCCGAGATGTTACAATTTGCCTAACAGTGGCACCGAGGCAGACCTTATCCGTCTGGCCCAGAACCACCGCTGGCCGGCCGGGTGAGTTTACAACATGCAGTGTCACCTATCTTTATTAGGAGCCAGATTCCTTCGGGTTTAGAGTGCCATCTGCACTCGGCCCCTCGTTTGGTGAAGCTGTAAAGGCCAGCTGCGGCCAACAGCATTAGAGTGGTCAGAAAAAAAATGATGCGTTGTCTATACTCGTTTATATATTGCAAGTATCAATACTATTCGGTCCGTATGTGCGTTTTCGAATGCTCACCCGCGGCTGCGCACGCGCATATCCACTACTCGCTATCAGTCAGTGCTTCAGGTCATTTCGAAGTAAACGTGCGTTTCGCACGCAACCGTCGTGCAACGAATTCGAATTCAATCGCGATAGAGTACGATCTGTAGCATTGTGATTTATGAAAATTATAGTGTGTTAGTAATAACATAGATCTAACAGTTTTAAGTGTTTTGTGTTTTAATTGTATGTTGTGTTGTGTTCGTGTTGGAGAGAGCAAGGAATGTGATGCATTGGCTTCATTGCACCTTTAATGCAACACAGGTAACGTACATTACAATTATAGTCTCGAAGTCAAAATCAAAATGGTTTTTTTATATATTTTTTAATAATGCATGAGAATGGTATGGTTCACCAACCTGCGTTTACGATTTCTGCTGGCGGAGCACTAGTGAAGAATTAATAAGATAAACATGAGGTCAGGTCAATTAGCACGAATTGTGAGAGGTGATAAATTCACCAGTAACATATCACGTTTGTTTCCAAGAGAAACCGCGTGGAGGTTGACCTGATATGATACATTGCTAGCAATGGGGTCATCAGCCTACATTACTAACAATCCCCCGCGTATATTCATATAATAAATAATAAACCTAAACAATTCACGCAGCGCCATCTAGTCCCAAGTTAGGAAGAGCTTGTGTTATGGTAAGTTTATTTGGAAGGATTATTTCTATTCTATTCTCAGTCTGCATATAAAAAAGTTCAAGGATTGCTATATGTTAAACTCGGCTAAAATAAATAATTTTCACCCGCAAAGACAAGTCTACACCCCGTCAAAGGGAAGATATATAAAATACTAGCTGGGCCCGTAGTTTTACCCGCGTGAAATTTATAGCCTTTATATATTCTGATGTATTATATAAGCAGACTTATTCATGTAAAGTTTCAGCAAAATCTGTTCAGTAGTTTTGCGTGAAAGGGTAACAAACATACATCCATACTCACAAACTTTCGCGTTTATAATATTAATAAGATATATATAAATAATAATAATAATGACCCTGGACAATTCACACAACTCCATGTAGTCCCAAGTTGAGCAGAGCTTGTGTTATGTGTACTAGACGACTGATATAAATACACAGATTTTATTTTATTAAATACTTACACAATATGCATAGAAAACACCCAGCCCGACACAAACAATCATCAACAACTCATGAACACAAATGTTTACCGCGCGAGGAATCGAACCCTTGACCATCGGAAGTAAATCGGTGTGCTAAACCGCTAGACCACCGACGCCGTCAATATACAAATAGTTGTATTCCATTATCAACCAATATAATGTAATTAAGAAAGATACTGTATATCTGCTCTGCTCACCCTGAATAATTTATAGCAATCTCTGTGAGATATGGTAACAATTTATTACGAGCGAACTTTTGTACAATAAAACGTAAATAAGAATATCCGATATTGCAACGCGTGATATATCGCCGGGGCTCGGATGAAGTGAAAAATCCAAAGCACTTTTTTTATCATGTGGAAAAATCTCCTAAAAACCGTCCTTTTGCCAAAGGGGTGTGTGGGATTCATACCCACTAATAAACTACACGGTGTACCTATGAACCCCTCCGATCGATCCCCCATCCAGTTCAATTGGGGATCGAAATTATGACTGCCTGGGCCAAGTTTCGAACCCCTAGTGGTGCACTCAAACTAAAGTCATATCTGTCAGTCTGGAGTTGGCCTTCAGCCGCTCCATAAGTCCTTCCGCTGGTTTGGAGCGCCATCTGCACTCACGTATCGTCCGGTGAAGCTGTAAAGGCCAGTTACGGCAGACAGCATTAGAGTAGTCCGAAAAAACCTGAGTGCCATCACCGAAGTCGCGTTAGCTAGTATCTTCATTTTTTACAGATTACATATTCAAGTCATGACTGACGATTATCACCTTCTCCAACATTTACAAAGTTCATCTTATCCCACACTATTCGTACAATAATATCGTATAATTTTACAACTACAATTAATTTACTACTAGTATTAGTACATATCCAAATTGCGTACTTACTTGTACACTAATAGCCGTTTATAATGTTAATTGGTTGGCAGCAATGACAATATAGACTGTGCGTTGTATTCATCGCTGTAATATTGACTATCACACCACACTGTCCACTAGTGATGTGAAAAATTAATCGATTAAGATTGAATAAACATACATTTATTGTAATCGATTTTAATATTCTAAAAAAACAGTTAAATTCAGGCAACAAATCTTATAAAAAAACACAGTCAGGTTGAATTTTTGTTACTGGATTATTAGGATAAAATAATCGATGTCTTCTATATAGAAAGTCCATATCCTTGCGTCTAATTGACTAGTCATAGATTATTCCCGCCAAAAGGCCCTATTCGTTTTTTTTTCTCTTTTCTTTTTTATGTAACTGGAATAACAAGCAACGGCTCATCTGATAAAAAGTGGCAAACGTCGTCAAGGGATATATGATATGAATAGAGTAGAAAAATAATAACATGTATTTTGGGAACCCAACTTAAGTAACATTTGATCCAGGACTCCACGCCAAGTCAAAGCAAGTTTAACAATCAAAATTACAGTTGTACGGCCTTACATACATTGCCATTCCTGAAAACTATCACACACATAATTAAAAGGCCAAATATTAATTCTATTATTGGCAGATTTTAAAGTCAGTAGCTATTTTCAGTTCCGTACCATTTAAAAAAATACTACTTAATGAGAACTCTCGTTTTGATTACCTTTGTCTTCTTCACACAATAATAAAATCTTAAAATGTATCTGTGTGATAGAGATTCATCGTTTTCGTTTTATCTAAAAATTTTGTAACAATTAGAATGAAATATTCACAGAATCTGTTCTTCACATATTTGTTTAGGAAGACAAATTTATTGTGGTTTATTATCATCAATAGATGGCGTTGATAATGACAATAATAATATGTAATGCTGTAATAATATAATATATATTTTTATCCATAATTTTTGATTTAATTTTTAATAATTAAAATGTAATGTTTAAAAATAATGTACAAGCGCACAAAGACGAGGATATAACTCAGAAATGATTGGAACATAACATTATTGATGATTAAAAAAATTTGGCAGGAATAGACTGTAAATGGACTTAATTTTATTGATTACTAGCTACTCGCCCCGGCTTCGCCCGGGTGTACATGTATTATACATATAAACCTTCTTCTTGAAACACTGTACCTATTAAAAAAAAAACATCAAAATCCGTTGCGTAGTATTAAAGATTTAAGCTTACATAGGGACGGACAGACAGCGACAGCGACTGTAATTATTATTGTTGTTTCATTATCATAATAGTATTGATAATGAAAATAATAATATTTATTACAAATTTTACAAAAAAAAAAATCAAGGTGGACAGACCAATCAATCCAAATAAACTTGCTGTTCAACTGACATTGCCTGATTATATGGCACGTCTTATGAGACGTAAAATACCAGACTTCAACAACATAAGCTGGAATATCTGAGGCTGGATTCTCAATGGAGAATCACCTCAGACGATATAATATAATTAACAAATCTGCTTATAGTCTGGAAAACTGATTGCATGATAAAACAAATTGCAAATTTTCAGCAAATAGTGTTATTTACAATTTCTTTAAGAATATACAAGCGTACAAAGACAGGAGCATAACTAGTAAAGAAATAAAAAAAAAACAATTAATTATAGTCAGAAATGATTGGAACATTACTGATTATTAAAAAGAGGCACGAATAGACTGTAAAAAGTCTAATTGGATAAGAATTCCATGATTTAACTATCATAAAAAGCTAAATCAATTTGTGTTGCCATAATTAATATTTAGTTTACGGTTATGTTACACGTAATTTATATAAACTGGATTGCATGAGAGTAATACATATTTTATTTTACCATACGACTAGCTAATTCCCGCGGTTTCTCGCGTATCAATCTGTAATCTCGCACTCTCGTGGGAATGATGAGAAATTCTTTCTTAATTTATGCCTGAGTTTGACTTTGTACAAAGTGGACGTACTGCGAGGGTAAATCTGTCTCACATATAAAACGACTTGTGAGCAAGAGATTTTGTGCGGAAAAACAGTTTATCTTGTTTAAAATAAAAACTATTGGATATTATATACATCTGAATTACACTATTTATGTGTGTACTTAGTATAATGTATATTGGAAAGTTGGAGTCTTAAATCAGTCCCGTTTTCTTATACTAATTAAAAATATATTTTATAAGATCAATCTTTGAGATTTTTTTCTCTGCTACATAAGTAAATTTTTTTCTATTTGAATATTTAATTGAATTAGTGCTAATTGGTAGTTTGTATTTACATACTTAAACTTAAATTGTAAAGTAAGAATAAAATTATTTAAAAGAGCAACACACAAGTTTCTTGCTGGTTCTTCTTGTGATGAGACAGCTTTCCGAATGAGTGATAGATAAAAAAAATGTGATGACTATTCAAAACTGCTTCAATGTAAGTTTATTTGAATAAATGATTTTCTATTCTAATCAATCATGTAACAAGAACAATAGTTATAATGTCAAAGTAGTGAAAAGTCAAATATCTAAATATCAGCCTCGAAGGATTTGTAATAGCTGAGAAAAAATGATATTTGTAATGTTGCGATGTGTCGTCTTAATTCTGCTAACAGCTCTTTGCCATGCAAGATTTATCCCCTCCTATCGACCTCCCGTCCAATTCCAACGGGGACCGATGTTACGACAGCCTGAGCCGAGGTTCGACCCCTAGCAGTGCCCTCAGACTAAAGTCGTATCCGTCAGGCGGGAGTTGGCCTTCAGCCGCTCCATAAGTCCATCCGCGGGTTTAGAGTGCCATCTGCACTCGCCCCCTATCGTCTGAAGTTGGAACAAATCACTGGATTGAACTACATGCGCCTAAGGTACTCTCTATAGATCGCTATTATTATCCACGAATGGTCCGGGAGACGATTGAAATTAAAAAACATACCAATTTCAACAGAGAGGATGGCTTAAAATTATCTTCTGCGTGGAATCCAGTCATAAATAAATTTAAGCAAAGTTCAGTAACATCAACAGTCGATAAGTTAATGGATACCGTGAGTGCTGTGTGTCGCGAACTTTCGTTGAATAATCTACTGACGGAAGATGAAAAAACTGCTGTCACCTATCTACAATGACATCGCTATTGCTCCAGCCAGTCGTGATCACGGCTAGTGCAACCTAGTCGAAACATCGAGAGAGGTAAATACCTTTATTTGCCATAAAATTATTAGTGTTAAGACTCAGTTAATAATTTAAAAATTAACTAGTTGTTCGGTAAAATAAAATATCTATTACAAAAATACAGATTCATAAATTTAATTAGTGAGAATATTGTGACCACCATCATATGTTATTGTTTTTTTTTTTTGCTTTTCTGTCAAAATGAAATAATTTAATCAAGTTTGGGCTATTGTCCAATGCTAAGAACTGCAACACTGCGACCTGTATAGATCTATTGTGCTCGCTCTTATTCATAATTCGCTACCTAGACCCGTCAGGGACAAGAATTGAAGGATATTCTTAGGAGCGATGGTTTTTATCTCCTCAGGATAGAGTGTATACTTTCCAAAGGAGATTGCGTTTATGCATGAGTGGGCTACAACCACATAGGATGTGTAGTAGCGTTTCCTCTTCTGCTTGGCAAAATCTGCAGATTGATGTTAAGGTAACACCTCATTTCGCCATGTGCTTATTCAGCTTGCAGTGTCCAGTGTGGATCCTGCTCATGATGGATATAGTGTTTTTATAATTTTAGTCAATACTAGAGAGAGTATTTATTAGAAATAGAAATAGAAATAATCTTTATTCAAATAAACTAAAATAAAAAAAATGTCACTATTCAAAAGTGCACTTAAATAAGCACTTTTGAATCTACCACTCATCACAAGAAACTTATGTGTTGCTCTTTTGAATAAATGTTGTTTTAAATAGATTTACATTGACATGGATTAGGCATGCGACAATCAACATAGAAACCGCTAAGCACTACGCACTACGATTCGAGTATCGGTAAACCAAACAGTTATATAATTAAGACGTAATATTTATTTGTTCAGTGAAATAACTGTGGTCCAGTCAACTGAGGTGATTGTCGGAAAATAAAACAAACAGTACTGATGGCATAATCGTGTCTGTCTGTATGTCTATTACTTAACGAAATTTTAATGAGAGTTTCATTACCCACAAGGCAACTTTCATTGCTGACTGAACGTAGTGGATTTACGTGTATAAGGAAGTCGTTTAGTATGTACGGTGTGTACTGTTAGTGTGACTAATTATTTCGTTTAACATCCACTGTTCCTAGTTTACGAACAATCGATGTTAAACTTTATGTCGATTACAAAAGTTTTTTTTTTCCAATGACATCTTTTTTATTGAAGGGACTGGTCTGATCTGATAGCTATGACTGATTTATTTTGTTATATTTTGTATTTGTTGAAGCTAGTCTTCACCTTAAAATTAAAATGGTGGATATATATATACATATAATAATACAATATTAATATTAAAGATATATAAATTATGTAACATTTAAATGCCTTTTAATTGTTACAAATAACTAAACAAACAAACAATTAAAAAAAAAATCAGAGATTCATACAAATATCTTTGGCTGGAAACTCTGAATAATTGTTCTTTTATAAACCCATTATATGTATAGATTTTGAAGTTTTTGTAGTCGGCTTGACCGATTTTGATGAAATTTTATATGTATATTTAGTAGGTCTGAGAATAGGTTTATAGCTAATTTTTATACCCCTAAGTGTTAAGGGTGGCTCATCCCAATTTTTTTTTTCATTTTTCGACAATTTAAAAAAAAAAATATTGTGTGACATTAAAAAATATATACAACCCTAAATTTTCACCTGTCTATCAGCAACCCCTATTTTTTATAGCGTTATTAATTTATATGGCAAAAAACGTTTGCCGGGGCAGCTAGTATATATATATATAACATTTCAACAATTCAAATTGTTACATAGATTTAATTTATATTCCAATCTCATAAGTAGAATGCCTTAACTAACAAATACATATTCTGGAAAATCGACTTCTGCATTAAATATTTAAAGTCGATTTCTTAAAATTTACAGTTACTAAGTTAGTGCAGTATAATATTAAACGTGGCATTCCAATTTTAAAAATGTTCTAGAACATTCAGTTTTGACGTCATCATTATAGTAACAACTGGTCTCAGTAGGGTCTGCTGTCAAAATGTCAACAACCGTTGAGTTCGAATGCCATTTGAAATTCAAATATACTTTATTTAAATTTCTGTAAACATGGCGGAGAACAGGGTCAGAGTGCTTTGTAAATAATTGAGACAAATAAATAAACTGCTAAATATTATTATCATTATTAATTAATATAATATTTTTTAATTATAAAATAATAAATATGATCATTGTTAGCGGTATGATTAGGGGCTTTATTTATATGCCAGTTTTGGTTGTATATAAGTAGTTTATTATAATAATAGTAATTTACAGCTATATATAGTAATGAAGAACAGTATACAAAAATTAATGATCAGAAGTACAATAGTTGAAGAATGTCTGTAGAAGAAGTTAAATTGTAGATAATTTCCCGCGCAAATGCAATGCGCCACAGATTCAAAATATACGGACGGCGCGCAGCCGCAGTAGGATTGATGAGCGCACCATGGCAGTATGGGCGATGTTAGTACTATGAGTATTAACAATCATTAATAACTAATTCAATAACTGTTAATTATAAAATAATACATTTATACAGTTTGATTTAATGAATGTTAGTAATATTAGAGATGTGTCAACTCGAGTTAATAATTCGAGTTGAATTCTGCCAACTCGAGTTGGAAGAATTCAACTGGTAAATGAATGAATCAAGTGAGAGCATAATTCTGTTATCGAACTGATAATGACATGAAATTTTCCGATAATTTCATACAATACAATTTTCACTCGTTACAAATATTTCAATATTGATTTGAGGTTGTTATCCATTTTTTTTTACATATTCGTCCGAGTATGTTATAAATAAAATGATTATGCGTTCCATAAGTCCTTCCGCGGCTTTAAAGTGCCATTTCTACTCGCCTCCTAAGGTTCGGTGAAGCTTTCAAGGTAAAGCTTTCAAAGGTTTCAAGCTTTCAAAAAAAAAAAAAACTTTTTATTCCAGATAACTCGAGTCAACTCGAATTAACTCGAGCTAACTCGAGTCATGTTTATTACAAGTTAGCACATCTCTACCTTTATTATAAACGCGAAAATTTGTTATGGATAGTTGGATGTATGTATATGTATATGAATAGAATATAGAATTTCTATTCTATTCTATACTATATTCTATGATTTTCTAATCATTTATTCAAATAAACTTAATTTACACTTTTGAATAGACAACATTTTTTTAAATCTATTATTCGGAAAGCTGTCTCATCACAAGAAGAATAAGCAAGAAACTTGTGTGTTGCTCTTTTAAACAATCCTTGTATACATTTTATAAGTCGAAACGTGTGAATACAAACTACCAACCAGCACTATATTTAGGCTCAAATATAAAAACACAATAAGATTAAATCAGTCGTATATAAAGCAGACCAGTCCCTACAAGCAGCACTCGTTCACGAATGATAAATCACTGCGCTCGACCATATTTTAGGGTGATGACACCACGCCGCCACATGTCTGGACATTTTAGTGAGCATGACTACTCATTCCACTCGACCACGTCACAGCTATAAAAATTACTACATGGTAGTTACAGTATTCGCATTTTACATGGGGATGCATGCGGCAATCAATACAAAAGCCGCTACGCTATCATATATTAAGAAAGCAGTATGAAAAATAAATTATAACGTTGTCCGCAAATAAACTTATACTTGCTATATATTGCTATCATCTATAAATTCATCTATCCTATAATAGACTTTCGATGAAACTTAACAATAATATAGCTTATATACCAGAATAACATATATGCTATAATTTAAAAAGATATTATATAAATTGGACGAAATATAATGATAAATGTTAAGTGTGATGCAGACGAAGATGCGAGGGTTTGTATAAGATAAAAGAGACCTTTTCTTTAGCATTTATTATTCCGTGTATATATTTATATATGTGTATATTCGTATCGTATATATTCACAAAAAATATAAATTTTTGTATCTGTTTTTAGTACCCATAACACAATCTTTACTTAATTTGCA
Source organism: Achroia grisella (assembly GCF_030625045.1). Taxonomy (NCBI): domain Eukaryota; kingdom Metazoa; phylum Arthropoda; class Insecta; order Lepidoptera; family Pyralidae; genus Achroia; species Achroia grisella. Next base: position 1,646,754 of record NW_026713043.1, on the reverse strand, counting down.
ACTAGATGGCGCTATGCGAACTGTCCAGGGTTATTATTATTATTATTATTACATAAATAAAAATTTTATGTATTTATTAATAAACATGTGTTTTCATCATCGAAGAATCTGTATATATCCGTTTTATTTTGGTCAGATTTGAACTAGTGACCTTTGAGGTCGGGGCAGTAAACCACTAGGTCATAACATTCTATAAATAACTATACGAACAGACATAAATTTCTCGTTTTATATTATTAGATATAGCTACCCACAATTAATTTGTTTTCAATCGACTTCGCGATTACATAAAAGTATTTATTAATTTCAACCTAGTCATTTCATGTAATTGAGGCTTAAATGTATCCATTACTGTAATGGTCATTAGAATCGAACCTTGGACAGTGTTCATTCGATCGTTACCCACGATGAATATTACGAAAAATGTTTTTTGCTGGATTAATGTCAAATACACCGGAATTTAAACTTTATTCGACGATTGCAAAGAATAAGTTTTTAATTGACCTACTTTTATGTACGTCACATCATATCTTAGCTTCAACAAAATTGATTTAGATACTTAAATTTTATGTTTTTATATTTTTAAGGAATGGCAACAATAAAACAAACTAACGCACCATCTGATGGTAAATGATAACCGTTTCTTATATACATAACGAAGATTAACCTCACATTGTGGCTGCGGCTTGAGAAGCGCCACAACGTGAGTTTCAAAGTATTTGTGGCCCGGGTCACCATCAATGGTTCCACCTTCATGAAGGAGGACTACTGGCGCAAAGGAGTGGTGTATCGGCGCTTCTGTAGCAAATTGCCATCATCAATGCCACAGAGACGATTTATATTTATATCTATATCTATATCTATATCTATATCTATATCTATATCTATACCTATATCTATATCTATATCTATATCTATATCTATATCTATATCTATATCTATATCTATATCTATATCTATATCTATATCTATATCTATATCTATATCTATATCTATATCTATATCTATATCTATATCTATACCTATACCTATATCTATATCTATAGTCTATAATATAATATTTATAATATGGGCCAGTTGTAGCCAGAAATTAATACATAAAAAAATAGCATTACATCACGTTATCATGTGACACCAACGCACCACGCATGTGTCACCATTCTATAGGACTAAGACGTCATGCCTCGTATATTGTAATTTTACTGCCGAATCTGCACCTTGTGTTCTGGGTATTAGACAACTGATATAAATACATAGATATAAGATGAGCAATCATTCTTATGAATACAAATGTACATCTTCGGTAAGATCGAACCCCCGACTATCTGAATTAAAGCGGTGTCCAAACCACTATCCAAGGCCGTCATTATGCAGATTATTAAAACGTGATTATTGTATCAAGAAATTAAGGAAAATTGACTATTGCAATATTTTTTTCCATGGAATGGTGCAGAGGATGATAAGATGAGCATGAGGTCAGATCAGATAGCCCATCTTCCTATGCATTTTATAATAAAATTTGATATTTCAATTTTATTTATATGTATGGATTATATCCATACATAGTTTGTAGGTATATATGAACCACGAATATGAACTATCGACATTATAACTGAGGTAACATAGAATGTAAATCACGTTTTAAACTTAGTATGACATTTAAAAGATGCAAGAAAACATGGCAATACGTATCTAAGATACTGTCTCTTAAAATATGAAAGAAAATTCATTACCTCGTCGCAGGTTCTATTTTTCACAAGGTGGAAACATTTCTATTCATCAGTATGATCATTTGTAATGTTTCTATGTATTTATATGAGTTGTCTAGTACCCATAACATAAGCTCTGGTTATCTTGAAATTACGGTGTGTGAATTAGTACGTTTGTATATTTCTCTCAAGCTTTTTATTTGCGTTATATTTTATAACTCTACCGAGCTCAAGATATTCTGATCGTTTTTAAGCAAATTTTTTTATATCTGTAACTGATGTGCTGATAATTTTTAACCGAAGTTTTTTTTATAAATCTAACTAGTTTTAGACTTTATAAAATACATGTCATATATTTTAAGACAAGAAATTATAATACAAAGTTAATATAAGTTAACATAATATATTTTTAGCAAACTTTTTATACCTATATATTATGATAAGTTGATCATTTTTAAGCGAAGTTTTTTTATAAAGTCTATCTAGAGTCAGACTTTATAAACATGATATTTTGAGACAAGAAATTATAATACAAAGTTATAGGCCGTTACAACTAATGAGCATAACAAATGGTACACGCCTAACGTAATTTCCCGCTTACCATACGGATGCGCTTGCGCACCGATTATGCATTTAACTTTCCAACGTTAGAACATAGTAACAATTGTAAGAGATGAGAATCTTTTATTAAATTATATATATAGTTGTACTAGCTGACACCGCAAACTATGTTTTGACATGTAAATTAAAATCGCTATTAAAAAATAGGGGTTTATGATAGAGGGGTGAAAATTTGTGTATTATGTGTATTTTTTAGTGCCACAAACATTAAAAAACATTTTTTACTACAATGACTACCCTTATCACTTAAATGACTTAGAGGTATGAAATTGTGTGTATTTTTTAATGAAAAAAATGTAAAAAAAGAAGTGTTGCAACAATGGATAACACCTATCACTTAGAGGTATGAAAAATAGATAGTAGCCGATTCTCAGACCTACTGAATATGCATATAAAATTTCATGAAAATCGGTCAAACCGTTTCGGAGGAGTATGGTAACTTATTTATATTGTGACACGAGAATTTTATATTTAAGGCTATACGTATATTCTTACAAGCAAAAATTTTTATTACGAAGTTTTCTCAAGAGACTACAGCATGGGGTTTTTCAAGAACGGTATATTAAGGTTTCTTAAGGGCAACGCACGTGACTCCCCTGGTGTTTCAATCTTCCATACAGTAACCATTTACCATCAGAAGGTCCGTATATTTGTTTGCCACATACGTAGTATAAAAAAAAGCATACATATCCCAATTTTCTTCTTAAGACGACTACTTTAGAAACCTATAGAAATAATTTTTATTGTTATATGAATTTCTAGCTCTGTCCATATTAAATATTCTATTAAAAAATAAAACTAGCCCGTCTTACTCGTTATAATATTAGCTGTCTATGAATAAAAATCCCGTAAAAATTGTCATTCAGCCGTTTCAGAAATTATCACAAACAAGATTGAACAAATAGACAGACAAAACAATTTAGAACTAAAATTTTTATGTAAGCACCTTATATAATTTCATATGTTTTTAATAAGCAAGCTTTTTTTAATTACAAACAAACACTTCATTTTTATTTATTTGACGGTCTCAGTGGTGTATACGGATTGGTCGCGGGTTCGATTCCTCGCACAGTACAAACATTTGTATTCATGAGCATAATTATTGTTACCTGGATGTGTTTTATCTATATTGTGTATGCATTTACAATGATAAAATATTTAAGTATTTATAACAGTTTTCTAGTAACCAAAACACAAGCTCTGCTTACCTTGGGACTAGCTGAGTGAATTATCATGAGTTATTATTATTATAAATTATAGTAAAATATTGCAGATATTAAGTAGTTATTGAAAATTAATCCAAAAGTTGTCTCGTGTACGCTTCCTCGCGTAACTTGTACCAAACCCGATTACAGCGCACAGTTAGTCGTAAACTGTCACTATTGACGGAAGAAAATACAAGAAGCAACAGCTGATATACATATGTCTGAATCGGAATATCGGAGTCGGATGTCTATTGTTAGTACTCATCAATATTAATATACATAAGTATTTTTATTACGTACTTCATAATACCGTAGAACGTTCTAGAGTTTATATTAATGTATTTTTAAGTATAATTAGTAAATCACGGAATCTTAATACGTTTTATTTTTGTTGAGTATCTTAATACGTTTTATTTTTGTTGAGTATCCCGATACATATACATAGATTTTTTTTTGTAAATACATATTTACTAATTACAAACAATCATCTAATAAATAATGACCCGCGACCATCGGTTGTAAAGCGGCGTCAAAATTAATACAGTAAATACAGTATATAATGTATTTTTACTACGTACTTCATAATACCGTAGAATGTTCTAGAGTTTGGGAGTAGACTGCGTTTTTAAGGGATGATAAGGATATGGAGCACACGCCTGCGCTAACGTTTTATGCTGGCGTGGCACCAGTGGAGGATAATAAGGATGAGGTCAGGCCAGTTAGCCTTTCGCGTCTAATTCGCCAGGATTTTATCAGGATGGTTTTCAGGGGAAACCGCGTGTAGGTCAACCTGATATGGTACATTGCTAGTAATAGTGTCCACAGTCCACATTACTAGCAATCCTTTCTACCGACTAGACTGTGTTAGGTTGACAGCGTGCAAAGTTAGGTCAGTTAGCTCCAATTAAGTAGGGAGAAATAGGTCGCCCTAACATCAAGATGGGGCCTAGCCTACACTATCTATAGGGCGGGCTAATGCCGCCGGAGTCGTGATAGAATTCTAACGTGACTACACGACTTCGCAATGGCGCTCGTTGGTACACCATGTGGTTTTTAGTGGAAGGGATGAACACACCCCCTTCGTTATCTCTCTGGCGGGGGAACGTTATGAAGATTTTTCACACGATAATAGGGTACTTCATAATAATAATAGTCCTGGACAATCAACGCAGTTTGTGTTATGGGTACTAAACAACTGATATAAATTTGAAAACGTTTATTTTGGAAATACATACATACTATACATAGATAACACTCAAATCATCATACTTATTGAAAACAAATGTTTACATCGAACCCGCGACCATCGGAAGTAAGGTGGCATGCGAAACCGCTAGACAAACGAGGTCATCAAATTAAGAACGACTGATTGATATGTCATTTTAAAATGAGCAGTATTCAATAGCGCGAGATTCTTACCTTTCCGTAACACAGTTATTCGACTAGCACGGAAGGTAATTTTTAACTGTATGCCTTCAAGAACTTTGTTATTTTTATCTTATAGTAGCTGACCCGACGAACTTCGTACCGCGTAACAGTCGATTCATTAATTGTTTAGTTTTTTTTAATACTTATACTACTATTCAGGACGCTGAGTCACCTAGTAATATAAAAATAAAAAAGAAAGTTAATAGGTAAATACAATCTTTATTGTGTACACAGAAGAAAGAAACAGAAGAAAACAGTAATTAGAAAAGTAATAACAAAAGGCTCTTATCTAGAGAATAAGCATTTTCTTACAGACAACTTAGAATCTCTTATATAGTTAACATATAGTGATATCATAAGAGTCTGTAATAGACCTACATGATTAAAGATATTTCGAATTTTGATTTTTTTAATAATTTACATCAAGTGTTGTTAATATTGTTTGAAATGAAATTATGTTTATTCTTTTTAAAGTCTATCGAAAGTCGACTGAAACGACGGAAAGACATTCCGTGTCAAATAAATAAATTAAGGTGTTCACTTAACAGCGCTGGTGTGTAATGAAGCGCGGCGGTTACACTGCGTGGTTTATGTTACAGCTTATTTACGAGAATGTGGCTATTGGAGAGAGATAGTAAGAAAAACACGTGTAAATAAATCATTTTTTTATGCAATTGAAATGGCAAACAAGCTGCCAACTACTTACAATCGATCGATTGTAACTGGTGGCCGTCGTCGAGCACACCACTACGGGCACAAGTCAAATATGTTTGTAAGATAGTTAATACAACTTCCGAATTTAAGAAAAGAAATTACAAAAAAGAAATCCTTACAATCGATCGATTGTAAGTGGTGGCCGTCGTCGAGCACACCACTACGGGCACAAGTCAAATATATTTGTAAGATAGTTAATACAACTTCCGAATTTAAGAGAAGAAATTACAAAAAAGAAATCCTTACAATCGATCGATTATAAGTGGTGGCCGTCGTCGCTTACAATACAGCATTATGGATACACGGTAATTATGTTTTATGATATAATCAAAAGTACCTACTAAAGAAAGTACAATACATAAATAAAGTACTGATTATTTTTATTACTTATGACAACATTGAATTGAAATTATTAATATTTCACATTTTTATATAATAATAATAATAATAATCTCAGGACAATTCTCACAGCGCCATCTAGACCCAAGATTGCGTTATGGGTACTAGATAATTGATACATATACATAGATTATTTTTGTGAATACATACATATTATACATAGAAAACACCCAGACCGATACAAACAATCATACTCATGAATACAAATGTTTATACCGTGCGAGGAATCGAACCTGCGAGCATCGGTCGTAAAGCGGTGCTAGACCGCTAGACCACCGAGATCGTCAAAAACATATAATTATTATTATAAAATAAATATATAAGAGTGATAAATGGATGGAAGCATCTATACTCACAAAATCTCGCTTTTAAAGTGTTTATGATATTTTGCATAGGAATAAAACAGACGTATTCCACAGATAAGAATAAATATTTTCACATAACCATTAAAACGAATTTATAATATTGTCGTGGAAAAGAAACCACACAAAAAACGAGGCTATCAAGCAAGAAATAAAGGAAAGGTGATGTACCCACATTTATTTATTTTTTAAAACGTAACTATCACCGTTATTCTAGTTAACCATGCATAATTACACACGTTCAAATCCAGATGATGGCCATGAGAAATCAAAGAAACAGTGCAATCATCATTAGCAGCTCTGGGTTCCGCTTTATTAATGTTCCAGTGCTTTTAAGTGGGTAAACGGCGACGGCCTCGATGGTCTAGCGGTTTAGCACACCGCCTCACTTCTGATGGTCGCGGGTTCGATTCCTCGCGCGGCACAAACATTTGTATTTGTGAGTATGATTGTTTGTATCGGTCTGGGTGTTTTCTATGTATGTTATATTTGTATTTACAAAAAAAAGTATCTAAGTATTACCAGTTATCTAGCACCCATAACACAAGTTCTGCTTACCATGTGACTGGATGGCGCTGTGTTAATTGTCCAGAGTTATTTATTTATCTTTACTAATATTATTCTATGTGTGCTAATATTATAAATGCTAAAGTAACTCTGTCTGTCTGTCTGTCTCGCTTTAACACCAAAACTACCGAACCGATTTAAACGAATTTTGGTTGCAGGTACAGTAGTTCAATATATTAGCTGGTCGAAATGGGAACTAGAGGATACCACTCAATAGGCATGACATCTTGATCTGAATTTTGTAACCTGTGAATTCTTCTTTTCTCATGTATGTAATTCGTTTTGAAATTGAAATTTGTATGCAAAAAATTATTATGGTAATATGAGTAGTTAAGATGTGAAAGTGTAACAGACAAACAAAATAAACGTTTATAATATTTAGTATATTAATTTACTTACGTAATTATAAACAGTAAAATAACAGCCAATAAACTTAGGCGTTCTTTCAAACATACAGCGATTGATTTTTATTTATTTCTATACCAACAATTACCGAAATGATATTATTACGTTACATAGTGTAAAGCAAAGTCGCTGTCGCTGTATGTCCGTCCCTAAGTATGCTTAAATCTTTAAAACAACACAACGAATTTTGAAGCGGTTTTTTTAATGTATAGAGTGATTTAAGAGGATGGTTTATATGTTTATATGTATAATACATGTACACCCGGGCAAAGCCGGGGCGAGTAGCTAGTATAGTATAAAACAAAGTCGCTGTCGCTGTATGTCCGTCCCTAAGTATGTTTAAATCTTTAAAACTACGCAACAGATTTTGAAGCGGTTCTTTTAATAGCTAGAGTGATTCAATAGGAAGGTTTTTATATATATATATAATTATATAATACATGTACACCCGGGCGAAGCCGGGCCGAGTATCTAGTTATAAAATAAACTAGTCATTAAACATTTTGAGATTAGATATAAAAAAAAAGAAATGGCGTAATCAGAAAGGTGAGTTAAAGATATTAAATGTTATTTTTAGAATGGTTAATGTTCACCATTTTATAAGAGAATCGGCGAGAACGTGTTGTAATCTCCTTGAAAGGGTTCAGTAGTTATTTTAAGATGCGAATATTTTATATTTTTATTTGAATAGTAACTAGAAAGTACACTGATTTAACTGATTATGTTTAAATTACTTTTTGTATTTTTTTTTTAAGTAAGTAGGACCTCTAAAAATTTTCTAATTATACGCTATTTTCAAAGTTTCCTGGCTGCTATTTCAGTCTGACAGATACGTAATTAAGTTACTAATGTTACATATTTACGATTAAATAAATACCAATTTAAAGATATCTAAAAGTTTCATGTATCATTAAAAAAATCGGTTACTCGTATTTAGTTTAAATTAGTTCATTCCAGAACCAAATAGAAGAAACACTTGTTCTTTAAATAAACAACATTCCAAAATGAAATTAGTATATATTAAAATAAATGTATTAACATAATTATATTATTTTTGAGAAATTTTTAAGCGGTAATGTTCATACTATGTTTTAGGACATATTACCAGACTAACAAAATTATTCAGCTGAGTTTAGTGACTAGTCATAACCACAGAGTCCTAGGGTAGGGGTGGTAATTTTACGGGCGATATGGAATGATGCACCCGCCTGCGCTGACGATTTACGCTGGCGGGGCACCAGTGGAAGAGGATAAGATGGGCATGAGTTCAGGTCAGTTAGCCCACGACACTTTCCAGGGGAAACCACGTGGAGGTCAACCTGACATGGCACAATACAAGCAATAGGATATAAACTATTAGAGCAAAGAACACCATTTCGATATCATATGTTAAAAAATAACCACAGACTCCTAAAAACTGGTAGTCACAGATAATATCAATGCAAAACGTTCTATAAGTGCTAATTTAATTTAAATATAGTATATAGATACGATTAGTAACAAAACTCGAACAGATTTCTGGCCCCACACATAATTTGCATGACTAATTAAATAATTAACATAAAAAACACGAATTTTAGTCTGTCGCTTAATACATGTGAATAGAAAATCATTGCTTTTGCGATCCGTATTCAAAAGAGAGAAATTTTAGTCCTTGTTGTGAAAGTGAGTTTGTTTGTTTACCTTTTGAATGAATGAAAGAATGAACGAAGGAACGAATGATTCATTTCAACAATATTACGGTTTCCTTTGCTTATTAATTCCCTATGCTGTTCAAGTGAAAATTGAAATTACGGCAGCATGTGCCGAGTGAAACCTCTTTCATTAAACTTTTTATATTTAAAAATAATATATTATATATTATTGTACTATTTGCGTTTGCAATAGCAAATGCTAGTGGTCACTCTATTCTCCCAAGTTTGAATTTAAAAATTAATCTGTATTATTGTAACATTTATCTGAAAAGAATACGAGCTGAGTTTCTTGTCAGTTCTACTCATCCCGAAATAATTCCGAACTGACGGTAGATTTGACATATCATAAGAGTCTGTAATAGACCTACATGAATAAAGATATTTTGAATTTGAATATAAAATTATGATTAGATAGATTCAATATTTATTCACTAAAATATTTTATTTCTTAATTGAATACAATTAGTAGATGTTAATTTGAAAGTGTCATTCATCTATAAATCCACTCATACTATGTACCTGCTGTCCCGGAACCTCGTAATCTTCATCCATATTATCTATTTATCCGATCCATCACACCAAGGTTTGACTGCCTGGTACCCTGAGACTAAAGTCGTATCCGTCAGCAGCCATAAGACCGTATGAACTTTGTTCCTTTGCCGTCAACTTTTTCGTCTAACTCTGGACTATTGACTCAGGAGTGGCATCACGGACGTTACATGATAACGTGATGTATATGGTACTGTTCATGTATATAGGCGGTTACCGCTTACCATCAGATGGGTTACCGCTTACCATCAGATGGTGTCAACTTGTATGACATTCTAATTACATAAAAAAAAATCATAATGTTTGATATTTTTTCTAATTTCTGATTCTGATTTTGTTTCTAAACTTGTCCAATTGCACAATTTTTTTTAAATTTTTATTCCATAACATCAATCAATATTTACATGTAAATTAATTACTGTGCGCTAAATCATTACTTTTATGCACGCGCAAGTAAGTAGATGCTAAAATTTGTCCAAATACATAAATATAATAGTATAAGTACATAAATAATATATTATATTACCCATTATTATGGCAATATTTTGACGACCTCGGTAGTCTAGCGGTTCGATTCTTAGCACGGTACAAACATTTGTATTCAAGAGTATGATTGCTTGTATCGCTCTGGGTGTTTTCTATGTATATTATGTATGTATTTACATAAAAAATCTAAGTATTTATATGAGTTGTCTATTAACTATAATACAAGCTCTGCTTACCGTTGGACTATTTTTTTTTTATAACACAGGGGACAAACGAGCATGCGGCTCACCTGATGGTTAGTGATTATCGCCGCCCATGAGCACCCGCAACACCAGGGGAATTGCACGTTGTCGGCCTTTTAACAAGGAATAAGCTCTTTTCTTGAAGGTTTCAATATCGTATCGGTTCGGAAATACCATTGCTGGAAGATGATTCCACAATGTGGTTGTGCGTGGCAAAAAGTTTCTAGAAAACCGCACTGTGGAAGACCGCCATTCATGCAGATTGATCATCTGGGTGAATGGTATTTCAGTTTCTGGCGGATGGTACGATGATGAAACTCAGCAGCTGGTATTAATCCGAACAATTCCTCAGAACACTCCCCGTGATATATGCGTACTAGATGGAGCTGTGTAAATTGTCAAGGGTTATTTATTTATTTTATTAAAAAAAAATTACACGCTACGTTAACCAACAGCGTCCGTTTCTCCCATGAGGCTACAATATGCAAAACAACCCACATAACTACTCTACCTTGATAATGACAGTGTGCTAACATGGTCTTTAACATTTTCACAACATACACACAGAAAAGCCATACCATGTTTAGATTTGGAAATTGTCGTTTAGAATTACATAGTCTAAACTATATTATACTGAGGACACATTAGATTTTTCTATTTTCTACTCTAATGTTATAAAAAGGAAGGATATATTTTTATTGTGTACATATATTTTTTTATAAATATGAATGTGGAATGATGCATTCGCCTGCACTAACGGTTTATGCTGGCGGGGCACCAGTGGAGGATGATAACATAAACACGAGGTTAGGTCAATTCGGTCAGTGACAAATTCAAAAGGAATTTATCAAGATGGTTTCCGCGTAATGGTCAACCTGACATGGTACTTTGCTACCAATGGGATCAACAGCCCACATTAATAACAATCCTCCCAAAGATTGTAACAAATAAACTTAAGAATTACTTGATGAATTTCTTCTTTCACCATTAGAATGCTACTTGTTAGTTACTTAGTTACTTAGCAATATTGCTAAGTAACTCAGGCTATGTTTATTACTACAAACTAAATCAAAAATGATTTATTAATGTATCCTACATTAATAAATCATTTTTGATTTAGTTTGATTTGATTTCAGCCTCTTATGAACATCAAATTTTTTACCTACTATCCAATTCAGTATACAAATTCAATTGAGAAGAAATGGCAAGAAATTCAACTGACATTCTTTTTTTTTAATACATTTTTTTGACATTATGTACATATGTAAGTGTCTATGTCTGACATAAAAAGAAAATATCGTGCATGAACACACCTATTGCCAAACATTAGAGTTCACTACTAAAACTTGCAAAATGAACTCTATTTTAATAGCACGTAGACTAAATCGCGAGTAACAGCTAGAGATTTATAAAAACAAAACTATTATCACACGAATACATGAATACTGGATGACAGAAATGTAGATAAATACAAATACTAATTAAAATTCAAAAGACAATTTAGTAAAAAAAAGTTCTCACAACTCAGCAATACGCTTGTGAAGTTAATTACTATATCAAAGTGTTTATGATGTCTTAACCTTACAAACTGACAATACGAAATAACAATGGCGTCGAATTTTGGCGCTCTTTTAAATGTCAACGCGTACTGTGGGAGCGGCGAGCATCGAAACAAATGCTGTTTGAAATGTTCAAAAATATTCTCTAATAAAAGGAAATTGTCGTGAGAGAAACCATTATTCTTTTGTATGACAGAGAAAGTGGCAATGGGATTCGACAAAAACAAACGCTACAAATTAAAATTTAAATACTTTTGTCAAACAATTGACTGCTTTTCAACAGATTTAGCGATTTGAATTTAGAATCCGTGATTGTTGGCTAGTTTCTTTATAGTATTTTTTTAAAAACGCCTCTATGGTTCCATTTTTTTATCTGTAATAGTAGTGAAGCTGACCATTTAAATGAAAATGGTAACAGTACTATAAAAGTATACAGAGCAACATGGGAAAAATAATTTCGAATTCGAATTTGAATTTCGAATCTGTCATTGTTAGCTATTATAGTTTCATTATATTATTTTTTTAAAATGCCTTTACAGTTTAATTATTTTATTATGTAGCTGGAACACCTATGAAATCGCCCATTCGACGGAAAATTTTATTTAATTATTTATTTATTTACTTAATACAGAAAACATGTGTACTAATTTACTAAAGAAACGATGATATTCACAGAAGTATAAAACTGTGTTGCGAATATCGACGCCCTCCACCTAGTATATATAATTCCAAAAACTAAAATAAAAAATAAAAATACATGCAATGTCGTTACCCATCACGTATTGTCTAACAAAATTTACAAAATATTTAAATTTACCAAAAACAAAGAAAATTTAACTTATAAACAAAAAGAAAGAATGCAAAAAACAAAAAGAACCTATGCCTGTATTTGATATGTATATATGTAAACATTATGCGTATGTGTGTGTGTATGTGTGTGTGTGTATGTGAGAGAGAGAGAGAGGGAGGTCTATGATTACTATACATTATTTTTGAAATTACAATATTTATGCAACAAGTCAAGTTAATAAAGTTTTAAAAGATCCTCAGATTTTTCATACGATAAGTTTTGAAGCCATTTTGCACACAACAGCTTACATTTGTAGTAGGATAGGGGATATATGTTCAATTCTTTATTTAGCTTATTATACAAAATAGAACTTACGTGGTTATAATGACGACTAGCTATTGCAGTACGACAAGGATTTAATTTACATATTTTATAAGTTCTACATCTCAAATTTGTATCATTTGAAACATATGGAACATATGGAAGCTGAGAATGTTTACGAAGCGTAATGTTTAGTACAAATAGTTGACGGACCGACCAAAAATGGTAACAGTCGCCTATGTAAGTAAATATAGCATCACAACGTCCCATAACATCCGTGATAATCCTCATACGTTACCATTCGGGAGGCCTAAGTTTATCATCGAACAGTCAATCATTTGTTAATCATTATTTTCCTGAATAAACAGGTTTACAGTAGGGACAAGTAAATTTAACAGTTTTTCTACATTCTGCAAATTATATATATCTGCATAGTCATACATGTCGCCGTACCATGTATTACGCTACCATATCTCATCGTACAGATCAAACCGAAATATAGGTTATAAAGCAATCTGCTTAGTGGCCGAAATTAGTTTGTTGTGTCGTTACTGTCCTATTGTCTACTACGGTACAGTTGTCAAGAGTTTTTGTTAAAAGTAGTAATTTTATATAAAAAATAGCCTTCACGGTTCAAATAGGTTACAACTACTTAGGGGCCATCCAAAAATTATCTATAGAAGTAATACTTAATATAAGCACTTTTGAATGGCCATATAATACTTTTTTTTTATTTTACCGCTCATTCAGGAAGCAGACTTCTTACAAGAAGAACGAGAAATATCTTGCGTGTTGCTATTATAAAAAAATATAGATTGAAAATTTTGTGTGATTACAAACTTCTTCTTCTGTAGGTACCACGTCATATGCCTTGTCACACAATGTCACACTTTGTCGACTATCTCTTATACTTTGTGACACAATGTTACACTTTGTCGACTACCTCCCATCCCTTGTGACACAAAGTCACACTGTGTCGTTATTCTCATTTCCATTGTCACACATTGTCACACTTTATCGACCCCTCCCAGCCATTGTCACACTGTGTCACATTTTCTGGATCCCCTCCTACACCAATGCCATACTTTATCGACCCCCTCCCAGCCATTGTCACACTATATCACACTTTATCTATACCCCCTCTGCTAACACGTGACGTAATTTATTGATCGCCCCTTATTTGCAAATATAGGAATGTAGCATTCATTAAGTATTTCAAACATTTTAATGGCGTTACGTTCCGTTTTTCTCGACTTGTTTCTGATTGAGACATCAGAAACAAGTCGAGAAAAACGGAACGTTGATATGGTAAGATACCGCAATGAAACCCGATGCTATTGGCGTATTGAATAATTATTTGCTTAGTTAGATGTTGGCATTTGATAGAATACCTAATGCCAATACATTAACAGACTATTATTAACGGTTTTCCTGGTAACAAGCGAGCTATTTTACCCGACTACGGCGAAACGAGGTTCGTAATTTAGACCGATGCGTATATTTACGTTATACTAACTGTTCCCGACTTCGTCCGCGTGGAATTTAACTTTATTTTTCAAAAAAGTAGCCTAAGTTACTCCTTATTACATCAGGTACTTGCCAAAAAAGTCCCGTCAAAATCGGTCCAGCCATTTCAGAGATTAGCCGGAACAAACAGACGGACAGACATAAATAGTAAAAAATGATATTTTGGAGTACATATCGTATTTATATTCATATGCATGTAGTAAAAAACGGTTATTTCAATACTACAAACAGACACTCAAATTTAATGAATCTTTACAATTTTATAGCTTATACATCAGAATAACACAAAGTCTATAAATTTCACGCGAGTGAAACCGCGAGCAATGAATTGTGTTGAATAATATTTTATTGCGTAAACCAACTTTTATTAGATACACATCTGATAACTATGGATTATTAATTATATCAATTAATATATTGCTTTCCAAATCAAACGGTAGCGTCATTCATAATCAGTCAATGTCATTTTGTTTTTACATTTTATTAAGTACATACTGACTTCTGCACGCGTCTTCGTCTGCCATACTAATAGAATAGTAATTACCCTGGACAATTCACATAGCGCCATCTAGTCCCAAGCTTGTATTATGGGTACTAGACAACTCATATAAATACTTTGATATTTTTTTGTAAATACATACATTATATAACATAGAAATTACCCAGGCCATACAATAGTGACAATCATATACATGAATATAAATGTTTGCACCGTGCCTGTTATCGAATCTGCGACCATCGGAAGGAAAGTGTGTGCTAAACATCTAGACAACCGAGGCCTTCAAATAAACACATACCTGCTATCCCAGATAGGATAGTCAGTCAGTGTTAACTGACAACTGTCGGGGTGAAAAGGGGTTGTTAGTAGTGTGAACTGATAACCTCATTGCTAGAAATATACCAGGTTGACCTCCAGTTCCCTCTGGAAACTATCATGATGAATTCCTTGTGAATTTCTCACGATGGGTTCACTGACCTGAGGTCACCTCATGTTCAGATGAACAAAAAAAAACTATGTATATGTATCAGTTATCTAGTATATCTAGTATATATAAGATTATCATCCTCCACTGGTGCCCCGCCAGCGTAAACCGTTAGCGCAGGCGAGTGCATCATTCCATTATCATTCACGTTGTCGAAGTTGGGCGCAATACTTGCCATATTTCGCTGGTTGTATTTGAATCCAACTTAAAACTGACCGGATAAGTTCAACAATTTATTATATACATATTTCAGCTATTTATATTATAATAATATCTACCTACTATTTCCGTGACTTCGACTTCCACTGCATAAACTTTCATCCCCTATTTCACCCCCTTCCTGATTATTTTTTCAGATAAAATATAGCCTTCCGTCCTCGTGATACAATCTATCTATACATATATGTATATCTATAATCTAACGAAACTCCTTCGAAACGGCTTGACTGATTCTTATGAAATTTTGTGTATATTGACTAAGCCTGAGAGCACGACGTAAACTACTTTTCATGCCTCTAATTAATAAGGGTGGTCCAAATTTTTTATTTTGGTTTTTGGACTAAATAGTTTTTACACTGAGTATTTCAGGTCTCACACATGCAAATTCACAATTAGCTTTATTGAGACCAAAATACTCAGTGTAAAGCGGAATTAAACAAAATAATATAAATATATTCTGTAATAATTTGGAATATCAGTCCATTCTGTTAGTTATTATCAGCACTGTCACCTCTAAATGCGGAATAACTCTGTGTATTTTGTATAGGCATTTCACTTTAGTACCTACCTTTTGACCTCGATGGTGCCAAACAAGCATATAGCCTATCTGATGGTAAATAGTTACTGTAGACTATGAATGCCTCACCAGGGGTGGCAAGTGGGCGTTGATGACCCGTAAGAAA
Organism: Achroia grisella; assembly: GCF_030625045.1. NCBI lineage: Eukaryota > Metazoa > Arthropoda > Insecta > Lepidoptera > Pyralidae > Achroia > Achroia grisella. The sequence continues at coordinate 1,630,291 of NW_026713043.1, read as the reverse complement.
CCTTAATATACCCTTTTTGAAAACCCCATGCTGTAGTCTCGTGACAAAACCTCGAGAAATAGTTAATTCCATAATCCAAGTGTACATGGAAGGTAACTCCTCTGAAACCGCACTGTCCGAGACCATTTAGATTCTAGCGTGTGGGGATGAATTCCCTGTCGATGGCGAGTAGTGCGAAGTTAAAAGGTAGCTGTAAACATCATGTTGAACAATTCCTCAGAACACAGTCCGTTATATATTCGATAGAACATAAAAAGCGAAACGAAGGCTAAGTGAGATGAGATCGGGATCATCGATAGTTCTCATCCATTAACCTATACATTTCAACATGTCCCACTAGCATTTTAGTTGAATTAAACCAATATTTTCTTATGATCTATATATACCTTTTTGTATCACCTCTAAAGGCGGATTACTCTGCGCATTTCGTATAGACATTTCATTTTAAATTCATTAACGTTACAGTGCTGCAGTAGATCAGACTTTATCAAAGCTTTGGGAAGATTGCCAAAATACAGTCCCCATGTCTACCAACATTCATTACATAGAGTAAAGCTTAGTATCGCAGCACCCAAACGAACGATTGCATGTCTACACCGATTTCGCATCGATTTCAATCTAATACAGTTTTGTACCTTCCTTTTGGCACTGGTAATTAAACAGAATTATTGATTACACTTAGGGTTGTCAACCATGCTTTATAATAACGTATCCTACCTTACTTTTGGTAATTATACTTTATATACAAACTAGCTGTCCCGACAAACGTTGTTTTGCCTTAAAATAAAAACAAAATTACCCCTAACATTTGGGGGGATGAAAAATAAATGTTGGCCGATTCTAAGATCTACTCAATACGCTCACAAAATTTCATGAGAATCGGTCGAACCGTTTCGGTGGAGTATGGGAACGAAAACTGTGACACGAGAATTTTATATATAAGATAAAGTATGTAAAAATACTTTATTTTTAACCGTTACTGTGATGCGTAAAACAAATCGTTATGGGTACTTAACGATTTATAATTACTGAACGAAATGTTAAATGTGAGTTGTGACATTTATCTCATAGATGTCACTCACTATCGACGAAATTGTACAAAAATGATCCGCTGATTTTTTTTATAATTAATAATAAAAAAAATTGTTTGTTTATTTAAATTTAAATGTTGATTGTCAAACAAGCTAATACTTTAAATGTTTGCAACATTTAAAGAATAAATAATCATCACTGGTCAATTAACACAGCGCTATCTAGTCCCATGGTCAGCAGATCTTGTGTCCTTGCAGTGAAACACTGCAAATAGCTTATTAAAATATTTGTAAAATAATTAACTTAATACGAGATGGCATCTTACATTATTTTATAATTAAATTTTATATTTCACCAAAAATCAATTGGATTTCTTCATCAAGAACATTAATCACTTTTATTATCAGCTTTAATTACTATCTTTTTTATTAATAACTATCAGAATCTTTTACAGTTTCGGTACAACCCGAACATTGTAGTCCTTCGAGCCGGATTTGTACCAGCGACCTATGGATACAATTAGTATATATTATATATATATTATATAACAGTTTCAATTCCAAGGAGGAAGTATATCATATATATATATATATATATCACTATCTGCTAATGAATTTATTAATCTCTGAATATCATACAACCTGACATTAGCAGTTGCAGTGTCAATTCATATTATTAATCATCATAATTAATCTCGATTATCAACTAAGTGAATCGGTAGCTTATTATCTGTAATACTTAATAATCTATGCTAATACGTGCCTTTCACTTCACGTTCTATTAGTTTTTCGGTTGCCTTTTTTTCAAGCATTAATGTTTTGAAAGATGAGCATTAATATTACTGACGTTCAGTTTGTAATTTTAATTAAAAAATGTTATATCCATACATAATTAAGATATTTAATTACTTAATTAATTAATTATGTATATTTTCTAAAGATCTATGAAAAGTTAGGAAGCTTTTTATTTTTATTAGGTAACGATCTCGTAAAGTTTACGGTAAAAGTTGAATTCTTGTCTCTCTCTTTTTTGGAATTCGAATCTGTATATAAAATAGTATATAATATAATAATTTTATATAACTAGATATTTATATTTATTATTATTTATATAATTACTTATATTAAAAATCTTCCTATTCCCCTAAAATTAGAAGGAATGATGGGAACATAGACGAAAGACGTCTATGTTCCCATCATTCCTTCTAATTTTTCATAAATAAATGTAGTAATTTAAGAATCCATAAAAAAATCAGCATTAATTATATTTCAATATAAAAAATATATTATTATCGTTTTCCTGGGAGAGGTTTCTTAGAAATCTAGATATACGTATTATATACCGGTTTAGCACACTTCTTTACTTCCGATGATCGTAGGTTCGATTCCTCGCACGGTACAAACATTTGTATCCATGAGTATGATTGTTTTTAATTAATGTTTGCCACAACACTATTTAAAAATTGCAAATACCTGGCCTGCACTAACAGTTTACGCTGGCGGGGAACCAGTGGAGCATGATAAGATAAACTTGAGGTCAGGTCAGTTAACACATCGTGACAAATCAATGAAATAGTGCACTGAACGCAGGTTGATTAGTTGGCGGTCCTCTACCGTCCAATTTTCCAGAAACTTTTTGCCACGCAACTCCATCGTGGAATCACCTTCCAGCAATGATGTTTCCGATCCGATTCGATAATTCAACCTTCAAGAAAAGAGATTTTCCTTCCTAAAAGGCCGGGAACTTGCAATTGTCCTGAGTTCTTCTCATCTCGAAAACTTTCCGAACTGACAGTAGATTTGACATATCATAAGAATCTGTAATATAACTACATAAATAAATTTTGAACTAGCTATTACCGCGACTTCGTCCCGCGTGAAATTTAACTTTATTTTTCTAAAATAAAAGTAGCCTAAATTACTCCTTATTACATCAGCTACCTGCCCAAAAAGTATCGGCAAAATCAGTCCAGCTATTTCAATGATTAGCGGGAACAAATAGACATACAGACAGACAAAAATTGTAAAAAATGTTATTTTGGTGTATATTTATATTCATATGCATGTAGTATGTAATATTATGTTATCTGTGCATGTAGTAAAAAACGGTTATTTCAATATTACAAACACACACTCCAATTTTATTTATATGTATAGATAACTTCGAGGGAATCGCAAACTCGTTTGTGGCTCGCTCGTTGCCCTTTTGCTATGAAAAAAAAAACTAGTAATAAAATAAAATCAATATTGATTCTAAAAACATAAAAAAAAATTCTAAAGTGTTTGACAATAAATAATTAGCAGTGGAGGTTAATAGAATGCATTTTAAAATATCATATATATTTCCCAAGAGATTATTATTTCCTATTTTACAACTGATCCATCGTGACCTATGAGGCACTAATATTGAGAACCCAAACGATTTTTATTTGAAACCAGGGTATGAATGTTATGTTATAACGATGTCAAAGAGGTTTATGGGTTTTTAATGTGATTGGAACCATAGACAAGTTTTGCATATGAATTAATACATTCATATACATCATATGTAATTGTATGGCCTCGGTGATCCAGTAGTTGAGCACACCACTTGACTTCCTATTATCGTGGGTTCGATTCCTCGCACGGCACAAACATTTGTATTCATGAGTATGATTGTTTGTATCTGTCTGGGTGTCTTGTATGTATGTATATTATGTAAGTATTTAAAAAAGTGTACCTAACTAATCAGTTGTCTACTAGCCATAATATAAGCACTGCTTAGCTTGAGATTAGATGGCGTTGTGTGAATTGTCCTTATTATTGTAATTATTCCTTACATGTTAATATAGTATTAAAAATTTGAAATTTTATCTATCTATCTAGTTAGATAGATAGATAAAATTTCAAATTTTCGTCCGTATGTCTATCCTAAACTGGTCAACGGATTTTAATGAAATTTGCATTAAAGATAGATTTTATAACTAGGAAGAATAAATTCTACCTATTTTTTATTTTAAATAATCTGGAAAGCGTGAAATAAGGTATGAAAGTTTATGCAGACGAAGCTGCGCGAAACAGTTAGTTTCCTATATTTTTAGGAAGTAGTTACCATCATTACATAGTATAAAACAAAATCGCTGTCGCTGTCTGTCCGTCTCTATGTATGCTTAAGTCTTTAAAACTACGCAACGGATTTTGGAGCGATTTTTTTATAGATAGAGTGATACAAGAGGAAGGCTTATATGTATAATACATGTACACCCGTGCGAAGCCGGGGGCGAGTAGCTAGTAAATAATAATCTGAAAGGCGTAAAATAAGGTATGAAAGTTTATGCAGACGAAGCTGCGGGAAACAGTTAGTTTCCTATATTTTTAGGAAGCAGTTACCACAGTCTATTAATAGTTAAACAGCTAAGATTAGAAAACGATTAATATTAACTTTTATAATGTAATAAAATTACAATATCAATAAACAGATATTAAGTACCTATACGTAACTGTGTATCTGACCACCATATGTATATATTTTAATGTAACTAAAATGGTAAACAAATTGACGGTCCACTTGATGGTAAGTGGTAACTGTAACCTATATAATAATAATAATTATTATCTAAGGACAATTCACACAGCGCCATCTAGATCCATGTTAAACTAGCTTAAGCTTGTATTACGGGTACTAGATAACTGATACAAATACATAGATATATTTTTTCGTAAATACATGCATATTCTACATAGAAAACACCCAAACCGATACAAATAATTATACTTATGAATACAAATCTTTGTGCCGTGCGAGGAATGGAACCCGCGACCGTCGGAAATAAGGTAGTCTACTAAACCGTTAGACCACCGAGGCTGTCCATATACAGGAACAACAATTAACTATTATATTACATCATCATGCGTTGCCATTCTGGAGAACTAATCATACCAAATAAAAAATATTTATTCATATAAGATATTTTAGCCACTTAATGAACGTAATTTTTTTTATATTAATATTTTGTCCCTACCGTCCAGTTCAGTATACAGATTCAATTGAGAAGAACTGGTAAGAAACTCTAATACGTCATGCCTCGATACACAGTTTTTTTTAATAAAGTTAGTTTAATTTGAAATGGCTGGACCGATTTTAACGGGACTTTTATTAGCAGGCAGCTGATGTAATAAGGAGTAACTTAGGAATAACTTTTATTTTAGAAAAATAAAGATAGATTCCACGCGGACGAAGTCGCGGGTGTAGCTAGTAGTACAATACAATTAATATAAATCTCATAATGTTAATGTATTCCTATAATTGATGTACAGACCTACATAGATCTCCGCCGTTCCTATAAGATTGATTGGAGTAATAAGAAATTGGAAGGTATCCTCATGAGAATAAGGCCGATATCAGACCTTTTTAGTTGTAATGTGTATTAGGTAGGTATAACATTTTCTTTTATAAATATATCAGAACTAGCTTTTGGCCGCGACTTCGCTCGCTCGCCGTCCTTAGAGGTGGAATATATGAAAATCCTTTCTTAGGGGATGCCTACGTCATAGTAGCTTTATGCATGCAAAGTCTCAGTCCGATCGGTTTAAAACTGAGAAAGTTTCATATAAACTTTCATCCCCTATTTTATCCCTTTGGGGGTAGAATTAATCAAAATCCTTTCTTAGGGATGCCTACGTCATAACATCTACCTGTATGCCAAATTTCAGCCCGATCTGTCCAGTGGTTTGGACTGTGCGTTGATAGATCACTATGTTAGTCAGTAACCTTTGAGTTATATATATTTAGATTGAAATTTAGTACATATATTGAAATTTAACGCGGGTTAAACCGCGGGCCCAACTAGTATTATATAAATAATATAAACATCTACATATAGGTAAATACTTTTAGTAAAATTCTCAATAAAGGTGTTGAGAAAAATAACGAGAAAGTGATCCTCTTCCATTTGCTTTCGAGTATTATTGAATAATTTAATAATTTTGACGACCTCGGTGGTCCAGCTGTCTAGTACATCGCTTTACGACTGATGGTCGCGGGTTCGATTCCTCGCACGGCACAAACATTTGTATTCATGAGTATGATTGTTTGTATCGGTCTGGGTGTTTTCTATATATAATATGTATGTATTTACAAAAAAAAAATATCTATGTATTTGTATCAGTTATCTAGTACCCATAACACAAGCTTTAGCTAGCTTAACTTGGGTCTAGATAGCGCTGTGTGAATTGTCCTAAGATTATTATTATTATTATTATAATAATGATCTATTTGGAGAGGTAGCAACAATTACAATACCTTCTCTAAGACTATTCGTATTTATTTATTTTACCATATTAAGAGTCTTGAAGACCTCGGTGGTGTGGTGGTTTGGTACACCGCCTTTCTTCCGATTGTCCGCGGGTTCGATTCCTCGCACGGCACAAACAATTGTATTCAAGAGTATCATTGTTTGTCTCAGTCTGGGTGTTTTCAATCTAAATATATATTACTCAAAGGTGACTGACATAGTGATCTATCAACGCACAGCCTAAACTACTGGACGGATCGGGCTGAAATTTGGCATGCAGGTAGATGTTATGACGTAGGCATCCGCTAAGAAAGGATTTTGATAAATTCCACCCTTAAGGGGATAAATTAGCGCGAGCGAAGCCGCGGGCAAAAGATAATATATAATATGAATGTATTTACAAAAAAAATATCTATGTATATGAATCAGTTATCAAGTACCCATAACACAAGCTTTAGCTAGCTTAATTTGGGTCTAGATGGCGCTGTGTGAATTGTCCTGAGATTATTATTATTATTTATTTATTTTTTCTCAGCTTTTGCTGGTTTTCTCCACACTTACGGGCCGAAACTAAAAAAAAAATTAACTAAAAACTAAACTAAACTAACTGAGATTATTATTATATAAAAAGTTGCCATATTTATTGTTGACTTAAACAACATACTTTAGAAAAATAAATAAATTTCTGATTAGCCAGTACAGTACACAACACTAATCTATATGTTTTTTATTAATTTCGCAACGCACAAGGTTTTCTCACAGCAAACTGATCGAGCGGTATCATTAGTTAAATTAATTTCGCTGCACAATGCCGGGTGTAAATCTTGTACAGACAATGGTCTAATAAATTACCAATTGAATGGATCGGCCTGGCTGCGAAATTAGCGGATTGTTGTGGCCTTTGGACGTGTAATGTATCTTTACATCTATTTCAAAAGTAATAATAAGAGCTTTAACTTTTATACTTAAACCTGATTATCTATTAAAAAAAACTCTTCAAAATACGTTGCGTAATTTTAAAGATTTAAGCTATATAGGGACGGTCCAGCGACAGGCTTTGTTTTATTATACATTGGCCGGAATGTACATGTATTATATTTCATATAAACCTTCCCGTTGCGTAGAATTTAAGCATATATATCTATTATAAAAAATACTAGCTCTTTAAAATACGTTACGTAATTAAAAAAAATCGTTAGTTTTAAAGATTTAAGCATATATAGGGACGGTCAGACAGCGACAGCGACTTTGTTTTATTATACATTGCGACTACTTTAGTAAAGATAAAGACCATTCATTTCCAAACATTTACCTTTTTTTAAAAAAATCCAAACTATTCATTTATGAATTTCTATAAAACGATTATTATTATTATTCCATTTATTTCGGATATTTATCCATCCATATTATGGTAGTAAACAACTTATAAACTATGTTAGTAAATTACAATTTTATACATTTAATTCATATATTTATATTTATGTCTTTGTCCACGTCCAGAAGCCCTGGGTCCGCAACAATGCAGCGATATCCAGTGCCTCTGAAGTGGACAATCCGACATATTGGATATGGTGTTTAGGAGGCTGTTATTGTGGATTGTGTTGATTATGGAAAATCCGTTGCGTGTTTTACAGCAAAAAAATGTTGATCAAAAGACTATAACGATTATTCCATTTATTTCGGATATTTATCCATCGATTTTATACATTTAATTCATATATTTATATTTATGTAGTTTAGCATTCTGCTAAACAAATTGTATCTAAGTGGTACACTTATCAGTTGTCTAGTACCTATAACACAAGCTTTGCTTAACTCGGGACTAGATGGCGTTGTGTGCATTTTTACGATGACTTTTTACTGTCTACTGTCATAAAATACTGTAAGGATGAATTAATTTCGATTCATTTTTTTAATTAGTAATTATAATGACAGTTAATGATCGTTGGAAATGAGTGGAGAGAGACATGTCCCTTCTATACACTTTCTATAACAGGTTCCGTTTCCTAGCACTGCCTAGATCGGCGGGCACTTTCCCCACATCGCTTATTTCTATTACTGCCACCACAAATTATTAAACATTAACGGCGTCTGATTTATTATATTTATTGTAATACATTTTTACTACAAGGCGAATCATATATATATTTTGTATCTATTGTAATATGCTTACACTGTCGGCTGTAATCACTATTTCATTGTCAGATTATTGGTCATATATTTATGTGTATGGTATATTTTTGTATATATATATTTATTCATGTATATTCTATAAAATATTATAATATTGTTTGCACCGCCAACAACTTATCTCTGCACAACTCATGGTTGACTGGTAGAAAATGCCATTAGGTGTTAAGTCCGCCATATGTACTTTTTACCTGTGTATGACGTGCATTAAAGTTATTTAAATAAAAAAAATATATATATAATCTTGGTAATCAACGTCTATGTGACAGACTCGACCCATTGGCTTTGCAGCGTGATATCGCATCTCTGTGAATTTTCTACCGCATATATCACGGGGAGTGTTCTGAGGAATTGTTCGGATTAATACCAGCTGCTGAGTTTCACCACCGTACCACCCGCCAGAAACTGATATACCATCCTGATCATCTGGATGAATGGCGGTCTTCCACAGTGCGGTTTTCTAGAAACTTTTTGCCTCGCACAACCACATTATGGAATCACCTTCCAGCAATGGTATTTCCGAACCGATACGATATTGAAACCTTCAAGAAAAGAGCTTATTCCTTTTTAAAAGGCCGACAATGTACTTGCAATTCCCCTGGTGTTGCGGGTGCTCATGGGCGGCGGTAATCACTTACCATCAGGTGAGCCGCATGCCCGTTTGTCCCCTGTGTTATAAAAAAAAAGCAACTATATAATAAAATAACTCCTCTATATCTCTTTAACTGTGATTTTATTGAGTTTCTACTAATTTACCAGTGCAGCGTCATCTACGTTACATTTTCCTAGTTACTGCAATATATTGTATACCAGCTGTGCCCGCGATTTCAACCGCATGAAATTTATAGCCTATATGTTATTCTGATGTTAAGCTATATTACTGTAAAGTTTCATAATAATCCGTTTAGTAGTTTTTGCGTGAAAGAGTAACAAACATTCTATCCATCTATAGTCACTCATTTTCGCGTTTATAATATAATATTAACAAGATTGCTGCTTCGCTCTCGTTAGTCGCAGCGTCCGTAAAGTTCAATAAATGGGCTATCTAAGACTATACTAAATGTTAGTATAGTCTTAGATAGCCCATTTATTGAATTTTAACTTATTTGTGCTAACCTATACATCTATACATATAAATAAAATTGGAGTGTCTATTTGTAATATTGAAATAACCGTTTTTTACTACATGCATATGAATATAAATATGGTATATACACCAAAATTACATTTATTACAATTTTTGTCTCTCTGTCTGTTTGTTCCGGCTAATCTTTGAAATGGCTGGACCGATTTTGACAAAATTTTTTTGGCAGGTAGCTGATATACTCGTAATAAGGAGTAACTTAGACTACTTGACTTATGGCGGCGTGGTGGGCCGGGTCATTGGGCTCCCTAAAATATGGTCGAGCGCAGTGGTGGCTGGCTCATCCGTCATACTCGTGAACGGGTGCTGCTATATTATACTATGACTTATTTCCTCTTATTAATTGTTTAACCAGTTGTTGTGTATTGAATGTTTTTTCTATTTTATTATTTTTTATAAATTAGTTAGTTATCGGTGGTTTTATATTACACACGTAAACTTAAATTGTAAGTAAGAATAAATTATTTAAAAGAGCAACACAAGTTTCTTGCTTGTTCTTCTTGTGATGAGACAGCATTCCGAATGAGCGGTATTTTAAAAAAAAAAGGTTATGACTATTCAAAAGTATTTTCAAGACGGGTACATTAAGGTTTCTTAAGGTTCAGCAACGCCCACGTGATACCCCAGGTGTTTCAGGCGTTCATAGGTTACGGAAAACATTTACCATCAGATGGGCCGTAGCTTATACTAAAAAGGATAATAATATAAAAAAAATTTTATGAATTTATTTTTATCTAAAACAGCATAATCATATCTTTCAAATGAAAACAAGAGTTTCCCGATCAATTTAAACAATCATCATAAAATTTGGGTATATAGCAATTATGGCTGAGGTTGTTCTTACCTCGGCTGCATTATCATACTTTTCATAAAAAATGTGTTACTTGCATCGTCTATCTATCTGCTTAATGTAATATAGATAAAAAGAAAAAAACACATATTTGCACTATAACTTTCATAGCCACGGAATAATGATCTACACCCATCTGTTGAATTGCGTAACTGAAGTGGCAATGGGCAGAACACATAGCTCGTAGGACAGATAGCCGTTGCAGCAGTAAAGTCCTCGAGTGGGGACGCGGACCGGAAGATGCAGCGTGGGGAGACCACCGTCAAGGTGAACCGATGAACTGGTCAAGATGGCTGGAAAGCGTTGGTTGCAAGGAGCGCAAGACCGATCGTCGTGAAGATTTTTGGGGGAGGCATTTGTTAAGTAGTGAACGTCTTCCGGGCTGAAATGGATGATGATAGTTTCACCTAACAATAACATGCAAATGACTTCTAAAGTTGGTAACTTCATAGATGCATCTAGTTTCAGTTTGTTGCTCGTTCTTCTTGTGATGAGACTGCTTTCCAAATGAGCGATAAATAAAAAAGTAAGTATGGCAAAGTGATTAAATTAAAGTTTATTTGAATACAGAATTTTCCATTTTATTCATAACTGCATATTATTCACAAGTTCTTAACCCGTTCGGAGAAAAACAAAACAGTTCCGAGCTCGGAATTCCGTAAGATTTCTAATTTAAGTATTCAAAACTTCTCGAAGGAGCCTTTAATTAAGTCAGGTATTACTTTGAAGAAGTCCATTATATTAACTAGTGGAATTAGTGTCATTAAACAAAGTGGAATTAAACGAAATAGCTCTCAGTTAAACTTTGAGGGCAGAATTTTAAACATCCAACGAGTAATATTTTTTGTTACTGAATTTCTTTAGAAAGTTTTTAAGACTAATTGTGGTATTGAAGTAGGTGAGGTTATTACACGATTTGATTGAAAAGTAAAGAAATTGTTAAAAATAATTACTTATTTTCTAATTGAAGTTGAATTTATGCACAGTCATGTATATGATCATCTCTATCTCACCTACTTACCACTACTTCTCTACTTCTAAGGTGCTACTTGGCAGTAGAAGTAGGTGAAGAATAGAAAATAATTTATTCAAATAAACTTACATTGAAGCACTTTTGAATTGTCATCACATTTTTTTAATCTACCGCTCATTTGGAAAGTCTCATCACAAGAAGAACGAGCAGGAAACTTGCGTGTTGCTTTTTTAAATAATTTTATTGATTCTTTACATTTAAAATTGAAGTGTGTACTAAATAGCACTAATTCAATTACATACTCCAATAGAGAAAATATTAAAAATACAACCAACTGGTTAAGCAACTAAATAAAAGTAAATCAGTTGTAGTGATTAGAGCAGACCAGTCCCTACAAGCAGTACTCGTTCACGAGTATGACGGATGAGTCAGCCATCTGCGCTAGAACATATTTTAGGGGGCCTAATGACCCGGACCACCACATATAGAAATAGAAATAATCTTTATTCAAATAAACTTAATATAAGCACTTTTGAATAGTCAAGTGTTTTGATTCTACCGCTTATTCGGAATGCAGATTCATCACAAGAAGAATAAGCAAGAAATTTGTGTGTTGCTCTTTAAAATAAATATTGATTTACTTATATTTAATTAATAACAAGGATTAGGCATGCGACAATCAACATAGAAACCGCTACGCACTTAATCTCTGTTCATTATCTGGTCATTTTAGTGACTCTTATCATCCAGCACTGGTATAAACTATTGGTTTTCTCGTACTAATAGTTTCAATATACAAAATATGTATTAATTAGTTTATTAGGAAAATAACAGATGGACAATAGTGTCCATCTGTTATATATAGATATAGAAGGACGGATAGACGCTATATATGTATTTTATAATTTTAACGATTACGACCTCGGTGGTCTAGCGGTCTAACACGCCGCATTACGTCCGATGGTCGCGGGTTCGATTCCACGCACGGCACAAACATTTGTATTCATGAGTATGATTGTTTGTATCGGTCTGGGTGTCTGCTATGTATAATGTATATGTATTTATGAAAAAAAAATATCTATGTATCAGTTTATCATATTTGCATCAGTTGTCTAGTGCCTATAACACAAGCTTTAGCTGGCTTAATTTGGGTCTAGATGGCGCTGTGTGGATTGTCCTGAGATTATTATTAACAATTCCTCTCAGTCAGTCAAGGTTGACTGAAAGAACGAAGATCACGAAGATATCCGACATTATATTTATTTTCTAAGTCAAATGGGTCTTTTCATACATAACTGTACAATAAAACATTACAAACAAACTTCCTTTAAGACATCTCGTCTTCTCATGACATGATATTGTTATTTATACGTACAGTAAATAAGAACTATAGTAGAATATATGAAAATGAAGTACAGACGCCATTACCTGCACCCGGAGAACCAATGTGTACAACGGGCCCGACCCGAGGTATAATAAATATCTGGATTACAGCTCGCCACAAATAAACCCAACTTTGCTGCATCTACTCAATAAATATAAACTTACAGACGTACAGCTTGTAATGTCTTGTACCTGTAGTCTTATTTACTCGCATTTTACATTTATATGTAAACTAGCAGTACCCGCGGATTCGCCCGCGTTAAATTTCGATAAAAAATATAGCCTATGTGTTATTCTGATGCATAAGCTATACTACTGTAAAGTTTCATCAAAATCCGTTCAGTAGTTTTTGCGTGAAAGAGTAATAAACATACATAGTTACAAACCTTTGCGTTTATAATATTATTAAGATTAAGATACTAACTGTGCCCGCGACTTTGTCTGCGTGTTATAGTAACCTAGACAAAATAAAAAAAAAATATTCAATCGAACCCATAAAAGGGGAAAAAAAGTATCATCCCTCTAGCTTCAAAAATTACGATTTTCCATACCCTATTTTATTTTATCCCCTTAAGGTTATATTTTTACAAACTTTGAATGTCATATTTATTTCTGTTTAATTAAAATCATCAAAAATAGGTTTCAAGCTTCTAGCTTTAAAAATGACGATACTTCCATACAATCCTTCATATCCCCTTTCAACCACTATGCCATATAAATTGAAGTAAAATTTAGGAGTGTATGTATTTTTAATGCCACATATAAAAATCCTATGAAATCTAAAGTATTTGGGGTGGTTATCACTTGGGGGTATAAAAATAGATAACCTATTCACAGACCTGGGTTTATATGGAATAGGTTTCATCAAAATCCGTTAAGTCCTTTCGAAGAAGTATGGCGTCTAAGTTTAAGGCCCTTAAACCTAGACGCCATACTTCTTCCGTCCGTCCGTCCGTCCGTCCTTGCCGGCGTACGTCAACACTCATCCTTACCGCTCGTCTTACTATCCCTGTCCAACTGAAATTGTAATTTTTTTAAAAACCATTATCTCCTTTATCAAATAATATTAGTAGAAGCACTTTTGAGTAATCACTTTTTTGTATGATTAATACAAAATTAATTCGGAAAGCAGACTCATCACAAGAAAAACTAGCAGGAAATTTGCGTGTTGCATCAAATTTAATTATAGTCTTGTATTATGACATTTATTTTTATTAATTCCAGATGACCAGGCCATACGTCAAGACTCTTTGAACATCACAATAGAAATGAAGTAATTCTAAATTCGCCGAAATGGGAAGCGGACTCAGTAGTACCAACAGTAAAAAATGGCAGGGCAAGAAGAGAGAGGTGCCACCACAAGCGGAATCTTCTAGAATACTGTTCCTCTTGTACCTTATACACAGAACTTGGAATGTGGTCATTGAACATGTAGACTCTAAAAGCGCGAGGTGAGTTTAAAGTATTCTCATCATATTTGTTGCCAAAGTTGACTTTGCACGAAGTCTGCTTGACTTATTTCAGTCACCAAGAATCTAATTCGGCTATGCTTTGGAAGGTTTTGTTTTATAACACAGGGGACAAACGAGTCTGCGGCTCACCTGATGGTAAATGATTATCGCCGCCCATGAGCACCCGCAACACCAGAGGGAAATGCAAGTGGGTTGCCGGCCTCTTAAAAAGGAATAGTCTCTTTTCTTGAAGGTTTCAATATCGTATCGGATCGAAAGATCATTGCTGGAAGGTGATTCCAAAATGTGTTTGTGCGTGGCGAAAAGTTTCTAGTGAAATTATAGGATAACAGACATGACATCTTAGTTCTCCGAAATGGAAACGCATGAATGCTATCACGGGAATCATAATTATGATGACGTGATGGTCTTAGTGCTCTTCATATAGGTAATCATTTAATCATTTGTATGACATTCCACTTCAAAGGGATCACTAAAAAAATATTTTAAAGTTTTTTAAAGGACTATTTAATTATTTTCCCATACAGTAATTGAAAGCGATCGTAAATTTAAAACAGCAATGCTCACTAAAACCTGACATTATAAATGCGAAAGCGACATCATATCAGTCTGTTTGTGAATATTTCATCTGTATATAGTGAATATTTTAATATTAAAGTCATTTAAATTGATATAAAACAAAACACACTTAAACATTTAAACAGGTCAGAACCAAAGATAAAGAACAGGTTGAATATAAATCACGAAATATAATGCAGATAAGCTCTGTCAGAAAAAGTTTATTAAAAATATTTGTTAAAAATAGAAATAATCTTTATTCAAATGTTTAATAATGTTTATCTTTATTCAAAAAAACTTCATATAAGCACTTATGACTTGTTTTTTTAGTTCTACCACTCATTTGAAACGCAGATTCATCAAAAGAAGAATGAGAAATAAACTTGTGAGTTGCTCTTTTAAAATAAAGGTAAATAAATGTTATTCATAAAAACAGAATTACATTTTCAAGAATTATGTGTGTATACGAACTGCCAAATGACAAAGTTGATATAAATAAATAGTTATTTGCAATAGGAAATTAATCAATCATAGTCATCAGAATAGACCAGTCCCTACAAGCAGCACCCGTTCACGAGTATAACGGGTGAGCCAGCCATCGTTGTTTTAAATATGTAACTTTTGACTTTCTTGCCAGTTCTTCTCAATTGAACGATAGGGAAAAAATATTAATACAAAAAACTTGACGTTCATAAGCGGCTAAAATGTCCTACATTAATTTATGAGTTTTGAGTTGATTAGATTTGAAAATATATAATCTAAAATAAAGATTTCCTAGTCATTATAATGACGGTTATAGTTTCAAGCGATTAACTATCGCAGTTAATCCTTTATCTAGCGAGGATAATCAGACGATTTATTACATCATAAATACTGGACTACCCACTTATGTGAGAGAAAGATAATACTCTAATATGATATATTACTATATATCACTAAATAACAATAGATACATATAACTTAAGCATATCTTTACATAATATAAAACAAAATGGCCGACGCGCCGCTGTCTGTTCTTATATATCTTTTAAATTACGCAACGGATTTTAAGGTAGTTTTCAGCAATAGATAGAGCGATTCAAAAAGGTTTTTATGTATAACTAGCTTTTACCCGCAGCTTTGCTCGCGTTAATTTATCCCCTTAGGGGTGGAATTTATCAAAATCCTTTTTTAGGGGATGCCTACATCATAGTAGCTTTATGCATGCACAGTCTCAGCCCGATCGGTTTAAAATTGACAAAGTTTCCTACAAACTTTCATCCCCTATTTTATCCCCTTGGGGGTAAAATTAATCAAAATCCTTTCTTAGAGTATGCCTACGTCATAATATCTAGCTGCATGCTAAATTTCAGCCCGATCCGTCCAGTGGTTTGGGCTGTGCGTTGATAGATCACTATGTCAGTTACCTTTGAGTTATATATGTATAGATACACAGGACTGATAAATCTGCAGTGCTGGTATTCTTTTTGAGCTATTACATATGTAGGGTTACGGGACGAGAAGGGCTCAAGATCGTGCCTTGGGGGAGGCCTAAGTCCAACAGTGAACTGCAGTAGGCTAATGTTGATGGTGACTGCCCCTTTTTTGTTTTTAATTCAAAGATGTTCTTTGACAATATTCCAGATGGCGCGGTTCCCACACAGTGCCGAGTTCCGGCGAGGGGCTGGCACACAGGTTCGATTCCGTCAGCCTCGCCGATTCAGACGTCGGTTCCTGCTACTCATCTTGCAGCTGCAGCTACTGCAGACTTCGGGAATGTGCGCAAGACTGTATCAGGTACAGACCGTATAAAATTTTTCATGTACATGTCTTTTTAAGTAATTGGTACGGCAAATTAACTGATGGGCCACCTGACAAAATGGTAAGAGGTAACCGCCGCCTATAGGGAGTGTGGGTTGTTAATAATGAGGATAGGATCCCTATTTGCAGCAATATACCATATCAGGTCGACCTCCACGCGGATCCCTCTGGAAACCATCGGTGTTAATTTCTGGTAAATTCGCCACGATGGACAAATTAAGTCTTTCAAATACATAGAAAAAAACTGTTATCATTACATAGTATAAAACAAAGTCGCTGTCGCTGTCTGTTCGTCTCTATATATGCGTAAATCTTTAAGCTACGCAACGGATTTTGAAGCAGATTTTTTAATTGATGGAGTGATTCAAGAGGAAGGTTTATATATATAATACATGAGAACCTAGTTCTACATAATACAAGAAACATATATCACATGATTTTAAGTGTGTGACTCTATTCTCAATTACTAATAACATCCGAGAAGCAGCTATAGGCTCGCCCCCTGCATAGTTGTATTCAAAAGTGAAGAGCGAAATTTGCATTTTAAGTGTTGCGTTCATGACGAGATTTGCTTTTGATTTGACAGTACCTCTGTCTACTCCATGTGTGATAAGAATCGTGACGATATATTTAAATACATTTTACTAATTTACTAAACATAATACTTTTTTTTTCAGGTATGTACCTACAGAGGATGCTGTATGTAGTTATAATTAAAGAGAGTAGACAGAAACAACATGAAAGTACTTGTAAATAATAATTAAATATTCAATAATAATATCTTAGGACAATTCAGACAGCGCCATCTAGTCCCAAGCTAAGCAGAGCTTATGTTTAGACAACTGATATGAATACATACATAATATACATAAAAAAACACCCAGACCGTTACATCATATTCATGAATACAAATATTTTTACCGTGCGAGGAATCGAACCTGAGACGAAAAAAGGCGGTGTACCAAACCCTTAGATCACAGAGACTGTCATCCATCAATATCTTTAAATAACTATGACTACAAACAAAGAGTAAGAAAACTAGAAACCACAAATAAATATTAAACAATAAAAAACCTTTGGCAAGTCACAAATCCTGCTGAATCTAAGTAAGTACACCTTACACTATGGGTACTAAGTCTCCCCTCTGATCGATTTCCTATTCAATTCAAACGGAGATCAAAATTACTACAACCTGAGCCGAGGTTCGAACCCCTAGCGGTGTCCTCACACTAAAGTCGTATCCGTCAGGCGGGAGTAGGCCTTCAGTCGCACCATAAGTCCTTCTTCAGGTATGGAATTTTTGTAATACATACATACAATATATGTATGGAAGAGAAGAACGTATTACGCCAACTCCAAATGAATGATAAGCAAGAAGCAGATGGTGATTATATGTATGTAGATAATTACACATGTGTATACAATCGTAGTTACGGAAACAAATTTTTGTTTTATACCGAAATCGAACCTGCCTCTGTCCGGAAGAAAGCCAGTGTGCTCAACTGCCAAACTATAACAAAATCTCTCATTTTAAATCTCATAATTTTCTATAAAATAAAGTAAATATTAAAGTACGTTATAATCGCAAATGGGATTTTTCTAAAAGGTGTTTTATCTCGACACCTAAAGCTCGTTTCGTTACTGTCCGAATGATTGATATGGAAAGTTTAAATAAATTCAGATTCGGTGACCAGATTGCGAGTTAAATTGAGTCCAAACATTAAGGCTGCATGTTCCCGACCTATCTCTGAACAAAACGTAAAAATAATAAGTACTACTATGCAAATATTCTACAGTAGCTATATTCAGGTGCGGTTGTAATTATGTGTGGCCAAAAATATATTTTTATATAGCACATTAGGATGATTGCAGGATTTAGCTTATTCATTTGACGGTCTCGGTGGTTTAGTGGTTTTAGCATACCGCCTTGGTTCCGATGGTCGTAGGTTCGATTCCTCGCACGGCACAAACATTTGTATTGATTAGTATGATTGTTTGTATCGGGTGTTTTCTCTGTATAATATGTATGTATTTACGAAAAAAAAATCTATGTTCTTGTTATCAGTTATCTATGACCCATAACACAAGCTTTATCTAGCTTGACTTGGGTCTAGATGGCGCTGTATGAATTATCCTGAGATTATTATTATTCTTATGAACAGTCCAAGACAGCATAAAATATTCAAATTCAAATTCAAATTCAAAATATCTTTATTCATGTAGGTATATTACAGACTCTTATGATATGTCAAATCTACCGTCAGTTTGGAATGATTTCGAGATGAGAAGAACTGACAAGAAACTCAGCTCGTATTTTTTTTTAATGTTGTACATATTTACAATAATATTATTTCATTTAAATTCAAATTTGGGAGAATAGAGTGACTACCAGCATATGCTATATAAAAAAAAAATCAAAAATCTAATCAGTGTTCGCAACCTGAACAGACCAGTCCCCACAAGCAGCACCCGTTCACGAGTATGACGGATGAGCCAGCCATCATTGCACTCAACCATATTAGAGGGAGCACATCGACCCGGCCCACCACGCCGCCACAAGTTTGAACTTTATAGCGAGCATGACTGTTTCAAGTTACTCCACTACGTCAATTATATTATTTACAGCATAAACTGTACCAATCACAGTTTTCACCCATTACAATATTTAATTTACATTATTTAAATTACAATATGTCATTACTAAATTTAAGATAAGTTTCTTTAGTGTTTATTACATTATCTATGTCATATTATATGCTATATAAAATTGTAATTAAGATATTGAAAACAAATAAATATATAAATAAATATTAACGGCAAAATTTCGATTCAAAATATTGCTATCGCGCTTCGGTAAGGGGAGACATAACGTCTCTGAACAGAGATAGAATGAATACCGAAGAATACTTTCATTGTAATATATCTTATATATAAAATTCTCGTGTCACAGTTTTCGTTCCCATATTCCTCCGAAACGGCTTGACCGATTCTCATGAAATTTTGTGAGCGTATTGAGTAGGTCTGAGAATCGGCCAACATCTATTTTTACCCCCTCAACCCCTAATTTTTTTTTTATTTTAAGGCAAAACAACGGTTGCCGGGACAACTAGTTTATTTATATAACTTTAATGCACACAGTACAAAAGCAACAGTACATTTGGCGGACACCATGCGGTATTTTCTACCAGTCAACCATAGGTAGTCCAGAGAAAAATCGCTGGCGGTGCAAAAATAATCGTAACAAAAAAAATCATAGCATAAAAATATACCTATATAATTTTTTTTTATTTATTTATAAACTCTTTATTGCACCAATAGAATTAATACATAAGAATTATACAGAAAAGAGATATGGAAGTACAAAAGGTGGTCTTATCGCTAGTAGCAATGTCTTCCAGACAACCTTTAGGTAGAAAAATACAACAAAAATTTAATTCTATGGACACACTCCTCTTAATACCGTTAGTATATTTTTTTATTAGAAATAATTTAAAAAGATATAATGGGGCGATTTAACGGTTTCTAATGAATATTCGTTTATGAAAACAGTTCTCACCTTGTTGTCAGTGTCTTAATATTTTTAAATATATTTTGTTGTAATTTACTTAAAGGTGATTCAAGAACATGGTTTTGCGTGGCAAGCAGACAGTAGTAAGAAACGTGATGTACAGACAGTAGTAAGAACAAGAGCTAACAGTAGAAAGGTTAAAGTTTAGTATAAGTTGACAATAAGATACTTATTGATTTAAATCGTAAATGTTACAGAGGGCTGAGAACATATGATCATATAATACTAGCAATCCGTCCCATTTCTCGACTTTTCAGTACATACTATAATATCCATATATTACACATATAAACCTTTCTCTTAAATATATTGCCAAAAACTATACACGGTACTAGTTACTCGCCCCGGCTTCGCCCGGGTGTACATGTATACCTTCCTCTTGAATCACTCTACCTATTTAAAAAAATGCTACAAAATCCGTTGCGTAGTTTTAAAGATTTAAGCACACATTGGGACGGACAGACAGCGACAGCGACTTTGTTTTATATTATGTAATGATGATAATATTTTGAGGAAGGTGTTACATATAATGATATTTTTATGTATATACATACATAATATACATAGAAAATATCCTAACCGATACAAACAATAATACTCATGAATACATAATGTTTTTACCGTGCGAGGAATTGAACCCGTGACTACCAGAAGTGAAGCACCGCTTCACTTCTGGTGGTCCTGGATCCTAAACCGCTACACCACCGATAGCGTTAAATATACATACCTATCTATTAAACTTTTATTAAGTGCTTTTTTACACATCATGTACTTTTTTTCGATAGCGTTATAATATACTAACATACATACAATATAATATTTAAAAACTATTAAACTTTTATTAAGTGCAATCTGCCACGGTAGCGCCGATACACCACACCTTTCGGCCAGTAGTCCTCTTTCACAGCATGTACTTTTTCTTCTAATTTCATTTACCAATAAATCTATGTACATAATCCTAGGGAATTATAGCTAACGTATTCTTAAATAGTTGAAATTTTAAAAGCATTTGAGTACAAAGCTTGCACAGATCCCGCCTGCACTTTGTTTTATCGGTCTCAAACAGTTCTTTAAACTTTCAAGTTCTAACATTAACGAAGCCCGCATTTGCTTTTTGTTCTCTTATTTTCTTTCTTTTCTTTCTAGAACTAGTGTCTATACACAGATATTGTTGTAAGCGCTAATGAATGTATTACAACGAAAAATAACATTACTAATGTTATCTGTAATATTACCAATCTTAATATGTATATATATTTATATTTATGTATATTTGAGTCATATATATTTATTTTTATTTATTACGTGTGCCACCTACCCTGTTGTTATTTTTATTTCTCTATCCACCTAAAGCTAGTCTGGAAGAGATTGTTTAGCGATAAGACCGCCTTTTGTATCAATGTATATTTTTTATTTTAATTGTTTTTGTTTTTGATCTGTAATTGGTGCAATAAAGAGTATAAATAAATAAATAAATAAAATAAAAAATCTTTACCAATTTCGCAACCTCGATGGTATAGCGGTTTATCACACCATGTACTTGCGATGGATATATTAACGTTTTCTTATCGTTTATATAGAATAGAATAGAATAGAAAATCATTTATTCAAATAAACTTAATTAAAGCACTTTTGAATAGTCAACATTTTTTTAAATCTACCGCTTATCCGGAAAGCTGTCTCATCACAAGAAGAATAAACAAGAAACTCGTGTGTTGCTCTTTTAAACAATCCTTGTAAGTTCACATTTTACAAGTCGAAACGTGTAAATAAAAACTACCAACCAGCAGTAATTTATTTAGGCTCAAATATAAAAACACAATAAGATTAAATCAGTCGTAGTGATAAGAGCAGACCAGTCCCTACAAGCAGCACTCGTTCACGAGTATGACGGATGAGCCAGCCATCACTACGCTCGACTATATTTTAGGCAGCCCAATGACTCGGCCCACCACGCCGCCACATGTCTGGACATTTTAGTGACCATGCCTACTCATTCCACTCGACCACGTCACAGCTACAAAAATTACTATATGGTAGTTACAGTATTCACACTTTACATGAGGTTGCATGCTGCAATCAATACAAAAGTCGCTACGCTATCATATATCAAGAAAGCAGTATGAAAAATAAATTATAACGTTGTCCGCAAATAAACTTATACTTGCTATATATTGCTATCATCTATAAATTCATCTATCCTATAATAGGCTATAGTATATATTTTAGTAAGTGTTAGTATGTTTTATTTTTTTAAACTCGAGCATTGCCCGCTAACTACCACCTCTGTCATAGAGTTAGGTTGGCTGGAAGAGATCTCTTTCAGAGATAAGCGCATCCTTCCTCATCTTTTTATTTGATATTGTTGCAAATGTTTGTACCGTTTTTTTTTGACTACTCTAATGCTGTTGGCCGCAGCTGGCCTTTACAGCTTCACCGGACGATAGGGGGCGAGTGCAGATGGCACTCCAAACCCGCGGAAGGACTTATGGAGCGGCTGAAAGCCAACTCCCGCCTGACGGATACGACTTTAGTTTGAGGGCACCGGAGGGTCGTAACATTGGTTTCCGTTTGAATTGGACGGGGATCGATCGGGGGGTGTTTGTACCGTGCGAGTAATCGAACCCGCGACTATCGGAAGTATGGCGGTGCGAGAAATAAGTTAGATAAATGTTGTATAAATTCATTATACGGATTAGATCTAAAAAAACGAGTGAATTGAGTAGCGTTCCATGAAACAGGTAATCGGAACATAACAAACGTATCACTAGCGGAAAATTAGAAAATATATTCGCGTTCATGATTATATGTTTACAAGCGTTGAGCGTAACGACCAACTTGTTTGTTGTCACAAATGAATGGATAAATTATTAATTTATTGAATATATATCTTATATATTATTTGTGGGGTATAAGCGAGATCTGTTTTAAATTTACTGTACCATAAAATAAAACGTAAAATAAAATTTACTGTAAGAAA
This sequence comes from Achroia grisella, assembly GCF_030625045.1. Lineage (NCBI taxonomy): Eukaryota > Metazoa > Arthropoda > Insecta > Lepidoptera > Pyralidae > Achroia > Achroia grisella. The sequence goes on along the minus strand of NW_026713043.1, from coordinate 1,607,069 downwards.
ACCAGAACAGCTGATGCATCGTCGGGGCGCTTTGGACTGGAAAGGCCGGAACATGCTCGCTAAAAGTATAAAAAAAAAAAAAAAAGAAAAAAAAAGGAAGAGAAAAAAAAAGAGGAAAGGAAAAGAGGGGAAAGGGAAGTGAAAAAGGGAAAAAAAAAAAATTGCCGAATTACGACAAAAAGTGAACTGTGAAATTAAACAATCAATAATTAAACAAAACCTGGACTATAACAAATAGTGAACTTTGAAAATAGTGTTAGAATAAGATTTCATATAATTGTATATGCAGTGTAAGAATTCATAATGTGTATTGTTACATTATGAATTCTTACATTGCACAATGTAATGAAAACTGTGAAATTAGTAGTAGTGTAAGATTTATATAATTGTATATGCATATTCATAAATCTAATCTTCCAAATAAAGATGGGTGACACTGCATGTTGTCAACTCACCCGGCCGGCCAGCGGTGGTTCTGGGCCAGACGGATAAGGTCTGCCTCGGTGTCACTGTTAGGCAAATTGTAACATCTCGGCTGGAGTTGTACAAAAATGGAAATTAAATAAATATAATAATATTAAAGTAAATTAAAAAAGGCACGGACGAATATGTCTGTGGAAAAATGTATTTAAATATAAAAAAAAAAAAATTTACTGTACCACAACGCTTTCTGTTTATAGCCTAGGGTTAGCTGGGAGAGAATGCCATATAGCATTAAGATTGCCAGTTGTACAAAATTTTTATAGAATTATTATTAAATATAAATAAATAAATATTTATTTATATTTCTACAAATTTAACATAAAATATAAATAACCCAGAATAATTTTAACAGCGCCATCTAGTTACCAAACTAAAACTAGACAATCATAAATCAATGAACGAAGGTTTATTTATTTTTGCAAATGTAACATTAAACATAAATAAATAAATAACCCAGGACACTTTACACAGCGCCATCTAGTTCTCAAATTAGACTACTGATAAATATACTCAAATACATTTTTTTTAAATCATATTAATTAATATACATAGAAAACAGACAGACAAACTCACGAATATTTGTACCGTGCGAGAAATCGAACGCGCCACCATCTGGCGTCCATCACCATCTAAACCGCTAGGCCACCGAGGTCTATATATGTATATATGACTGCAACGTTATAACATTATAAATTTTATTGAATATTGGACCTTAAATGGACCTTAAACTAGCACAGAGATCTCTATCTTAGGTCAGGCCTATCTCAAATATGTTGTAATGTTTAATATAAATGAAACAGAAGAGCAAAATGGTAACAATAAATAATAATCTCACATAGAAATATAAATAAATAAATATTATATATATCATGCAGCGCCATCTAGGTGCTACTGTGATTACATTATAATATATTTTCCAAATTTAAAGTGTTTTGGCGCCATCTAGTGGTGCGTTTATACATTAACAACACCTAACGATCATTCGTTTGCTTTCACAATGCTTATTATGTATACGCTGTTCTATGAAATAAAACGTTAAGAATATATATCGTAAGATGGCGCTGTACCTATATTTTTAATACCCGAGGTGGCAGTATTTTTCATTGTACCTACAGTATTACGCTACTTTCCATTTGGTAGGCCATATCTGCTAGTCATTAAATGATTAATTACCTACTTTATTTTGATTGTAATTCGAAATATTTTAATGTTATTAGGTGATTAGTTGCATATATTATAGAGGCATTTTCCTGTTTTTCCTATTATAAAACAAAGTCATCCCCTCAAGTTCACTTATATTTTATAAATTAAGCAACGGGTTTCAATGTAGTTTTCAGCAATAGATAAAGTAATTCAAGAGACAGGTTTATATGCATAATACATGCGTATTATACTTATTTAACATACGGGCCGCTAGCATGGAATAAAGTAAAGTAAATAGCAACGAAGAAACTAACAAGATGTCTACAGAAGTTGTAATAGTCTCTTTTATTTTCCCGCGCAAACATAATGCGCCACAGATTCATAATATTGCATGGCGCGCAGACGCACTAGGATAACTGCTCTGTTATTGCTAGCTTTTAATTATATTATACTATGGTATATACATCAACCCTTCCAATAGATCTCCCATTCATATCGGATGACGACCTGAACCGAGGTTAGAACGCCTAGTGGTGTCCTCAGACTAAAGTCGTAACCGTCAGGCAGGAGTTTGCTTTCAGCCGCTCCATAAGTCCTTCCACGTGTTTGGAGCGCCATCTGCACTCGCCGTATATCGTTCGGTGAAGCTGTAAATGCCATCTGCGGCCAATAGCATTATAATTAAGCTAGCTGCTCCCGCGACTTCGTCTGCGTGGAATTTAACTTTAATTCTCTAAAATAAAATAATATTTCTAAAATAAAAGTAGCTAAAGTTACTCCTTATTACATCAGCTACCTGCCAATAAAAGTCCCGTCAAAATTTCAGAGATTAGCCGGAACAAACAGATAAAGATTGTAAAAAATGTTATTTCGGTGTATGTACCGTATATATGTACCATATATTCATATGCAAGTAGTAAAAATCGGTTATATCAATATTACAAACAGACACTCTAATTTTTATTTTTATATTACACTCTTATTTTTATTTATATGTATAGATTTGAAAAAAAAAACAACAATTGGAGTATTAATGTTGTCCCTACCAACAGATATTTATATCGTTCTTCAACTTTAAATCAAAATTTCTACCACATAAATTCCATTTTCAATTACTCAATTTGTATTCAAATGCATAAATTGCACTTTCTATGAATACAGTTTTGAATTTCTATAGAATCAACTTGTAAAGTTGAATACATTTGTAGAGTGGGCAATCTAGTCTACAAACGATCTATTGTTGCAATTTGTGGTTCACCAATGTATTGCATTGCCATCTCTATTTTCACTTGAAAGTTCGTAATTTCATGACAATCTCGCTCACTGGTCTAGCACTGACTTACTTTCTGGGGGTTGCGGGTTCGACCCTCGGACGATACAAATATTAATGACTACACCTGTTAGTTTTTTTATGTATTTACTAGCTGTGCCCGCGGTTTCAACTGCTTTAAATTTCAATCAAAAATCCAGGTCCAGGTGTTATTTTTATGCATAAGTTATGTTACTGTAAAGTTTCATAAAAATCCGTTCAATAGTTTTTGTGTGAAAGAATAACAAACATCCATAGTAAGTATGGATATTTGTTGTTCTTTCACGTTTATATTATTAAGATTAAAATTACAAAAGCAAGCATATATAAAATGATTATATCGTTTGAGGAATTGAGTCTACGACCATCGGAAGTAAGGTATACTAAACCGCTAGATCACAGAGGCTGTCATTCATCTATACATATAAATAAAATAGGAGTGTCTGTTTGTCATATTGAAGTAACCGTTTTTTAATATATGCATATGAATATAAATACGGTACATACACCAAAATAAGTGTTATTTTATAATATTATTTACAATTTTTGTCTGTCTTGTTTATTACGGCTAATCTCTGAAATGGCTGGACGGATTTTGACGGGACTTTTTTTGGCAGGTAGCTGATGTAATTAGGAGTAACTTAGGCTACTATTATTTAACAAAAATAAAGTTAAATTCTACGCGAAGGAAATCGCGTGTACAGCTAGTATAGAATATAAAATAAAAACAAATATATAAAAAAAAAATTTGTTTAAGTAATATTAATTTTCCAATTGTAATTACTTTTTTTTTGCGAGTAATTTTATTTTAAGGACACATATCCTCAGCAATAGTGGATGGATGGACTGTGTGAAAGATGTTATGGTAAGAAAGGAAGTAAATAACGCGATGACTGCGAACAGAGATGAATGGAAGAGAAAAACATATTACGCCGACCACAAATAAATGGGATAAGGAAGAAGCAGATGATGATATCCTCAGCAGTACAGCCTCTACATAAGCCCTTCCCTAAACTTCTCTCATTATTCGTTCCTATATGATATGATATTTAAATATGATTTCATATTCTTCCATCAGTACTTATACAGCCATCAGGGACCTTGGCAATCTCATTTTATTAACATGCAACATTACACGACAGCACTTTAACTGTACTGCAGGGTTGCCAACCGTACGACGAACCTCGTACATAAACGATATTTTTGATCTTCGGTATGAAAACATTTATATCCACATATAAGTTTGTAGTGAATTTTGACTTTTCTTTATGTATTTTTTTTTATTGATGGTAATGGAATGGTGCACCCGCCTGGACTTACTGTATATATACGCTGGCGGGACACTAGTGGAGGATGATAAGTTGAATAGTTCGGTCCAGTTAGCCTATTATGACAAATTCACTAGGAATTTGTCATGATGGTTTCCAGGGGAACTGCGAGGAGTTCAACCTAACATGGTACATTGTTAGCAGTGGAGTCATCAGTCCACATTAGTAACAATTCCCTTTCTCCCCTTTCTTAATGTATTTCGACTGGCAAAAAGCTGAGGGCCCACAGAAAAGATGACGGAGTGTGTAGTATTCATACCCATTAGAAACAATACACTATGTACCTACGAGTGCTATAGCCGAAGTCGCGAGGTCACGTTATTCTGACACGCCCTGAACATCTACTATCTGCCTGGACTGGACCAATGAACATAGGGCAGGCCCCATCTCGTTGTTGGGCAACCTATTTCACCCTATTCAAGTGTGGAAGCGTGTCGATACACGCGCAGGTCTCCGGCGCCATTTTGTTGGGCCGCTGAAGATTGGTAACCCTGCTGTACAGCAATTCTCACAAACGGCTCAAAATACACCAATTCTTTTGTGAACTATTATTGTGTGTGCTATTTAGATTTCCCAAAGCGATAAACTAACTATAATGAGTTTTGTTTTATGTTTATTCCAAATCAAAATGTTAGAACAATCACTGGCACTATGTAGAGGTCTAATTTTGTTTTCTCTATGACAAACAATGAAAATTAACGGATTTGTCTTTGGTTTCTATTGTCTGAGGTTTTATTGCTTGTTAGATCTTGACTTTGTGGCGTACCTTACGCGGCGTAAGTATGACTGATGGGAATTATAAAATGGTGTTAGTTGCAACTGGCTACAGCTTCATACCCACTTCATCAACAGAGGGTGAGTGCAGATGACACTCCACACCCGAAAGAAAGAAAAAAAGGACTTATGGAGCGGCTGAAGGCCAACTTCTGCGGACGGATACAAATTTAGTCTAAGAGTACCGCTACGGGTTCGTATTTCAGGATCCCCTTTTAAATTAGATGAGGGATTATTAGGAATGCCTATTCTACTTGCTGTAGTAATAACACTACTATAGCAAGTAGTAGTGTTGTACACACTAGTGTTGCTCAAAATTAAGAACAAACAATTACAAGTATAGTGTCAATCAAAATCATATCGTAATAGTAAACTGCACCATAACGCTTTCATAATTGTAAACGTACATTTTTTATAAACAACCTCAGCCAGATTGTCGAGTTTTTACGACTGTGAAACAAATTAACAGTAACGGTGGCACGGCAGTAAACAGCTGGACGTATCGTTATTGAATCGTTGTCATATCGCTACGATGTCGCTCTCATTATAATGTAAGTCTGTAATTTGAGTGGAAGATTTTTATTCCGTTATTTTCAGATTTTATATCTCACTTTACGTTATATAATAATATAAGTAACTTTAGTGCAAGATATCACCGTTATTTTGAGATTATATATCTCACTTTTAGGTATAAAAATATTTGATTCATTTCTGTCTATCTCTGGGTCTTTACGAATAAAACAGAGAGAATTAACACGGACAAATGTTTTTTTTATTCCTAAATACGAATGTTTAATGCGTCTCACACCTCATAAATATGTTGTTATATGTTTTTTGCATTTGTATAAGTTTTTTTTATATATGCAGCATAATTCCTATAGTTATCTATTTTATAGGGATCAAGCTGGGGATTTAGATAAATATGAAATCGGTCTCATGTCCTCGGAGATATTTTTTAGGAGGAATGGCCGTCAGGTTTTTTTAGCCGGTAAGAATCCGGCAATTTTTCCCTATGCCTTTATGAAGTTTTAAACTTAAAACAAAAATGTCATTAATTAACTACATTATTTGTTTAATAACGATAAATTTTATAGTAAATTACGCTATTTACCTCTCTATTACTTGCCATAAAATGATTCATGTTAAAACCCGTTTAACTATATTAATAATGTGAATGTACTAAACGCGAAAGTTTAGAAATTAGTATTAAAAAAATAAGTTCATTATACAAATATGTATATATAAAAATATATATTTGAGCTATAAGCAATCTTTATTTTATTATCTCCGGAATGCTATTACTCTGATATCTCTACTCCCGAAAAGAGGCTGTAACCTGCTTTATTTGTCTCTACTACTCAAATATATATATATGACCTTATTCTCTTTTCTAAATCACTATAATGCGAGACAAAAATGATATTAAATAAAAAATACAGTACAGAATAAGAAGTTATAACCTGCTCTATCTAGATCCACATCTCATATAGCAACAAAAGAGCAACACGCAAGCTTCTTGCTCATTCTTCTTGTGATGAGTCTGCATTCCGAACGAGTGGTAGAATCAAAATATGACTATTTTCCCTAAATGTCGTTTGGCTAAAGTTAGTAATTCGTTTTATGGCAATTGCGTAAGGTTTTACAATAAAATACCAGAGTCGGTTATTAATCTGCCAGAAAAAAGATTTAAATGTCAAATAAAACATCCTTTTCAAAAAAGCTTACTATAAAATTGAAGAATTCGTTAACGATAATAATGTTTTTATAGAAAAACTTTAAATGACTGACAATATTATCTGATTACACTAATAATGAGTGCGTACCGATTTCTATGTTGATTATCGCATGCCTCTTACTTGTTATACTGTAATTATTTTTATAAAAAAACATCTATTAAAAAGAGCAACATACAAGTTTCTTGCTCATTCTTCTTGTGATGAATCAGCATTCCGAATGAGTGGTAGAATCAAAATATGACTATTCAAAAGTGCTTGTAATGAGTTTATTTGAATAAAGATTATTTCTATTTCTATTTCTATATTCAAAAGTGCTTGTACTGAGTTTATTTGAATAAAGTTTATTTCTCATCGTATTCTCTTTCCTAAATCGCTTTATAGCGAGACAGAAACGATATCAAATCAAAAGCACAGTACAGAATAACACCGTAAACTTGAAACTGTCAAGTTCAAGCTACCAACTGGCTTCAGTTGGATTGCTTCCCGCGGCGCGTGCGCACGTTATCCGTTATACATACACCGAGTGCATCCATTCGTAAAGTAAAAAAAAAATGTGCGTGTTTGTATGAAGTAACTGTGTTTGTATGTGTATTTGTTGATTGATGGGAGAGGAGTACTGAAATTACATCGGTTTGAAAAACTGGTAAGTTTTGAGATATCCACTTTTGCGTTTGTATGCGCTGTTGACAGTTGAACGGTGGAGTGTCATTTGTAATTTTTTTATTGAGAACTAATTGTGAGCCCCGTAAAGAAAAAGAGGTCAATTTTGTAATTTTTTTATGAGTGGATATTTTTTGACCCTATTTTTTTTGTAGAATTTTGATTATATTCCTGTAAATTATATATTATAAATCATATAACATTTCGCTAAATAGGTGCAGACGTTCTGATGTGAATGTAATTGTGATTTTATCAGAAATTCGTTCTTTTTGATATCAAGAGGAAATATTTAATGTGAATTATTAAATATTTTTATATACTACTAACAACTCTGCCCGGTTTCGCACGGATGCGTTACAAATCTTTGAAATTTCTCAGCTTGTTCTATACTATAACACGCATGTATTATACATAAAAACCTTCCTCTTGAATCACTCTATCTATTGCGGGCATTAAAATTCATTGCATAATTTAAAAGATATAAGCAAACACACAGCGGGGACCACTTTGTTTTAAACTATGTAAAGATGACAATATATTTGATTTTAACTAATGTATTGGACAATTTTAATGAATTATTTTAAAAAATCATTCAAATACGAACCTTATTTGCTTGGAACAAGGCTGTACTACGCCCAGGCAATGCCGCAGTATTATTTATTATATTTATTTCTGTATTGGACAAAATAAATAAATCATTTTTAAAAATCATTCAAATACGAACCTTATTTGCTTGGAATAAGGCTGTACTACGCCCAGGCAATGCCGCAGTATTATTTATTATATTTATTTCTGTATTGGACAAAATAAATAATTCATTTTTAAAAATCATTCCAATACGGACCTTATTTGCTTGGAATAGGACTGTACTACGCTCAGGCAATGCCGCAGTATTATTTTTTATATTTTATCTGTATTAGACAAATATTATTAATTAATTTTTAAAATTCATTCAAATACGGACCTTATTTGTTTGCAATAAGGCTGTACTACGCCCAGGCAACGCCGCGGTATTATTTTTTATATTTATTTCTGTATTGGACAATATTAATAATTAATTTTTAAAATTCATTTAAATAAGGACCTTATTTGCTTGGAACAAGGCTGTACTACGCCCAGGCAATGCCGCGGTATTAAACTAGTCGTAAATATAAAACGATTTGAAGATAATAATATGTCATTACTTATTAATGACGCTTAGTGTTTATCACGTGATCGATAAATATTTTCTACCGTCGCCGTCGCCTTTCTCTGCCGTGAAAACATGAAGATGTTATGCATTTAATAGGCACGTAAACTTTATGAATCTTCCGCTTTACTTTCGTGCGACATTATTATCGATTTTAGAGATATGCTGTTTTGTTTTGCGCCGATACATATACATAATCGGTGACAATTATGACTTCATATGTAATAATGATGCAAAACGAAACGGCATATCTATAATATCAACAATAATAACTCTATGTATTATATTGGCGCAAAACAAATCGGCATATGTCCAAAATCGTCAATTACGACTACATAAAATCGGCCCAAAACAAAACGGCATATCTCTAAAATCGACAATACTGACTACATAATATGTAATATTGGCGCAAAACAAAATGGCATATCTCTAAAATCGACAATTATGACTAAATACTAAAATCGGCCCAAAGCAAAACGGCATATCTCTAAAATCGACAATAATGAGTACATATATAAAATCAGCGCAAAACAAAACGACATATATCAAAAATCAACAAGAATACTAGCTGACCCGGAAAACTTTGCTATATAAATTAACATCTCTATTAAAACATAGTGGTTGATGGTATATGAAAAATTAGGGTTGTACGTATTTTTTAATGTTGAATTATATGAATATATGTACATTCGTAAAATTTTGGAAATATGTTTTATTTTGAAATATAATATTGATCTGGCTGTAACCATTCTGCTTATCTGCAATTACAACAATCGTAAATTTTTAAAAACCTTATTTATAAAAAAAATCGTTTAGCTATTACCATTCTGCTTATCTGTGACATAAAAACTCATCAACAACTGTACAGTTAAGTCGCCAGCCGATAACAAATAAACAAACAACTTTCACATTTACAATTTTAGTAAACATTGTGCAGTTTATCTTTATTCATATGCAAAAAAGTCATATTTTCATATTAATATATTTTACGATATGTTGTAACTATATCAGATGTAGGTTACCATAAAATTCAGTGTTAATTAAATCCATATTTAATGTGAAATCCTTAATTATAAATACGAAAGCCAATCTGTCTGTCTGTCTTTCACGCCAAAACTACTGAACCGCTTATTATATTTATTTATTACAAGCTACTCGCCCGGGTGTTCATGTACTATACATATAAACCTTCCTCTACAAGCACACTATCTATTAAAAAAACCGCTTCAAAATCCGTCGCGTAGTTTTAAAGATTTAAGCATATATACAGACGGACAGACAGCGACCGCGACTTTGTTTTATATTATGTAATGATGTACAAAATAAACGTATATCATGTATCCGTTGACTAGTACCCATAACACAAAGCTCTGCTTACCTTGGGACTAGAGGATGCTGTGTCAATTATTCAGGGGTGTTATTATTATTATTAAAGCCACACTCTCCCCTCTCGCTTACCACGGGTGTATAGTGTAAGTAACTAAGATCATATAGAAAATTCTCTAAACCTTGATACTAAAAGCCGTATCAAAATCGGCTGCATAGATTACAAGAAATAACCGCTAAAAAGGCGAGTTTGCTACTCGCCCTGGCTTCGCACGGGTGTACATGTATAATACATATAAACCACTCTTTAATCACTCTATTAAAAAAACATTTCAAAATCCGTTGCGTTGCGTAGTTTTAAAGATTTAAGCATACATAGGGACAGAAAGACAGCGAAAGCGACTTAGTTTTATACTATGTAATCTTATATATAAAATTCTCGTGTCACAGTTTTCGTTCCCATTGTCCTCCGATTCTCATGAAATTTTGTGAGCATATTGAGTATATCTGAGAATCGGCCAACATCTATTTTTCATCCCCCTAAATGTTACGGGTAGTCCACCCCTAAATTCTTATTTTATTTTAAGGCAAAACAACGTTTGCCGGGACAGCTAGTTATTAAATAAAGTAGAGTTAATGAAATATCTTAAAATACTCTTTTGACAATCTTTATTTTCTTGTTGTGATATTTTTAATACTTGTACAGAATGCAGGGCAGCCACTAAAGAGATTCTATAAGACTGTAGCGACCTTTCGAAATATTTTTAATCGGTAATAAATTCTGTTTTCACTTGTGAATTTCACTATAATTTTTGGTCTTAAATTTTTAATGACTCGTATTGCTCTGTACAATAATACAATGTACGATGGCTTGGACTGATCACTGATCAGTCGAGATGAAATCGTAAGCGCTCTCTTTTAAAAACTAACTGTATATATTGCCTTATACCTAACCAAAGACCAACTTGCAATTTTGATAGCCTCAATAGTGTAGTAGTTTAGCACACCGTTTTATTTCCGATGGTCCGGGTTCGATTGCTCGTTCGGTGTAAACATTTGTATTAAATAATAATAATCTTAGAATAATTCACACAGCGCCATCTAGACCCAAGTTAAGCTAGCTAAAGCTTGTGTTATGGGTACTAGATAACTGATACAAATACATAGATACATTTTTTTCTCGTAAATACTAAAATTATACATAGAAAATACCCAGACCGATACAAACAATTATAGGTAGGAATACAAATGTTTGTGCCGTGTGAGGAATCGAACCCGCGACCATCGGAAGTAAGGCGGTGTACTAAACCACTAGACCATCGAGGACGTCAAATTATGATTGTTTGCAGTAGGCTGTGTGTTTTTTAAGTATATTATGTATGTAATAACAAAAAAAAAGTATTTAGTGTTGTGTAGTTGTCTAGTACCCATAACTTCAGTTATCATGGGATTAGATGACGCTGTGTAAATTATCCTGGATTATTAAATTACGGAATCTTTTTTTAAACATACACACCGATGATTTGGTGTCTTAAACTTCACCGTACTGTATATTAATAAGTGCATTATGAAGTTACCAAGGCCTCCTAAACAGTAATAATCCTTAAAAATAACTTTCTTTACACGAAATCCAATTAATATCATAAAATAATAGATCTAGTTAGTAGGTTAGAAATTTGAATAGTTTTTATTGTTACAAAACACGCTTGGCTATCAACGTCTCAAACTGCAGTGATTGCAAATTACGTCGCCCCATGAAATCGCGATTTCATAAGCCAAATTCGATGGCAATTTTGTGAACTGGCAATAATTAATTGTTTAATTTCACTCCGGTATTTTTTATGTTGCTAAATATATAAATACATTATTTTAAACATGTGTCAATTGTTATGAAAACTTGCGAAATCTGTTATAATTATTCAGTACTAGCTTTTCCCGCGGCTTCGCTCGCGTTAATTTATCCCCTTAGGGGTGGAATTTATCAAAATCCTTTCTTAGGGAATGCCTACGTCATAGTAGCTTTATGCCAGCAAAGTCTCAGCCCGATCGGTTTAAAATAGACAAAGTTTCTTACAAATTTTCACTCCCTATTTTATCCCCTTGGGGGTAGAATTAATCAAGATCCTTTCTTAGTGGATGCCTACGTCATAACATCTACCTGTATGCCAAATTTCAGCCCGATCCGTCCAGTGGTTTGGGCTGTGCATTGATAGATCACTATGTCAGTCATCTTTGAGGTATATATATTTAGAAGATTATAAAAATGTAAACCGTTAGCGCAGGCAGGTGTAACATTTAAATATCATATATAAAAAAATCACTAATACATATATGAACATGTGGTATATAAATAAAGATAAATTAACGCGAGCGAAGCCACGGGCAAAAGCTAGTATTAGTAAGAAGTTAATTGAGTCATTTTATATAGAACTAGCTGACCTGTGCAGCTTCGTCTGCTACTCATTTCACCACCTTTTGTAATATTTTTGATTGCAGTTCCGCTCCTATTGTAGCGTAATGTTATATAGCATAAAGCCTTCCTCGACAAATGGACTATCCAATATAAAAAGAATTTTTCAATTCGAACCAGTAGTTCCTGAGATTAGCGCGTTCAAACAAACAAACTCTTCAGTTTTATAATAATAGTTTAGATTTATCGTACAATAAAGTAATTCAAACAAACCATCCAATTGGAAACCTTCACCTTTTGATAGGTGGTATAACAGATTGAAGAAGAAGAAATACTATATTTTTGTTGATTCTACACTCATGATTGTATCAAGAAACTTGTGTTTTCTTTTTAATAGATTTTTTTTTATATAAATAATTACGATGCACAATCAACATAGAAATCGAGTTATTATTATTAGCAGATAATATTGTCAGTGCTATGTATTTAAAATTTTTCTTGTATCATAGATTGATCGGTACTACATCGAATTATTATGCAACATGCAGACTAGAGACTACTACGATCACGTAACAAGACCTGGATATTTCTGTACAGACCAAATTAATGCATTAATTGAAATGGTGCCTTTTATTTCATGCCTCTTCCTTGATAATGTGTTTACTTTTCCAAACTCCTTACACATTTTATGGTATACTAGCTGTACCCGCTTCGTCGTATGTATCTGTTATATCCATATTTATATTTTATAATTTAAGGTAATTTGCTCACTGGTGATGTGATGTAGCTATTAATTTTTAGGTACAATAGGATTGGCATGTGCATTTACTTTGTACGAAAGTCCCTAAATATCAAAGAAATAAAAATATATTTTGTAACTAACTGCATCTGCAACTTTGTCCGCGTGGAATTTAACTTTATTTTAATGAAATAAAAGTATCCTAAGTTAAAAAAAATATGTATTTGTATTAGTTATCTAGTACCCATAACACAAGCTTTAGCTAGCTTGACTTGGGTCTAGATGGCGCTGTGTGAATTGTCCTGTGATTATTATTATTATAAATAAAAAAGCTATCACAACACGTTGTAAACATGCAATGGAATCGATTATAAATTTAATTAGGTTTAAATAATCGATTGTCATAACTATTCATATTATAGTCTAAATATAATTGTGTAACATTATTATTATTACGACTATATATAAATAAAAAAAGTTAACTCAACTCGGCGTAAACATGCAAAAGAATCGATTATAAATTTAATCAGGTTTAAAAAATCGATTGTCATACACATATTTTCGTCTAAACATAATTGTGTAACATTATTGACCCTATTTTTAAACGAGTATTAATATAGTAAGATTCGATATGAATATATTTAATTATATGTTCCCTCTTATATAAGATCTATACTAGGTATTTTAATGCGCTTTGATGTGTTATGCAAAACCTGCACGTGCTTCCGGTAGTTGGCGCATAAAAATAAGAATGACTTTTAACTATTTATTGATAGACATGGCCCCTTATTCTCTCGGGTCACGAGATTGCTATTTAAATATTTTAATTAAGGATTTGAAGTTAAATTATAACAGAAGTAACGTATGTTCATTCTAAACGGATATGTAATATACGAGACGAGAACGGACGCCATTTTTAAAATAATACTAGTATTAATAATAAAATGTATTAAGTTATAAAAAAAAGATTTAAGAAAATTGATTATAAAATTAAAGCCTTAAAGTCGATTTTCCAAAATACATTTTCCTAATTAATACATTTTTATTATTAGGCGTGCGTTTTTGTAATAAATATTTGAATTAAGAACATGCGATCTGTCTGAACTATTTTTAAACACTCTTAAAATATCAATTGAATTGATTATTATCATAGAGCAATTAAAACCACGTCTTATAGAACTTAGCCATTCTTTTAAATTATACTAGTATTAATAATAAAATGTATTAAATTACGAAAAAAATATTTTCGATAATCTACTATAAAATTAAAGCCTTAAAGTCGATTTTCCAAAATACAATTTCTGGATTTATTATTAGGTGTGCGTTTTAGTAATAAATTTAAATTTGAATTAAGAACATGCGATCTATTTAGAATATTTTTTAAACAACCATAAAATAAAAAGTGACAAATAATCACAGAGCAATTAAAACCACGTCTTATAGGACTTAGCCGTTCTTTTAAATCATACCAGTATTAAGAATAAAATATATTTAGCTACAAAGAAAGATTTTCGAAAATTGACTATAAAATTAAATCAATAAAGTAGATTTTCCAAAATACATTTTCTGAAACAATGCATTTTTATTATTAGGTGTGCGTTTTTGTAATAAATATTTGAATTAAGAACATGCTATCTATCTGGAATATTTTTTAAACACCCGTAAAATAACAATTGAGTAATAATCACAGAGCAATTAAAACCATGTCTTATAGGAATTAGCATCTTTAGGAGAATAGAACCGAAAATTAATCTATGAAAGAAACAAAATCTTATGAAAGATACAATGACCTGCAAATGTGCCGTGTCAAAAAAATGCTATTCCATACTAATTCATACAAAACTGTACTTGTAGTAGAGTAGTAATATTTTTTGTAACTGTACCTCTATGGTCCCGCTCTATGAATACATTACCATAAATCTCTCTAAGCTTTATTTTGACACCTCTCTGATAAGAAGTTTCACCGGCCAGTATGCATTAATTAATTAGTTAATTGCGTAACACATAAATTTATGTTAAAAAAAATCGAGATCACCGTAAAAGCTGGCACTGCTTTATATATTCTTTATTGCACAGATAATAAAAAGATTTTATAATTTAGAGACAATGTGAGCAAAGGTGGACTTATCCCTAGAAGAGATCTCTTCCAGTCAACCTAAAACAGTGGGATATGTGGTACTGAGTGGGTAATAATTTATATAGATAGTTATGGGCATCACATTCAAATATAGAACATAATTGGGCTGTTATATAACTTAATTTAATACTTTTTTAAATAAATGTATATATTTACTGACCCGACTGAACTTGTATTATCATTGAATTGCCTAACTGCCAAATACGCAATTGTTTTTTTTTATTTAAATATAAAAAAACATTGATAATAATGGAAATAAATCTAAGAGTATACCAACATAGTGTTTTTGTTGCACTGACAATAAGTTTTTTTTAAACGTATAGTGAGCAAATAATATATTACACTAATAAAATTTTATAATTAACTTTAAACATTATTTATATGTTCCCTTTAGTATCGGCCCGTCTGATCTTATAAAAATTTTAAAAACTTCCAATACATATATATTACAAAGAAAAATTTAATTATTATTTTCACTACATTTTCTCGGCTTTTGTTGGTTTTTTACCACACTTACGGATCAAAACTAAGTAAGTGCCATGTGTATGTGTGTATGTATAGTGTGTGTGTATTTATTGTGTGACTGGTGTTATGTCCTTTTTATTATTAACAAGCTTTACCCGCGGTAGTACCCGCGACGCGCCCCTTCGTCTGCGTGGAATTTAACTTTAATTTCCTAAAATAAATTATTTTTCTAAAATTAAAGAAGCATCAGTTACTCCGTATTACATCAGCTACTTGCCAATAAAAGTCCCGTCAAAATCGGTCCAACCATTTCAGAGACTACTACTAGGTGTATATACCGTATTTATATTCATATGCATGTAGTAAAAAACGGTTATTTCAATATTACAAACAGACACTCAAATTTTATTTATATGTATAGATGTAATTATTTCTACGTATCTACATAAAATATGTATTTAAGGTATAACTTTGCTTAAATTTTAAATACAAAACAGTTTATCACTTTCTTTGTAACTTGATTAACTTGTTCTCCCTGAAATATAGTATTCTCAACCCGATGATAAGCCTAAAACAATCTAGTTTGATCTAGTTTTCATCCTCTCACTTTATAACATGTTTTGCGGTACACGATACAATTTCTCTATTAAGCAATAAACTAGATCTTTTTTTTTAATTTACATGTAATGAGACTTTTTAATTTATGTAACGCACTTCTAGTTTGCACTTTTAGACCAGTCCAATCAATTACTTTATTTTTAATTAAATCTTAGATAAGATCATTCAAAGGCGTATCCGTATTTATTTATTTTTTACTAGCTTTTGGCCGCGGCTTCGCTCGTTTTAATTTATCCCCTTTGGGGTGGAAATTATCAAAATCCTTTCTTAGGGAATGCCTACGTCATAGTAGCTTTATACATGCAAAGTCTCAGTCTGATCGGTTTAAAATTGACAAATTTTCATATAAACTTTCATCCCCTATTTTATCCCTTTCGGGGTAGAATTAATCAAAATCCTTTCTTAGCGGATGCCTACGTCATAACATCGGTCTGTTTGTTCCGGCTAATCTGTGAAATGGCTGGACCAATTTTGACGGGACTTTTTTTAGCAGGTATGTGATGTAATAAGGAGTAACTTAGGCTACTTTTATTTTAGAAAAATTCTTTCATTTTCGAAAAATAAAGTAAATTTCCACGCGGACGAAGTCGAGGGAATAGCTAGTATAATATATATATATAGAAATAGAAATACTGAAATAAACTCAATACAAGTACTTTTGATAGTCGTAATTTTTTATTTTAACACTCATTCGGAAGACCATCACTAGAAGCTTACTTGTATACATAATAATATTATATTATATATATAATGGTGGTGCACCCTATATTATGATACAATTTGATTGTACTGAAATTCATTAATTACGCTTTACTAATAATACTACAGTACTACCAATTTAGACGCATTTATCTAATAATTTCATCTACTTTCTGCGTATTAGCTACATACAATGTAAGTTGATTAGTGAGAGAAACCTAAGATTGAGGTTTTGTCTATATATCTACCTCATAAATCTTGACGGTACAATGTAAACTGAGAGAACTACGGGTACGTGCTAATGGCTGTTCCATTATTTACTACATCATCATCACCTCAAATACGAGGGCCTCGGCAGTCTAGTGGTTTAGCATGCCGCTTTAATTCCGATGATCGCGAGTTCAATTCCTCGCGCGATACAAAAATTTGCATTCACGAGCATGATTGTCTGTATTGGTCTGGGTATATTTTATGCGTGTGTTTGCAAACAAACAATAATTAAGCATATCTATTATTAGTGTAGTACCTACTCATAACTCAAGCTCTGCTTAGCTTGGTACTAGATGCCGCTGTGTGAATTGTCCAGGGATTTTATTATTATCATCAAATAAACATCTAAATCTTTACTCTTGAATGTGCTCGAAACACTTTCAACAGTAATTTTAAATAAACATCATGGATAAACTTAGAAGAAGAGCGTCAAGATCCAGTGGTTATTGTATTTTATTTGTAAGTCGGAATAACTTTCAGACCCTAAAGCGATTGAGTTCAAACTTATCGAACATTAGAAAAAACACTGTGTGTAAATTTAGATTATAACTTATTCTGCAGTACTAGAAACTACTACTAATTATTATTTACTAAAACTAAATAAATACTGCTATTATATCGTTATTTGCTCTCTTATTCAAAGACAATCAATTTGCCCACTAAACAAAACATTACCATTTCATTTTCATAATGCAATAACCCAGATTTTTATGAACAATTATACAGCTGACATAACGTGGACGCCGCAATGAGGAACTGGAGCAAACATCTGTTACAAACTCTATTGTTTTGAAGATAATCTTCTGGGTCCTAAAAACTGAGTGATTATACTCTTTGATTTGGTCCTAAACTGGGTTTCATAATGATTTAAACATCTACTGGTTGTTTACACTTAATAAATTCTTGCCAGTCTTGTACTGTACCACGAAAATTCTGTATTTGAACTGATGGCAGTTTGGCGTTGCTTCAAATATATTTACCATCTGAATGGAATTATTTAAGTTTACCATTGATTTTTACAGACGTAAAAAATAACATCACGATGTTTAACAAAGTTGCTTAGCACGTATTAAAATAAAAACATTGAATTGACAGCATAAAATAGAAAAAAATAGTACACTGACGTGCCATGTCAGAAAGTTAAAACTTTCCTTATTGTAAGGCATCTTCTAAAGTAAAGAAAATTACTTATTTATCATTAAAATATATACTGTGGAATCAGTGATCTGTACCATTATTTAACATTGTCTTTTTTTTAATTAATCATAATACATAATGCACTTAACGTAATTCTATATGAATATCAATCGTGTTGCTTTATTTTGACAGGTAATTCACGGACGGCCTCGGGCTTTATTAGCATACCGCTTTACTTCCGATAGTCGCTAGTTCGATTCCTCACATGATATAAACATTTCTATTTATGAGTATGATTATTTGTATAGGTCAGGATGTTGTTTATGTATATTATATATGTATTTACAAAAGTATCTACATGAATTGTCTTGTACCTGTAATACAAGCTCTATTTAGCTTGGGTTAGATGGTGAATTTGCCAGAGTTTTTTTTTATTATTATTAATATTCAGTAACCTAACTTTTAGACTAATGGAATTGAAATCCAATAGATATATCTCGGTATTCAACAAACAGTAGCGCGCAACCTAATCAAGTAAAACCTTTATCCACCATAGCTAAATTGAAAATAAAACACTTGACAGGCAGGTGGAGTCCACACCTGCTCTCAAAGGGCAAGGGAACTCGTTCCTATTTCTATTGTCAGTGGTAAATAGCGTTCTATTGAGGAACAGTAGTCAATAATAAATTAACATCAATAAACGGCAACGTTTCTTCTTTGTTGTTTGTCGTAATGTGTGTGGAGGTTTTTCTTAATTGATGGTGGTTGACTCTTTTTTTAAATCGTTAAAATATTTAGCACTACATACTTAGATGTTGTAGGTGTCTACCGGATTCTTACTATCTCAGTAACAAGACTATCGGACACGAGTAGTAATTCGAACCTTTCCACCTATTACATTGGATTCCTACTGGAATTTATTTAAAAGAGCATCACGCAAATTTCTTGTTCTTGTCGTGATGAGTCTGCTTACCGAATAAGAAAAAATGCTGGATTTGAAACATTTATTAATGAGTATTCTACTCCCTCACAACATACCTACTTCAAAATATTTTAACAAGAAAGCGTATATCGAAATAAAATCTTATTTGATACCTACTATAGTCGAATTTCGACCACTGGCCGATCCAGTTTTATCAGATGGACTTGACAGTTACGTCAATGAGAGCACCATCTAATTATGCCAAAATGTATCATTACCACGCAATAACACGTACATTACAGATTAATGGAGCCAATTTAAGAGATAGGTGTTTCCATAGAAACCAAATTCAATAGCAACATCTTTTCTACGACGAAATTGAACGATGGTATTGTTAAACTTTTTGTGACGGAATTGAAAGTTTTTCTTTTTGGCACTTACTCAAACAACATCTATGTTTAGTTGCAATATCTTTCAGCCGAGTTATAAAAAAGAAGTTTTCAATTCTATACTTTTTATTGTTCGACAATAATATCGATTTTTTTATATCTAATATAAGAATGTGCTCTCTGAACAATAAATTAACAACTTCCTCGCTTACAAAACAAACAAACATATATTTATATATTTATGAGTAGGTAAGATTCTTTGTATTGGTCTGGGTGTTGTACGTATATTATGATTGTATTTACTAAAAATAATTTAAGTATTTATATCAGATTCACAACCTCTGCTTAGTAAGATAGGGCTGTGCGAACTGTCCTCGATTATTATTATATCTATCTAGACTTACAGACTTACTTATTTATATCCTATATTTATGTCCAACTGTTAGGCATCCTTTGTTATCATACTTCGCATTATATATATATATTTATTTATTCTTCTAATGAATAAGGTTAAATTAATATATGGTACATATATGAAATTGACGTCATTAATTAAAAGAAGAAATAAATAAATATTGCAATGATATTAGTAATTTTTTTCATTGTCTTTACATGACAAATACACTAGCATCATGCTTTGACTAAATTATTTTGTCATACCACGACAGTTTCAAAGGAGCAATCCGCTCATCTATAAACGGTTACTGTAGCCCATAGACGTCTCGGACACCAGGGATGTCACATATTGCCGACAAGTAAGAAACCTTAATATATCCTTCATGAAGAACCCCATACTGTAGTTGAACATCAGGGGTGTCACTTTTTTTATGGATGATAATGAAATGGTGCACCCGCCTGCGCTATCGATACACGCTGGCGGGGCACCAGTGAAAGATGATTATATGAACATGAGGTCAGGTCAGTTAGCCCATCTTGACAAATTCACTAAGAATTTATCACGATGGTTTCCAGGGAGAACCGCGTGGAGGTTACCATGATATGGTACAATGTACCGTTATAGGGGATTGATGATCTTATTGCTAGCAATACCACATTACTAACGATCCCCTTTTCCCCCAGGTGTCACTTACTGCCGCCTCTTAAGAAACCTTAACATACCCTTCTTGAACCCCATACTATAACCTCTTCTAAATACTTCTTGAAGAATCTCATACCGTGTAGTCTCTTGTGAAAAGACCATCATTGAGTGCGTAGCGATTTCTATGTTGATTATCGCATGCCTCTTACTTGTTATACTGTAATTATTTATATAAAAAAACATCTATTAAAAAGAGCAACACACAAGTTTCTTGCTCATTCTTCTTGTGACGAATCTTCATTCCGAATGAGTGGTAGAATCAAAATATGACTATTCAGAAGTGCTTGTAATGAGTTTATTTCAATAAAGATTATTTCTATTCTATTCTATTCTATTAACGGAGCCAAAAAATAGCATACATCATTCTCCGTCACAAATACCACATAAGTGAAAGCACAAACAAACAAAACTCACTTTCGCATTTATAATATTAGTTCAAATATAACTGGACCTCGCTGAGTGATATTAGGTACTGGTAAATATAAAAATCCTCGTGCTTATTTGTCCGTCCGACCATCACGTACGGGCGAGGCAACGTGAAAGCATTTCAAACACCTCGTTCACCGTTCGAAATGGGCATAGCATCAGATAGATTTTATATCCACTATTACCGTATTACGGACAGTTACATCTACCAGTAAATATTTGTATACAACACTTAATGTGTCAATTATATTATATACTAGCTGTTAACTTGATTTTTCTAAAATAAAAGTAGCCTAAGTTTCTCCGTATTACAACAGCTACCTGCCAAAAAAAGTCCCGTCAAAATCGGTCTAGCCATTTCAGAGTTTAGCCGGAACAACCGCAGACAGACAAAAATTGTAAAAAATGTTATTTTGATGTATGTAATGACTTTGTATGTGACGACTTTTTTTGGCAGGTAGCTGATGTAATAAGGAGTGACTTAGGCTACTTTTATTTTAGAAAAAATATAAGTTAAAATTTCACGCAGACGAAGTCGCGGGAACAGCTAATATGTTATATATTTAAAGAAAGTATGTTTATTCTAGATTAATGTTATAATTGGATACAAATTTAAATTCTAGAGCACTAAGTTGGACTTCCTAGTTATATCTATAGTTTTATTTTTTCTTGTTTACAAACAAATATTATTTAAATTTTTAACATTAAGTAATCTAATTTATTTAAAATTTTCTTTTCTTCTTCCTTACATAGTACAAAACAAAGTCGCTGTCGCTGTCGCTGTCTGTCTGTCCCTAGGTGTGCTTAAATCTTTAAAACATGTAACGGATTTTGAAGTGGTTTTTTAAATAGATAGAGTGATTCAACAGGAAGGTTTATATATATAATACATGTACATCCATGCGAAGCCGGGGCGAGTAGGTAGTTATTTATATAATAGACATATTTTAAAATCGAAAACAGCTTTTGTCGGCAAAAGCCTCCTTCAAAAGTTTTCAAGTTTCTCTTCCTAATATACTCCATATTTTGTTTCCGAGATTTGTTTTTCAAGTCCAGAGCTTAAGTATTTATTAAGGGGGTCTTCCTATGTGATGGGTTGAAAAAATCGATTTTTTTTTTCATAAATTGCTCCCTTAACATGTCTAGAATACGGTAGTAAAGCGATTTTAGAAAATTCGAAGTCGTTTTAAAGATACAGCAGGTAAAAGAAAGAGCGGTTCGGAGCGGTGAGTTGGCAGTTAGAGACCGGGCCTATTGTGTACCGTCGGCTTTATACCTGGCCTCCCTTTTATTATTATATTTGTTTATACAAGTTTAGACACGTTTCTACAGACTTAAAAAGGATAAAACCAATAAAGGAATAGGAGGAAAAGGAGCAGGTAAACTTACTGATAAAGTTATCCAAGAAATTACAAAATTCTACGGATTAGCAATTCGACGCCATCCAGATTCGCTTGAAGATATGAGAAAGGAAGTTTGGGCAACGTACTATCACAAATGTTCTTCTGATGAAAACCCTCAGCATCAATTTTGTCCAGAAGGCGAAGACAGTTGGTGTAAATGGCGTAAGGCTGAAGCTAATAATGAACTGGACCAATTTCATCACGATAAACCACCTCTAATTCCGCAAGTCCAAGAAGCTATCAAACCGGTTTTCGAAGATTTATCGAAAGACGAATTATTAATTCGTTGTTTAGGAGCAGAGACACAAAACAATAACGAATCTTTGAATTCTTTGATTTGGACTTTCGCTCCTAAACATCTTCATTCTGGTCCCAAAGTTGTTGAAATTGCTAGCTACTTAGCAGTTATTATCTTTAATGAAGGTTTTCAAGGTATTTTAAAAGTTATGTCGATTATGGGATGCCCTGTTGGTCGTGAAGCCCAAGCGTATGTTGAGAAACGGGATGAAAAGCGAATCTTACGCTCTGAGCGGCGCGTAAGTGATGTCGTTAAACAAGCCAGGATTGACTCAAGAGCTGAACAATCTGCTTTAAAAGAGTTTCACGAGGAAGAGGAAGGAATACTCTATGGACCAGGCATCGCCGATTGAGAGTAAGTTGATATTTTAATAGTTTTTAACGGACTTGAAACTTTAAACGCGTTTTTCTCAAAACTGTGTTTTTCAAACTTTCCTCCATTGTATCTCAGAAACGGCTGGACCGAATTACTTGAAATTTACAGGGCACACTCAATATATGTAAACGCATGGAATGAACTATTATCAATCGAAAATTTTCAAAACTTCGATTTTTTTATAGCAAAAAACAAAAAAAAAAAACGCCTAATTTGCAACTTTTATTTCAAATGTCTATCAAAAATCCAATTTTTTATATTCATTTGATTATAGGTCATTCCGTGCTTTTAAGCCTACAAATTAAAACGCCGTTTTTTTTTTTTTTTTCAGATAAGCCGATCAGCCGGAATCGTGGAGGAAGTGGGAGCTCTTTTTTTCGAGGCGGGGGTGTTCAGAGCGCTGTAACTCTAGTTTGACTGAATATTTTTAGCTGAAATTTTATATTTATACTGTCCAAATATGTGTTAATAAATGATAAAAAACTTGAAGCTCTAAATATTTACTGGTCGTAGAAAAAAAATCCTAAAATATCCCTAAAAAACAGGCCGTCACATAGGAAGACCCCCTTAAGTTCATTAAGTTTTACTAATGTAGAGAATACTTTTGACCAAGGCTAGTGTGCATAACCCACCTTTTTATATGATAATTATATTTTAATATATATATATATTTAAATATTTTATGTTTCGTTCGATTTTTATTGTCAATTTGAAATATATGTCTTTTACCATCAGCGACCGTAGTTTCTCTTGTAACTAAAATTAAAATATTAAAAATACAGTCCTTAGAAACATTAATAATTAAAATATTGGTCCTCTCGCCAACAAAGAACCATGGTAAAAACACATAAATCGAATACGTCTGATGTGGTACAGGGCCGGATTCCCACCATTCAACTCGGAAGCCCTAACATCCCACACCTACTGCAATCGCTAATATGCAACAGCTAGGTATGTACTTCATATAAAAAATCGAGATCCCTATATCAAACGCAATAATTCAGCCCGAGTTACGTTGCAAATATTGTCACATCAAAAAATTCGCACCTTTATCTAAGTAAGTGTATATTTTTAGTAAAACCACAAATTTTATTAACGTATACCGCGAATATATAGCAAAGCTCGGTCGCCTAGGTGCTGTCAAATTATATGCATTCCTACAAACAGACACATATACAATAAATATTTATTTAACAGATGTTCAAAGAACGCTGAGTAGTTTTTTGCTCGTCACAGGAACACGGCTACATTCCTTGGACTG
The DNA here is from genome assembly GCF_030625045.1 of Achroia grisella. NCBI lineage: Eukaryota > Metazoa > Arthropoda > Insecta > Lepidoptera > Pyralidae > Achroia > Achroia grisella. Next base: position 1,582,473 of record NW_026713043.1, on the reverse strand, counting down.
AGGTAGCGAAGTGCGGAGTTTGAAAATAAGAAAAATAAACTTGTGGCAAGTCTGAGCCGGTCTATATTATTGCGGGATCCGTATATTAATGAAGAAATAAATATATATAAAACTAAACTGAACTAGCTATTACCCGCGACTTCATCTGCATCAGTCAGTAATTTTATAAATAAATAAATAAAGTGTATAGGAGTGTAGCATGCTAATATATTTTTTTTAATTAAGTGGAAAAAATACATAAATTCAATAAAACCATACATTAGAATGCATTTAGAACATTTATTCTTTAATAGAATACTCTATTAAAGAATAAATGTTCTAAATGCATTCTAATAAAAAATAATCAGTTATCTGCTGAACCCCAAAAGTGCCGCAGGCTGTTTACGAAGAAATGATTTTGAAAATTATATGTAAAGACTGTCTGTGCCCACGACTTCTTTCGCAAAATATGCCGATTTATAATAATTAATGAACGACAATATCTTCCTTGGAAATCATAGAGATTTTTTTTTATTTATTCATTTTAAATAATTTAAAACATAAAAATGTGCTCACTTAGCATTTAAAACCAGTAGTTATATATTAATCCTTACTAATATTAGAAATGCGAAAGTAACTCTGTTTGTCTGTCAGTCTCGCTTCACGTCAAAATTACTGAACCGATGTAAATTAAATTTGGTACACAGATAGTTTATATCCTGAGAAAGTACATGGCTGTTGATTAAATATAAATAAATATTACATTCAAATCTTCTAAAAATGTTAAAAGGGGTGAAGTAAAATAGGATGAAAGTGATTGAGTTTCAATTTGGCGCCAAATTTCTTTTACATTTTATATGGATTTTGCAGGCAACGGAACATTGTACATGATGCTATATTGACAATATTAAAAACAAAACATTCTTTCTAATGATTCACTTTTTATTTGTGTATTAAAAATAATAAGGTGCTTATTAATTATTTTAGGCTGTCTATAGTGAATTACATTAAGCCAGCCATAATTATTTTTTTTATTATTATTATAAACACAACATCAATATGAGAATATCTTTCTTTTAAAGTCGTCTTGGTTCAATTTCCACCACAGACTATAGTAGTTTATTTTTATTTCTCTAAACTGTTCCGGACGCGAGGTCGCCTCGGTAAACACCTCTTGCCCCCCGGCCGTACGTGTTGCACGATTTAAGTCACGCCACTACTAGGAATAGGGTTGCCACAATTCTGGAGAAAAATGTTAATAAAAAATATTTTTGCTCACATTGTCTCCAATTACTATCTGTTATTATCTATAATATATAATTATATATAAGAGCGTAATAAGTCCTGCGCGTGAAAATGTTAGTAAAGTTATTTTGCACACGTTGTCTCTAGTTACTATGTAAGAACGCATTAAGTCTATCTATATTATCGATGTAAATGAAAAAAAAAAAATATATATATAAAAATAAATGCAAAAGTTACCTTTTATGAATGAACCTTAATTAAATCAAATCAAAAATTTTTTTTTTGTCACACTGTCTCTAATAATACCTGTTAGTATTATAATATTAGATAAGGAACATCCATGTGTATGTATATAATGAATGCAAAACGCGAACAGACCTTGATCAAATCAAAACAAATCAAAAATCTTTTATTCATATAAGATATACATAGTAGCTGCTAATGAACGACAAGTTTTTTGTTTTATAATATTTTTTTCCAGTTCAGTATAAAGATTAAATTGAGAAGAACTGGCAAGATACTCAACTGAAATTCTTTTTTTTAAACCCAGTTTATATATAATGTACTTATATAGGTCTATGTATATCTAACATTAAATGAAAATTTCGTGTATGAACACTGTATATGGCATTGAACAACTATTGCCTTGAAAGTGTGTCATTTAAGTAAAAAAAAAAATATGATACATAGGTGGAAGGGGTAATAATAATAATAATAAAAAATACACACACTCTGCACTTACTTGGTTTCGGTCCGTAAGTGTGAGAAAACCAGCAAAAGCTGAGAAAAAAAATTAATAATAATCTCAGGACAATTCACACAACGCCATCTAGTCCCAAGCTAAGCAGAGCTTGTGTTATGAGTACTAGACAACTGATATAAATACATGGACACATTTTTTGTAAATAAATACATATTATACATAGAAAACACCCAGACCGATACAAACAATCATACTCATGAATACAAGTGTTTGTGCCGTGCGAGGAATCGAACCCGCGACTATCGATCGCAAAGCGGTGTGCCAGATCGCTAGACCACCGAGGTCGTCAAAGTAATGTGGATTAATTACCCCATTGCTAGCAACATACCATGTCAGGTAAACCATGCTGCTACTCCTGAAAACCATCGTGATATATTCCTGGTGAATTTACCACGATGGACTAACTGACCTAACCCCATCTTATCGGGAGGAAAGGGGATTGTTAGTAATCTGGACTGATGATCTTATTGCTAGCAATGTACCATGTTAGGTTGACCTCCACACGCAAAAAAACCCCATCTTATCAACCTCCATTGGTGCCTCGCCAGCGTAAACCGTTAGCGCAGGCGGGTGCACCATTCCATTATCATCTATAAAAAAAAACCCATCTTATCAACCTCCATTGGTGCCTCGCCAGCGTATACCGTTGGCGCAGGCGGGTGCACCATTCCATTATCATCCATAAAAAAAAACCCATCTTATCAACCTCCATTGGTGCCTCGCTAGCGTATACCGTTAGCGCAGGCGGGTGCACCATTCCATTATCATCCATAAAAAAAAACCCATCTTATCAACCTCCATTGGTGCCTCGCTAGCGTATACCGTTAGCGCAGGCGGGTGCACCATTCCATTATCATCTATAAAAAAAACCCCATCTTATCAACCTCCATTGGTGCCTCGCCAGCGTAAACCGTTAGCGCAGGCGGGTGCACCATTCCATTATCATCTATAAAAAAAACCCCATCTTATCAACCTCCATTGGTGCCTCGCCAGCGTATACCGTTAGCGCAGGCCGGTGCACCATTCCATTATCATCTATAAAAAAAATAAACCCCATCTTATCATCCTCCACTGGTGCCTCGCCAGCGTAAACCGTTAGCGCAGGCGGGTGTACCATACCATTATTATCAATTAAAAAAAATCCTTTCATCCCAACCGATAGGCGTCACAGAACGTTTGATCCGCGGTGCTCATGTAAATTTGACGGTTACGACTTACCATCAGGCGGGCCAACAGCTTGTTTACTGTTACAATTACATAAAAAATCTCTGATAGTTACATTGACAGATCCCGCAATTGCTATGTCATTGTAATTGGCGAAGTACTCCGGGCGTTCTCACTCGCTAATGGCTCAGTAGTTAAAACGGTACAGCCGCTACTGGGCGGGGCGGGGTTTGAAAGACAGCGAACATAGTGCGAATAGTCTCGACTCCGTTGGATGCAATTAGATAGCACAATTCGCAAAATGTAAGTCGAAATTGACTTAAATCATTAATCTATACATATAAATAAAGTTGGTGTGTCTGTTTGTAATATTGAAATAACCGTTTTTTACTGCATGCATATGAACTTAATATCATTTTTTACATTTTTTGACTGTCTGTCTATTTTTTCCAGCTAGTCTCTGAACTAGTTTCTGAAATGGCTGGACCGATTTTGACGGGATTTTTTTTTTTGACATATAAACCAGTCCAACATACAAATGAGAAGAACTGGCAAGAAGCTAAACAGTTTTTTTAATAATTTGTTTTTTTTTTATTACTCTTTTATTTTCCATACACCAGTCCGTGCCCTTTTTTGCGATTTGTTTTAGGTAATCAATAGTTTTAAATAATAAAACAACATCCAATGATGATTCTAATAAATGAAGAACCCAAATAATGGGATGAAATCAGATTAATGCCAGCTGCAGTCATTTGGAGTCTGCGTGCGATCGATATGGTTTCAAATACGTAATCTAATGGACAAATCAAATTCAAAATATATTTATTCATGTAGATCTATTACAGGCTCTTATGATATGTCAAATCTACGGTCAGTTCGGAGTGATTTCGAGATGAGAACTGACAACAAACTTAGCTCGTATTCTTTTAAAATATTCAAATAAGCTTGAAAAGAATACGTCTGGACAAATTTCTTTAATTTTTCAATTCAAAAATCATAATCAAAATATCTTTATTTACATATGTAGATCTATTACAGACTCTTATGATATGTCAAATCTACCGTCAGTTCGGAGTGATTTCGAGATGAGAAGAACTGACAAGAAACTCAGCTCATATTCTTTTCAAATAAGCTTGAAAAGAATACGTCTGGACAAATTTCTCTAATTTATCAATTCAAAAATCATAATCAAAATATCTTTATTTATGTAGACATATTACAGACTCTTATGATATGTCAAATCTACCGTCAGTTCAGAATGCTTTCAAGCTGAAAAGAACTGACAAGAAACTCAGCTCGTATTCTTTTCAAATATGGTTGTACATGTTTACAATAATACATATTCATTTTTAAATTCAAATTTGGGAGAAACGAGTGACCACCAGCATATGCTATTGCAATTTTGGCAAAAGCAAATAGTGACATGAGTGTTCGTAACACGAACTTTATACTTTTACTGATTTTACTGATTGGATCTATATACCGAACTGGACGGTAAGGAAAAAAATTATAATATAAAAACTTGACGTTCATAAGCGGCTAAAATGTCCTACATGAATAAATAATTTTTGAATTTTGATATAAGTACAACAAGTAATATGAGTACTTACGATAAAACAATGTAATTGTGACTTACTTAATTATTTTAAGTATTGTACATAAGTATAGACTGAATAATAGTTACACCACAGATAATATAACATTACATATTTACACGATACCTGCGTAATATACAATGCAGTCACTTACTGTAATAAGTCTATATGTATATACATAGTATAAAACAAAGTTGCTGTCGCTGTCTGTCCATCCCTATGTATGTATGCTTAAATCTTTAAAACTACGCAACGGATTTTGAAGTGACTCAAGAGAAAGGTTTATATATATAATACATGTACACCTATGCAAAGCCGGGGCGAGTATCTAGTTACTTATAAATATACCCTACTTTAATTTTGTTTTTCGTTCAATGCATTTCACATGTTTGTTTACTAACATAATATGAATGTAATCCTATTTAAATAAATAAGTAAATAAATTTCTCTTCTTTCTTTTAGAAGATAGTTCTTAAAATTGTATAATAACTGCATATTATCTTTAGGAGGGCAATAGCTACTATGGGTATAGACCCACCCACCCATAAGACTTAAGAAAGGACTTAACTAAGTTTCTACAAACTTAGTTAAGTCCTATTTGCATCTGTTTAGTTTAGAATAAACTTATTATCTTTCTAAAAACCATCTTTCCATAATTACCTTGACCATCGTAATATAAACACAGTCCCTTCATTCACAATATCGTTGAAACTCATTTTTGGAACGTTTTAAAAGAAAACACGAGAAAGAATTCTCGTAAATCATGATTCACGTAATATTTTACATAACTATACAGTTTTATACATAATATATTATAATATTATAAATTTATGCTTCTATCAATAAATACATAATATTTGAATTTAGACTGAGACAGCTTTGCGCGGGAAGACGCGTACCTACTGTAGCTCATAATTATGGCGGGTAATATTTTGTTTTTAAATTATTATTAAACCAAATTTATATACTAAACAAAGGATAACTTTGTAAACAACTAATTAATGTTTGACATAAAATAATATAATACTTTAGTTTGCTAATATTAATCAGAAGGCATACCTTTAACACCCAGAAGGATGCTTTGTTTCTGGGTTCTTTTTATTCTTTAACGGAAAGGCAAAGGAAACTATTCTCATACAGCCACGTCTGCATGATTTTGATATTCTTAATTTGTTTAATTTATATATGTCTTGAATTGTTGAGACAATGTAGCCGTACAGTGCAAAAAATGTTATTGAGTTCTTTAATAGTTCCTGAATAAAGTGAGGACACGTGCTCACTATGGTATGCCCCAAGCAGTCAGAGAGTCGAGTCAATCAGATTTCGCCGTATCGAAAAAATCCGTACCAGATCAATTTTATGATTAATCTTTTTTTTAGAAGATAATTTATGTCTAGATATATTATACCACAGGTGACTTGTTTATTTTGTTTACAATATCTCATAATTTACAATATCTCAAGCTATTAGATTTATCTATTGTCGTCTGCCACAATATTTAGACATTAAATCGTTCGGTATACAAAAATATATAATAAAATTCTTAATAGAAAATACAATGTAAATAATGGCCAGTACATCGACAACATTCTCTAAATTGTATTTATTAACAAATCCAGGGCAGCTGACTAGTAAATAATTGTATTCTAACTGGTTATTAATACAATCTCTTATATTCTCCAAGTTACGTGTACACACGTGATGTAATTCGCTGCTTAGCTCTGTAATTAAGTTATATTAACTCACCTTCATTACGTACGGACAGAAGCCGTTACTTGGAAAATGGATGCGGATGTAAGGAAAAACATGGACTATACTTATTTGGATAAGATTAAACAAAAATATAATCATACTTGATTCACTGCTTATGGTTTATTACATCCTTATATAATATATGCATTCTTCATTGCGCTTAAATATATCGTCGATTAAATAAAAAAATAACATTTTTCAAAATTAGAAGCTAGTATTGCCATCTTTTATATAAGTCAATTAATTTAACCACGCCGTCTTAATCATTATCTAAATACTTTTAAAATGATATATAATAATTCTGCGTGAATTTAAAACTATAAAGGGAAAAATAATTCAAATAAATTTAAAAACTTTAAATGCTTGTTTAGAAGACAACTTAAAAATGTACATTTTGAATACTGCCATTTTATTAACGAAACGACGTCATGTTAATTACAAAAGAGGACTTATCTGTAAAAGAGATCTCTTCCAGTCAACCCAATAGAGCGTGGCATAGAAAGTAATGTGCGTGAAATTGTGCAATAAATAATTTAATAAGAATAATAAAATGAACATAAAAATATAATGTCCAAAATATAAACACCAATACTGTACACGCCCAAAATAGAAATAAGGTTGGCAACATTGAACGAGTGTTGTCTCTGCGTGTATCAAATGTCGTGGGTGGTACTTTTAAAAAAAAACCCATATACGAACAATAAACGACATGAACTTTAAAAATTATAATTCTTTTATCTAATCAGCTAGTGGTCGCACTGGTCTAATACAATATACATAAAGATACAATATATATATTTACATATCGTATATATAGTAATATTATAAAAGCTAAAGTAACTGTGTTTTACCTGCTATCTTTTGACCTTGTTTACTGAGACGAACTTCTCAGCATTCTACCGATCATGCGGGAGCTGGGTATATTACTATGTCAGGTTGACCTCCACGCGGTTCGCCCTGGAAACCATCATGTTATATTCCTCACGAATTCGCCACAATGAGTTGACTGACCTACTCATTTTATGGAGCTATACTTCATATTTAGTGGAGGATCCACTGGTGCCCCGCCAGCGTATACCGTTAGTGCAGGAGGGTGCACCATCATACCCTGAAAAATAAATTCCAATAATTTCCAGGGACTTGCGACCCGGGTGTAGGTTTAAGGGGCACCTTGCCGACGTACATTAACACTCGCCTTCACCGCTCGTGTTTCTCTCCCTACCCAGACAAATCTAATAAAAGTCTGCTAGAGCAACTTTAGATACACGTAGACGTAGACACGTAGTATATACCTTACAGTATTTTTACAAAGCCTAGGATCTTTTAGAAGATTGTAGAGAGATTTCACAGGTATACCTCCCATTCCCACTTCGACCGCATATAAGTTAACCATATATTCATTTTGTTTTTTAATTATTTTAAAATCTAATTAATTTTGATGAATTAGATAAAAAAAAAATATTAGAATAGAATTTTAACACGAATAACTTTAAGGTAAATAAGATATGTATCTCTGTACTGCAGTTCGTGTTCATGGCTAACGCGACTTTGTAGAAAGGAGAAGTAAATGCATTATTTACCATTCGATTTATAATCTACTAGCTTTTGCCCGTGGTTTTTCTCGCGTTAAATTATCAAAATCTTCATCATAGTAGCTCCAATTTTTAATTTCAGTTCAATCAGTCGAAAATCTAAAAATATTTATACAAACTTTCATGCCCTTAGAGGTGGATTTTATCAAAATCCATTCTTAGGGGCCACGTCATAGTAGCTTTATGCAAGCAAAGTCTCAGCCTGATCGGTTTAAAATTGACAAAGTTTCGTACAAACTTTCATCCCCTTGGGGGTAGAATTAATCAAAATCCTTTCCTACCGGATGCCTACGTCATAACATCTACCTGCATGCCAAATTTCAGCCCGATCCGTCCATTGGTTTGGCAGTGCGTTGATAGATCACTACGTCAGTCACCTTTGACTTATATATATTTAGATTTAGAAGATATAACAGTATTATAAATTCAAATATTTGCTGTTTATTTTTTACCTTTTCACAATTAATTTTTCTAACGCATTAAAATACTATCTTAAAATTTAATAAATTATATAAATTTATTCAATTTTAAGATAGTATTTTAATTAAAACAAATCATAGACGTTACTGCTAACTGATTAAGCTTACTAAGCTTTAGTAAGCTTAGAAACAATACATAGATAGATCACTATGTCATTCACTTTTGAGTTATATATATTTAGACTAACTGTATTTTTAAAGTGTACTTAACCCGAAATTTAAACATACTGTTCGAAAAAACGTTCAACTGAATCTAGACAGCACTATGTAATATCCCAGGGTATTATTGCATTATCAAAGGTTATAATCATGTTAATATGATATCAAAACTTGCCCATTAATGTTTATAGTCAATTAACGCATATTCGCAAGGAATTTATATGGTTTTGCTTATTAACTTCGTTTGATATCAGCGCCTGGTGAGTACACCTGTTTTTTAAAATAATGCTATAGGGTTGGCCGATGTTCATCGATATTTAACTGAAGAATCGATATCGAGTCTTTTATATCATCGATATTTCAATATTGTGTATACGATTATATCGATAAAAAAATAGTATGCTCGATATTCAACGATATTTAACTGAAGAATCGATATCGAGTCTTCTATAATATTGGTATATGAAAGTTTACACGATACACGATGCTTTAAAAAATTGTAAATACGATGATATTGAGAAATAAACTAAACATTCTATAGGATTACGATATACGATGAGCTAAATAAATGTCATGATTGATATCCAGATACGATCCGATATTTGTTAAACTAAAAAAAGGTCATTCGAGACGCAAAATGATATGAAATCTGATAAGCCAAGAGGAAAAACATCAATGATTCCTGTCATTAGTGTTTCTCATTCCATAATTTATCATCTCTTTCTATCTCTCTCACTGCCTAGCTTCTTTCCATTTCATTTGAGATCGGCTCTGGTACTAATTTCGACGAAGACCCCAGCTACTGGCAGTACCTCGCGGCAGGACTAATTTATTAATGAAATCACTACTGACGCATGCACTGACCACTCTCTATCAAGTAGCAGAGAGAACGGATTTGTTTGTATGTAGTGTGTGAATTCACAAGGACCGCATTGTATGTTATATGTTATGTTACCAAACCGGTGTTGTAATATTGGATGCACTGTTGTATTGGGCATATGCCTGTGATGATATAAAAGTGTGTATATAAATAAATAAATAAATTCTTCGCGAGGCACATCTGTCCTGAGTCGTCGAGTACTTAAATTTTCTTTAACGCTATTGAGAACAGAATTCCTTATCTATCGTCTATCGATACTTATAGATCTGTATATCGATGTTTTTCTAATATCGAACATCCCTAGAACGCAATGTAACATCAATAAATAGTTAAATGACGTCGATAAACTCAATGTAACGAGACTCCAACTGTAACTGGGCAACATGCCTACACTATTACATTTTAATGGAAAAATTCCATATAGAGTTGCTATCGCTGTTGCTATTTCGACAGAATTGAGATTACAGTCAGAGTCAACGAATACTGGTGCCAATTTGATAGATTCCTATGCAGCTATTTGATATAATGTTTCGCCAGTTAAAAAAAAATCAATTTCTTTTGAAAGCCTTATATACAAAAACTATGTACCATTTTTCACGAAAGTTCCGCCGACGGATGAGTATGAAATTTCACACACTTATAGTTTATATAGAGGAGTACAGAATGCTAATATTATTGCAAAATTATCCACAAAAACACATTAAATTAATAAAAATACTTTTTGTTTATTGTTAAAGTCTGTGGTCAAATTGAAATTGAGAGTTGTAGTCGTCAATAGAAACTTATTAATGTTAAAACTTATAATTTAAATTAATTATAGTCGAATTTCTACCACTAATCATTTTAGATAGGTATTGGCTTTTAGTATATATCATAAAAAACATAATCTGCAAGTGGAAGATATACTAAAAAACATAGACTTATTGAGAGAATTTATCAACGTAATCAAAATAATTATAATTTGTTTCTAATCTCAGAACCAGCTGAACAAATTTGCATGCAGATTGCACTAATATTGAGTGGTTACTTTCACTTAAAATTAATGTTTGTTTTATTTCACTCTATTAACAAATAACAAAATTATACAAATACAAAGTCGCGTATCCAGTTAGTTTTTAATTACTAAAACTTTATAAACGTTTTTAATTGATAATTAAATAAAATTAGATATAATTACTAAATATCGCTGCTACGCATTTATTTATCCTGCACACCACTTCTGCTTTATAAGACTCGTAGCATACGCTCGGTCAATTCAGCCTGACAAAGCTTCATAATTTGAATATAATAGAATATATACATTCAAGATGGCCGCCAAAATTGCGTAGAAAATGGCTGCCAATTTATATGCAAACGCGGGTTTCATATAGGGATGCATCTGTCGGCATTTAAGGAAATAATTGCAATGGACAATGCATCGTTTATTTTATGCATTTATGCATGCAAGTAATAGCATGGTTATGTTGTATGCAAATCTGATTGGACATATTTTTGTACAGTCGCATTCAATTTTATATCTATTGCAGTATACTTCTATAACTATTTGCAATTTATTTTATTTATTACACTTTATTGTACAAGAAAGTCAATATAATAATAATTGAATTATACATACAGAATAAGAAGTTACAATAGGCGGTCTTATGGCGCAAGCAAACTTTGCGACGCACGACTATATTGTGGAATCACCTTCCAGCAATGGTATTTCCATACCGATACGATATTAAAGAAACCTTAGTGGCCCTCAGACTAAAGTCGTATCCGTCAGGCAGGAGTTGGCCTTCAGCCGCTCCATAAGTCCTTCCGCGGGTTTGGAGTGCCATCTGCGCTCGCCCCCTATCGTCCGGTGAAGCTGTAAAGGTTCCAGCTGCGGCCAACAGCATTAGAGTAGTCCGAAAAAAAAAACGATATTCAAACCTTAAAGAAAAGAGCTTGTTCCTTGTTAAAAGGCCGGCAACGCAGTTGCAATTCCTCTGCTGTTGCGAGTGTTGCCGATTCGTGACATTTTTTACAGTAGGGAACTGTAAAATATGTTTACACTTTTTGTACTATTTTTAAATATATTTTTTACTTTAATCCGTAATATTAATTATTCTGTATCTGATAAATTGTATAATATAAAAACAATGTATAGAAATTAACTCCCTTTTTTAACATTCTTAATAAATATATAAGTACTATATGCTGAATAATTTAATGAAAAATTATAATTTATTGTTACAGGTAATTATTAAGGGAGACTACTTACTTAAGGTAAATTTGTTAAAATAAGTACCCCAAAAGTAAACGACAAACTGGTAGCAGGAAATAGAATAAGTCATCACAGCTATTAGAAAAGTAAATCATGACTCTGTGGTTTTTTTTCGGACTACTCTAATGCTGTTGGCCGAGGCTGGCCTTTACAGCTTCACCGGACGATAGGGGGCGAGTGCAGATGGTACTCCAAATTCGCGGAAGGACTTATGGAGCGGCTGAAGGCTAACTCCCGCCTAACGTATAAGACTTTAGCCTGAGGGCACCGTTAGGAGTTCGAATTGGATGGAAATTGGATCTCTGTTATCTGAATAAATAAAAAAAAATGAAAAAATGAAAATGAAACTGTAGGTATTTAAAAAAAACAAAAAAAAAGTTTCTCATGGACTGGATTTTTGATTCACTGGAATTTTGGAATATAAGCCTCTTATCACAGTGTTATCGAACGTCTCTGAAACGGCTTAACCGATTTTTATGAAATTTTTAGGTAAGTCCGAAAATAGATCATCAATTTTTTTAAACACATAGATTATAAGAGTAATTTATGGAGACATGTTTGTCTGTTACTCTTTCACGTAAAAACTACTGAAGGGATTTTGGTGAAACTTTACAGTACCATACATCAAAATGACACATAAGCTATATTTTATATTGAAATTTTACGCGGGTAAAACCACGGGCACGGCTAGTATATAAATATACATGAATACGGCAGTAATCGCATAAAACAACTTACAGTAAAGATATTTTTCCTGACCGTATGTACGTGTAGCAGAAATATTCGAGGAATCGTGGTCCGGATGTTCGACTGTCGTGTACCGTTACCGTCCGATGTGAATGTGCAATGTTGTCACTCTACCAGTATACTCAAATCTATCTATACTAACTGTTAGGAATAAAACTTGCGTTCAGTCTTTTTAGCATTTATTTTGTTATTAGAATATGTCAAATTATAAACAGCAATAAATGTATATAAAATGTATAGTATCGGCAACACTATCAAGACCTACCACTGGGAAAGACCTATCAAGACCTACATCTGAACATTGACACAAAAGGAAAGAGACAAACTGGAGGTCTTTAAAATGTGGTGCTGGAGAAGGATGGAAAGAATTAGCTGGAAAGATAAAATAAGGAATGAAGAAGTATTTGCTGAAGAAGACAGATCATAGATATTATTGAGAATAGGCGGAAAAAAAATTTGAGGCACTTAATATGATACGACGAACTTATCTATACATATAAATAAATTTGGAGTGTCTATTTGTAATATTGAAATAACAGTTTTTTATAATTTTTGTCTGTCTGTCAGTCTGTCTGTTTGTTTGTTCCGGCTGATCTCTGAAACGGCTGGACCTATTTTGACGGGACTTTTTTTGGCAGGTAGCTGATGTAATAAATAGTAATTTAGGCTACTTTTATTTTAGAAAAATAAAGTTAAATACCACGCGGACGAAGTCGCGGGAACAGCTAGTGAATAATATCATCGAAGGAAAAATAGAAAGAAAAAGAAGAAGGGGAAGCAGCAGAATAGGAAAAAGATTGGAGTCGTATCGTATCAACACCTAAAGAGATTGATGGAAGATCATGAATGAATTATGAATGAATGAATGAATATTTGTAATCATCTCTCTTCATTATATAACGGTGTTACATGTACAAGAAATTATAAATATAAATTTGTTATCAAATTACTATCGACTGATCTAAACCACTATTATATATATTATATTACCACTTATTGTTCGTGTAAATCACGAATTTGTAATTAAACTTACGATATCAACTAACCCACGCGCACTTTCTAATGTTGTCGCATTTATTTTCAAACTTTCGCGTTTAGTACATATTAATATATAATAGTTGAATAGTTGAATAGTCTTAAGACGAATAATTTTATGGTAAATAGAGATTTTTACCTCTCTCGACGTTTCGACTAGTTGCACTAGCCGTGGTCACGACCTGACTGAATGAAATTTTGTTCAATTGCTTCTTACAAAAAATTAGGGGTGGAATTTATCAAAATCCTTTCTTAGCGGATGCCTACGTCATAGTAGCTTTATGCATGCAATGTCTCAGCCCGATCGGTTTAAAATTGACAAAGTTTCATACAAACTTTCATCCCCTATTTTATGCCCTTGGAGGTAGAATTAATCAAAATCCTTTCTTAGCGGATGCCTTCGTTATAACATCTACCTGCATGCCAAATTTTTTACCTCTCTCGACGTTTCGACTAGGTTGCACTAGCCGTGGTCACAAGCTGACTGAATGAAATTTTGTACAATTGCTTCTTACAAAAATGATCCCCTTAGGGGTGGAATTTATCAAAATCCTTTCTTAGCGGATGCCTACGTCATAGTAGCTTTATGCATGCAATGTCTCAGCCCGATCGGTTTAAAATTGACAAAGTTTCATACAAACTTTCATCCCCTATTTTATCCTCTTGGAGGTAGAATTAATCAAAATCCTTTCTTAGCCTACGTCATAACATCTACCTGCATGCCAAATTTCAGCCCGATCCGTCCAGTGGTTTGGGCTGTGCGTTGATAGATCACTATGTCAGTCACCTTTGAGTTATATATATTTGTGATGTGTTTTATGTTATTCTTATATAATAAAAATCGTGAAACTGTGATAAGGCAAAAACTGTCCATGTGTTTGTTTGTGTACGTTTCCTTCACAAAAAAATGGATGAAATGATTATGACGAAATATTCACAAAATCTTTTATTAAATATGGATCGATCGGAGATGCCAAAAATATCCCATATAAAGGAGGCAATAATTATATATATTTGTCGACCTGAGTAGTCTAGCGGCCTAGATCGCATATACCACCTTATTTACGATGTTTGCGGGTTCGATTCTTCGCACGGTACAAACATTTATATACATGAGTATAATTATTTGCATTGGTCTTAATATTTTCTTATATTAGGCATTTATTTATATATAAAAATGTATTTATATCAGTTGTTGTAGTGGCCACAACATAAGTTCTGCTTAACTTGGAATTAGATGGTAGTTATATATATATATATATATATATACATGTATCCTTACTAATATTTTAAATCCTAAAGTAACTCTGTCTGTCTTTCTGTCTGTCTGTCTCGCTGAACCGATTCAAATGAAATTTAGTATACAGATATTCTAGAGTCTAGACCCTGAGAAAGGACATAGGCTACTTATTAAGGTGAAAAAGGGTTGTAAGGGGTTGAAAGTGAAGAAACCAGTATCATCATTTTAAAAGCCAGAAGCTTTTTTAGGCTATTGACTAAATGTAAATAAATATGATATTCAAACTTTGTATAAATTTTATCCTTAAGGGGGTAAAATCAAATAGGGGATAAAATGGAAATTACTAATTCGTCGTCTATTCCACTCGGACGAAGTCGCGGGCACAGCTAGTATATATATAAATACTGCATCAGCAACTTATCCGATATAAAAGCTACAAGGTATAGCTAAACTCCCTCCCCTCCGATCGATCCCCCGTCCAATTCAAACGGGGATCGAAATTACGACGGCCTGAGCCGAGGTTCGAACCCCTAGTGGTGCCCTCAGACTAAAGTCGTATCCGTCGGGCAGGAGTTGGCCTTCAGCCGCTCCATAAGTCCTTCCGCGGGTTTGGAGTGCCATCTGCACTCGCCCCATAACGTCCGGTGAAGCTGTAAAGGCCAGCTACGGCCAACAGCATTAGAGTAGTCCGAAAAAAAAAAAAAACTAAACTCCCCCTCGTGTACGTTAAGGAGTCATTACTAAAAGAACTATTAATTAAAATATTGTAATGCGTCGATACACTGAAATAGCAATCAAAATGGATCCGCAGTTAATTGACGATAAAAACACGCTCCGTCCGCGTATCTCAGTAACACAATCTCCGGGGGTAATGGAATGGATGGATGTATTAAGGATGTATGGCCACATCGCTTGTTTAGATCTGCCAGATAATAATAGGAATGAAAAAAATCAATTACCTAAATATATAATGACGACCTCGGTGGTCTAGCGGTCAAGCACACCGCTTTACGGCCGATGGTCGCGGGTTCGATTCCTCGCACGGCAGAAACATTTGTATTCATGAGTATGATTGTTTGTATCGGTCTGGGTGTTTTCTATGTATAATATGTACGTATTTACAAAAAAAAAATATCTATGTATATGTATCAGTTATCTAGTACCCATAACACAAGCTCTAGATAGCTTAACTTGGGTATAGATGGCTCTGTGTGAATTGTCCTGAGATTATTATTATTATTATTATTATTATTCTTTATTTTTTCTCAGCTATTGCTGGTTTTCTCCACACTTACGGGCCGAAACCAAGCCAGTGCAGAGTGTGTGTATGTGTGTGTGCGCGTGTATGTATTTGTGAGTGTGTGTGTACTTATTGTCTGCCTGGTGTGACTGGTGTTATATCATTTTCATCGATTTCGAGAAATTTTCGGACTGTACGACAAGTATTTAAGATGGCAGCTTTTTGAAGGGTGATGTAAAGTGTTTTTTGTATATCTAATTGTTTCAGGCTATGATGTAGGTATTTGGGTATGATACCTGTAGATGAGAGGACTATGGGTATTATATAAACTTTATTATTATTATTATTATATATGACTCAAAGGTGACTGACATACTGATCTATCAACGCACAGCCCAAACCACTGGACGGATCGGGCTGAAATTTGGCATGCAGGTAGATGTTATGACCTAGGCATCCACTAAGAAAGAATTTTGATTAATTCTATCCCCAAGGGGATAAATTAATGCGAGCGAATCCGCGGGCAAAAGCTCGTTTAAAAATAAACTATTTAAACAATTACTAAATAAATAAATTACTTATATTATTAACCAGGTCTTAACACGAATAATTTTATAACACATAAAGGTATTTACCTCTTTCGACGTTTCGACTAGGTTGCACTAGCTGAGGTCACGAGCTGACTCACTAGTGCAACCTAGACGAAACGTATAAAGTGGTAATTAAAAATAACTACTAAATAAACATCATTATTATACAAAGGATTATTTAAATGATTATCCACTTATATTGTAGCTACCTACCCCGGCTTCGCACGGGTATACATGTACTATACATATAAACCTTCCTCTTGAATCACTCTATCTTTTAAAAAACAGCTTCAAAATCCGTTGCGTAGTTTTAAAGAATTAAGCCTACATAGGGACGGACAGATAGCGACTTTGTTTTATGCTATGTAATGATAATAAATTTAATTTATATTTAGATACAGTATCGTACTATAATTGTCATTATCATAATGTAATTTAAAATAATATAATTTTAATGAATAATGTTGCCATTTAAACATATTATTCTAATTTACAAGTCGGATAGGGTACGCTGAACATGTTCACTTAAATAAATTGAATTGAATTGAATTAGATTTTTCTCAAACAGTTTTGGGCCAAGAGTTTTCCTAATTGGATATATATTTTAAATATATTTAGACACAATATTTGTTTTCTTTTAATTATTTTTATTTGGCTACAAGCTTATACACAAAATGTCTTATAGATGAGTATCTTGTATTCGAACATATAATTAAGTAAATAAAAAAAACATACCAGATTGATTGTTGTTGGCAGTGTTAAGTGGTCGTCCTCAGTAACATCAGAAAGCTTTTAGATATAATTTCGGAATCAGAAACTAATTCCTCCACACCCACTCCAGCCACAGTGGTCTAGTGGTTAAGCACACCGCTATGGTCGTAGCTTCGACATTAATATTCATGAATATTATTGTTTTCTTTAATTTCATTGTATAATATGTAATGTGTACAAACATGTATAAAAAGCGGGGCGATGCCATACTGGCTCTACAATCTAACCTTTAGGTAGAAACAGTAAGCGTTGTACAGCATTCATTGTAAAAAACTTTAACAATATTATTATATTACATAAATAATTAAAAAATATCTATATACACGTTACGAAATCATGAAACATTGAAAACGCTGTATAGGCAGCGGCCTCAATACGGCGCATCGTACCATGCGCCGAAACGTGCCGTCGAGTCAGCAAAACTGAAATGTTGAAATCGACCAAAGAACGCTATCGGAGTTGAATCACTCTTGGTTCTAACATCGACCAATTGGCATCTATAATAGTTAATAAGTTAAATTGTAATTTTTATATTTCAATTAAATTTAATATATAATATTTTTTGGTTTTTTTTGCGCCCTTCGGCTGTAGACTTTTTATCTGGCGCAGTCGGTAGGATCGCTGTAAAGTAGAGTCAGTGAATCAAGCATCTGGCGGCGGCGATTCTGAACCTAAGAAGCTACAGACGAGGGGGTATCCAGACATCGATACTGCAGAGACAACTAAAGAATGCTCATGTAAGTACCACTAGAATCGATCTAGAGTTGCTTTCCTATCTATATTCCTGTGTCATTTTTTTTTAGATCCTGTGTAATTTAATTTTCCAAGATTTTCCAATCGAGGCAATCGAGGACCCGTAGAAATAAAGATATAGATTTAAATAGGAATTTAAATTTTAACGATAGTGACACTAGCAGTGAAAAATCTTTTTCATCAAGCAGTAATTTTATTATAGGAGATAAATTTAATTTAATTATGGCAGATTTAGACAACATATGGAAGGCCCTTCGAATGGTGCCTGAATTCGATGGTAATCCGAATATTTTAACACGTTTCATTGGCTTGTGTGACCATTTAGTGAACGAGTATGTCAATTCATCACCTGATAATGGCTTATTAAATGCTGCACTACTGAACGGCATCCTGAATAAAGTTACTGGGCCCGCCGCACGTTTAATAAACTCTAACGGCATACCGGAGAACTGGCAGGGTATCCGTAACGCACTTATAAATAATTTTTCAGATCAGAGAGACGAGACCTCTCTCTATAACGACCTCGCTTTATTAACTCAGGGCTCAAGCACTCCTCAGGAATTTTACGAAAAATGCTTAAATTTGTATAGTACCATCATAACATATGTAACATTACATGAAACTATTGCCACCACTATACATTCTAAGCGCGAACTCTATAAAAAACTTACATTACAAGCATATCTACGCGGGCTTAAGGATCCCTTGGGATCGCGTATAAGGTGCATGAGGCCTGAAACTATCGAAAAAGCTTTAGAATTTGTTCATGAAGAGATGAACACACTCTACTTGCAAAATCGCAATGAAAGTATGCCTGAAAAGAGGACTAATCCTCTATTTATGCATAATTATAATAATAAATTTAATAATATACCACCACAGCAAGGTCCATCTAAACCATTTACATTTAATATGCCCGGACCATCACGTTCGCAACCCATGCATATGGTTCAACCATCACGTCCTCCCGTGATGTGGAAACCCAACTACAATCAACAATCGCAATTTAGAGGTCCAACTAGAACTCAACAGATATTTAGCGCAGTCCCTCCTAATTATAATCCACGTAGTAATGTATTTGCACTACCCCAACGACCATATAATTCGAATAATACGCCACGCCCTATGAGCGGTGTCAGTCACTACCCAACAAAACCGATGTTGACTGGACATGATTGGAGGAAACATGGAAATCCACCACCTACTAATTACCTTAAAGGACGCGAATTAAATTTAACTGAATGCTACGAACCCCAATACTATTACGACACATATAATAACGTTGACAGTGACTATTACTATCCCGACTATTATACAGAAAACGACGAACAGACTTATCCATCCCCGTATGTAGAGGAAACTCGTGACGAATTTACTGAAAACGAAAATTACGAAGTTACTGAAAATGAAAATGAATATTCAGAAATCAGGAAAACTAAAATAGAGATAAACTTACAGACACAGCGACAATTACCGTATATTCAGATATTAAATCCGCCCCTTAAATTACTCATTGATACCGGTGCCAATCAGTCTTTCATAAGCCCCAAGGCAGTAGAAAAGTTCTTTCAGCATATACCATGTAATTATGATCCTTTTGAGGTAACAAACATTCATGCAACCACGAAAAATTATTATTCCTTAACTTTACCGTGCTTTCAAGAATTTAAAGAGAATGAAGATATTACTCTATTTATCTATAAATTTCATGATTATTTTGACGGCCTTATTGGTTATGACTTATTAGAAAAATTAGAATCTAGCATTAATCTAAAGGATAAGGTTTTAGTTACACGGAATTCGAAAATACCTCTGTTAATGTACGATTCTCGTAATTTAAATTTATATGAGGATATAATCCCCGCAAATACATCTAAATTAGTTCGTATCCCAGTTAATTTTCATGATGGTGATGCATTAATAAATGATCAGACTATCTCACACTGTCAAATTAAAAGTTGTGTAACTACAGTTAAAAATAACCGCGGCATAGTAGAAGTTACTAACCCGACTAGACATGACATAGTTTTTTCTATGGACAAACCAGTTAGTGCAGAGCTATTCAATATTCAGTGCATTCGCACCGAACAGCAGTCCAATCGCGTAAACGAAGTTTTATCACGTTTGCGTACCGATCATTTAAATCCAGAAGAAAAAGCTAACTTAGAATCTCTTTGTAGTCAATATTCCGACGTTTTCTATATAGAAGGTGAACCATTAACTTTCACAAATAAAATCAAGCACCACATCCGCACAACAGATGAGGTACCAGTTTACACTAAAACCTATCGTTATCCCTTCATTCATAGGCAAGAAGTTCGAGAGCAAATATCTAAAATGTTAGAGCAAGGTATTATACGGCCCTCACAATCAGCATGGAGCTCTCCCATTTGGGTGGTTCCCAAAAAAGCAGATGCATCAGGAAAAACTAAATGGCGTATCGTTGTAGATTTTAGAAAAGTAAATGAAAAGACCATTGATGATAAGTACCCTATCCCGAATATAACTGATGTTTTGGATAAGTTGGGTAATTGTCATTATTTCACAACTCTTGATCTGGCTAGCGGGTTCTACCAGGTCGAAATGAATCCAGATGATATACAGAAAACCGCCTTTAACGTTGAACATGGACATTTTGAATTCATGCGTATGCCCATGGGACTTAAAAATTCTCCTTCCACGTTCCAGCGCGTAATGGATAACGTTCTAAGAGGCCTCCAAAATGAAATATGCCTCGTATATTTAGATGATATAATTGTATTCAGCGTCTCGCTACAAGAGCATATGGTTAACTTAGCAAAAGTATTCAAACGTTTGAGAGAATCAAATTTCAAAATTCAGATGGACAAATCAGAATTTTTAAAATTAGAAACCTCATATCTAGGACATATTATTAGTAAAGACGGTATAAAACCTAATCCAGATAAGATTGTTGCTATTCAAAAATTTCCTTTGCCTAAAACAGCCACAGAAATAAAACGATTTTTAGGATTACTAGGCTATTATCGCAAATTCATTCCCGATTTTGCTCGCATAACGAAACCAATGACACAATGCTTAAAAAAAGGTTCAAAAATTTCCATCAATAACCCAGAATATATTAATTGTTTCGAAAAGTGCAAAACTTTATTAACCAATGATCCAATTTTACAATACCCAAATTTCACTAAAGAATTTGTTTTAACAACTGACGCTTCAAATTTGGCAATAGGCGCGATTTTATCACAAGGACCCATTGGTGCCGATAAACCCATAGCTTATGCTTCGAGAACATTAAATACAAGCGAAATAAACTATAGCACCATTGAAAAGGAATTGCTAGCAATTGTGTGGGCTACTAAGTATTTTCGCCCTTATCTGTTTGGGAGAAAATTCACTATAGTTACAGATCATAAACCTCTTCAATGGGTTATGAGTTTAAAAGAACCTAATTCTAGATTAACTAGATGGCGATTAAAGTTAAGTGAATACAATTTTACTGTTATCTATAAGCAAGGCAAATGCAATCAAAATGCAGACGCTTTATCTCGAGTTGAAATACATAACGAAGATTTAAGCTCCATTGCCGTGCAACCCTCTGAAAAACCTCCATCAAGAGCCGACTCTACAACCCTTACAGCTCATACTAGTAACGAAAATCCTATTTTAGAGATACCTATTACGGATGAACCTATTAATAAATTTAGTAGACAAATATGTTTCACGATTGTAGGCGATGTAAAAAGACGTCCAGTTGTTAATAAACCTTTCGAATCACACGTTCGAACTAATATTCAATTATCTGAAAATAATCTAGAACAGGACATCATAAATGCGATTAAAGAATATGTCAACCCCAAAGTTAGAACTGGTATAATAATTTATCCACCCTTAGCAATGTACAAGATCATTCCAATAATACAAGAAAAGTTTAAAGCTCAGCTATGAATCTCATTTTAACCAAATTAGAAGTTGAAAATGTTAAAGAGTATTTACGTCAACAGGATATCATTCAGAAGTACCACGAGGGTAAGACTAACCACCGAGGTGCAGGTGAATGTTATCTTGCATTATCAAATAAATATTTTTGGCCTAAGATGAGAGATCATATCTCTAAATACATAAGTGAATGTAATATCTGTGGAATGGCAAAGTATGACCGTAATCCAATAAAACAAAAATATTCTATTGTACCACCTCCTACTAAGCCATTTGAAACAGTACACATTGACTTATTTACAGCTGAAAATGAGAAATATTTAACTTTGGTTGACGCATTCTCTAAATACGCACAGGCGTATCACCTTCGGGATGGTACAGCTGTAAGCGTAATACAAGCGCTACTTAAATATTTTACTCATCACGGTGTTCCCATAATGTTAATATCCGATCAAGGTCCTGAATTCACAAACCAAATATTCTTAGAATTTACTAGATTACATAAAATACAGCATCATAAGACTTTAGCACATAATCCTAATAGCAATGGAATAGTTGAACGATTCCATTCGACTATTCTGGAACATCTACGAATTCTTAAATTAGAACATCGCAATGAACCAGCTGTCAATTTAATGCCGTACGCGATACTAGGATACAATAGTTCTATCCATAGCTTTACGAAATGTAGGCCTATAGAAGTTATTACAGGTCACTTTGACCCACGTGACCCTATAGATACGAACATAAATGAACATCTTCTCCAACAGTACGTAATAAATCATAAGTTACGAATGAGTATGGTTTATAACATCATTAATGAAACATCTTTACACAATCGTACGGAGATTACAGAGGCTAGGAATAAAGATCGAGAAATTGAAAAAGAATATAGTCCAGATGAGCAGGTTTTCATTCGTAACCCTATGGCTAGCAGACAAAAATTAGCTCCACGTTTCACCCAAGATGTGGTACTGGCTGATCTGCCAATACACATATATACTAAAAAGAAAAGAGGTCCCATTGCTAAAGCACGCCTTAAGCGAAGACCTAATAGTAACCCGTTGTTACAGAACATTCCTGACGATCACATTACAACTGACCAGAGCGGAAGACGTAACACTTGACACCCTTGACAATGGACCAGGAATTCTTCCCTTCAACCTTGGGCCCACAAAAGTCATTTCCCATTATCACTCATTTTTATACTACATAGACCTAGATGACATGTTCACAAAAATAGAATCAGTTATAAGTCAGATAGATAATTTTAATCCTCAACTTAAAAATAAAACATTATCTCTCTATGAACCCCATCTCTTACATCTTAATAATAAGCTCATAAGAGTACGCGAACAGTTGCAAACTTTCTTACTATATCTCACTCTATAATTAATATTAATTCATTAAATAATATGCTAATTAAACTTAGACAACTTTATTCTAAGGAAAAGGTTATAGATATAGAATTAAGGGAATATTTTTACATTATAAAATCGGGTTCATATTATGTAGGAAATAAAATAGTTATAGTTATTAAGGTGCCGATTGTCTCTCCTAATACCTATATCCTGTATAAACTATCAATCATACCAAACCAACATAATCAAATACTTATACCTACCCAACCCTTCATAGCAATTCAGAGAACAGGTTCTATGTACATTGCGACAGAATGTCCGAAGTTAAGCACATACTACCTTTGTGAAGAACAGCTCCAGTACCAGTACCAGATTCGTGATAACCAAGACTGCATCCAACAGCTTATCCTAAAACAACAGGTCAGTCCTTCCTGTGACCTGACTTCAGTAAATCTTACCAGAGCAGCCCTCGAGAAGCTCGATGACCAGCACTACACCATGACACTACCTAAAGCAACTAGAGTACATATATCCTGCGGGCACGAGTACTACAAAATTCTTAAAGGAAGCTATCTAGTATCAATTCCTATAAATTGTATGCTGTCAACTCCAGATTTTACCATCTCTAACATTCAAGATAGAATTAAAGGACATGCCGTGCAGATTACACTTACGGAAGTACCATATGACGAGCGTGCCACATCTAGACCTCAACCTATAGTAAGATTAAATTCTATCAATCTAGAACATCTTCACGAGACAAATGCTAGAATATCATTGCAGCAGCCAGCAATCTTAGAACAAGTCAATGTAGATAGTGTCTACCACACAACTATACCTATCTACACTATTATAGTAATCATCTGTGCAAGTTTTGTAACTATTAAATTATATCGCCGATTCCGTAGCTATTGCGGACAAATAAATTCAACTGATGTAATGGATACAGTGAACATTACAAATGAACAACCTGAGGTGAGAAATATCCAACCTAAAGATGTGAAGATCGACACTAACAGCATCCCGGCAACTTTCTCAGTACAGCTTACGAATAGTTGCCTATCTTCGAGGGGAGGCGTTACGAAATCATGAAACATTGAAAACGCTGTATAGGCAGCGGCCTCAATACGGCGCATCGTACCATGCGCCGAAACGTGCCGTCGAGTCAGCAAAACTGAAATGTTGAAATCGACC
Organism: Achroia grisella; assembly: GCF_030625045.1. Taxonomy (NCBI): domain Eukaryota; kingdom Metazoa; phylum Arthropoda; class Insecta; order Lepidoptera; family Pyralidae; genus Achroia; species Achroia grisella. The sequence goes on along the minus strand of NW_026713043.1, from coordinate 1,557,765 downwards.
AAAGAACGCTATCGGAGTTGAATCACTCTTGGTTCTAACATCGACCAATTGGCATCTATAATAGTTAATAAGTTAAATTGTAATTTTTATATTTCAATTAAATTTAATATATAATATTTTTTGGTTTTTTTTGCGCCCTTCGGCTGTAGACTTTTTATCTTACATATATAATTAATAATTAATATATACACAAAACAATGATTTTGTAAATACATCCTTAATATACATGAAAAACAATCGTACTTTTGAATACAAATGTTTGCACTGTGGTAGGAATCGAACCCACAACCATCGGAAGTAAAGCGGTGCGCTAAACCGCTAAACCACGAAGGCCGTCAATTAAGAATGTCTTAATGAATGAACATATAAAATTACCAAGTGGCCGCTCCACCTCGACTGTTGTCACGGCATGGACAGTGTTTTTTTCTTTTTTCTCTCCACACGCGGCACGGGAAATCCACATGCGCGAATCGCACGCGATCTCGTAAATTGTGCATTTAACGTAATAAAAATGGAACCGCATCTTTAATTTAAATCTTGAAATATTTACAGATTCTAAATTTGATACAGCTTCCTATCCTTGTAATTGCATTATTATCTACTACCTGATAACCGCCACTTTGTCAATGTATTTTTTTATTAAAATAAATAAAATTTCTAATATAAATAGGACTAAGTTATACCTTATTACATTAGCTATCTGCGAGTGAAAGTCCCGTCAAAATCCGTCCAGCCGTTTTAAAGGTTAGCAAGGATAAACAGACAGTCAATTTTTTCAGTTGATTTATTGAGTTACCCGTTCTCGCACAGCACTAATATTTGGAATCATTTGTTGTTTTGTATTGTTTGTATTGTTTTGGATATTACGAGTATGTACGCATCTGAAAAAAAAAATTAATAACACAAGCTCAGCTTAGCTTGCGACTACATGGCGCTGTGTGAATTTTCCAAGAATATTCTTATAATAAAGAATTAATACGGAACTAATTTTTTGGGACTGGACAAAAAGAACTCTTTCGTATATTTGATAACAGTTTCACCAGTACTTACCTGCTGTAGATATGAAATATCGTTCCGCTGTGTCGTTACTTAGGAACTATGTAGTTACGCACTAGTAACGATCTATCTGTAAAATAACTTTACCAAATAGTTAACACAAAATACACTACCATTAGTCATAGTTTTCAGACTTTCATAAAAATAGTCCTATGTAAGTACTTTTATAGTAGAATAAGTCTAATATTTATAATAGTTGTTATTAATGTAATAATCATAATAATGCCCCGGCATAATTCACACAACGTCATCCACTCCCAAGGTAAGCAGCTTATATTATGAGTACTAGGCAACCGATATAAATACTGAGATATTTTTTGTAAATACATACATATTATACATAGAAAACACCCAGACTGATACAAACAATCATACTCATGAATACAAATGTTTGTACCGTGCGAGGAATCAAACCCGCCACCATCAGAAGTAAAACAGTGTGTTATCTTACTAATATTATAAACGGCAGTTTGTGAGTATGAATGAATGTTTGTTACTCTTTCACACAAAAACTAGTGAACGGATTTTGATGAAAGTTTACAGTAATATAGGTTATACTTAGAATAACAAATAGACTATAGATTTCACATAGGCGAAACCGCCCGCACAGCTAGTGTAGTATATTTAAAAAATCTTACAAATATTATAAACTGCTAAGTTTGTAAGTTCTGATGGATAGATAATAATAATAATAATTTTTATTTTGCATACAATATTTACAATTTAAATTGTTCCCTGGTACCTAAACTAAGTAGAAACTTGTATTTTAGGTACCAGTTCTCTCCTCTTACAATTCACAATGTTTGGAATTACAATTTATAAAAAGACAATTAAATAAGGTAATAACACAAGCTTATCATTATTTACTTGCAAAGTGTATGTGTATGTGTATGTGTGTGTGTGTGTGTGTGCGTGTGTGTGTGTGTGTCGTGTGTGTGTGAGAGAGATGAATGGATGGATGTGTTTTACTCTTTCATCCAAAAACTACTGAACGGATTTTGACAGTAATACATCAGAATAACATATGGGCTATAAATTTCACACGAGTGAAACCGCGTGCACAGTTGTATAATATAAAGATTAGACTGTATAGATCTGTACCTGTGCCTTTCTTCTGTTGGAAAAAAGTATTTTCACTACTCTAAAATTGTTTTTTTTTTATGTTTGACATTCCTTGCCAGTCACTTATACTTTACAAGTATTACAGAAAGCCACAAAACGTTTTCACCTTCATTCATAGGCATATTTATAAACTTATTCAATTCGAACAATACTCGTACCTATTAACCTTAGAAATCGAAAATTACTTTTCCTACCTCTCTCTTTCTTCCACTACCCATTTCAATATGTCCATCTCGTTCTAAGGTCACTATGAGTCGTCAATATTTCGGATGTTCGCATCTTTTATTTAACAATGACTTGTCATTTGTACAGAGAAAGCGACATTGGTCTCGTATGTATGCGATATTAACCGCCATTTTTATTAAGTACTAGCTGTGCCCGCGGTTTTACCGGCGTCAAATTTATAGCCTATATGTTATTGTGATGTATAAGCTGTAAAGTTTCATCAAAATCCGTTCAGTAGTTTTTGTGTGAAAGAGTGATAAACATCCATCCATACTCACAAACTTTCGTGTTTATAATATACTAGCTTTTACCCGCGGCTTCGCACACATTGAATTACTGGCTGCAAGATGATTCTGATTTATAATTGATTTATAACTGCACTGACTGCCAGATGACGCTGAAGTAGCAAAATGTTGATTTTTTATTTTTTGTTTTTTATAAAAAATAATATTTGTTTTTTTTTTATAAAAAGTATCCTATGTGCATTCTAATATCTCCAAGAACTTGTGTACAAAATTTCATGATGATCGGTTCAGTAGTTTTTGCGTGAAAGCGTAACAAACATCCCTATTTTCATATATATAATATTGTAGGTAGGTAAGGATTAAGATAAGATTTAGTTGTTTTTTTTTATGCTACATTGTTTTTATAGTGGCAAACAGGTATATGGCCCATCTGATGGTAAGATAGTTTCTTAAGTTTCATTAATTCATAATTTAAGAGCTGAGCTCTTGTCGGTGAAGCTACCGCCACCTTCCACGATCTTCTATCAGTCGTTTTAGCTGTTGATACGATAAGATCTTAAGTTTTAATGATCAAAAAATATTTAACGACGATTTCGAAACAACGAGAATTTTTTGTTCATGTAACAGAAAAGAAAAGAAATTAAAAACGCACCTGATGATTTTGCCAAACAGAAGAGGAAACGCAGTGGCGTTTCCTCTTCTGTTTGTGTTGTCTCTTCTGTAGTGACAGATCCTATGTGATTGCAGTCCTCTCATGCATAAACGAAATATCTTCTTAGGAAAGTATACACTATATCCTGAGGAGATAAAAACCATCGCTCTTAAGAATATCCTTCAGTTCTTGTCCCTTCCTTTGTCTAGGTAGCAAACTTTGAATAAGCACAATAGATCTATACAGGTCGCAGTGCTACAGGTCTTAGAATCTGACAATAGATATATATAAAAAAAAAATAACGCAGACATATACATTCATCCATATCATCCATTAAGGAAACATGCAAGTACTTAAGCAGGATTATAAATAGAAAACTTTGGAATCCAAGTAAACATACCTGTCACAGTTAAACTAACCATAATATATTACCGGAAATGAACTGGCACTTACATAATCCATCTCGATGTAAATTAACGTAAAATATGTATTTAATTATGCGTCGTTAGGGCGAGCGCCCACTTTACTCGCGTGACGACTTCTCAAGTATTTCATGTGTAGTTTGGTACTTTCATTTTATGGTTCTATTAATATACAACAACATATTTATGTAACGACTAGCTGTGCCACGTGGTTTCACTCGATTTTAATTTAAAAATGGAGGCTACTTTCGATCCGCAATTTTAAAAATTTTTCGTATCGCATCACCTCTCGTACTGCTAAAATGGTAACCCATTTTGGCATAATGTTCATTCTTTTCTATTAGCTCAATTTTTTTAAATTTTATAACCTTCTTGAAGATATAGTCTGTTAAAGTCGAAAACGTCTTTTTGAAATCTTATTTTAAATATTAGATATTGACACCGATATAAGTACACAATATAAATGAACTGGCATCAAAAAAAATTTGTTAAGTTTCTTCCCAGTTCTTCTCAATCGAATCTGTCTACTGAACTAGATAGTAGGGTAATAAATATAAATACAAAAACTTGACGTTAAAATGTCCTACATGAATATATCATTTTTAAATTTTATTTTGAATCTAAAAATATTCAAAATGTGAACGAAAAACATATATTCATGTAACAAACGTTAGTTTCAGTGATAATAAACGAAAAAACGCATTCAACCATACCACAGACCAAACAAACCCTTCAGCTTTACGCATACTAGTAAGAACTACAGTAGCTTTTCATATCGACGTCTATAATTTTAGGGCTGTTACGCATGCATATCTAACTTCTGACAAAAATTATACATAATTACGAGAGTGCGTGCTATTATAATGAATTGATTACTTAATTGAGGTAAGAGCATATTTAGATTTATACTCTCTCGCTCAATTCTACTTTACAGTAGATAAGTAAAATGTCATCGTAAAATGAACTCTATTTTATAGCATTAGCATCTCATTTGGGTTTTCATTGTTGAGTGGTAGAAAATGCAATCAAACCTTTTTTGTTTGGACAGAAAATTATATATAGGGTTTAGTTTTGCTGATAACTGATACAATAAGTACAGTATGTCTATTTTTTTTTAATTTAATTTAATATAATGTGGGCTACAACCATATTGGATGTGTAGTAGCAAATTCTTCAATTTTTTGCTGTGCACAGGCCTAGGTTTGCTATATGTTTGATCTAGTAATGTACTTACTACTCTAACAGTATGTTGAAACAATTATATCATAGAAAGTGTCAACTCTTAAATGAATTTAATATTAAACTCTCGTGAAATTTCTAATTTTACAGTTTATTACTAAAAAGTCGCGTACCATTGCGTTTAATCGTTCGTACGCGGTGTCCCTTGTTATTGTCAGTACTACCAATTTTTTAAATGGTCCCCATTAATCTTTTTCGTTCACGATATTATTTAGAGAGATAAAAACCTTGTTGATCAACTTAATTTGCATTCGTGTCAGTTGATGGCGTTACAATAAAAAGATACGGAACGCTTAGATAAAGTCATTTCACGTACGTCTTATTATGAACATACGGTAACAGTTATTTTTGTTTCTTATATTCTTCTTCGTGTGGTGTGACTTTTATGATGGTGTCTCTTCTTTGTGCTCCTTATTTTTGTTACTTATACTGACATCTAAAAGGAAAAGTTTCTTTCGGACTACTCTGATGTTGTTGGCCGCAGATGGCTTTCCGCTTCACCGACGATAGGGGCGAGTGCAGATGGCACTCCAAACCCGCGGAAGGACTTGTGGAGCGGCTGAAGGCTGTCGCCTGACGGATACGACTTTAGTCTGAGGGCACCGGTAGGGGTTCGAACCTCGGCTCCGGCCGTCGTAATTTCGATCCCCGTTGAATTGGGGGTTCGATCGGAGGAGAAAAAGGAGAAGATGGTCCATTCAACTTTTATCAATTTTGTTGATTACAGGACTCCTTACATCCATCCATATTTACCAACAGGTTAGCCGTAAGCTCGTTTGTCCCCTATGCTCTAAAAAAATTACCAACAAGTAAAATAGTTCCGCCTAGGACCCGGACCAGAGGGTCCTAAAATCTTTACATAGTATAGAACAAATTTGCTGCCATTATCTGTTTACTTATATCTTTTAAATTAAGCATTTTAATGCAGTTATTAGCAATAGAAGGAGTGATTCAAGAGGAAGGTTTATATGTATAATACACGCGTGTTATAGTATAGAACAAGCCGAGAAATTCATAGATTAGAATTGTATCCGTGCGAAGCCGGGACGGGTTATTAGTTCAAAATAAAACAAATTTTATCTACCATCATACTTCATTATGAAGAGTCAATTTCTAAATGCCTATGAAGTTAATATGGTTTAATTAAATTAATTATTAAATACAACATTGAGGTGTGAAGGATAGAAGATATATAATTATTGGATATCCTTTTACACTACTAATTAGACAAAATTTAATAGATTAACTCTCTTAATTGCAATTAACCTTATTACGTAAAACATAAGGTCGAATATCAATGTTACTGATGCGTTTAACCCCTCATTTTCGTTACGTAACAATTCCCAATACAATTGCTCACAGAGTTTCACAAAGGAATAAGGAAATATCATTATTGATGTACATGGTAATGATTTGAGAATTGTTACTTCCACTTCCGAATAATTTTTTACACGCTTGAATACTTAAAAAAAACGGTCTACTGCGAGTCAGAATCTCACTTTTAGTCCGCGAGTCAGAGCATAATTTCGTCAATCATTCGCCATCTTGACCCAGGTTAAGCTAGCTAAAGCTTGTGTTATGTTTACTAGACTACTGATACAAATACATACAAATATATATTTTTCGTAAGTACATACATATTATATATATAAAATACTTAGACCGATACAAACAATTATATTCATGAATACAAATGTTTGTGCCGTGCGAGGAATCGAACCCGCGACCATCGGAAGTAAAGCTGTGTGTTAAACCGCTAGACCACTGAGGTCGTTAATATCAAGTCAAGTATGGGTGCATTACAGACTACAGGTGGTGTTCAGATCTGCAGGTGACTGTTGCCACATACCATCACATGAGCCTCGAGTTCTTTAGTTTAATTGGAATATCTGCTTCTTATATTATCCTATTTATTTGTGGTTGTCGTAATATGTTTTCTCTTCCATTCATCCCTGTTCGCAGTTATCTCGTTATTTACTCCCTTTCTTATCATATCATCTTTCACACAGTCCATCCATCTCTTTTTCGGCCTTCCTCTGCCCTTATAACCATCCACATTCATATGTAACACCTTCCTTAGAATATTATCCTCGTTCCTACGCATTACATGTCCATACCATAGACGATTACTCTTCAACCACTCCGACACCAGCGCTACTATCATTGGAATAATCTATACATATATATACATAAAATTGGAGTGTCTGTTTGTAATATTGAAATAACCCTTGTTTACTACATGCATATGAATATAAATACGGTACTTAAACCAAAATAACATTTTTTACAAATTTTGTCTGTCTATCGGTATGTTTGTTTTGGCTAATCTCTGAAATGACTGGACCGAATTTGACGGGATTTTTATTGCCAGGTAGCAGATGTAATAAGGAGTAACTTAGGCTTAGTACTTTTATTTTAGTTTTTTTTTTATTTTAGAAAAATAACGTTAAATTCCATGCGTATGAAGTTGCGGGAACAGTTAGTTATATATAAAAAGTTTATATTTAGTATGTTTTAATAAAGTTATTCTAATTTCGACCACTCGGCTACCATTAATGTTAAATTATTAGGTAACTTTACTGATCATATTTTTACCAGTTACTAATTAAAATGTACTTATAAGATTATTCAAATGTTTAAAAGTTATCTATAGACGTCGTTAGCAAGATTTAATATCAGGGTACCGCCCAAATCTATCCAATGAGTAATGACTTCGATTATTATTTGAGACCGCAATGGTAATTTGACGGCATCGGTGGTCTAGTGGTTCTAGCACACCGCTTTAATATCGATGGTCGCGGGTTCCTTGCACGGTACAAACATTTGTATTCATGAGTATGATTGTTTGTACCAGTCTGGGTGTTTTCTATGTATATTATGTATGTATTTAGAAAAAATATATCTAAATTAATATTAGTTGTTTGGTATCCATAACACATACAAATAGTATCGGTTTGGGTAATTTCTGTATATATAATAATAATAATAATAAACTTCATTGGCCAATAAAACACTTTTACATTCAATACACATTACGGCGAATCACACACTAGATATGCAAGTCTGTATCGTGTGGTTCAGAGGAGATCATTAGACAGAATTGATATGTTAGGTGCTCGGCTGACTTAATGAAACAACTTAACAATATCATGCAACACTTATGGCGTTAAATACATAAATATATATTTTTAAATACATACATTATATAATATATATAATATTCTTTATTGCACAGATAATATAAAGATATTACAATTTAGAGACAATGTGAGCAAAGGTGGACTTATCCCTAGAAGAGATCTCTTCCAGTCAACCTAAAACAGTGGGATATGTGGTACTGAGTGGGTAATAATTGGTGCAAACAAAAAAAAAATGTCAAAGGATAGATACTAAATAAAATTCAAATAACAAATTGTATAATGTATGTATTTAAAATAAATATTTATATCAATAGTCTAGTACCCATAACACAAGCTCTGGTTAGCTTATAAATCACCGAAGGCATATTTTACTAGATAATAATATTTTTTTGATAATGATAAAAAAATATTAATAATGTCACAGGTTTTTGTGACATAGTCACATCCGTATGTTTAATTTAGTATCACAAAAGCCATATTTTACTGGTTAACATTTTTTTTATTAATGATAAAAAAATATTAATAATGTCACAGGTTTTTGTGACATAGTCACATCCGTATGTTTAATTTAGTCACAAAAGTCTTATTTTACTGGTTTTTTTTTTTTGATAATGACAAAAATATTAATAATTACACAGTTTTTGTGACATAGTGACATTCGTATGTTTAATTTAGTATCAAAAAAAACCATTTTACTGGTTAACATTTTTTTTTGATAATGATAAGAAAATATTTATAATGACACAGGTTTTTGTGACATAGTCACATCCGTATGTTTAATTTAGTTTTGCTGTTGACATAACCGTAACGTGTCATCTGAAGCTTGTTCAATATGTAACTACTTCACTCCTTTCATTTCAATGACTACCTTTCTATTACTATTACATTAGTTCTTGCGGTCACAAATATTTATATAGATTATTGTAATTAAAAAATACAATACATTATATAACTGTCTATATACATATATACAGTTATACTTGGTGAAGGAATGGTAAGTGTTGTACATACAATAAAATAAATATTTATGGAGCGAGATCCTTCATGGTTTTTTATATTATATTGAAATTTTGTAATCATATTTTTTGAAATATTATTTTTTTGTAAGAATCTATTTGTTAACAAAAAAAAATAACACGTATGTATATATATAAATGAATATCGTCATATATTTCAATTATCTCTGTATTTTTTAAACTCAATTATTGTGTTTTTCTCAAATACCCTATACTGTACTATATATAATCATTAAGTCATTTAGACACCATGTTTCAATTTATATTATTATACTAGCTGGTCCCGCGACTTCGTCTGCGTGGAATTTTGTTTTATTTTTCTAAAATAAAAGTAGCCTAAATTACTTCTTATTACATCAGCTACTTGCCAAAAAAAGTCCCGTCAAAATAGGTCCAGCCATTTCAGAGATTAGACGGAACAAACAGACCGACAGACAGACAGATAGACAAAAATTGTAAAAATGTTATTTTGATGTATTTACATTATTTTTAAGAAATATTAAAGGTCATTTGCAAAACGTTATATTAAAAAATATAGTAATTAATTTTTCCACGCAAATTATAATATTAATAAATACAACCTTAATACCTTGTACATTTGAGATAATGACGGCTTCTAGTCTAGTTCTGGTTTAGCGCACCGCCTTACTTCCGATGGTCGCGGTTCGATTCCTCGCACGATATTAAGCATTTGTATTCATAAGTAGGCTTGTTTGTACATGTCTGAGTGTTTATTATGTGTTTACAATCTGAGTTTTTTATATGTAAATATATAACAGTGTATAATATACAGCATGCGGCCCATCTGATGGTAAACGATTATCGCCTATTGATGCTTGAAACTTCTATCAATTGCCTAGTACCCATAACACAAGCTCTGCTTATCTTGGGACTAGATGGCGCTGTGTGAATTGTCCTGAGATATTATTATAATGAGAATCTTATGACTACTCTGATATAGATCCCTAAGCTTGGTTATACCTATCTTTCTTGCTATATAGGGCACAGAGGCATGGCCAACTTATTAGTTATAATTAAAACTAACGTTTTTTAAAAATAGACTTTTAAACGACTTCAAACCTAAAAACGTAAAACGATTCATTACAATTATAGGGCAATCAAATTGAAAGAAAAAAATGACCTTTGATGGTAATAACCATCCGTTTGACCTGCGCGTCCATTTGTTACGACCGCACACCTTCAATGACTATAATTTTGTTGATTCGTTAAGTGTAATATCTTCATTAGACGAAAATTATAGACTTAAATTATCTATGTATTTTTAGGATTCCATACACTATAATATGTTTTGTTTTTCATTCAAATTATTACATGAGGCAATAGTTATAGAAAATAGTGGACAAATCATCAATACAATAAAATTTAAAAAAAATATTAGTTTTTATGAAATTTATAAAAGATTTTATCATTACGACGTTATAAAATTTGTATAAAACTTATAAGAAAAACCGTAAGAACCATATAAACCGAAGGAACCATATTTTTTAAATTAAAATAGATAAAGAAAAACGAAAGTTTTAAATGGTTATTCAAATATAAAAATATAATATATTTCGTATATTTTTATTTATTTTCTAATATGGTATAATCATTTAATTTTCTTTACTTTTGTGTAGGGTTGCAAAATAAAACAAAATAATTGTAATATAAAAATTTAAAAAAACATATAAATAGGTTGATCGATTAATTTATCTAGCCAACTTATAAGCATCCGACCGATCTGATACCAAACGTGATGCTTTCAGAAATTCAGTCTCGGTCGGGAATTTAAAATAAAAAACTTAGATCGAGTTTCAGTTGTTGAACATACTAATGGAACTGAATAGTAGTCATAAAAAAATTGCCGTGTTTAGTGGTATAAAATAATTTATTTTTAAATAGATTATATATGCTTTTATTTACATTATACAGTAAAATTTCAACATTAATCAATACATCTGTTTAAATGCAATAAGGCCGCTTTATTGCTAAAAGCAATTCTTTCAAGGCAACCTCAGGGTAACGGATATAATTGTGGTACATATGTGACATGCAAGTAAAGGCATACTTTAGAATAATAATGTAATAAAGAAGTAAATAATATAAATATAGTAATAAATAACGATAGTAAGAAATTAATGAATGATTAGGGATAAATATAAATAAATAAATACAGGTAGAAAGAATATAGTGAAGGAAATAGTGAAGCAAAAACTTTGTACCTACGGAGTAGTATGAAATTTCGCACACGTATAGTTTATATAGAGAATTAGTAAAGAATGCTAATAGATATATATTTAATTATGCATAGAGAATACATCTAAATATATATAACTTCGCTGTACATTCACGACTGGTCGTCAACGCACAGCCTCAAACCAAGAGACGGCTCCTTCCTTGTTCCCGAAATTTATCTCTATTCCTATTGGTGGCGCATAATCGTGACGCCACCAACTTCTACCCCCACTTACTATGGCTTTTAATGAATGAAATGTAAGTAACAAATTAGTCAACCGAGTGTTCTTTAGGTATTGAAGCTAACAGCTCGGCCATCCTGTTCGAAAGCGAGTCCCTAATAAATTACGACCAGGCATGGTTATGATCAGCATAAATTGAACAATTATGTAATGTTTATTATTTACAACAATAACGCTAGCATACTCAAAACGTCACTATACGAAAATTAATATAAACTGAAACATTTATAAACAATTATATAATAGTATAACAAAGATATTATTTTCCTTAATAATAATAACAACATTTTATTTGCAAATATGGATAATCAATAAGGTGTTACAACAGTTTTGTTATATATTTCGTTTATATTATCTCATGAGGTGTGCCAATTTAATTGGTAAGTTCATACAACATTCAAAAGAACAACTATTTCCCTTTATTATATTGTAATGATAATCTTTATTAACAAATATATATAATAATTTATTATATTTAGCCCTGACTTTCGAATTAGGTAAATCTGTCGCACAAAAGCCAGTATGTTGGAGGGGGAACCTCCAACACACTAGACACATTTTAAACATCTTAGTAAATCGTTAAATGTCTTTATATTTATATTGATTTCTACAGATCTAACCATATAAAATACCTAATGTAAAATTAAAAATGATCAATGTAACAAATAAGAAATACAGACCCAACACAAATACCCCTGAACAGTCACAACAATTCGCTCGTCAAAAGAACGAGCAAGTAACCTGCGCTTTGCTTTTTCAAACAATTGCTCAGCATCACATATTTATGATCTTGTGCGAATACAAACTTTCAAATAGCAAGATTGTCATAATTAACATTTTAATTAGTTCGGTATACCTATTTTGTAGTTGTTTAACGTCAAATAACTGTCTCTTTAATACAGTCATGAAAATTAGTTAACAGTTATCATGTAAATCGTCACATGTTTTCAAGATTCCTGAAATATGCTTAGTAATTGTAGTTTGTTTAAAATATACATAATAATAATAAAATATACAAAGATATAATTTTCTCATCCAATAGACATATTATTTTTTTCAGTCCATCCGCAATTCCGTATACATAGATGTGTACCCATGGAAAGTCAACGATTCATTCAATCCATTGTCAAGGAATTACCGTAATACTAATAGATCATTAGTCGTCGGCACTAGGTTACATTGATCTGCACACGATTGATAAATTGTAAGAGTTTGCGAAAATTTGTAGAAGATTAAATAACAAAACAAACTAGAACCTAATAAAGTAATAAACCTATAACATTTTTTTTATATACATAGTTATATGAAGTGTCACTTATATTACGCAAAGTGGAGTCTATATACAAAAATGCATATATCAGACATTTGTGGGGTTCATGAACTTTAGAAATAATATATTAATGAAAGAGGTTAGAGCAATTTTAAAAATACCAACATTCCATGGATATTCACCGTGAGGACACCTGGTCCATCGTGTGGCAGTGAATCTCTCCGAAAGTTAGAGACCCCTTTGTCGACGGATACGTCAACACCCTCAACCCTCGCGACTTTTTTTTTTCCCCAACCAAATCAGGTATAACCTGCCAATGCAAGTTAAACATTCCAGTATAGAAGACTATAGTTCTATACAGGCCAAGATCTTTTGGAAGATCGTCGTGAGATTTCTGGTTTACTTCTCATTTCCACCATAACTATAGATTAACCGCATAGTCATATTTCGTTAATTCGATTATTAGTTCTTAATATTTATTTGTTCTTATTACATGTTTCACTCGTATTTGTTTTCCATAACACAGGGAGCTCTACCAGTATTATACGTTTACCTTAATTGTTTCTTGAATAAATAATTTAATTGTATTGAAAAGAGAATTATTTAATGGATTAGATTTTCTACACTAATTGAAAAAGCATATTTATTAATCTTTAAACAAAAGTCTCAGAGAAAGATCATCTATAATATATCGAAAGTCGTCTGAAAATCCGCGAGATAGGTACAACTTAGTATTTATGTCATTTAAGATATTTATTCAAACTGAAGAATGTTTATGAATGGTAATTTCCTCAAAATTGGCAAAATAAAATTCCAGATTTAATAGCACGAACAGTGGAAAATATTGCAAATATTTTTTTTTTTGTTCTACGGTAAAAAATAATGAATAGATTTCCATTTAAGGGATTATTTCTAACTTAAAAGGACTTAAAGGTATGGCAGAATATAAGCAGCGCGTAAAAGTTGCTTTACTTAAATAACTATTTAAGTGGTGAGACCTAGTAACTTAGATAATATTCCTATTACAGCTGATAGTTATGAGTAACTAGTCAATTTTAGTTTCGAGATATGACATTTGAATAAAAATATTTACGAAATCATACTGTCGGGAATAATTCTGTGTTTTTTCGCTAGATGGCGCTAATTATACTTTTGTTTAATAAGTTTCCTAGATTCAGCGGTGTTTCATTTTATAATAAGAAAAATCAGTAATTTAGGTAGTTTAAGTCAGATTCAACAGATCGATATTACAATCGATTATTCATGTGCTTTGTTTAATTATTTCTGTAGTAATTAGAATGTGATAATAATTCATTTAATGATTTAAACGAGATCCAAAAAAATATTGACAACTAATGGTAACCATTGATATCACGACGACTCCTTTACCAACATTAAAACAATTTATTACAATTATAGGTATAGGGTATATGGTTTATAGAAATTATTTAAATAATCCCGTCTTTGTTTAAGAATGATCATATCATTATAAACCACATACATTACACGTCACTCAAGTTCAGTGTAACAGCTTAGGTATTTAATAGAAAACATCAATTTCCGGTTATTAACAGTTAACTGTAGGACAGTTTCGCTACTAAAAGATTGTCCTCCCAATCCAATTATTAATTACAAGAAGATATTATTCAGTAACGTATTCGTAACATACCTACTGCAAGCGCTAAACAAATTCTACAGAGGACTTGTCTTGTTCAATTTGGTTAACACCCAAGTTGTCGTAAACCCATAACAAATAGATTTGTTTTTGTGATATTAACATAGAATAGGTTATCTATCTACTACACCCTTTATACTATTAGTACATACACCCTTTAACCAGGGTTTGTATTAAAATATTGTAATTTATATTATAATATTACTTGTTTATGCATATGCAATGACTGAGTACCTGGTGATACGTAACTTTTAAATGACGAGCTGGATTTGATGCCGTGGTTTCTTTAGCTACGCCTTCCTTCGGTTCACTTCGCAGCGCTGCCCAACGGCGATGTACTTCGCCGATACAAAATAGGACCATGAGGCTACACGATTACTCCTTTACTAGGACCCTGGCCCTCTCACCTGGGCACTCCTGGGTAAAATCTAGGCCTCCCGCCTCGGCACTCCTGGGTCAACCCTGGCCCTCTCGCCTGGGCACTCCTGGGTACCCTGGCCCTTTCGCTTTGGTACTCCTGGGTCAACCCTGATCACCTGGACCCTGTCCCTGTCACCTGGGCTCTCCTGGGTCATTATCGTATCCAC
Organism: Achroia grisella; assembly: GCF_030625045.1. Taxonomy (NCBI): domain Eukaryota; kingdom Metazoa; phylum Arthropoda; class Insecta; order Lepidoptera; family Pyralidae; genus Achroia; species Achroia grisella. The sequence goes on along the minus strand of NW_026713043.1, from coordinate 1,542,639 downwards.
CAACTACCTCATCGATTTGCTCGGATTTTCCAATGGACAATTCGTCTCGTTCCATCACTGAAACTTAAAAGTTTAATCCATTATACACTGTTTCGCATACAATATACACATATATAACCACTTAAGTATGAACCAGTCTTCCTCTTCGTTTTAGCGGGTCTACTATGCAGTTAAACATTATTTATGAAAACTCATAAGGGTAGCAATAGCAAAAGTCTATACAATATACCAGTACACAATATAACGGTCCAATTGAATATACCATAAGTATGTTTAAAATATATATTGCATAGTAATACATCAATTTTGATACAAACTGTAATTATGTTTGAGGAATTATTTCGCAAGTCCATATTCAAAGTGTACCAGCACTAAGATTGGACGTTCGTTACTACGCCCAATGGATTGATGCATTTTTTTAATTTGAAATATAAAACTATATAACAAAACTTCTATTGTCGCAGTTTACTCGCAGAATAGTCTAACACAAGACTTTCGAGCTATGTATATTCAAACTCTATTCAATGCATGATGATGCCCCAATAACGGTCGATCCGTCTAAATTCCATCACTAATAAAGAAGGTCGTAACGCTCCCAGTAGCAGTGATCAGACTTCTGCACTCAACATACGTGGTCTCAAACATGCTCACAATAGCAAAATTATACACAAAATAATATAGGCCTATTAAGTAATGAATCAAAGACTGTTATATTGACAAATCACGGTCTATTTCGTACACAAATATTTTCTATTGCCGTTTAGTGTGTCAATAATTTATTTATTTATTTGTACACAAAATAAAATTACTACCATTACAAGGATTTTCCAAAAGCCTGCAATTAGTATAATACTGGATTGTAGACCCATACCACAATATACCTAGAACTTACATTTAATACGGTAAATAACGTTAAATAATCAAATGTATATGGAAAATAAATAATATAGGAGTACTGCAACGCAATTAATAATTTTTGGTAGTTTATGTTGTCTTTTACATAAAAGGCTCAAATTGAAACATTCCACATATACATATATTGTAATCTGCAAATTGGCAATCCCAGATATATATCCCAGTCTTTAATCAATGTCTGAACATTTTGAATTATATGTGTACCATACAATATTATAGCTCCATATCTGAATTATATTCAAGTACACTAGATAGCGTCGCGTGAGTAGTAAATGCAAATAAACTTTATCGGAAGAATGCTGCCGAATATGTGTGGTAGATGTAGTAATGACGACAGTAAAACGATAACTGCACTTGACAATGTTGTCATATGGTCCCGAAAGTTTAGCTTGTTCTCGAAAAGCACGGCCAAATCATTTGAGAGGCAATGACTCGCAAGAATCCTATCTTTAAGGGCATAGACATATTCGAATTTATATATATTTTTAAATGTTTTAACAAATTATATCACCTATGTTAACTGTATAAAATTACGAACACATCAATGAGAAAGTGAATTAAATATTAAGGAGGAATAACAATATGATAGTTCGGTTGATGGAATGAACAGTGTGTTAAAGCCACACAATCGTTATCCTATCATATCAATTCTAATCGCGTTCAACAGGTACTTCTTATTATTTTTGTACCTTAAAATTTATAAACATTATTATTGCTTCTATTGATATTAACAAAATCCATTGTGCCCATTACAAGACACCGCAATATATATTTCATATATGTATATATTCAATTACCACAACCCGCATGATGGCGGGCGAACTACTTTCCAGGGAGTCCTGGTATCCTGTCGGAACCGGCCATCGCCGCATCTTAGACGTTATTATTATTTTATTTATTTAATAACATATTACAATGTGTTAGCATTTGTACAGTTTTTACTACTAATAAATTTATCAACACTATAAAATTACTGTTCCAAAAGTAAAGAACGCAACCTGCCGTCATAAAGTTTCCCATTGTGTACCATCTTTAAGATATTCACAATATTAAAGGACGATTGTATAATGCTATAGGGTAGTCCATCTACGAGTATTTGCCGTATGTTTCTAGCGGTTTTCACAAATATCATTACTAAGAAGGCTCTTTAAAAAAAAATATACTTTATTTTCAGGCTGGTTCACTTGACCCGAAAGTATAAATTATGATTTAGAGTGCATAACTTTTTAGAATTGAGATTTACGGCACAACGCATTTGCATGCCATAGAATAGCCCTGGTAAGATGCAAACGTAACCATCCCTGTACGTCCATAAACTGGTACTATATCATGCAATCGCAAATAGCCAAATAATGAATTTAAAAATAAAATTATAAAAGTCATATTTGGAACGTCACGCATGGAACATTGATATTATTTCGTTTTGCTGTTATACATTTGTTTTTTCACTTCTCGAACATTCCGTGGCGTCACTATTGAATTCAGTGTACAATAAATTCTAACCATTTCTTTTCTTATGGAGAAAGAAAATAAAAATGTTACTTGCATTTGTAGGCGTGGCAAGAATCCAATATAGATCTTGTTGATCCCAATTCTGAAACTATTGGGAAGTTTCAGAAATGATACGTCGATACAGTAGTACATTTAGTTTATTCCTTTCTTCAAATTACACTCCACATAAATTGCGTCGCTGTACATTCACGACTGGTCGTCTCGGTCGCCTCGAACCAAGAGAGCAGCCCGCTCCTTCCTTGTTCCCGGCCTCTTTATCTCTATTCCTATTGGTGGCGGCATAATCGTGACGCCACCAACTTCACGTGACTTACTATGGCTTTTAATGAATGAAATGTAAGTAACAAATTAGTCAACCGAGTGTTCACGGGTTAGGTATTGAAGCTAACAATATAGAGAATTAGAAAAGAATGCTAATATATATATTTTTAATTATGCATAGAGAATACATCTAAATATATATAACTCAAAAGTGACTGACATAGTGATCTATCAACGCACAGCACACTAAACGGATCGGGCTGAAATTTGGCATGCAGGCTAAGAAAGGATTTTGATTAATCCTACCCCCAAGAGGATAAAATATGGGATGAAAGTTTATATGAAACTTCGTCAATTTTAAACCGATCGGGCTGAGACTTTGCTTGCATAAAGCTACTACGACGTAACCATCCCCTAAGAAAGGATTTTAATAAATTCCATCCCTAAAGGGATAAATCAACGCGAGCGAAACTGCGAGCAAAAGCTAGTTAAATTAATAAAAATATATTACACACATTACCATCTATTTGACACACACACACATATATACTTTTTTGTTTATTTAAGTCTGTACTCAAATTGAGAATAATTTAATATTGTTTATATACATTTACCAAGACTCCTCATTGATACTTGAATCGAATACCAACCCATAGCTTTTAGTCAGCATTCTTCCAAAATTGACTGCGACAGTTAAGCTGACTTTGTCACGTATAAGGTCATTAGAACATTAACCTTTACCTCACTGCAAATTAGGGTCAATTTTAAAAGTTCACGTTTATTCTATTTTTTTACAAATTCACAATCTCCTTGAATGGCAAATACTTTCAAATGGTGCAATTCTATTTTGAAGCATATTATTGCTTCAAAACTGTCAGTTTAAATGCGGAACCCCTTCGATTTGTTCCACTCTTATTTTTTTAATGGGCTACAACATGCAAAATGGCGTTTAGAAACGCGTGTGCTATTGTTTTTGTTATAGTGCTAATAGTACTTGGTATATTAATAACTGATGATAATATGAAGCATATTGCTTAAATAAAACTCAAATTAAAACTTCTTTATTACCGAAGGACACGTCGGCCTCTTGTGCATGTAATATTTTTAACACTGGTTGACCAGCGCAACTTCGCCTGCATCACACTTAATTGACATTTGTCATTATATTTCACCAATTTACATAATATCATTTTAAATTATAGCCTATATGTTATTCTGATGTATAACCGATATTACTGTAAAGTGTCATCAAAATCCGTTCAGTAGTTTTTGCGTGAAAGAGTAACAAACATCCATCCATACTCACTTTCGCGTTTATAATGTTAATAAGATTCCTACCGTCCAGTTCAGCTAGCTACTTCATTTGAGAAGAGCTGACTTCTCTTCTCTATCTCTAACTTCTCTTGTCTATTTTTTATATGTATACATGATAATCCCATATCGCCCCCACAGCGTAGACTATTAGCGCTGGCCGGTGCACCATTCCATGCTACCACTTAAAAAAAAGTAATACGATTTCAGTCAAGTACATTGTATGTACACCAAACCAAATACGAGGTAGCTGGCTAGTTTGTTATAAAAAAAACTATATACCAAACAGCTGTCCAGTCCAGTTCCAGTAGTTTAGATTTTGTGTTGATAGTAAATGAAACGATTCTATAACTATAAATTATTTATGATAATACACTAATAAATCAAAATTTATAATGATATATTCAAACTATAGAATATAAAATTAGTAATAAAATATGAATAACATAAAAATTTATTAATTATTCTTCCGCTACTTATATAACTAAATACAAACATATAACACGGTATAAGAGAGATGGAGAGGTGAAGATCTTTGGGGGAGGGCTTTGTTCAGCAGTGGACGTCTTCCGGGCTGAGATGATGATGATTATGATGATGAACACGGTGTAATATATAATTTGTGATACATATAATATTATTTCACAGCATTAATTAAAAATACAACATACCTTGTAAATACACCTTTGATTAATTGAATTGAATTAAATTGAATTAATGAATTATTTCATGACATTTGTAAGAAGCTGTCTTCTATAATTTTCAGGCAATCAGTGTTAAATACAAAACTAGACTAACATAATAAAGAGTTTGTTTGGTTATTTTGAACGCGCTAATCTCGGAAACTACTAGTCCAAAATGACAAAATTCTTATAGTGGGGGATAGCCCATTTACCGAGGCTATATAACATTACGCTGGAATGAATAGGAGCGAAATAGTAACTGAAATGTTTTAAAAACTTGGAAAATATGACGCAAATAAAGTTGTTGAATATGTAAACCTAAGGAGTAGTTTAACTCTAAGAAAAGCTTGAGGAGATCTCCGCGAGTGTTCTTAAGACGGGAGGTTAAGTCCCAAAACAAAGCGGGCCGACACCGCCGGAGTTGCAACGGGCTGTCAATGCGATCTACGTCTATAGGCGCATCGTGGATATACCTTGAGTTTTTAGTAAGGATTAGTCTCACAATACCCTTTCACCTCCCCCGGAACGGGCAGGACTCCATGAGGGATTTTTTCCAATTAAAAAAGATCCTTGGAATGAATATATTTCGTTAGTCATCTATTTTTATGTAGGCAACTGGAATGGTAAGTTATTGTCATTGAATGACCTCAACTGTCTTGTGCTTGTAGGCTAATGATGAATGATGATAATTAATGTATTTCATCATAAAAATAAACCTTTTAACATTAACATTGTTAACGTAATGTTAATGTTAATGTTTATTGTTAAGTTAATTTTTTTTCTTTTTAAGTTTTTGTAATTATATTTATATATGTATGTCTTTTTATTTGTTTAATTATTAATTATAGTATCTCGTGTTTGCCATCTGCCTTTTCTGTATACATTAGTCCACTCTTACAGGTTGTTTGGAAGAAATTGCTTATATCTATAAACCGCCTTTTGTTATTAAATTTCTGCTTACTGTTTTTCTTCTATACGCATAATAGAGAGTTTATTATTATTCTTTATAAGGTTTTCATTGGTTTGTACAATGTCATTGCGTTATTGTACATCTGCCTTATTTGTTTTACCAGAAAGTTGTTGAAGATGGTAGGATTGTTGGTAGAAATATTGGTAATGAGGTGTAGAGTAGACCAATTACTGTAAATTCAACACTATAGGATAGCTGACCTAGACTTCATTCATTATCTTTCACTAGTGCCGTTGACGAAAGGTCGGTTTGAAGGACACGTTATGACAGTGATTAATTATTATGTCGGGCCAATATAACGCCTCCGCCGATAGTCCTCAGGAGAAGCAATGCATGAGAGGTAGCTATTAAAGGAGTAATGTGACGTTATGGTGTTGGTCGAGATGGTATGGGCACTATGCGTCACAGAGACCGCAATATGATGGTTGATAATGGACTGGCACACCCGCCTACACTAGCGGCTGGACACCAGTGATAAAGATGAGTTTGAAGTTAGGTCAGTTAGCTCTTCGTTGCAAATTCACCAGGAATTTTACACGATGGTCAGAGAATCTTGGAGGTCAATCTGACAATGGAGTTATTAATCCACATTACTAACAATCCTCTTTCGTCGAAGAGATGCCGTTATGTTGTGTCAAAAAAAAAACAATTGAATTGAGAGCGTCCTCCAAAAAGCGGTTAAGCATAAACAACGCCGCGGTAGAGGATAAGTATAGTGTAACTAGGTGAGTGGTGGTGTTGGACAGTTTTGTCATACATTAACTGAACCTGAGAATATGTCGCGTCCACTCGTGCGCATCGAGATGTATCACTCAAATGCAGGGTTGTCAACCGTTGGCAGCGCCCCAACTAGAGTGTTCTGAGGAATTGTTCGGATTAATACCAGCTGCTGCTTTTCCCAATCGTACTACCCGCCAGAACCTAAAACGCCACCCTAACAACAAGATGGGGACTACCCTACACCATCTACAGGGCGAGTTAACTCCACCAGAGACGCGGCAGAATGCTAACTAGATCTCGCGGCTCCGGCAATGGCGGTCGTAGATACACCGGGAGAGTCTTTTAGTTGTCAACCATACGAAGATCTTAGTACAAATACATCTCGTATTTGTATGTATTAGGATCTTCGTAGAATCTTCTGGCCTTCGTTACGAGAACATTTTATAATAACTCTTATATATAATCACTCTACTACGGTACTACAGGTCAGGGAACCAAGTTGAGATTTTATCTCGATTTCTATGTACAAGGCTAAATGTTTTAAGGTTGGCAACCCTACTCAGATATAGAATTTTACTTGCCTATACTTACTCAATAAACCACAGAACCAATAATATTGTTGTGCTATATATTAACAGCGATTTCGTTTGCTTTTCTTGAGACAAAGTGTAGTCCTACTGCCGATCCGCTCAGTGGTCAAAATTCGACCATAATTAATATAACATTCAGTAGGACTATAGACTAATAATATTAAAGACAAAAACAATATTAATCTATTCTCAATTTGACCACAGACTTCATTACATAGTACAGAATAAAGTCGCTGTCGCCGTCTGTCCGTCTCTATGTATGCTAAATCTTTAAAACTACCACAGGATTTTGAAGTGGTCTTTTTTAATAGATAGAATGATTCTAGAGGAAGGTTTATATATATAATACATGTACACCCGTGCGAAGCCGGGGCGAGTAACTAGTTAATAATACACAAAAGTGTACTGTGTTAAATACGTGATAGTGTGTGCAATGTTTTTTTATCGGCTAAATATATTTTTTATGCGTAATAAAAAAAAATATTTGCATTCTGCTTTCCTTTTCTATATAAACTATAATCATCTGCTTCTTCCTTATCTCATTCATTTGGGGTCGTCATAATATTTTTCTAATTTCTAATAACAGAAGCTATCGTCATCTCAGCCCGGAACATGTCCACTGGTCTATAGAAACTATATGTGCGAAATTTCATACTCCTACGTCCAATTTTCGTAAAATGGGGTACAAAGTTTTTGTTTCACATCTTAAATAGATAGATAACCTATTTTAGATTCTTCCGCATTTAATATAATATATTCATTGCCAATAAATTAGGTATAATGTTGCCAATAAAAAATCTCTTCATGTTTAGATCCACTAATATTTTTTGTGACTATTACTTCTGTAAGCTATAACCGTTTGACTGACAGCACAAAAGATCACAAAAACGATGATCGGTTCGAGTAATCATAGATAAAATATTAAAACATAATATTTTTTCTATTTGCACGTACACGGTTATATATGAACGGCAAAAACGTTAAATTATTTGATGTTTTTGTATTTGAAACGTTTAAGTTATATATAATAAAAAAAATCTATATTACTATTTATTGAGATATCTAAATATATATAACTCAAAGGTGACTGATAGTGATCTATCAACGCACAGTCCAAACCACAGGATGGATCGGGCTGAAATTTGTCATGCAGGTAGATGTTATGACGTAGGCATCCGCTAAGAAAGGATTTTGATTAATTCTACCCCCAAGGGGATAAATAAACGCGGTTTGCGAAGCCGCGGGCAAACTTAGTTATAAATAAAGTTTGTCTGTATGTTTGTTCTCTTTTCACAACTCAACGTTAGAATACATAAAAAACAATTAAAAGGACTTTTTTCAATGATAAAAAGATAAATTATAACTTTTTACCTTTTCACGCTGAATACACACTAATAAATAAATCTTATATATAAAATATATATCGTGTCACAGTTTTCATTCCCATACTCCTCCGAAACGGCTTGACCGAGTTTCATGAAATTTTGTGACCCATCCGGTCAGTATTGAGTAGGTCTGAGAATCGGCCAACATCTATTTATTCATCCCCCTAAATGTTAGGGGTAGTCCACCCCTAATTTTTTTTTAGTTTAAGGCAAAACTACGTTTGCCTGGACAGCTAGTAGCCTGTATATTATTCTGATTCAAAATCCGGTCAGTAGTTTTTGCGTGATAGAGTAACAAACATCCATTCATCTATCCATCCGTACTAACAAACTTTCAAACGTTTATAATATTAGTAAGATTATTTTAAATAATATAATACACCCCTTTACTTCAAATGGTCGCCGGTTTGATTCCTCGCACAGTACATACATTTGTATTCATATGTGTAATTGTTTGTATCGGTCTGGGTGTTTTCTATGTATATTTACAAACTTTCGGTTTTATAATATTAGTAGGATTTCTAACATACAGTGGAGAAAAGACTAACTATATATAATAAAAAATACATTTGTCAACACTAATTGTATTTAAGTAATAATTCTTATAAATATTCTTTGTTTCAGGTAAGCGATCTTCAATGGAATCTGGAGAATTTCTTAAAACACATTTGCGTTTTATAATTTTATGTAAGTACTTATTATTAATGTGTTAATTATGTTGTATATATGGAAATGGAAAATTTCTCATCTTAACAATTTCCTCCTTTATGTCATTTCCATATAATATTAATATATATTATATAACTTAATCGTTCACCTATTAGCATACATAATGATAGTATATATTAAACAACATAGTTAACATACCGTGTCAAACCCAATACTGGTTCTTATGTAATACTGGATGACATCTATATTTGAATAAAAATTTAATAGATAACACACTTTCGCATGATTTACTTCCACTTAGGAACTTATTTATAAACTAAATGGTACCTAAGAATAATTTATAACTCAAAAATACACTACTACAAAACATGTCGTTTAAAGTATAAAAGCATGTGTTCAAAGAAAGGATAATTATAAGAAACTAGCCACCGCACTCGGTGTACATGTATTATACCTATAAACCTTCCTCTTGAATCACTCTATCTATTAAAAAAAACCGTCTCAAAATCCGCCGAGCGGCGATCAGTTCGAAATTTGAAATTCAAATTCAGATTATAAAAAAACTTTATTTATGTAGGTCTATTACAGACTCTTATGATATGTCAAATCTACCGTCAGTTCGGAATGATTTCGAGATGAGAAGAACTGACAAGAAACTCAACTCGTATTCTTTTCAAATAAATGTTGTACAGGTTTACAATAATACACAGTCATTAAAATTCTAATTTGGGAGAATAGAGTGACCACCAGCACCACCGAATGATTTCTATTCTATTCTATTCATATAATAGAATAGAATAGAAATCATTTATTTAAAATAAACTTACATTGAAGCACTTTTGAATAGTCATCACATTTTTTTAATCTACAGTTCATTCGGAAAGCTGTCTTATCACAGGAAGAACGAGCAAGAAACTTGCGTGTTGCTCTTTTAAATAATTTTATTCTTACTTTACATTTTTAAGTTTAAGTGTTTGAATACAAACTACAAATTAGCACTAATTCAATTAATTAATCAAATAGAAAAAATATTGAATTTACAACCAACTGGTTAAACAATTAATAAGAGGAAATCTGTCATAGTGATTAGAGCAAAGCAAGTGCTATTGCAAAAACCAAAAAAATTGTAAATAGTGTGTTTATGGAATATAATATCACTATTTGCTTTCATAACGCTCACTTATATTAGATTAAGATTTTTAGTTTATTTTTGTTATTTAGTATATGTACGATGGGATTGTCATCGTCACATTATATATTTTAATCCCAAAAATAATACGGTACATACAATAAAAATAAAGAGTAAAAAAAAAAATATAACGCTCACTTCGTTTATGCTGCTTTATATATCAAAAACCGGTGAAATTAGATCCACTTTACGAGCGAGTGTATTGAAAATATATTATTATAACCTTCAATTAATTATAGCAAAATAAGATCTGCCGGATATTGGAATAAGTAAAGAGTAATAACTATAATTATTACTTTTATATGATATATATAATTATTAAATAGCTGCGTACGATCAATGGAAAATGAAAGTTTCCTGCTACCATCAAACCAAGGCGTTAATCTATACATATAAATAAAATTGGAGTGTCTGTTTGTAATTTACTACACGCATATGAATATAAATACGGTACATACAATAACATTTTTTACAATTGTCTGTCTTTTTATTCCGGCTAATCTCTGAAATGGCTGGACCGATTTTGATGGGACTTTTTTGGCAGGTAGCTGATGTAATAAGGAGTAACTTAAGCTACTTTTATTTTAGAAAAATAAAGTACGCGGACAAGCAATGGTAAATATATTTATGCCTATGCTTTTAGGTAACTGAAGTCGCGGGAACAGCTAGTAATAAATAATGATAACAAGAATTTATCTATAAGTACTTATAAACAAAGGACGCCATGTTATTATTCTTGCTTAGGCTGGTAACATACATTGGTTACACGTTACGGCGAATCTTAAAATCTCTTTCATTCATTTTTTGTTATTAAATCACCAGAGAGTAAGTCATAGATTAAGAACTAAGACTGATTTTTGTTGGTATTAGCTAGATTTGAAATCACGTCCTTTTGTGTAAAATCTTATGAAAGTTTGTGAGTATGGACGTATTGATTTGATACTGTTGTTGTTGGTATCTCTTTCACGCAAAACTGCTGAACGGATTTTGATGAAACTTTACAGTATGTAACTCATACACCAGAACTATACATGGGCAATTTAAATAGATGTTATGTAAATTGGGCGAAATGTGATAATAAATGTCAAGTAACTGTGATACAGACGAAGTCGCGCGGGAAAGCTAGTAGTAAATAACTTCACTATTGTAACTATTGTAGTAAATATTAATATATATAGTAATATTATACACATACGTATATTATATATCTAAATAATAAGTTTAAGATGACGGCTTCGGTGGTCTAGTGGTGGCACACCGCCTTACTTCCGATGTTCGCGGGTTCGATTCCTCGCACGGCACAAACGTTTGTACTCGTGATGATTATTTATATCGTTCTAGGTGTTTTCTATAATATCTATGTGTTTACGAAAATAATATATACATATATCTATGAATTTGTATCAGTTTTAGCTAGTTTAACTTGGGTCTAGATGGTGATGTGTGAATTGTCCTGACATACAGACTTGACAGACCCTGATATAACAGATTATTAGTAATAATAAATAATAATATAGTAATATTATTATTTATAATATTATTACTTATAATCAGTATTAATACTGATTATTATTTATTATTACTAATAATCTGCTTCAATACATTTTGACGTAATAGTAAACAGATAAGTCATTAACCGGACCATAGACGACCTAGTGATGTCCAATGGCACGGATTAAATCTCGATTAATTGATTCAATGCTTCGATTTATTTCAATGAATGAATTACATAATTTAGTTTCAAATAACACAGTATAGTCACGTAACTGTCTATTTTTATTATTATTTTTAATTATAAGATAGATGAATTTATAGATGATAGCAATATATAGCAAGAATAAGTTTATTTGCGGACAACGTTATAATTTTAATTTTCATACTGCTTTCTTGATATATGATAGCGTAGCGGCTTTTGTATTGATTGCCGCATGCATCCTTATGTAAAGTGCGAATACTGTAACTACCATATAGTAATTTTTGTAGCTGTGACGTGGTCGTGTGGAATGAGTAGTCATGCTCACTAAAATGTCCAGACATGTGGCGGTGTGGTGGGCCGGGTCAATGGGCTCCCTAAAATATGGTCGAGCGCAGTGATGGCTGGCTCATCCGTCATACTCGTGAACGAGTGCTGCTTGTAGGGACTGGTCTGCTCTTATCACTACGACTGATTTAATCTTATTACAAGATTATATTTGACCCAAAAATTAGTGCTTGTTGGTAGTTTGTATTCACACGTTTCGACTTGTAAATGTAAACTTACAAGGATTATTTAAAAGAGCAACACACAAGTTTCTTGCTCGTTCTTCTTGTGATGAGACAGCTTTCCGAACGAGTGGTAGATAAAAAACAAATTGTTATGACTATTCAAAAGTGCTTAAATTAAGTTTATTTGAATAAATGATTTTCTATTCTATTCTATTCTATTCTAATTATACTTTTTTATACCACAGTGATGGGAATCAAGCATACGGCCCATCTGGTGGTAAATATATTTATGCCTATGCTTTTAGGTAACTGTAATTCACTTATTTTAATCAGATAATCTTTTGTTATTGATTAATATGTTGATTTTTAGAATAGAATAGAGTTTATTGACTTGCTTTCACACAATAATGAAATAAAAAAACAACGAACACAATTTACTCACATTACTGCAAAAAATTACTCTGTTGTAATGGGTGTAAATTATGGTGGACCACAATTCAGCATAATGTTGGACACATGATTTCCAGCGCTGACTTTTAGTTGGACCCACAGTACGTTTTTAGTTATATATCATCTGTGCCCTCAAACAAAGTCGTATCGGTCAGGCAAGAGTTGGGGTTCTCTATAAGTCCTTCCACGAATTTATAGTGCCGTCTGCACTCGTCCCAATCTTCAGATGAAGCTGTAATGGGTAGATTCTGCCACTAGTATAAAACGTATTCGAAAAAAAAGTTATATTCTAAATTTCAAATGTAACTCAAATCCTGTCACCAGTATTAGAATAAGAAAAAAAAGAAACGTATTCGAAATTTGAAATAGTAACTCAGATCCTGTCACCAGTATTAGAATAAGAAAAAAAAGAAACGTATTCGAAATTTGAAATAGTAACTCAGATCCTGTCATCAGTATTGTAATAATTCAAAAAAAGATATTCGGAATTTGAAATGGTAAATCAACATTTTTCATATTTTGGATTTACTGACAAGTTAGAAAAGATAACATATAAATGACAATTCGAAGATTACCTACCTCTATTTGTTCAGATTACGAATGTGGTTATTAATAAAAAATCGTAAAGAAACAAAAGATTTACTGCCAAGTGGCGTTATTAACTTTCAGAGACGGCAATTCTCACGAGAAATTCTTCATATTGTTCTACGATTCCGCAACATCATTTTTATCATTCAATTTGCGATGTAGAACGAAAGTTGAATAGTTTTATAGAAATTTATTGTTTATGGATTGAATTGAAAAACTAAACCATCATATTGAATAAAACGAAAAAATTTTTACATTACGCTACTACTACTGAGACTTTGTACAAAATCGGCTTATATTGCAAATCAAGTCAAATCAAATCAAATCAAAAATCAGTTATGCATGGAAAACTTTAGCTACTTATGAACTTCAAATGTTTTGTATTAATATTTTTCCCTACCGTCCAGTTCAGTACACAGATTCAATTGAAAAGAAGTGACACGAACCATAACTGAATTTCTTTTTTCTAAAACCCAGTTTATTTACATTATGTACTTATATAGATGTCTATGGTTAACATTAAATGAAAATCCCGTGCATGAACCTTTTACCATGCAATTGCCATGCACCTTTATCAACTAATTTGTTAAAAATCTTATTTTTTTCTGAATTGGGATTTCTCTTTAAAAAAATTAGTTTATATATATATATATAGATTTTTTGTCTAAAATTAAATGAAAATCTTGCTTGTTGAAGCATCTTGCTTAAAGTTATTTTCTTGTAACATTGTGTTTTGCTTGAAGGGTAAACAAGTCCTTACTCTTATCCTGACTCATAAAAATAGTAAGAGAAGTACACTCTGTTCCCTATTATTTTTAAAAAGCTATAGCACGTTTTTGTCTTATTTATATTATCGTATAACGTTATTAAATTATTGTATACTAGCTATTCGCCCTGCATTCGCACGAGTCTACATGTATTATTATATAAACATTCCTCTTGAATCATTCTATCTATAAAAAAAACCGCTTCAAAATCCGTTGCGTAGTTTTAAGGATTGAAGCATATATAAGGACGGTCAGACAGCGACAGCGACTTTGTTTTATACTATGTAATGATAAATACTATAGAAATTCTTTTGAAACTTATTGTATCTTTTCTAAATCTTTCATACTTTTTAGGTAATATTTGCCTATTTAAAAATAGACTTTGAAGGCGTTGGAAAGAAGTATATATTTCTTTCTTTGGCTATACAATTATCTTGCACAGCGAGAATACAAGATATTTAAATTCAAAGGTACGACCCTAATGTGTAAACTGACTCGCTACCTGACCATTGAGTTAACTAAAGTTTAATGACATTACTAAATAAATATCATCATCTGTTATTACAAACATCATCTACATGCGTTATGACGAATCAGACGAAATCATTTCATTCGGTTCGGTTTAGCACACCGCTCTACCTCCGATGGTCGCGGGTTCGATTCCTCGCACGGCACACGTATTTGTATTCTTGAGTATAATTATTTGTATCGGTATGTATAATATGTATTTACGTAAATATATATCTATGTATTTGTATTAGTTATCTAGTACCAATAATACAAGCTTTAGCTAGCTTAACTTGGGACTAGATGGCGTTGTATGAAATATCCTGAGAGTAATATTATTATAGTTTTTGATGGTTAAAAGAATAATAACGCTTGATTTTATAGTATATTTATGGCTGGCGGACATCAGTAAATCGTTAAAGGAAAAGGTTTTTTTTGTTTTTCGAAGTATACTAATACTGTTGGCCGTGGGTGGCCGAGGTGAGTGCACATGGCACTCCAAACCTGGGAGTTCTAATAAAGTTTATATGGAATTACATGGAAATTAAAGCTAGAAGTTTGAAACTTATTTTTTAGACTATTACTTGAATATAAATAAAGAAAACGGGTTGTAAGGGTTGAAAGTGAAGATGTAAGAAAGTATCGTAATTTTTAAAGCTAGAATCTTGTAACATTTTTGTTTGACTTTTTTGGGTTAAATTATTGAATATATTTTCTTTATTTGGTCAATGTATACAAGCGAACGATGTCACGCGCACAGCTTCATATCTTCATTCTCAATTTAAGAGCTGAGCTCTTATCGGTGAAGCTCACGCCATCTTCCACGATCTTCTATCAGTCTTTTTAGCTGTTGATACGACACAACTCCAACTTTTTCTTTAACTTGCTTCATATAGCTGTGTATAATAATAATAAGATTTTTTTTTATATTACCCTCCAGCTTTGATAACAGATAAGTTTACTAAACTTAGTACTTACTTAAACATAAATGAGATTAACTTAAACCGATGTAAATTTATTACAGGCTTGTTTATTTTAGTTACATCACGATGTAAACGGGACAAACTAGCTCAGATGCACATGTTTACCTGATAATGTACTTGCATTAAACAGGTTATGATGCCTTATTGCTCAGTAGCAATAGGCAGGATTGTAAAACGTTAATTAGGTATTTGTATTCAATTCAGATTCTAGTATTGCAACGAGTAATATCTACTAAAATTAAAACTGTAGAGTTTGTGTGTTTGTTTGGTTAAGTACGCTAATATAATGGAATAGAATAGAAATAGAAATAATCTTTATTCAAATAAACTCAATAGAAGCAGTTTTGAATTGACATTTTTTTTACCAATAATTCGGAACGCAGACTCATCGCAAGAACAATGAGAATCAAGAGAAGAATCTTATGTGTTGCTTTTGTAAATAATTGTTTTATTTTACATTTTTAAGTTGATATATTTTTATTCTAATAGATTCAAATTCTAGTAATGGAACGAGATATATCTATCTACTCATATTATAAAACTGTAGAGTATCTGTGTTTGTTTTGAATACGCTAATATATTTATTTAAACTCTTTGCTGCACCAGACAAAGAAAACACACACAATGATATATATAATAATACATAATGATAATATAATAGAATAGAATAGAAAACTCTTTAACTACATTTTTAAGTTGAAACATATGTATATAAACTACTAACTAACAATAATTCATTAGTCAAAATATTAAATACACATTAAACTAAATAAGATTAAAGCAGTCGTAGTGAATAGAGCTAATGTTAGTAACTTCACACAGAACTCTTAAAAATGTAATTCCTAACATTTATTTAAAAGAGCAACACTCTCTCTTTTCTTCCTCAATCTTCTTGTGCTAATCATACTGCTGCGTCCCGCATGAGCAGTAGAATAAAAGAAATATGGCTATTTAAAAGTGCTTATATTAAGATTATTTAAATAAAGATTATTTCTATTTTCTGTTTAATTAAAACAAATATAAATATATTTTACTATATGTCTATATATACATATATAATTTTCTTCTTAACGACATAAAAACTCTTCCGACACAGTTTTTTTTTTCAAATATGATTATGGAATGGTGCTCCTCTCTTCGCTAACGGTTTACGCTGGCACCAGTGGAGGATGATAAGATGAAAATGAGGTCAGATCAGTTAGCCCGTGATAAATTCTACAACAATTTATCAAGGTTGTTTCCAGGGGGAACAGCGTGGAGGTCAACCTGACATAAAAGAAATATGCTATTGGGTTTCCATAAAACAGTGCCCTTATATTAAGACATTATTTAAATAAAGATTATTTCTATTTCCTGCAGGTTATTAAAACAAATATAAATATATTTTACTATATGTCCTATATATACTATATAATACTTTGTTCTGGGGTAACAGGCCACATAAAAACTCTTGGCCCATCCTGCAGGTTATGCTGACATGGTACTTTGTTTGGGGTCAACAGGCCACATTATTACAGCCCCCTTGGCCCATCCTGCAGGTTATGCTGACATGGTACTCTTATGGGGTCAACAGGCCACACTTACAGCCCCCTTGGCCCATCCTGCAGGTTATGCTGACATGGTACTTTGTTATGGGGTCAACAGGCCACATTACTTACAGCCTCCTTAGCCCATCCTGCAGGTTATGCTGACATAGTACTTTGTTATGGGGTCAACAGGCCACATTACTTACAGCCCCCTTGGCCCATCCTGCAGGTTATGCTGACATGGTACTTTGTTATGGGGTCAACAGGCCACATTACTTACAGCCCCCTTGGCCCATCCTGCAGGTTATGCTGACATGGTACTTTGTTATGGGGTCAACAGGCCACATTACTTACAGCCTCCTTGGCCCATCCTGCAGGTTATGCTGACATGGTACTTTGTTATGGGGTCAACAGGCCACATTACTTACAGCCCCCTTGGCCCATCCTGCAGGTTAAGTTGATATGGTACTTTGTTATGGGGTCATCAGGCCACATTACTAACAGCCCCCTTGGCCCCATCCGGCACAGCAGGACTGTACATATTTAAAGTGTAGAAATAAACTGAAGATGCGCTCCTCTACCTGCTGCCTACTCATGTAATTTGATCCGCTTTGAATGCTTAGATAATAGCCCCCAATAAAACTATACTATGAGTAAGCACATTTTAAAACTAATGCTCGAACTCTACTTATATTTTTTTTCATACTATGTCAACAGCCCAGTCCGTTCTTACAAGTATTCCATAAAAAAAGACAGCCTAAAGTGAAACTTATTGCCATTGCTGACGGTCTATATTGAAATTGAAATTTTACGCGTCCAAATAACGGTCATCTACCTCCTAGTCGCTTGTGAGCGCCTGGTAGCGTTTACACTCGTGTAGAAAAAAAAATATCAATATCAACGTAACCCGTTACTTTTTTGGTTTACTTTTTTGTTATATCCGTCGGCACATGATATGTACCAATATAGAAAGAAGTACAAAATAAGTCAAGATACCCGTCCCGTCCTCTAGGCACGGGTCTTTATCACAACTCAAATCTACAGATGAATATGTCAAAACAAGGAAAATGGCATTAAATATTATAACGACATCTAATTATTAAATCACATTCAATAATAATATCCTTGGCAATTCATCTAGTCCCAAGTTAAGCTGAGCTTGTGTTATGGGTACTAGACTACTGATATACATATAGATACTTTCTTTTGTAAATATATGTATAATATACATAGAAATCACCCAGACCGATACAAACAATCATATTCAAGAATACAAATGTTCGTACCGTAGGAGGAATCGAACCCGCGACCAGCGGACGATGTACTAAACCACTAGACCACCGAAATCGTCGAAGAATTCAAGCACACAAACTCAACATCTATAAAATGAATTAATAAATAAATTTGCTAATAAAACAAATCTTTTTCTATACACAAATAAATAAATAATTATAATCTACAAGTAATATAGAAATAAACGTATATTAGTAATAATAAAACAAAAACTTCAATAGAATTCCACTTTTCGTATAAACGATAGCCTATTTCAATATAAGGGATATGAAAAAGTACGAAACGCGAAAGTACGCTTTGCCCGCAAACAGTTCGTAAATAACTATCTGCTATGGAGATGCATAATTTTCTTTATAAGTACCGTCATGATCACGAATCATCATTGGAACGTCATTACCATCGTAACATCGAGCGGTGCTCCAGTTTGAATATACTTTCTAACTTTAACATTTCACCGTAATTGTATAGATTAGGTATCTATGCACCTTACAGTAATACATTATAATTGTTACCACACAATTAACGTTCTGAAACGAAACTTGTTACACAATTATTTATTAAAGAAAATAAAAAAAAAACATCAATATTTGATTGACAACCAATAATGCACACATATTCAAATTCAAAAATAATTTATTCATGTAGGAAATTTTAGCCACTTATGAACATCAAATCAGAAATGAGGAGATCCGCAGAAGACCCAGAATGACCGACGTAGACCGAAGAATTGCAACACTGACATTGCGACATTGCGAATTGGACACTGGTGGTAATGGGCAGGGCACATAACTCGTAGGACAGATGGCCGTTGGGGCAATAAAATCCTCGAGTGGTGACTAGGGACCGGAAGACGCAACGTGGGAAGGCCTCCAGCAAGGTGGACCGACGATCTCGCTGATCTCGAACGACCGGCGACCGGCGATCGGCCGGCGATCTCGAACGAAGATCGCTGGAAGGCATTGGATGGGAGCAGCGCAGTACCGATCGTCATGGAGATCTTTGGGGGAGGCCTACGTCCAGCAGTGGACGTCTTCCGGGCTGCGTTGATTAACATCAATTTTTTATACTAGATTTTTCCCTACCGTCCAGTTCAGTATATAGATCCAATTGAGAAGAACTGGCATGAAACTCAATTGAATATTTTTTTTTAAAAGCCAATTTATTTACTGTTTATTATATTCATATACACATAAAAAGAATAAGCTGCTTTTGCTGAAGAGGAAACGCATCCTATGCGATTGTAGCCCACTCATGTATAAACGAAACTCCTTTGGAAAGTTTACACTTTATCCTGAGGAGATAAAAACTATCGCTCCTAAGAATATCCTTCAATTCTTGTCCCTGATGACGACGAGGTAGGTAGGCTAGGTAGCGATCTCTGAAAAAGGGCGAGCACGATTGATCTATATAGGTCGCAGTGCTACAGGTAATACCTGACAATAGCCCAACCCCCAATAAAAAAAATAAAAACTGAGATTCTTCTCAGGTCGAAAACACTCCGAACTGATGGCAGATTTGACATATCATAAGTCTGTAATAGACCTACATGAATTAAGATGTTTTGATTGGATTTAAAAGTCAATTACACTTATTTATTATTTATTCATTATAACTTCAATTATATCTACTATTATTGGATTGGATTTATTTATCTGCATAACGTTAGAAATTTTAATGAACTTATACACTTTGACAAAAGACGACGACTTCTTACAAAGTCTACCTCTGTCAAAATAACTAACAATAACTATGCTCTATTTGTTTTAGTATTATAACTGAGAAGAACAAAATAATACATTACAAAACACCGAGTGGAACAATAAAACAGGTACGGTAAAAATTAGAACGTTATGCAAATAAGGAAATCCCATCCAATAATAGTAGAGAGCAAAAACATACTAAATAATACACTAAAAGTAAGTAATAAGACAACAATATGAATGTAAAGTGGATAACTAATATATGTAGACTTGCAAATGGCAAAATAAAACATGCATAAAATCTTAAGTAACAAAACCACCTATGTTATTTGTTATGCTTATGAACGATGTAACAGTAATTTAAAAATCGACTATGATCTCATTATAGCTCATGTTCTTTCTGACACCTTCCAATATGTAGTACAAGTTATGCCCACAGTTTTACTCTAGTTTCACCCACATGAAATATATAGCGTTGTTCAGATATTTAAGCTATATTATTGTAATCAAAATCTGTTCTGTAGTTTTTGCGTGAAAGAGTAACAAACATCCATCCATCCATTCAAACTCACAAACTTTCACATTTATAATATTAATATGATATATATATATGTAAGTTTATATATTTATATCCATATTATGTATGTTTATTTATTGGTTAAGTAAACATTGTGTCTTGCATGTGCCTTTTAACCTTTTCTGTGTACATTAGTCCTCTATTCCAGGTTGTCTACAAGAAATTGCTTATAGCAATAAGATCATATTGTTTTCTTATTATATTTCTTATCTGTGCACATTAAAGAGTTTGTTACTACTGTTTTCCTCTTTCCGCGGTTCCCTCTGGAAACCATCGTCACGATCGTACTAACTGATACTACTAACTGCCCTGAGCTCATGCTTATTTTATCATCCTCCACTTGTGCCCCGCCAGCGTAAACCGTTAGCGCATGCGGGTGTACCGATCCATTATTATCACATAAAAAAACATAAAAACATAAAAAGAGCCTAGAAATAGGTATTTTATCTTATACTAGCTGATCCAACGATTTAACGATTAAATTAATAATTAACGATTTAATTTCAACGAAATTTTTTCTCTGCCGAAGTTTCTACCAACCCTTTACTTCGGCATTTCGTTTCACAGCCTCGGTGGTCCAGCGTTTCAGCATACCACTTAACTGCAATACCTCCCACGGTACAAATATTTGTATTAATAAGTATTTTCTATACAAACAAATCTTTAATCTATCTAATCTGTATAAAATCTGTATAATTTGTTACACGCAAGCTAAAATAGTACCTATTAATTCTTCACTTGAAAGATCCAATTTGATTGTAAAATATGTAATGAACATTTCAAAGGTGCGATATATTTTGTGTATATTTCAATTACAAACCTAACAAGGATGCTAGGAATCTCGCAAATTGCTTTCGCGGTAAACCTGTACGTTTTGATGGCACAAGATTCTTGAACTAACAAAAACTGCTTCTAAGAATATAAAATAACAATCTCCATTGTTTTTTGTTTCTTTATTGTCGTATTCTAGGAATTATATAAATAAATATCTGGACATAATGCTAACTGTCCATGAACATGTTTTTTTCATGTCGTGTCATCAAACGTGGTATGAAATAATTCATTTGGTATCACATAATCCAAACAACTCTAATCGATTTAAGATATGTACATTCAATCGGATGGACCGACGATCGGCTCAAGATCGCTGGAAAGCGTTGGTTGCGAGCAGCGCAGGATCGATCATCGTGGAGATTTTTGGGGGAAGCCTTTGGTCAGCAGTGGATTTCTTCTGGTCTGAAATGATGATGATGACATTGGTTCATAATTTAAGAGCAACTCTCTTATCGGTGGAGATCTAGCCATTTTCCACTATTTACTTTTCTTTTGATTTTTCTTTGATCTTTCGTCTAGCTGTGTCTTGGTTTTCCCCTTCCTCTCGTTCCTTTGAAATTTCTTTCCATAGTATTATTCGTCATGTCGTATGGCCCCACATTTTTCGATAATATTCATGATTTGTCTCTTATTTTTAACAATCCCATTAATTACAATTTTATGTTATATAATTGTATATTTATTTTATATGTATGTATATATGTTTCTATATGATATATTACATTATTATTTATGTTTATCGATTCTAACATGCAGCATCCTCCACCTTCTATCTTTTCTCCTCTATCATAATGTTGTCTGGAACAGATCGGTTAAGCGACAAGACCGCCAATTGTACCTACATACTATAATATGTATATTCTGTTTTTTTTTTTACAAATATATTTTTAAAGATGCAATAAAGAGTAATAAATTCAAAAATATCCCCCAGTCTAAACTAGTGAGCGTATAGTATAACTGAATGACATATTTTTTCGGCTTATATCAACGTCGAGAAGTAGAAAAACAATTTTCATGGGAATAAATGAGGGTAGGTATCATGCAAATAGGAAACAATGAATTGTAACAGTTGCAATAAATTGGGTGCGAAGACAAAGCGAACCGATTCTTTGAATCAATTTGGTAAACGCCGTTAGTGCCGGCAAGAACAAAAGTGCTGTGTGAAATAAACATTATATAAATATAGGTATATAGTTACTAAATAGTATATAATCTGTGAAAATAAGCCACTATCTAAAGCGTAAGCAAGATTGGAACAATACATCAAATAAGTTGACCTTTTACGATGCATCTTTATTTATCTATTTATACATTAAAATTTTAGTGAAAAAATTAATAAATGTGAAAAAAAAATTATTCATATTTTATACACTTTTTCAATTTCATAAATAGTTTCCATAATTAAATTTCAATTAACTTCTGCATAGAACAGAATTTAACGTAGTTCTTTTTTGTTACCCTTAAATGATGACAAATAAGTACTATTTTTATTTACTTTTGTCAATCCTGCTATTTAGATGTTTGTATTCTCACAAAATCTTAATAATGCTGAACAACATTTATTCAAAAGAGCAACACGCAAGGTTCTTGCTCGTTCTTTTGATGAGTCTGCTTTCTGAATGAGCGGTAGAATAGCAGAAAATATAACTATTCATAAGTGCTTATAGTTTGTTTGAATAGAGAATATTTCTATTTCTATATAAACTGGTATATTTTGTTCTGTTTATTTCATTCAACTGAAATGACTTTTCTTCTCAACTTTACCTGAACACGGAAATATCAATGCGGCGTGTGGGAAAGTTCGACAAAGAACAATTGTGTGGATATAGCCTAAGCGAGGTCGAGTCAGTTCTATCCTTTATTTTGTAAGTTAAAGTAAGGTGCTTTGTATACTTAATTAGCTCGATTTTACTGTTTTACAATAGTTTGGTGACAAATATAGTATATAATCTCAGGACAATTCACACAGCGCCATCTAGACCCAAGTTAAGCTAGCTAAAGCTTGTGTTATGACTACTAGACAACTGATATAAATACATATTATACATGAAAACACCCAGATCGATACAAACAATCATCATGAATATAAATGTTTGTACAGTGCAAGGATACGAACCTGCGACCATCGTAAAGCGGTGTGCTAAACCGCTAGACCACCGAGGCCATCTCTCCTAATGTATTCATACTATAATATTATTCAATTTTATTTATTTATTGGGGAAACCAATAACTACAAGAAATAACTTATTATCTGTGAATAAAAAACAGTTAGCTAATAATGGGTCTCCACGCAAAACCATTGTATATAAAATAAGCACTAGAAACTACGGGTTCGATTCCTCGCACGGTACTAATATTTGTATTCATGTGTATGACTGTTTGTCTATGTGTCTTCTATTATGGATGTATTTACAAAACATCTATGTATTTATGTCAGTTATCTAGTACCCATAACACAAGTTCAACTTACCTTGGGACTAGAATGACGTTGAATTTTCCATTTTATATATTTATGACACGTCGGGAATCAAATTTCATATCGACTGGTGGAATGCCGTTATTACGACATCTTAATTATCACGTATCTAA
The DNA here is from genome assembly GCF_030625045.1 of Achroia grisella. NCBI lineage: Eukaryota > Metazoa > Arthropoda > Insecta > Lepidoptera > Pyralidae > Achroia > Achroia grisella. The sequence goes on along the minus strand of NW_026713043.1, from coordinate 1,518,415 downwards.
TTAATTTGCGTTCATTAAACTCGCTGAGGTAAATAAAACAAGAACTATTTCCGGTAAACTATGTTGTAATATTCAGAATGTTATCCGGTTATCGTAACTTAATCTTTTCTATTTATTTTTATGAATACAAAAACCGGTTAATTTAATTAAAGTTTTCTAGGAATGTTACTCCCGTCTGTGATAACGGTATCATAGCTTGTTGAAGATGACAATTTGATTATTCTTTTTTGTTTTATATTATTTATTTAACTACAACAAAAATAACAGGCCACTGTCCCTTAAACAAACACTTGTACACAATAGGTGCTTCAGACAGTCCTCTTTGTCGGGACTGGATAAAGCCGAAGAAACGGCCGCTCGCGTAATCCTGGAGTGCGTAGCAGTGGCCACCCAATGAACACAAATCCTCGGAACGGTGAGGTCGAAACGGCCGCTCACGTAATCCTGGAGTGCTTAACAGTGACCACCCAATGAACACAAATCCTCGGAACGGTGAGGTCGCTCCGTGAAGCCTGTAAAGAAGCATGAGGAGACTTTTGCGCTTCTGGGAGGAGCTTGGCTGGCTACTTTAGTAAATGAAAGGCTGATTGCTGAAAATAGAGTCCAATTTACATTACATTACATCATCATCATCATCTCAGCCCGGAAGACGTACACTGCTGAACAAAGGCCTCTCCCAAAGATCTCCACGACGATCTGTCAACACATCTATAAAAAAATATAGAAATAAAATAAATCTGTAGTAAAATATAATAATATGATAAACATAATCTGAAGATTTTTGGTATACAATGTTTAGCGTTTCACAGAAAATTTCGTCTTTTTATACATATAACTGTAAGAAAAAATAATAATAGTATGACGGAGAGCCAACCATCACTGCACTCGACCATATTTTAGGGAGCCCAATAACCTGGCCCACCACGGCGCCACATGTATGGACATTTTAGTGAGCATGACTACTCAAGACACTAGACCACGTCATAGCTACTTAAAATTGCCATCTGATAATTAGAGTTTCCAACACATCCATCGATCCAACTAACCGTCCATACTCACAATCTTTCATACATATATACATTGTATGTAGTTATACAATCTCCATCACATACACGGTAATAGTTGTATCTAATCAAGTAAATGACAGTACCAATTTCTAGACAGTAATCCTGCTACACTGCTCTACATTCAAGTAGGGTAACCCCAAAGTGTACCACAAAATAATTGGATACCGCATGCCTTAAAGCGGTAATAAAATTAGACATAATAGACTTTAATATATGCTACACAAACTGTATTATAGTGTATTATGATTGGTGAATGTAACGAAATAATATATATGACAAATGCACTCAATCTATACTTATATTATAAAGCTGAAGAGTGTTATTTGTTTGTTTGAACGTTTGAAAAAATCTTTTTGTATTGGATAGTCCTTTTGTCGAGGAAGGCTTTAAGCTATATAACATTACGGTACGACCAATAGGAGCGGAGCTGCAATGAAATTATTGCAAAATGTGGGGAAATTAAACACAGATGAAGTGGCACGGATCTGCTAGAAATATATATGATCTTACTAATAAACTCTTTATTGTGCTAAAAGAAGAAATATAATAAGAAAGTAGTATGAAATTATCACAGTAAGCATTTTCTTGTATATAACTTGAAGAGACTATGAACTAATATATACAGAAAAGGTAGGTGGTACGGCACACATAAGATACTATATGTGTTTACAAAACATAAATAAATCAAATATATAAAATTCTCGTATCACAGGTTTCCTATTTATACTCCTCCGAAACGGCTTGACCAATTTTGATGAAATTTAGAGAATAGGTTTATAACAAATTTTTATACTCCTAAGTGTTAAGGGTGACACACCCAAAAAAAAAATTTATATTGTTTCGACAATTTTTTTTATGTTTATATAGTTATAATTTATCATTGAAAAATACATGCAATCCTAAATTTTCACCTTTCTGTCACCAACCCCTATTTTTTAATACCGATTTTAATTTATAAGGCAATACAACATTTGCCGGGTCAGATATAATAATATATATAAATATATGAACTTAGATATATCTTATTAATATTATGAACACGAAAGTTTATGAGTATGGAAGGATATATAGATAGAAGGATGTTTGTGACTGTTTCACGAAAAAACTACAGCATTTTTTCGAAACTTTACAATAATATAGCTATTCAGAATAATACATAAGCTATAAATTTCATATGAGTAAAACCGCGGACACACGCTAGTACATAAAATAAACAAATGTAACGAAAGCTCGTAATAACAACCACGTAATCACAACTAGCATACTGTTTTTTCACAATGCTATTATAAATAGTGTTAAGCATATAGAAAAACGAAAAGTGTACTATACCTACTAGAAGATTGATATTTTCAATCAATATTAAATATTGTTACGTGGTTTATTATAAAGTTATGTCATTCGTGATTTCCGGTTGAGTGACTATTCCGCTGACCGTATTATTAGCATACTAGCTCTGACCGCGTTACCTACCGCCTCTATTCTTTTTTTACACCACTACGGTGGCAATTTTATTACTCACTAAATCAAATCAAAATATCTTTATTCATGTAGATTACTGACTCTTGATATGTCAAAACCATCGTCATTTCCGAGAGCATTCGATCTAAGAAAAACTCAAATGAAATGAAATCAAAAAATCTTTACGTCCATTATAGACAGATAAGTTCTTTATTCAACAATTACAAACACATAGCATACATGAGATACATTTTATAAATCGAAATAAAGTTTACAAATTCAATAATACTGAAATATAATATTACAAAATAAAATAAAAATGGAGGTGGCTTTATATGTCGCAATGATGAAGAGGCAACCAACTCAGCATAATTATATATAATACAGACTCTTATGACATATCAAAAACTACCGCCAGTTCGGTAAGCATTCGAGCTAAGAAGAACTGACAAGAAACTCAGCTCTTATTCTTTTCAAATGTGCTTGTACATGTTTACAAAAAATCAGATTAATTTTTTAATTCATAATTGAGAGAGAGAAACCACCAGGACATGCTATTGCTATATATTTGTTAAAAGGAAATAGTCAAATCAGTGGCTATAAACGATTACTTAAATGGCAAATGTGCATGGCAATAGGTGTTCATGCACGGGTTTGTCATTTAATGTTAGACATAGATACCTATATAAACATACAATGTAAATAAACTGGCTTTAAAAAATGAATTTCAGTTGAGTTTCTTCCTAGTTCTTCTCAATTGAATCTGTATATTGAACTGCACGGTAGAGAAAAAAATAATAATACAAAAACTTGACATTCATAAGCGACTAAAATGTCGTACATGAATAAGTGATTTTTGATTCTGATTTTGAATCAAGCATAAAACCCAACTGATGGTAAACAGTTACCGTAGACTATGAAGGCCTAAAACAATAGGGGTGTCAAATGCTTATTGCCAACTTTTGTGTATTGATAAAGTCTCTAATTAAATTAAGAATAGATTAATATTTTTATCTTGTCACAAACATGTAATAACCGCAACATCATTTATAAGTGGTCATTAAACTGTGAGACATTTTGGACAATATGTTTTTTTTTTGACAATTCACACAGCGCCATCTAGACCCAAGTTAAGCTAGCTGAAGCTTGTGTTATGGGTATTAGATAACTGATACAAATACATAGATAATTTTTTTTTCGTAAATACATACATATTATACATAGAAAACACCCAGACCGATACAAACAATCATACTCATGAATACAAATGTTTGTGCCGTGCGAGGAATCGAACCCGCGACCATCGGGTCTAAAGCGGTGTGTTAGACCGCTATACCACCAAGGTCGTCTTTTAAAAATGTATTATACATATTTGACAAAGTTTTCATGGAAACGCGGAGTGTTACAGCACAGGCCTAAAGATCAGCTCGGTGCTTATTTACTGCTTTAGCGAGTGGATGCCAATGTTGCCAATAATGTTTAGGTGAGTCCAATTACGCGGGACACCAAAAACCACCAAGTTTTTAAACGAAAATATGTTAAGGAAATCACTAAATTATAATTTAACATAAAGAGTAATTATTATTTTTATTCTATCAAACAGAATTCAGTCATCTTACATGCAATCTTAATAGCCTACTCTTGAGTTAAAGTCCCTAATGTTGTAAGAAGCAGGAAATCCTGACGCTGGGAGAGAGTTTCCTCCTTATCTGTTTGTCAGAAGGTTTGTCTTGTTGAACGGTGGAGGAACGGTGCTGGAGAAATGAGTCTATGGAGTTCCTGAGCACATTCGCCGAAATGCAGCATATATAACATCGACTGACAAGCCACTTTACGTTGGTGGCTAAGAATAGAATAGAAAATCATTTATTGAAATAAACTTAATATAAGCACTTTTGAATAGTCATAACGTTTTTTTTAATCTACCGCTCATTCGGAAAGCTCTCTCATCACAAGATGAACAAGCAAGAAACTTCTGTGTTGCTCTTTTAAATAATCCTTGTAAGTTTACATTTACAAGTCGAAACGTGTGAATACAAACTACCAACCAGCACTTACTTTATTAGGGTAAAGTATAAATACACAATAAGATTAAATTAGTCATAGTGATAAGAGCAGACCAGTCCCGTACAAGCAGTACAGTAATACTTTGAAGCCTCTTAGCCACAAATGATACGTCCCATATGACTCTCTTATCTCGTCTATCCATTTAGTTTCTACTGGTTGGTGGGGTGAAATCCACCTGATTTAGTGGTGAAACCACATAGCTGGCAACACTGGCGACTGCAATGGCGCGTCATTGTACTTCACGGTCGGTGGACACGAGAGTAACGACTCCGAAGGGCGTCTTATATGGCGATTACTGTTACCTTTATATCTATTCTTCTGTATATAATAATAATAATAATAATAGCTGAGAGAGTTAGGCGATAGTGAGAATAATAATAAAGTAATTTTTGTCATCATAATAATTTCTTTCATAATTGTCATTGTTTAGTGATTTCCACCCGCAATGACAAGTTTAACAACTCAATAAAGGGAGATATATGAAATACTAGCTGTCCCGGCAAACGTTGTTTTGCCTTAAAATAAAAAAAAAATGAGGGGTGGACTACCCCTAACATTTAGGGGGATGAAAAATAGATATTGGCCGATTCTCAGACCTACTCAATACGCTCACAAAATTTCAGGAGAATCGGTCAAGCCGTTTCGGAGGAGTATGGGAACGAAAACTGTGATACGAGAATTTTATATATAAGATAGACATAACTATTAATAATAATAATAGTAATAAGCGTAGAAAATCAGCGAAAGCTGAGAAAATTTATTGTAAATAATAATAATAATTGGTCAACAATCGGTCAGTCAACGACAAGAGACAAAAATCATTCTTGTAGGGGACTCAATCTATGCAATAGAACCCAGCACAATGATTGTCACAATTTTTGTCTATTTGACATTTCGCTAGATATATTTGGTGACCTACTATCTCTTCTAGCTTTTAGTGTGGTGAATTATATATACGGCCTCGATGGTCTAGCGGTTTAAGTACCACTTTATTTCCGATGGATTGCAGGTTCGATCCATAGCCTCACTGACCAGACTTCTTTATCCTATTATCCTCCACTTACGATCCGCCAAAGTATCGCTTCTATTTTTTAGTTTGGTGAATGAGTTATCTTGACGGCCTCAGTTGTCTAGCGGTTTGGCACACCGCTTTATTTCCGACGGTCGTAGATTCGATCGACAGCTTCTTCTGTATATCCTCCACTTGCAATCCGCCAAAGTCTACCGTTACCGCAAGCATATACTATTTAATTAAAAAAAAATTACTTAACTGCGAATAGAGAGGTCAAATATGTTCTTTTGGGATAAAGACGAGATTAACAATAAGCATCCTTCACGCTCCAAAGATAAGAGGAATCAGTTCTATGATTACAACTGGTTTACTTGACAATCGGCTATTTTCACACCAGGGCATTCACAGGCCGCATTAAAGTACAGTCAGCTTCATATAAATTCTACCACTCAGTCCGAACTCATACCTACTCATCACAAGAAGTGTGAGCTTTTGTGTGACTGTTTTAAATAATAATAACATAATAATCTCAGGACAATTCGCACAGCGCCATCTACACCCAAGTTAAGCTAGCTAAAGCTTGTGTTATGAATACTAGATAAATGCACATTAACAAGGATTAGGCGTTAATTTATTAATTATTGTTCACCACAATATCGACAGTTGTCATATAATGTTTATGTTTTTGACATTTCTAATAATAATCTTGGACGGTGCTTTCTTTTATATTATTTGTATCCTTTAATTAATACAAAAAAAGCACCGTCCAAAACGCATCCGGCAAAATTTTTTTTCTTTTGTTTTAACATAACATTGTTTCCAATATTAATACAAGAATAATAATAGTAATCTCAGGACGATTCACAGCACCATCTAGACACAAGTTAAGGTAGCTAAATCTTGTGTTATGGGTACTAGATAACTGTTACAAATACATTGATAATTTTTCGTAAATACATACATATCATACATAGAAAACACCCATACACACCCGATACAAACAATCATATTCACGAATACAAATATTTGTTCCGTGCGAGGAATCGATCCTGCGACCATCGGAATTAAGGCCGTCAAATGACAATGACCAGCTATAAACAGATTTTTATGAAGATGAGTGTACACACATTAACACCAAGCATAATGTAATGTCCACTAGGAACAATGGACGATTGGATGGAAGCATTTCAGACAATGGAGCGTTCTGCGTATCGTGCACATGATATCGATCGTGTCAAGTGAGTGCCAAGACTGAACTTGTCCGTCTATGAAGTTAGTATAGCAACATTAGCACGGTGTATATTTAGGTACTATTGCAGTTCATTGAACCCTTATAGTTAATACTAAAACACATTGTGACCGAAGCGATAATAACTAAGATATACTGCCATGAACGACGGCCTCGGTTCTGCTCAACCGCTAGACCACCCAGGTGGTATGCTATACAGCTTTACTTCCGATGGTCGCGGGTTCAATTCCTCGCACGGTGCAAATATGTCTATTCACGAGTACGATTGTATGTATCGGTCTGGGTGTTTTCTACGTATATGATGTATGTATTTCTAAGTATATGGTGCTCCACCATGGAGGATGATAAGACGGGCATGTGGTCGGATCAATGGGCCCATCATCGTGATCAATTCACCAAGAATTTATTACGATAGTTTCTAGGGGGAACTAGTCTAACTGGCCCAAAAACTTTGTCAATTTATATTACTGACTGACTTTCTATGAAGGAACCAGGAATAAATAAAAAATTAACACACACGACACCGTCCTCGCCGGCGAAAACGACGACCCCAAACACACTATACGGTACCGGTCGTCCCTCCGATCGATCCGTCGTCCAATTCAAACGGAGATCGATATTACGACGGCCTCGTCCAATTCAAACGGAGATCGATATTATCGTCCGGTGAAGCTGTAGCCAGCTGCGGCCAACAGCATTAGAGTAGTCTCTAATATTACTTATGCAAATCAGCGCTGTAGCTTCGGCTATATAATTCGGCTTTCGGCTAATATGCTGAGCGGAGTCCTGTTTAGCAAACATTTGTTAGTAGTGTATCGGTTTTAATTATTGTCAGTAGTGTATCGGTTTTAATTATTGTTAGTAGTGTATCGGTTTTAATTATTGTTAGTAGTGTATCGGTTTTAATTATTGTTTTACTGCATAGGAGTGGCGGTGTATGTATGTGTTCATTCATGTATACATACTGCAATATTAATTTAATGTAGGTATGCTAATGTTGACTTTTTTTTGCTAAATAAATGTATATTGTTATTATGGATTAGTGTCATTCCAAAATAAACGCTTAAGAAATTGGCCAATAAAAATTGTATTCAGTACACATTACAATGGTCAATGATAACGTGATTATTCTGTCTTGATACGGCAATAAAGCCACAGAAACTATACTTCCGATGATATTACGATATCAATGTTAAAAACAAGTTTGGGTCGCCACAAAAAAAGCGTTCTGGTTTATGTCCAATATACTTATAATAACGGTATATTACTTTAATCCTGTTATATCTCGACTAATGAATTATCATGTGGGAAATGGAGGGTCGTTGATCTTCCTGTTTGTTCATCTTGTTACTTAATATTGAAAACAACTGGTTCATTTCATAAGACACTAAAATCAAAATACTCACGAATAATATAATGGCAGGTGTAGGTAATGTATTACCACTATACATGTATATATATATATATATATATATATATATATATATATATATATATTACTACTCATATACACATATAAATATGATCTTTTTGGTGTTTTTTGACGGCCTCGGTGGTCTAGCAATTTAGCATACCGCTTTACTTCCGATGTTCGCGGGTTCGATTCCTCGCACAGTACAAACAATTTCAGTCATAAGTATGGTTGTTTATATCGGTCTGTTTTCTATGTATATTGTGTATGTATTTATAAAAATAATATATTTAAGTTGTCTAATATTTATAACAGAAGTTTTATTGTTTAAGTTGTAAAGGGATATAATTATTATTATTATTAAAATATATTTCTAGATATATGAGTATATATAAATAGTATACTATTTATTTGAGAATCTATTCCTATTTTGAAACTATATAAAAAGTGAAATCTCGTATTTTCAAATTACATAACAAGCGTTCTAACTCTATTCTAACTTAACTGCGTTTTCACGGCTCATTAACTTTAACCAGGAACGAAGTGTCCACTTACTGATCACTCGTCCAAACAAAGTAGAAAACCACGCTTTCCCTGTGATCCGTAGTTTGTGTAAAGCAATTGTAAACTTATTAAATTCTAATAGCTTTTTTCTTAGTTAGATTTTGTAAAATGTTTCACTGACAAGTTGCTTGCTTTGTAAGCTGTTTCGGTTGTGGGGAGCTATAATGCAGTGAAATTACAGAATAAGAGGTTATCGTAATCCTTTGGAGTAGCAACGCATCAGCAGTATCTCGGGCGTCACATGACTGAGTGTAGTATTCTTTGTATATATAAGTGACGGTTACTATATAAATATATATAACTCAAAGGTGACTGACATAGTGATCTATCAACGCACAGCCCAAACCACTGGACGGATCGGGCTGAAATTTGGCATGCAGGTAGATGTTATGACGTAGGCATCCGCTAAGAAAGGATTTTGATTCATTCTACCTCTAAGGGGATAAAACAGGGGATGAAAGTTTGTATGACACTTTGGCAGTTTTAAACCGATCAGGCTGAGACTTTCCATGTATAAAGCTACTATGACGTCGGCATCCCCTAAGAAAGGATTTTCATAAATTCCATCCCTAAGGGAATTAACGCGAGCGAAGCCGCGGGCAAAAGCTAGTTTACCATAAGACAATTTTTTTCAAAAAAGAATTATCTGTATTATAGAATGACATAGGGTATGTTCTGTGTTGTCAGCTAAATAGTATGCACTATGTTAAGAGTAGTGTAATCACGCTATAAAACTACAATGTAGGTATTTTTCAGTTTTCGTTCTATCTCTATTCAGAGACATTGCGTTTCCCCTCACCCAAGCGAGATAACAATACTTTAAATCGAAATTTTACTGTAAACATTTACGTTCCGCACTACTCGGCTTACTCTATTATTACAGTAAATATAATGGTATTTTTTCATTATTCTGAAATCCTTTAACATACAAATATTATGCAATTTTTTTTCTACTGTCTAGGATTATTATAGCAATTGAGCTAATGATAAGTCTTTTTTTTGGGGAAAGTCGAGTTTTTCAGTTACATGTAAGTCTAAAACCAACTTCTTTAAAGAAAATCTTACTAATTAAAAACTTTACATAAGGACAAAATTACATCTAGTTCTTTTAGATATTGTTAAAAAAATTTCATAGTTTTTCTATAAAGGGGTAAGGGAGATTCTGCCTTGAGCACTAGGACTACTAGTATATAATATAATAAATAACTTTACGACTGTTATACGCGGTAGGGTAGTCAGAAACGTTGTAACTTATAGACGTAGTGGTGAATCTAATACTTACCAAGATCACATGGATGTCATTGGAATATATTTTAGTATAACTAGTACATTAACATTTTCGGATAACATACTCTAATACTGTTGACCGCAGCTGGCGTTTACAGCTTCACCGGACGATAGGGAGCGAGTGCAGATCCCTCTCCAAACCCGCGGAAGGACTTATGGAGCGGCTGAAGGCCAACTCCCGCCTGTAGGATACGACTTTAGTCTGAGGACACCGCTAGGGGATCGAACCTCGGCTCAGGCCGTCGTAATATCGATCCCAGTTTGAATTGGACGATCGATCAGAGGGGGGTATACCTTAAAAAAATATTGTATGGCGCAGCCAATTGCCTCTGTAGTTTTGCAACTAACTCCCAAGCTCTCGTTCACAATTAAAAAGTCGCTCTGATAAACAAAACAAATGGCACATCATCGTCATAATAATTTTTTACGAGATCCAAATTTGTATCACTTACTATACATATATGTACAGTCACTGCATGGACTTTCTAAATTTCGCCTCTAATTGCACACAACTCGTGTAATTTTATATAATGAGTTTAATATTATTATATTTATATACACATACACATAATACGTCATAATAAAATGTTTGTTAAGTAAAAGTAATGTTGGAGTTCTATAAAATATTTATTTATCAAACGACTCGCTGGAAAGTTGTCCCGGTTTAATGAAAGTTTTTGTACTTTCTTTGTATACATAAATACAAAATGCATACATAAAATTATCTTGTTATCTTTATTGTCAACAAAGCAATATTTTAGTGAAACTAAATATATGTATTTAAGTATTAATATCAGTTAATAATAATAATTCAGGAGAAAACACAAAGCACCATCTAGTCCCAAGATAAGCAGTGCTTATGTTTTGGGTACTAGGCAACTTTATATAAATACATAGATACTTTATTTAAATAAAAACATATGATACATAGAAAACACGTAGACCGATACAAACAATCATTCTCATGAATACATAAATATAAATGTTTGTACGCTGCGAGGAATTGAAATCGCGACCATCGGATAGTAAAGCAGTATACTAAACCACTAGATCACCGAGGCTGCCAAGTTGTTTAGTACTCATAACACAAGTTCTAATTAGCTAGACTAGATAGCGCAGTGTGGATTGTCACCTGTTAAAAAATAAGATCTTATTAATATTATGAATGCGAAAGTTTGTCAGCCGTACACATGGATGTTTGTTACTCTTTCACGCAAAAACTACTGAACAGATTTTGTTGAAACTTTACAGTAATATAGCATACATCAGAATAACATATAGGTTATAAATTTCAGAATGTGGAGACATATCGTCTCGAGCCGAGCGTACACGGACCGCCGTGCGCAAGAGTCTATAAATTTCAACGAGCCGATATTACGTCGATAACAACTTACATACAAGAAGACATAAATAACAAATAAGTGAAACCGCGGGAACACCTGATATTGTATAATGCAATTATCACAATAATACTTGATAATTTCTTAATCATATGAGCCGTCAGCTTGTTCGCTATTGCGCAATTTAAATAAAAAACCATAGAGTCATTATTTGCTACTGAGTTACAATGAACGCCAGGTCATAAATCAAGCGAGTACATAGATGCAATTAATTTCTATTGCCATTTCTTATCTGTGGGTGATCAATAATCGAATCGTTAACACTGTCACATCATAATTGCAATACATCATAATGTAATTGCACGTTTATATGCCACTATATCATATCTGAAAAAAAAAACATTTAAAACATATAGCATATGTTTTAAATGTTTTGTTTTTTTTGTTAGGGGTCGTTCAAGTATTACGTAAGCAGATTTGTTTGCTGGAGGAATATTGCAATGTTTAATTTGTTTTAATTGAAATAAAAAAAATCTTTAGAATATATTGTACTCAGGTTTTAATAATGACGCTGCGGAATGTTCGAGAATGAATTGTATATAAAATAACATCGATGTTCTGTGCGTGACGTTCCAAATTTGAATTTTTATAATTTTATTTTTAAATATATTAAATAGCTATTTGCGATCGCAAACAAGATTTATTACAATTTTTACCCCCCTATCCCCCTTGTCAGCAAAAGTAAGCAAAGCACTTAACCCCTCCTCTCATCATTAAACATTTTTTAATTAATTTATTGTTTTTTTTAGCAAAGATAATGTGAGGGTCGCCATTTGCGTAAAAAAGTAAAAACTACCGATGACGTAATCACCAACAAGTCTCCCCTACCCCACATGTCATCCAAAATAAGCAAAACAAAGGCCGCTCCCCCCCCTCCCCTTACAGTGCTAACGTAAAAATCTATTTACTCCTTAGGGAGTAATCTCTCTAAGGTATATTTTTTTTTTATTTAAAAAACATACAGCGTATTATTTCACTATTATAATTTATAATACACTAGCTGTGCTATTCTGATGTATAATGTATATTATAAAGTTTGGTACTCATAAATCGTGTTCTGCATAGCTTGAGACTAAATGGCGCTGTGCGGCTTATCTACTCTTTATAAAAATGTTATAAGAATACTCACTAGAGGTCATGTTCTAGAAGTTTCATATACAAGTATATACAAGTTATTATTATGACTTGTACATAGAATTGATATCGAATGATCTTATGAAATATTAGCTGAACCCGCGACCCAATAAAAGCTAAGTAAAAAGGTAAAAAGTTTCATCGTTTTAGCTTCAAAAATGACGATAAAAAATTCCATACTACAATTCAAGCAAAAGCCTAAAAAATAATTTCAATGCTTTAAAAGTGACGATATATCCCTACCACCTTGTACCTACCTTTTCAACCCCTTACAATCCTTTTCACATACAAAAAGTAGCCTATATCCTTTCTCAGGGACTAGACTATCTGTGTACCAAATTTCATTTAAATCGGTTCAGTAATTTTTACGTGGAAGCGAGACAGACAGAGTTACTTTCTATTACTATTAGTAAGGAACTAAGGATAATTAAAAAATCTTCATTCGTGTAGGTCTATTACATGCTCTTATGATATGTCAAATCTACTCTACTCGCTGATCCCCAACAGTTATTAACATCTGACATCTGATCTACTTTGTAGGCTTCAAAATAAATAAATAAAGCACGTATCTACTAAACTGGCGTAACTATTTGAAGTAGCTAAACAACAGGTAGCAGTAAAGAATAAATGCCTTACACATTTCACGTAGATGAAATAAATACATGCGATTCAATAGAGAATAAATCAAAACGGAAGCTGCGCGGATGTATTCGTTCCCATGGTTTCTCGGTACGAATCACTCGTATTTTACATCTCTGTAAATATCCAGACTTTACATTGTATTACAGTTGCTGTCGCTGTCTGTTTGTTTATATCTTTTATTTTTACGCATATTTTATAATTACGCAACAGATTTTAATGCAGTTTTCAATATTAGATAGAGTGATTCAAGAGGAAGGTTGATATGTATGACTGTATGCACGATTTCGTCCACGTGGAATTTAACTTTATTTTCCTAAAATAAAAGTAGCCTAAGTTACTTTTATTTTAGGACCGGAAGACGCAGCGTGGGAAGGCCTCCAGCAAGGTGGACCGACGATCTGGTCAAGATCGCGGGAAGGCATTGGATGCGAGCAGCGCAGGACCGATCGTCGTGGAGATCTTTGGGGGAGGCCTATGTCCAGCAGTGGACGTCTTCCGGGCTGCGATAATAAAAGTTACTTTTTATTATATCACCTGGCAATAAAAGTCCCGTCAAAATCGGTCCAGCCATTTCAAAGATTAGTCGGAACAAACATACCGACAGACAAAAATTGTAAAAAATGTTATTTTGGTGTATGGTACCGTATTTCCCTTACATTCCAATTTTATTTATATGTATAGATACATGCGTATTATAGTACAGACATATGACAAACATATCTGGCAATAGTAACTACTATTGCCATGCACAAATTTACAATAAGATACCAAAGGACATACTGAAATTAACTTTAAATAAATTCAAAACATCTGTTAAATCATATTTATGGAGCAAAGCCTAGTAAACAATAAACGATTCCATGAATTACAGACATGCATGACAATAGTAGTTCATGCACGGGATTTTCACGTATTGTTAGACATAGACACCTACATAAAAGGTAAATATACTGGCTTTAAAAAAAAAGAAATTTAAGTTTTTTGCTAGTTCTTCTCAATTGAAGCTGTATAGTGAACTGGGAAAAAAATAACGTTCATAAGCGGCTAAAATGTCCTATACGAATAAATTATTTATGATTTGATTTTATTATAATTTTTAAACACCTCTATAACTATTATTTAATGATGAGTTAAAATATATCGGATAATGTGATACATATTTTTTTTGTATATACTTTCATATAAAACTCATACTCACGAATAGAATAGAAAATATGAATGAATAGTCATCACATTTTTTTTTATCTACCTCTCATTCGGAATGCTGTCTCATCACAAGAAGAACAAGCAAGAAACTTGTGTGTTGCTCTTTTAAATAATTTATTCTTACTTAGTGAATACAAACTACCGATTAGCACTAATTCAATTAAATAATAAAATAGAAAAAAAAAAATTCAATACACAACAACAATAATTAGTTAAACAATTAATAAGAGGAAATAAGTCATAGTGATTAGAGCAGACCAGTCCACACAAGCAGCACCCGTCCACGAGTATGACGGAATGGAAATGTTTGTGCTGTGCGAGGAATCGAACCCGCGACCATCGGAAGTGAAGTAGTGTGCTAAACCGTTAAACCACCGAGGCCATTTATACCGCGGTTGTCATATTATACATTTAATATATTTTGTTTCCCTTATAATTTCATTATACATATTAAAACTTGAATGTACATATAAATAAAAACCGCTAAATATGTTTTTTTTTTGTTACAGGTAAGCCAAAAAACTAGAAAACATCAATTCAGTCAAAGTAATGGTACCAGCAATGCAATTTTTAAACCATTAGATATTTTAAAAAAAGAATCATCGAAATCGGTATAAGGACCTGGCTACTCATGATTAACATCAAAATTTATGTTTAATTTATATATTTACTAACTATCGAATGATGGAAACCGATATACAGATGGGAAGTGGATTCTTAACAATTCGAACTGTTGACTCCATTGCTAGTACTGTACCATGTCAGGTTGACCTCCACACGGTTCCCCCTGGTTATTAGTTCACATTACTAATCCTTTTTCCCTCCTCGCGTCAGATTAAAGATAGGTAAAATAGGAAACAATTTGTCATACAAGTTTACAACATTAATTTTAAATTCTCATACAATAATTTATTCTTATAACAGGATAATGGATACGATTTAACATGTGAATGGGCTCACTTCATAATTTATAATCAGATAATCCTATGGGCATAATACTGGGACATAAGTTAAACGATGACTTAACATTTAAATCTCAACCATATTCCTTTTGCTATACAACTTATAGTTGAGTGTATTTAAAGCTTGAAGTTCTATCATTTTATGCACCTTTGCAATAAGAGTTTAAATTCTATTATAGTTCTGCAATTTTGCATTTGTATTTTGAAATGATTCTCTACCGGGTATTTTCGTAATTTCTACTTCAAGTTGTAGATGTAGTATGATTATAGTGTTATCTGTCTATCTATCTATATACAGGACATATGTAATGATGTCATTTTCAGTAACTGTTTATTTTTAATGAAAAATTTTTAAAAGTTTAAAAAGATATATTGCATTTTTATGATTGATTGATGATGAAGACTGGTCAGATTTTTTTGCAATGATAATGTAATGTACAACCACATGCGCTAACGGTAATTTGGTTTTGAAATATTTGTAGAACTCCACGGAAAGTTTAAGTGGTGAGAAAATAAGAAGAAATTGCATGGAAAATAGTAAAAGCAACAACTGTATTATCCTATAGAAACTGTTCGTATCTGTCAAACGGGGTATGTACAGAAATTAATTTCGTGACTAAAAACCCCTCCGATCGATCCCCCGTCCAATTCAAACGGAGATTGAAATTACGACGGCCTGAACCGAGATTCGAAGGTCGTATCCGTCAGACGCGAGTTAGCCTTCATCCGCTCCATAAGTCCTGCCGCAGATTTTTTCTTTTATGGATGATAATGGAATTAATCACCCGACGACTGATTTAATCTTATTGTGATTTTATATTTGAGCCTAAATAAATTAGTGCTGGTTGGTAGTTTGTATTCACACGTTTTGACTTGTAAAATGTGAACTTACAGGGATTGTTTAAAAGAGCAACACACAAGTTTCTTGCTTATTCTTCTTGTGATGAGACAGCTTTCCGAATAAGCGGTAGATTTAAAAAAATGTTGACTATTCAAAAGTGCTTAAATTAAGTTTATTTGAATAAATGATTTTCTATTCTATTCTATTCTATTCCTGCGCTAACGGTATACGCTGGCGAGGCACTAGTGGAGGATGATAAGATGAGCATGAGGTCAGGTCAGTTAGCCCATCGTGGTAAATTCACCAGGTATTTATCACGTTGGTTTCCAGGGGGAACCACGTGGAGGTCAACCTGACACGGTACATTGCTAGCAATGGGGTTATTAATCCACATTACTAACAATCCCCCCCCCCTCTTCCGCAGATTTGGAGTGTCATCTGCATGCGCCCCTATCATTCAGTGACGCTGTAAAGGCCAGCTGCGGCCAACAGCATTAGAATAGTACGAAAAAATCCATGACGAAATTTAAAAAAACCTTTCACATATTTTTTAATTTTGAGACGCAACAGAGTTCGCCCTAGAGACATTATCCTTTGTTATAAATAACGGATGACCGTCAACTATATGTCATCTTAAAGGATTCAAGATTTAAGCTATAAACATATATAATAATAGCAGCAGAGGCATTCCTTCCTGGCCACATAACTAAGGCCGGCCGGCGTGGCATTCGTTCTGAGAAACTGGCTGTATACCAGGATGGACGGCCACTTGCGCAAGTTGTTTGTACGTTGCTTCATATGCTCATTATTCTATTTAATTAATTATAATTATGTTTTGATGTTACTAGCTAAACTATAACCGTTGTATAATATTATAAAATTCTTGTGTCACAATGTTAGGTGCCATACTCCTCCGAAACGGCTTGACTTTGATTTTTATTAAATTTTATATACATATTCAGTAGGTCTGAGAATCGGTTACTATCTATTTTTCATAACCCTATGTGATAAGGGTTGACCACACCTAATATTTTTTTTTTATAATGTGGCATTAAAAAGACATACAACCCTAAATTTTCACCCTTCTATGTATTTGTATCAGTTATCTATTTACTGTGTATAATATGTACGTGTTTACAAAAAAAATTATCTATGTAATTGTATCAGTTGTCTAGTACCCATAACACAAGCTTTAGCTTGTTTAACTTGGGTCTAGAGGACGCTGTGTGAATTGTCCTGAGATTATTATTATTATTATATCCTTACTAATGTTACAACTGCGAAAGTAACTCTGTCTGTCTGTCTCGTTTTTACGCCAAAATACTGTACCAATTTAAATGAAATATGCTACACAAATAGTCTAAATCCTTAGAAAGGATATTGGCTACTTTGTAATGCGAAAAAAGGGTTGCAAATGGCGATGAAGGATTGTTTGGAAGTATCGTCAATTTTGAACTTGGAACAGCGACCTGGCAACACTAAATTATTTCCACCGGGCAATATTTTTCTATCGAGTCTTACACCTACAGAAGGAAATTCTAATTACGAGTATCCTCCTCGCTGTGCGATCATATCTCGGCTACATTTTATAACAATACCGAAAGTAATATAACCAAACGATTCTCGCACGTACTCACTACGTATTAAAGATGAAATTGCTATAGCAGATTTCGTAACCCGATATCAACATTGACTAAGTGTCAGAGTCGGGAGCCCGGCTCGATATCGTGTCCTATAATAGGCCTGGAGCTAGGTAGCAATTTTAATGCGATATTAACACTCGGGTACTGAGTACAATGTGCCGTGGACCGGTTGGGTAAGTGGTTCTCAAACTATCATTTATCAATTCTAAGTCACAACTTGTAGAGAAGTAATATATGTCAGGGGTGATCAACCATTTTAATCAACGGGCCAAACTATTTTTTTTGCAAGCCTCACTTTTAAAAATACCTATTTTGCAATAGACGTTAGAATAAAAAATATCAAAAAGGTACATATATCCTATATAAATAATAGAAATGTTTATACGTTTGAACAAGTCGCTGATAAGTTTGTAACTCGTCGTTAAGTGATAGTATATTCACTTTATTATAATTAATTTTAATACAATATGTTGATGAGAGAAAGGCGAAAAAATAAATTTAATTATAATAATGCTTGGATATATAGATATATTATAAGAAAAACGCATAAAGATGTTTAAAGGGCCGCAAGCGGACCGCGGGCCACGTATTGCTTATAAAAAGATGACGGTATCTAAGTAAGACCACGTGACCTTTATAGCGTCTCTAACTCTACCTACTCTTAAACTTTGAGAGCCACTGAGTAGATTGATTCTGTAGATCTAATTTACTTGAACAGTCTAATTTACGTAAGTACGTGCTTAATTTACTTTGAAAAACTATGAGTCTATAGGCTTTCCATGGCTAAGCGATATTATTAGTTAAAAGCACGTCTATAATGATAATAATAAAAATACACACATATATTAGTATTTATGAGTAGAATTGTTTCTATATGTATGTATAAATTGTGTATGTATTTACAAAAAAGAGTATTTGCATATTTGTTCAGTTGTCTAGTACCAATAACAAGTTCTGCTTAGCTTGGGACTAGATGACGCTGTATTAGTTATACTAAAATATATATGTATTATATTAATTCATAAGAAATTGTATATTAATAATTATGCAACAAAATTATGTAAAAATTGATTACCGTCGAAATGAGCCCTTCTCTTTTTTGAAGTTGGTTTAAAACTACACACTCACATAAATTGTAACTCAAATGTTCCATACACATTCATCTATAATTAAAATACTATAAACAACATTTCGCCAGAACACAAATCAGATATAGGAACATAAAAAAAAAACATCCATCCAAAATTAGCTCCTTGTACGTAAAATTCCATAGATGTATGTATGTAATTTTGTATGCAAATTTATTCGTGTAAGTAAATAAAAAAAAACACCCGAGAAATTTGTTGGTGGTTGTTGATGGCTCGTGTGAATTTTAACGTTGTAGACTCCATTGTTTTACGATGACCTTAATAGTGTTGTCGACGCTGTTAACTGTCGATATCGATAAAATTATATTTTACTTACTAGCTGTTGGTGTTACAGCTTTTCCACTTCCATTAGAATTAAAAGGGTACTTTTCATAATCTAGGACGTGTTCTATTTAGAAATAGAATTAATCTTTATTCTTAATAGCACTTTTGTAGTATTTCTTTATTCCACCACTCTTGCGTAAGAAGAATTAGCAAGAAACTTGCATGTTGCTCTTTTAAATAAATGTTTTTCAGAATGAAATTTTTACAATTTATAATTATGAATACAAACTACTAAATAGCAAAATTGACTTAAATTTGTATATCAAATGTCATTCAAATTCATCTTAGCTTGATTGAATAACAAGCATGCAATAATAAACATTACAACAGCATCACAGAATATTTTTACTAACACAGTAACAGAAGAGTCATTTTAAATAAATCTATTATTTTGTTTTCTTTTATTAGTAAAATCACGTAGCAATCTTCTGATCGCAACTGAATAATTTCCAACTGAATAATAGATATATTTAAAGTTTTCTATATGATTTTTTGTAGCATAAACTTGCGTGAAAATATAATTTGTAGTTCGAATCTTTATATAGTATAAAATGAAATCGCTTCCGCTGTCTGCTGAGATCTTTTAAAGTACGCAACGGATTTTAATGCAATTTTTAGCGTGATTCATGGTTGGTTGGAAGAAGCTTTCCTAGTGATCGCAATCCTCAGCATTGTGGAATCGACGAAGAAAGACGAGAAGTGATTCAAGAGTATGGTTCACATGTATAATTAATGTACACCCATACAAAACCGGGGCGAATAGCTATTAATTTACAAATACTATTAATTCACATTAAATTAATTAAAAATCGCTAATTACAAGAATGGTCATCAATTTTTAACATTGAAATTGCGAAATAGATATTAATAGCAACGTTCAAGTTCACACAGGAAGTCGTTAGTCAGTAATAGCAAAATAGCATTTATCGTTTAAGACCACATTTAACAGTTTTATATTCTCTCTAACCTATTACCGTTTTAATACCTCATTTAAACGAGCTCAGTACGAAACAGGTTGGTTCAGTAATATAAATATTGTGATCAGATATGTGTAGAAGTAGAAACATGATAGTGAGCAATGTTTACTAATCTTAAATCGAGAATATCAATTACAAATACGTATCAAATATCTTTTTAAATATATTAATTAAAATATTCATATCTAATTATTTTTTCATTGTGTTTAACTCTAAACTGTCTATTTACAATTTTGTGCTTAATAAAGAAGCAGTTTTGATGTTGACATCAATTTGCAAGATCAAAGATGATTGTTTAATTTTATAATAATTATTGACCCATCTTAGCTCACGGATGTGTTAAAAATCTTTCAATTTCTCTGCTATTTCTGTACTATAATATGTATTATATATGTATATGTATTATACATATATATAAGCCTTTATTATATTATGATGTTAAGTCAACTTTCACATCATCACCATCCATGCACCTTTATTTTTGTATTTTTACATTAAAATTTTAATAAATATGAATAAAATAAATAAATAAACCTTCCTCTTGATCACTCTATATATTCCAGAGAATTTTATTAAAATGCGGTGCGTAATGTAAACGAACAGACTACGGCGACGACTTTGTCTTGTACTGTGTAAAGAAGAAATACTTATGAGTTGCTTAATGACAAAATAATATTATTTATGTCAAAAACATTGATTAAGAAATAAATAATCAAGTCTCGAGAATCACTAATGAATACGAAATAATAAGTAATATGATTAAATAATTAATTATAAAATATTTATTGAAATAAATACTAACGTATATATATAAATAAATGATACGAGTATCGATAAAAGCGGAGTAATCACATCACTAAAATCACATGGGAAGATCAAGGACCTATCGCGTCATCAAATAATAGTGCATGTAAAATTTAATGTTGATGAGAATGCATCGAAGTATGTGCATTGTTTGTTTTATATTTGTTTTATATTACGTTTAAATATTTTCAATTCTTACTAAGGAACGCAGTCTAGTAATGTTATGAATCTATGGTTTACATAAGTAAAATAAAAAAAAAAATTAAAGAATTTTTTAAAGATAAATTATCTTTTTTTTCATATAAGAAGAATTAAAAGTAAAAAGCATTAACACAATTCTAATATGTGAATAATTATATAAAACTAGCTGAAATCGCTATTAAAAAGGGTAGGTGATGGATGGGTGAAAATTTAGGGTTATATGTATTTTTAATGCGGAATCATAAACAAATTAAAACAAAAAAAAAAATATCAAGAAAATTAAAAAATATATTTAGGGGTGGACAACCCTTATCACTTAAGGGTACGTATTAGAAATAGATAGTAGGCGATTCTAAATATGCATATAAAATTTCATGTATCAAATCGTTTTAGAGGTGTATGGTAACTAACATTGTGACACGAAAATTTTAAACATCATCATTGCCTTGCCTTTATCGCATTATTTGTGGTCGGCGCAGTATGTCATTCTCTTCCACTGCTCTCTATCGGTCGTCATATCTAAACATACTCTTCTTTTATTCATATCATCTCTCACACAATCCAAATTTTAAACATATATAAGATATATAATTTGTAGAACAAGACACTTATAGACAAGACTAATATTATACTTATTTGGAATAAAAACATGCAATATTTGCATGTTCTTATTTCATCAAAAATGTAGTCACAAGTCAGATTTCGATTATTTTTTTAATTCTAAATCTCAATATTAAAAAAATATATCACAATGATGGTTATGATTATTGATGGTATATATAATATACATAATAATTACAGGAAATCTAATGAGTGTTATTACATCGACACCTCACTACAATGACCGGACATCCGATTATTTTTAAAAAGTTTGGAAATGCGAAAAGAAATTGTAACATCCAACAGAATATTACTAACAATGTTGACCTTTGCATCGAAGGCAATTTAAAAAAAAAAGATGATGTATACACAAACGGAAGCTGTTTGAAAGTGTTGAAAGCAAACAAAGTAATAATGATGTAAAAAATGGTAATAATAATACAGATTTGGTTATTATTATCATTACATAGTATAAAACAAAGTCGCTCTCGCTGTCTGTCCGTCCCTATATGTATAATTAAATATTTAAAATTACGCAACGGATTTTGAAGCGTTTTTTTTTTATTAGATAAAGTGATTCTAGAGGAAGGTTTATATGTATAATACATGTGCAATGTATTATATATATAAACTTTGAAACATAAACCCGGACGGGGCCGGGGCGAGTAGCTAGTTTATATATAAAATTCTCGTATCACAATGTTAGTTACCATGCTTTTCCGAATTAGCTCGACCGATTTTTATGCAATTTTATATGCATGTTCAGTAGGTCTGAGTATCGGCTATTTTCTATTTTTCGTACCCTAAGTGATAAGGGTTCCACCCCAATAAGTTGTTGTTGTTGTTGTGGTTGTTGTTATATGACAAAACAAAATTTGCAAAGTCAGCTAGCTTTATTATAAACGTGGTGAACTAATTTTTTATTGGATTGTTTGGGCTATTATCAGATGCATGTAGTACTTGCAGCACTGTGATCTACATAGATCTATTGTGCTCGCCCTTTTCAAAGTTCGCTACCTAGACCCGTCAGGGACAAGAATTGAAGCATATTCTTAGCAGCGATGGTTTTTATCTCCTCAGGATAGAGTGTAAACTTTCCAAAGCAGACATTTCGTGTATACATGAGTGGACTACAACCACTTAGGATGTGTAGTGGCGTTTCCTCTTCAGTTTGGCAAAATCTGCAGATTTTCTGGTGGCCTGTTTATTTACTATATTTTTTTTATATCATGCAATTAATCTTCCACACTATAAGCAGATTTGTTAACTATCTGATATCGTGAGAGTTGATTCTCCATTGAGAATCCAGCCTCAGATATTCCAGCTTATGTTGTTGAAGTCTGGTATTTTACGTCTCTTAAGACGTGCCATATAATCAGGCAATATTAGTTGAACAGCAAGTTTATTTGTATGTCTGTCCAGCTTGATTTTATATTTTTTTATTGTTTGAGAGATTTCCTCCTTGACAGAGTGATCCCCATGTGGTGATGAACCTCCGAGTTACAAATAAACCAGGGTGCGTTACAGGTTTGCTTCAATATGTAGTTTTGAGCTCTTTAAATTTTGTTGATGTTGGTAACACTTGCAGAACCCCACAGCTGGAGCCCATACATCCAGATTGGCTTAAGGATTGTGTTGTATATGAGCAGCTTATTGTCAGTAGACAGCTTTGAGTTTCTTCCAAGCAGTTTATTTACTACATACACAATAATAATTTTTAGTACTATATCAAAACTGTAATATGTGATTTTTATGTTTCAGATTTTTAATAAAGATAATTTCTAGTCTTTTCTATAGGCAATTCTTACGGAAGTCTAGGAGAGTCAAAGTACTATTTTATCGGTTTTTAATTGCAAATGAAACATAGAAATCGGTGTTGTGCAAGAATCCTAGCATGTACCGTAAACTAACAATAATTTAATGTCGCAAACGTATGTTCATATTATTGTTTCTAAGAACTGCGGGCCTATTGTTCGTACGTGGGGGAAATAAAAAGTTCACGTTCAGTTAGACGGCCTAGTAGTTAACTTGCGGTTTGGTTAAGGCTGGAGACTGAGAAAGTATCGATTTTGATGATCACTTTTATTGTATAGGCTATTTAATACTTCTAGGAAAATATGTGGGAACCTATAAATTAAAAATAAGACTAATAATCAGTTGAATTCTTTTTCCTGTTCTTCTCAACTGAAATTTTTAAGTTCTTAAGCGGCTAAGATGTTCTGTATTAATAAACTAGCTGTATTCGCGACTTCGTCCGCGTGAATTTTAACTGTATTTTCTAAAATAAAAGTACCCTAAGTTACTCCTTATTATAAGAGCTACCTGCCAAAAAAGGTCCCGTCAAAATAGGTACAACCGTTTCAGAGATTAGCCGGAACAAACAGACAGACATAAATTGTAAAAAATGTTATTTTGGTGCATGTATCGTATTTATATTCATATACATGTAGAAAAAAACGGTTATTTCAATATTACAAATAAAAACTCCAATTTTATTTATATGTATAGATGATTTTTGATTTAACCGTGGTATTTAGAATAAATTTGAATTAGTTTATTTCAATCGTTTTTTAAACTTCCTTGTTAAGATTAGGATTGAAATAAATCAAACAAAAGACAGTATGAGAAGTAAACCACAATACATTAGTAAAAAAACTCATACACAGACAGACGAAAACTGTAATAATCATCGCTTTGGTTTGTACTTTAATAAATTCCCCATATAATAATATTCCTCATACATGTTCCATGTATAGACAGATCTCAGTTATATTTTTATATAAATAATAATAATAATAAATTTGCATATTTTTTTTGGAAATACACAGTATATACATATAAAACACCCAGACCGACATATCATACTCATGAATACAAATGTTTGCACCGTGCGTGGAATCGAACCCACGACCATTGGAAGTAAAGCGGTGTGCTTAACCGCTAGACCATCGCGGCCGTCAAATATTTTCATTAATATTTTCAAAATGTTTATTATATGTATAAATATATTATGCATAGATGACCTACAGTTTGTCTTTGTAGGGTCAATTTAATCATGATTTTAAGTACCTGTACTGTTTGGTCGGGCACGACGCTCGGTGGGTCAAACAGCAACGGTACTTCGCTACCATACATTTTATTACGACTTTGTTTATAGCAATAAATAAATTTATTATCATACCACGATAACAACCGTAATATGAATCAATATATTTGACGACCTCGGTAGTCAAGTGGTTTAGCACACCGCTTTACGTCCGATGGTCGCGGGTTCGATTCCTCGCACGGTACAAACATTTGTATCCATGAGGATGATTGTTTGTATCGGTCTACGTGTTTTCTATGTATAATATGTATGTATTTAGGAAAAAAATATCTATATATTTGTATCAGTTGTCTAGTACCCATAATACAAGCTTTAGCTAGCTTAATTTGGGACTAGATGGCGCTATGTGAATTGTCCTGAGATTATAATATTCAGGTCTATTTGTTTTAATAAGACAAACAGCCTTGTGGTTTCTTTTTCGGACTACAGTAATGCTGTTGGCCAAAGGGGAAAAGGGGATTGTTAGTAATATGGACTAATAACACCATTGTTAGCGATGTACCGTATCAGGTTGACCTTCACGCGATTCCCCTGGAAACCATCGTGATAAATTCATGATGAATTTACCACGATCGGCTAACTAACCCGGCCTCATGCTCATCTTATCACCTTCCACTGGTGCCGTAAGCGTAAACCGTCTGCGCAGGTAGGTGCTCTATTCCATTATCATCCATAAGAAAAAAATACTATTTACCGCATAGTGGGCTAGTGCAGATGGCACTCCAAACCAAAGGAAAGACTTATGGAGCGGCTGAAGGCATACAGCGACACCGCTAGGGGTTAGAACCTCGTAATTTCGATCCCCGTTTGAATCGCACGAGGGATCCATCGGAGGGGGGTCTGGCTGTTTTTATGTACAATATATATGTATGTACAAAAAAATATATATATGTATTTGTATCAGTTATCTAGTACCCGTAACACAAGCTTTAATAGCTTAACTTGGGTCTAGATGGCGCTGTGTGAATTGTCCTGAGATTATTATTTATAACTCAGATGATAATTTTATTTTACGTATAAATTTAATATACAAATGTTTACTGGATATATATGTCCCGCCAGGCTGCTGTTTGGTATTACCTGTATTACGGTAAACTGTCTTATATTACCGTACGTAGCTTTATTTATTGTTCGAGATAGTTTAGATTACAGCGAGCGAGCTACAACTTGCAAAGTTGATTTAGCGATGCATACTCCTTACTATGGGGGTCTATTTTAAAGGCATTTAAGGCTGACCCCGACCCACACAATTTTTTTACATTTTCTAGAACATGTAAAGATATAATAGACAACATCCAGTTAATTACGAATGGAACTAAACATTTATAATAAAATATCTAACAAAGAACTAACAAATAATATTTTTAATGACAATTTTTTTTGTAAATACATACATATTTTACGTTGGAAACACACAGAGTAATTCAAATTCAAAATATCTTTATTCATGTAGGTCTATTACAGACTTATAAAATGTCAAACCTACAGTCATTTCGGAATGATTTCGAGATGAGAACTGACAAGAAACTCAGCTCGTATACTTTTCAAATAAATGTTGTATATGTTTACAATAATACAGATTCATTTTTAATTTAAATTTGGGAGAATAGAGTGACCACCAGCGTATGCTATTGCAAAAGAAAATAGTCTAATCAGTGTTCGTAACCCGAACAGACCAGTCCCCACAAACAGCATCCATTCACGAGTATGACGGATCAGCAAGCCATTGTTGCATTCAACCATATTAAAGGTAGCATCCGGTCCACCCCGCCACATGTTTAAAATGATTAACAATACAAACATGAATACAAATGTTTGTACTGTGAGAAAAACCCGCGACCATCAGAAATAAGGCAGTATGTTAAACCCTAAACCATGGTGGCTGTTATAAATATATGAAGTTATCAAAGCCAAATCAGAGCTTGCAAAGATCAACTTTCCTTATATAGTGAATGTTACCTACATAATACAAATTCCATACAAATGATATATTATATTTACATGGCCCGTAATAAAATGTTATGTAGCCGTAATCGAGTTACGGGACCCGTCGGCGCAGTGAGACGAATGCCCGACCTCGATCGTGTAGCGGGTTCCACTCCGAGCTTACGTGATTTTATTTGCGCTATTATTTACGTACGGACAGCAAATAAAAATTAAATTTATATAATATATAAATAAATTTTTCCTTACGACTGCTATTCAGGATAGGGTAGTCAGATATATTATCCACTAGTTGTTAGCGACTTCGTCTGCGGAGATTAAAATAAATAAAATTTCTAAAATTAAAATAGCTTAAGTGTAACATTAGCTATCTGTGAATAAAAGTCCTGTTAAAATCGGTCCCGCCGTTTCGGAGATTAACAAGAACAAACAGCCAGAAAAATAGTTTTAAAATTATTTATTTGATTAAGTATTAACCAAGACAAGTTTTTAATATTATCATCCAGATTTGAACTAGCTGTAACTTGGGACAGCAAGCCACGCTGTTTGGTGCTAAACCAACAAGGTTTCTATGTGCTGGACTCATTTTAATACCTTTTTATTGAAATACATATAATATCTGAATCTTTTATGTAAAAGTAACCAGACAACGTAAATATATACTTAATTAATAAATGTAAATGTTTGTTTTGTCCGAAACTACAACCCATCTCCATCGGAAAGCGAGGCATCATGCTAGACCGCTAAGTCACTGTCCCAACTGAAGTCTCCCAAATATAATAACTATTTTTTTTTATATCGACTCTTGTGCTATATTATGCTGACTGTACTTAATGTTGATATGATTTTAATTTCATGTTGTTTCTTTAATAAATACAATTATATATATGTAAACTAGCATACCGCCGCGGCTTTGCTCGGCTATTTAATTTTTTACACAAATCATTAACGAATTATATGTACACCTTTCATATAACCTGAAATTATTCTATTGTTATATGAATATAAATGCATATAAATCCGTTTAGTAGTTTTTGAGATTATCGCAAATGTACAGGTACGGAACAAGGGCATTGTTTAATAATCGTAATAATAAAGAATCGATGAACAATTTAAAAAAAAACAGTTATTAAACAAACATTTCAAACACTATCTAATCATTACATAGTATAAAACAAATCGCTGTCTGTCCGTCCCTATGTATGCTTAAATCTTTAAAACTGCGTAACGGATTTTGAAGCGTATTTTTTAATAGATAGAGTGATTCAAGAGGAAGGTATATATGTATAATACATGTAGGTACACCCGAGCGAGGCCGAGGTGGGCAGCTAGTATGTATATAAATTGTCACACATATAAAATATAAAATTGTCAGTGTTAATTACCACACTTCTTCGTAATGGCTTAACTGATTTTGATGTAATTTTATGTGCTATATATATTTTCATCAAAATCGGTTAATTTTAATTATATATCTATATGTATCTGTGGCCTGGTCTGAGAATATATTATCTATTTTTATACTTCTAACAGATAAGGGTGGCCCACCCCAAAAAAAAAATTATGATGTTGCATACAATACAAAATATATTTTCACCCTTCAACCACTAATTCCTAATTTTTATAGCGATACTAGCTGTCCCGGCAAACGTTGTTTTGCCTTAAAATAAATAAAAAATTAGGGGTGGACTACCCCTAACATTTAGGGGGATGAAAAATAGATGTTGGCCGGTTCTCAGACCTACTCAATACGCTCACAAAATTTCATGAGAATCGGTCAATTATTCAAATAAACTTAATTTAAGCACTTTTGAATAGTCATAACGTTTCGGAAGAACGAGCAGAAACTTGTGGGAACGAAAACTGTGATACGAGAATTTTATATATTAGATTAAAACTTCAATTTATATAGCAAACCAACGTGGTCTGCTAGTGATGTATAAAAAATATACAATTAAATTATTTAATTCAACATCAGTTGCTCTACAATATCATAGTTACCTACCTTTGAAGGTAACTTGATACTGTTAGGCCCTGAAGCAATCACGTTTTGCTACCATTCCTACCATCGTACATCGTACACCGCTTTTTATTAATCCAACTGTACCGTTTGTCGCTGCCGGCTTTGTTTGTCTAAGATCATTTTAAGAAAATTATAGGAAAGTATCATTGAATGAATGAATGAATTGCGGGTTCAATCTGATATTGAAATATTTGTGATATTAGATATTTCAATATCAGATTGAAGCATTACATAAAATATAATATGAAATATCTGAATAAAACATGTTGATTTTATATTATACTAGCTGTACCCGCAACTTCGTCCGCGTGGAATATAACATTATTTTTCGAAAATAAAAGTAGTCTAAGTTACTCCTTATTACACCAGCTACATGACAAAAAAAGTTCCGTCAAAATCGGTCCAGCCATTTCAGAGATTAGCCGGAACAAACAGAACGACAGACAGACAGACAAACATTCTTAAAAGTGTTATTTTGGTGTATGCGGTACATACACCAAAATATTTATATTCATATACATGTAGTAAAAAAAAGGTTATATCAATATTACAAACAGACACTCCAATTTTATTAAACCACCAAAATAACATCTTTTACAATTTTTGGTCGATCTGTCTGTCTGTTAGTTCCGGCTAATCTCTAAAATGGCTAGACCGATTTTGACGGGACTTTTTTTGACATGTAGCTGGTGTAATAAGGAGTATCATAGGCTACTTTTATTTTAGAAAAATAATGTTAAATTCCACGCGGACGAAGTCGCGGGTACAGCTAGTGTATTATAAATTTCCTACTGTCTACTCAGCAGTAAAACTGTGAACACGCGAGTTTATGCACGTTCCGATATTATCCAATTGCAAATAAGTTGAAATCCATTTCAATATTAAGTACCTTTATGGACCTATGAATAATTCAGTTATTAAATAACATTAGAAAATGCACAGTAGAAACTTTGCAGTCAGATTTATGTTATGAAATTTTCATGCATTTTCCTTATCATTAACTTTCTATGTAGAAAACAAATTGTTTCTATTACGATTTGTTGCAAATAACACCATAGATTAGTAATAAACACCACAGAACATATCTGTTTAATATTTTTTATCTATTGGATGATTATGGAATGGTTCACCCGCCTGCGCTGACGGTATACGCTGGCGGAGCACCAGTGGAGTATCATAAGAGCATGAGGTCAGGTCAGTTAGGCCATCGTGGCAAATTCACTAGAGGGAACCGCGTGGAGGTCAACCTGATATAGTACATTGCTAGCAATAGGATTATTAATCCACATTATTAACCTCCCTTACAAATCCCCCCGACCACAGATTTGTTAATAGTACATTTTATAAAGAAATAAAGAAGGAAGGAAAGAAAGAGCACATTAATCAGTTTTAATGATTTGAGAAACACTACTTAAAATAATTAATAATAAGTAAAACAAAATGACACATAAACAAATTCAAAGTTCAAACTTTCAAATTTCGAAATTTGAAAGTTTGAACTTATTTATATAAGAAGTACAGGATACAAAGATCTTAGAAAAGATAATAATTTTCACTAACACGACACAGAAACAAAACGTTATACAAATCACTTTAAATGATATCGAATGGAAATATTTTATACGGAATCGTGTTATGGTGTTTATTATCTAACACGTGGTCGCTTTCTTAACACTATTTTTTTATATAATCTATTCGTAATATCGATTCACGCGAGTAAATCACAAGCGGAAATATTTAGTAATCGATAGCGACGTTTTATTGACCTCGGTGGTCTAGCGGTCTAGCACACCGCTTTACGACCGATGGTCGCGGGTTCGATTCCTCTCACGACACAAACATTTGTATTCATGAGTATGATTGTTTGTATCGGTCTGGGTGTTTTCTATGTGTAATATGTATATATTTACAAAAAAATATCTATGTATATGTATCAGTTATCTAGTACCCATAACACAAGTTTTAGCTATCTTAACTTGGGTCTAGATGGCGCTGTGTGAATTGTCATGTGATTATTATTATTATTATTATTATTATTTATTTATTTATTTTTTCTCAGCTTTTGCTGAGTAAGATGTGAAGAGAAGTAAGTGCAGAATGTGTTTATGTGTGTGTGCGCGTGTATGTATGTGTGAGTGTGTGTGTACTTATTGTGTGCCTGGTGTGACTGGTGTTTTATCCTTTTCATAGATTTCGAGAAATTTTCAGACTGTACGACAGGTATTTAAGATGGCAGCCTATTATACTAGCCTATATTTGATATATAATAATAATAATATTATTATTATTATTGATGTAATTTAAAATTAAATTTTTTTTTTCATAATTTTAATTTTAAATTGCATCTATATGTGTGTCTATCTACGTCATATTCATATGTATATATAATATATAACACGCGAAAATATATATATATGCCGAAAAAAACAAAAAACAAACTCCAAAAATTAATGAGGCTTATCTATAATTCATGGTAATGTCAGGTTTTCCTTTAAGCGATGAAATTCCTGATCAATTTGCCACTATATGGTAACTCCTCATCTTCTCTTATCATATTCCACTAGTGGGCACTAGTGGGCACGCCAGCGCTGGCGGATGCTCAATTCCTGTCATCCGTTACAAAAAACCTCTAGCATTAACGAAATTCTAAACTATATATATATTTTTAATTAACTTAACTGAACCATAGACTATGCAAATTATTACCCCGTTACTGATCGATTAGAGGCCCACTTTCAACAAAACAACAACCATTAATATTTCATCGAAGGGACCTCAAGATGTAGTAAAATACTAAGTACGCAGAGGTCAGTTTAAGATAGTCATATCTTGGCAAATAGTGGAATGGAAATCTATATTTTCCACCATCGCTCATTGTAATATTATTATAAATTTCTGCTCCAATGAAAAGTGTGTCATGATGAAATTGAATGGTAAAAAATCGTCGAGCTTAGTAATTTCCATATTGTGACAATGTCACCTTTGTTTTTTAACTGACTGCGGTTTTGTCTATGCTCTATTGCGATATTATAACCAATGTCCTATAATAATGCGAATTTAACCGAATGGAGTGATACTGACATATGTATGTTCTGAACATGTAAAATTATCTTATAGAACCACAAATAGTTCCCTAGCGACCTGAATTACTCGGTGGTCTAGCGGTTTACCGCCTTACTTCCGATGGGCGCAGGTTCAATTCCTCGCACGGCACAAACATTTGTATTCATGAGTATGATTGTTTGTATCGGTCTGGGTGTTTTCTACGTATAATATGTATGTATTTACAAAAAAAAATATTTATATATTAACTAGTACCCACAATACAAGTTTTAGCTAGCTTAATTTAGGTCTAGATGGCACTGTGTGTCCTGAAAAAAAATATTACCAACCTATGTACCTATTGTAGTGATATCAACAAACATACGTAGTATCTGATACTTTTTTATGTAATCTTTGGTAGCTAGTCATATTATTTACAATACGAGAAAGACGACGATTATTCTAATTTTAAAGTAGTTTGTAATAAATTGAAGCAATAGAATAGAATAGAAAATCATTTATTCAAATAAACTTAATTTAAGCACTTTTGAATACTGCTATTGAGTAAAAACAACATGATGACTAGGGCCCTCACAGGACACTGCAAATTAAACAAGCATTGCCTAAACCAGGCCTATGCACGACAAGAATCTGCAGATTCTGCCAAACTGAAGAGGAAACGCCGCTTCACATCCTATCTGGTTGTAGCCC
This sequence comes from Achroia grisella, assembly GCF_030625045.1. NCBI lineage: Eukaryota > Metazoa > Arthropoda > Insecta > Lepidoptera > Pyralidae > Achroia > Achroia grisella. Next base: position 1,485,592 of record NW_026713043.1, on the reverse strand, counting down.
ACTCATGCATAAACGAAATATCTCCTTTGGAAAGTTTACACTCTTTCCCGAGGAGATAAAAACCATCGCTCCTAAGAATATCCTTCAATTCTTGTCCCTGACGGGTCTAGGTAGCGAACTTTGAAAAAGGGCGAGCACAATAGATCTATGTAGGTCGCAGTGCTACAGGTGCTACAAACATCTGACAATAGCCCAAACAACCCAATAAAAAAAATAGTCATAACAATTTGTTTTTTATCCACCACTCGTTCGGAAAGCTGTCTCATCACAAGAAGAACGAGCAAGAAAGTGTATGCAATAATGCTAAAATTGCATTTAATAATGTACAACTTTGAAATTAACATTAATATTCTGTTTTCCTATTAAGTATGGAAAAGATTAAGGTATTAATCTTTTTAAGGTATTAAAAGAACTAAAAACTATCAAGACATACTATAACTATAGTTATTATACTAATTTCTAACTTATTCCTACTGTTAAAGTCAGAGACGATTTGTTAAATCCATTAAAATGTATTTATTTTTATTGTTACAGCGAATTGACGCTTTTGGAAGGCATGGCGAATAGCGGCGGGTGGAGTGACGAGCCTGTATCTAAGGTATTATTCAGTTATTATTATTAGATTTCAGGTATTATTAGAACTTAAAAAAAAAAGTACTGGCTGCAAAAAATAACAACCTCGAAATCAAGATTTTTATTCGATTTTTTCTCAATTTTTCTCAATTGGATCTACATACTGAACTGGAAGGTATGGAAACAACTATAATATAAAAAAATGACGTTCATAACTTGGTAAAAAGTCGTATATGTATAAACGATTTTTGAATTTGAATTTGAATTGAAGATACTTTACATCTACTTTTTTTTTAATATATAAAGAAGCACAGATCAAAAATCTTTCAACTGTAAAATTTATATTGAACTTAAAACAATTTTGTATTAAGTAACATATATATATATTATAGTGAATACTTCTAAATATCATTTTTTAATATCATTATACTGAATGATATTTCACACAGTTTTGTTCTTTTAGAGCATAAACCACACGAGCATAGAAAAAATGAAACTGCTTAATTATAATCGATCTTTAAAATGGCAACACAGATATATAGCAACAAAAAAATAAATATAGTTACCATAAAACAATGTGCATATAAAGTTCACATATCATTTATTTTAGACATTAATAGAAACGGTGTGTCGAAAGACGCAAAAACTTATTGAAAACGAGAGCGTGAGAACCTCTAATACACATAAATGTAATTGAAATAACCGTAACGCTATTAATGTTACGTTTTTAATTGAGGACTGTTACCTAACAACGGTTAATTGGTTAGCACATTTCATAGGGGAAGGTCCTCTGATCTAGATTATATCAAATAAAAAAGACGCAAGTTACAGGCTTGGTTGATTAGATGTAAATAAATATGACATTCAAAGTTTGTAAAAAATTCTCCCTTAAGGGAGTAAAATAAAATAGGGGATGAAAGTATGTATCTAAAACTTTACTATCTTTGACTTTATTTGGTAAGATTATTAAATATTTTATGCTGTCCAAGTTTACTATTCCATGCAGACGAAGTCGCGGTCACAGCTGGTATAAAATAAGAAAAGTACATAAACCATAGGCTTGGCCTTATGGCATATTTCTCTACCCTTTATCCAGTACTGGCAACCCGTTCCGGATGTTTACAAATCTTTAAATTTCTCAGCTTGTTCTGTTCTATAACACGCATGTATTATACATATAAACCTTCCTCTTGAATCACTCTATGTGTTGCTGAAAACTGCATTAAAATTTGTTCCGTGATTTACAAGATATAAGCGAACAGACTCTGTTATAAATCTGCCAGAAAAAAGATTTAAATGTCAAATAAAACAGTTCCATTGCAAACAAGCTTACTATAAAATTGAAGAATTCGTTAACGATAATAATGTTTTTATAGAAAAACTTATTCATAGCACTGACAATATTATATGATTACACGTTATAAATATTAATGATAATGAAGTTATTTCATGGAAATAAAACAATGTGTTTGCAGCAAATTCATATTTATACTAAATATGATGCAGGTAAAACCGCGGGCACAGATAGTGATTAAATAATTTTACTACCTAACTGTTTTACTGTGGTAGTGAAACTTGGTATTTTAATTTTTAGCAACAGTACAATTACCATCTACACTTTAATTACTGTTCAAGTAGGTAAATAGGTACTTCACTATAAAACAAGGATCTTAAACAGAGTCATAAACCTTGATTGAAATCTATACATCTATACATATAAATAAAATTGGAGTGTCTGTTTGTAATGTTTAAATAACAGTTTTTTACCACACGCATATGAATATAAATACGGTACATACACAAAAAACATTTTTACAATATTTATCTGTCTGTCTGACTGTTTGATCCGGATAATCTCTGAAATGGCTGGACCGATTATGACGGGACTTTTTTTGGCAGGTAGCTGATGTAATAAGGAGTAACTTAGGCTACTTTTATTTAAAAAAATAAAGTTAAATTCCACGCAGACGAAGTCGCAGTAACAGCTGGTACTATAATATATATAGATAGGTATATATAGTACATTTCAGTAGGTACTCGTAAATATTACTCCCCTCTCATTCCCGGGTCGTCACATTCTTTTCCTATAAAGGGACCTAATGACCATAGTGTCAATATCTCTAACAGATTTTGTTTAAAGTTTTTGGTGTCATCTAGATTCGAACTGAAAACCGTTATAAGACGGGGTAGTAAATCACTAGGCCGCGTCGCTCTCACTGACATAACCTCACTATGCGGTAACCTCACAGAAATACAGGCAAAAACATAATCACATACATTACATATAACTCAAGGGTTGTCACCTAAAAGAATTTTACCTCGTACACAACGATACAAAATTTCGTACACTTTATTATTTTGACTACACAATACTCAATATTGCATTCCATAATATTACAATGAAAGATTTTCATAATTGGTTATTATAGATCATTATGGACCCTGTTAGGGCACGCAAACATAACTTTGTGTGGTTACCAAATCAGTTACAATTATTACATATTACCATATAGCTATAGACTTTATAAAACCAATACTTTTCACGTGATTTAAAACGATTTTACACACTTTTTCAGCTTCTTCTGTTCCGTCCAATTCAAACGGGGTTCGATATTACGACGCCCAAAGCCGAGGTTCGAACCCCTATCGGTGCCCTCAGACTAAAGTCGTATCCATCAGGCGGTTGGCCTTCATCCGCTCTATAAATCCTTCCGCGAGTTTGGAGTGCCATCTGCACTCGCCCTCTATCGTCCGATGAAGCTGTAAAGGCCAGCTGCGGCCAACAGCATTAGAGTACTCCGAAAAAAAAACTTCTTTTGTAAGTTTACAAAATAAGAGCAATGACATCTTTATCAATCGAAATATCAATGCATGAGTGAATTATATCACAGCCGAGGAGGACTGTTAAAAAAATATAATTTTCTTATAAAAATATTTATTAATTGATATTGCATCTCTGTGCATCTTCTACCGCATACATCACGGGGAGTGTTCTGAGGAATTGTTCGGATTAATACCAGCTGCTGAGTTTCACCACCGTACTACCCGCCAGAAACTGAAATACCATCCTGATCATCTGGATGAATGGCGGTCTTCCACAGTGCGGTTTTCTAGAAACTTTTTGCCTCGCACAACCACATTATGGAATCACCTTCCAGCAATGGTATTTCCGAACCGATACGATATTGAAACCTTCAAGAAAAGAGCTTATTCCTTTTTAAAAGGCCGACAACGTACTTGCAATTCCCCTGGTGTTGCGGGTGCTCATGGGCGGCGGTAATCACTTACCATCAGGTGAGACGCATGCTCGTTTGTCCCCTGTGTTATAAATAAAATTAAAAAAAAAATATTAATTACTACAGCGATGTATGGAGACCGATTCTTGTAATTCTGTCGAAATATAAATTTTAATTTAATAGGAAAGTGCTGCATCGTCAGCGAAACTGCACGTGGAAGAATTTTGTAGCTGACGGTGCAGCCTAGATTACTGTAATGGTTATTACACACTTGTATTAAAATGGTTACAAATTATTGTTCTATATATAACACGTATATAACAATTGGTATCACGTGGCTCATGATGCGTAGAGCTGTTCATTAATATAGGCAACGGTTACCACTCACCATCACGCGGGCTTTGCCATTTCAATTATATAAACAAGGACAACACCGCTGAATACTATTAATTTACTAACAAATATCAATTGATCAAAACCTCGTACACTTTTGTACAAAACCATGTTGTTCATACATCGTACTGGAAAAACTTACTACTACGTTCTGTAAAAATATCGTAACTGTATGAGCATCGTACATGTATCGGTTGACAGCCCTGTTATGCTGATTGTAGCTTCTCAGGGCTCGCAATGCAAAGTTTTAATTAAAAAACCGTAGGGTCCTATTGTTAGTGTTGTAATGTGCGTTATTATGGTCATAATTGTACAATTAGACCGTCATTTTATTGTATACGAATGTAGGAATAGCTATATGATGCCATTATTATATAATATACTAGCTACTCGCCCTGGCTTCACCCGGGAGTACATGTATGATACATATAAACCGTCCTCTTGAATCACACTGTCTATTAAAAAAAACCGCTTCAAAATCCGTTGCGTAGTTTTAAAGATTTAAGCACACATAGGGAGGGACAGACAGCGACAGCGACTTTGTTTTATACTATGTAATGATGAAGTTCAAATTAAAACTAGTGCTAAATAATTTGACACATACCATCATGATTGTTACTGTCTCGATTTGTTAGCGGTGTTTCCTTCATCGCAGAATTAGTCCGTAATATAAATTAATTATAATCTCAGGACAATTCACACAGCGCCATCTACATCCAAGATAAGTTAGCTAAAGCTTGTGTTATAGGCACTAGATAACTGATAAAAATACATAGATTTATTTTTTGTAAATACATACATATTGTACATAGAAAACAACCAAACCGATACAAACAATCGTAGTCACGAATACATGTAATGAATGTTTGTGTCGTGCGGGGAATCGAACCTGCGACCATGGTTAGTAGGGCAGTGTGCTAAATCCCTAGGACCACCAAATTGGCTGTACTTTATACACATATATTCATGAATTTATTAATCTGGACCCGTTTATGTATATCTGAAATAATTCCCACAGCGCCATCTAGTCCCAAATTATGCAGAGCTTGTACTATAGGAACTAAACAACTGGCGGAAATACTTTTGTTTTTGTAAATACATATATAATGTACATAGAAAGTACATATAAATAAATAAATAGAAAACAACGTCATTTTCTAGCCCGATAGTTGCGGGTTCGATTCCTCGCACGATACCAACATTTGTATTTTTGAGTATGATTGTATGTATAGGTCTGCGTTGTTTTCTATTTATTTATTTATATGTACTTTCTATGTACATTATATATGTATTTACAAAAACAAAAGTATTTCCGCCAGTTGTTTAGTTCCTATAGTACAAGCTCTGCATAATTTGGGACTAGATGGCGCTGTGAGAAATATTTCAGATATATTCATTACTATTTCTATAAGATTTTCAGGATTTCTATTTGACGACCTCGGTGGTGGACGAGCACACCGCTTTACATCCAATGGTCGCGGGTTCGATTCTTCGCACTGCACAAATATTTGTATTCATGAGTACGATTGTTTGAATCGGTCTGGGTGTTTTCTATGTATAATGTGTGTATTTACAAAAAAAAATATATCTATGTATTTGTATCAGTTATCTAGTACCCATAACACAAACTTTAGCTAGCTTAACTTGGGTCTAGATGGCGCTGTGTGAATTGTCCTGAGATTATTATTAATATCAGATTTTTCGTCTGAATTTTTATTATTTCAGTTACATAAAAAAAACAAATGTAGTCACCAGACCATACCAATTCATAACAAGAATAATAATGATAATTTATATTTAACAAAAATGTGAAAGCTGTAATATAAGTACCTAAGCATTACATATAATTGTTATACCACATTTCGTATTATAAATTACACTTTTTAATAACAATTATAATGACTCGCTTACGTTTCATTTTTTACTTAGATATAACTATTTGTTGCGCACAGATAAAATATTTAGAAAAAACATAATATAAATATGCTAAAGAATTTTACTAGTGTTAAAGAAATTATTTTTATACTAGCGTGGCGTATAGCGCGTGGACTTTAACTTTATTTTTCTAAAATAAATGTAGCCTAAGTTACTCCTTATTACATCACCTGCCAATAAAAGTTCCGTCAAAATCGGTCCAGCCATTTCAGAGATTAGCCGGAACAAACAGACTGATAGACAGATAGACAAAAACTGTAATAAGTGGTTTTTTGGTGTATGTACCGTATTTATATTCATACGCGTGTAGTACAAAACGGTTATTTCAATATTACAAACAGACACTCAAATTTTATTTATATGTTCTATACATATAAATAAAATTGGAGTGTCTGTTTGTAATAATAATATGATAATAATAATATAACTGTTGATTGTGCACAGATAAAATATTTACTAAAATACTCAATATAAATATACTAAACAAAAGGCAGCCTTATCGCTTAAAACTCTCTTACAGACAACCTGGGAAATCGAAGCTTTGAGTAAAGATAGGTAGCACAGTATAAGAATAGGAATCTTTACTAATATTATGCGAAAGTAACTCTGTCTGCCTGTTTGTCTAGCTTTCACGCCAAAACTACTGAACCCATTTAAATGAAATTTGATACACAAATAGTCTAGACCCTAAGAAAGGACATAGGATACTTTTTAATGAGAAAAAATGGTTGTAAAGGGTTGAAAGGGATGATGCAGGGTTGTATGAGAGAATCGTCATTTTTAAAGTCTAATTTCGTGTCTAGAACAATGTACTTTAACGTGTTGTATTATGGTTTATAACGTAAATTCACAATTTTGCATATTTTATACAAATCTCTGACAGTAAATGATTAGTGATGTTTTAATGTGAGAATGTATTTTTTTATTATCCATACAAACGCAGTAAATAGTAGCCATAACAAATTATGGGAACATACATTCTGACATGTTTGTAGCTTACCATACATTGTTATTAGGGACCAATTTTCACCATCATGCTAGTACAGATTGGGTTTTTTTATAACTACTCTAATGCTGTTGGCCGCCGCTGGCCTTTACAGCTTCACTGGTCTATAGGGGGCGAGTGCAGATGGCACTCCTAACCCGCGGAAGGACTCATGGAGCGGCTGAAGGCCAACTCCCGACGCATACGACTTTAGTTTGAGAGTTGCAATCTTTGTCCAATCAGGTAACATTGTCACCGCTATAAATTTTAAGTTAGATATTTTTTACAAAACTTAGCTTGGGATTAGATGCCCCTGTGCGTTCCTGCATTACCTACAGTCATAATCAAGTAGTCGAAGCCGCGTGTAAATGTTAGTAGCAGACATCAAATTAATCATGTATTAAAACCACACAATACATCTTGTAACTGAACCTGCGATCTACGTATCAACCGCATAGTAATTAAACGAAGACAAATTATCAAAACCAGAGGGAGAGATAACGATCGCCTTTCTCTTTCGCGAAACACAATCTGGGTAGAAATTCATACGCTGTTATTATGAATGTGTAATTAACTATACGAGTAATTCCTATGCGTCCACAAAAGAGTCCGCCATTACATCAAGTTCAACAGATGATAAAATCTGAGACGAAACAAAAGTTATTACTATTTTGTTCATAATACGAAATTATAATTGTTTTAGAGTACAATACATAAGCGCAAGCGGATTAAAGTTGATAAATAATATTAAATATCTACTTTAATTGCTAACACCCTTGTTTACATTTTTTTTATTAATATGTTGTTATTTATCATTACATAGTATAAAACAAAGTCGCGGTCGCTGTCTGTCCGTCCCTATATACATAGAGTCGAGTCACTCGATCTAAATCAGTTGCGTATTATATAAGTTTTACATTTCACCCGTGCGAAGCCCGGGCGGGTAGCTAGTTCTATATATATAAGTGCAATAAAATAATATTTAATTTTTATGTAAATACTCTCTTTCTAAAGGTTATCTGAAAGAGATTGCGTTAGCAGTAAGACCGCCTTTTTTATTTTTAACTGCTAACCGCTCCGATTTTGCATGGGTGTACATGTGTTATACATATAAACCTTTTTTTTAATCACTCTATCTATTGTTAAAAACTGCATTTAAATCCGTTTAATTCTTTTTGTACTATGTATAGATGTTCTAATGTTTCCTTTAAATTTAGGTGCAATAAAGCAAAATAAATACAATTTATAAAATAATTCATGAATATGATTGTCTGTCTGTATGTCTTTATGTATAATATGTAAGTAATTACTCAAAAAAGATGTATTCAAGTATTTCTGTCAGCTAGTCATTACACAAGCTCTGCTTACTTTGGGACTAGATGCTGCTGTGTGAATTTATTTCATTTATTTTTACTGTTCTATCATGAAATTACGCTTCTTATAAAAGTTTTCATTTTTTTTATATTTCGGATTTTTGATTCCTTTTTCCAGTTTAACATTTCAACATCCACTCCATCTTGTATTGGTAACCTGGTGATACGGACGTTCGATTGCCTTTTATTTTATTTTTTTTTCGTCATACGTTAAAAACATCAAGACTCTTATGACTTATACCACAATGTAAAGGAGATTTCACACTAGACGTGCCGCTCCGTCGCGTAGTAAGTAGTCTCCGTTCCGTTCATTGACCTAGGAAAATACGGCGCATGCTTTCTACCCAACGTTGGTTAATTCGATCATAATTGACGCACACACTCTTGTTATGAAAATATATTTTTATTACACTTTTATGTAACAGATCCAATTAAAAACGTTCCTTATTTATTAGTGTATTAAGTCGACAATTGTATTTCCTAATTATTTTGGAATTACCTGCGGTTTGTGTATACTGCGACGTTAATTACGTATATTTGACGGCCTCAATGGTCTAGCGATTAATCACACCACTTTACTTCCGATGGTCGCGGATTCGATTCCTCGCACGGTACGAATATTTGTATTCATATGATTGGTTTGTATTGGCCTGTGTGTTGTATATATATAATATGTATTGATAAAAAATAATATATCTATGTATTAATATCTGTGGTCTAGATAACACTCTGTGAATTATCCTGAGATATTTTTTATTACACTGAAAGAAACTAACGTGTTGTGGTATCCTACCCTGTGTGAAACTTAAAATGTGATGAGTAACAATCATTTTTCAGGGCTCTATAACATTATTAAATTTCCCACATAATAGTATTTTAATTTCTATGTACAGTACAATGCACTCTGTGCTCTTATAAATTGTATTATACAGACTATGATTGCGACAACACTAAATTTTTCGTCACTTAAAATTATAGTGAATAGTAAATTATAAAATGCACTACAAACAGTCATAAATTTAACAATGATTTTACTCGGTTCTATTAAATTGTTAAGTTCCCCAGATAATAATTTTAACTTCCATAGACCCTGATTTTACCAAAACAAAATTTTTCGTTACTTAAAATCATAGTGAATAGTAAATTATAAAACGCACAACAAACAGTCATAAATTTAACAATAATTTTACTGACTTACATTATTAAATTCCCCACATAATTGTTTTTTAACTTCCATAGACAATGATCTCGACTACACAAAATTTTTCTCCACTCAAAATCACAGTGAATAGTAAATAATAAAATGCACTACAAACAGTCATAAATTTATTCACCACAAAATCGTTTTTTAAACTTCATAGACCATGATCTCGACTACACAAAATGTTTCTCCACTTAAAATCATAGTGAATAGTAAATTATAAAACCCAAAACAAACAGTCATAAATTTAGCAATAATGTTCCTGGTTTTTATTACATTGTTAAATTCCCCACATAATTGTTTTTTAAATTCCATAGACAATGATCTCGACTACACAAAATTTTTCTCCACTCAAAATCATAGTGAATAAATAGTAAATTATAAAACCCAAAACAAACAGTCATAATAATTTTACTGTTCTGTTACATTAAGTTCTCCACATAATAGTTTTTTAACTTCCATAGACCATGATCTCGACGACACAAAATATTTCGCCACTTAATATCATAGTGAAGAGTCATTCTAACTTTCCCTCAGCGCACAGCATCCAACTAAGTATCATCACTGTAACAAGTCATCACAAAATATGTGGTAGCATTGATTAAATGATTTCTCCGCGGGTTTGTCATAACGAGCCCATTGTTACGCCATGACGGATGATCGCGTGGATTCTAAAATATAATCACATTCCGCGCTAATGATATAGTACGGCGCTCGAGTTAGCGGTGATTATTTCTTTGTTGGGTTCAATTCCGTATATCTAACATAATGAAATATTAAGTTAATTTAAGAATTTGTTAAGAGAAAAATCAACACTTGAGCAAATGATATATTAGATGATTTATATATCGTCTTACGTTCTAATGATCGCGAATTCGATTGTACAAATACTTGTATTTAAGAGTATATCTGTTTGTGCTTTTTATTTATATCAGTCATATTTAAAACATTGACCAAGTATATACCAAGTAAATTACTTAATATTTAAGTTCTTAAGAAAGGGTATAAGGAAGGCCTTAAAAAGAGATGAATTGACTTTAAGAAAGATGATGTGGCAAGAAAGGGAGGGAACAACAAGATGACTGCGAACAGGGATGAATGGAAGAGAAAACATATTACGCCGACTCTAATTAAATGAGATAAAAAAGAAGTAGATGATAATGTAGAAGATAGAAGAGGGGGGAGGGTTAATTCAAACTAGGCGTTTCTTTGCCGTAGAGTCTGACTGAAATATAAATCAGGAGAAGTTATTTTTTGGTGTCGGCCAATTTTAATTTCGCAACCTCTTGTGTAAACCACTGGGCCAGTATATTTTCATTTCTACAATGTGTACAATTAAGAAAAAGGTTAGAACAACATAGGTTACACAAAAAAATTTTTGGAGCGTTGCTCTCTTTTTCTTGCGTCATAATATTCTTTTTAATTTCCAGGACAAACAGCGTCCACCAATCTACAACCCTGAAGACTACGCGACCTCCTTGAAGAAATGGGGGAAAAAGACTGGTGGTGGAAGCCTATACGAGGCGGAGAGTGTACAGGACGGCAACAAATCCAGGACATTGCCCAGCCAAAGCAGTAAAGATTTCAGGTGAGTTTGCAGTATTAAAAAACGGAGCTAAAGCAGCTAGGATGGTAAACAGACTGACGACCTCCTTATTTGTGATACCAATGGCAATAATCCTCATGCCAGAGTAATACTTTGTATATATGGAATTTTTGTAAGTCCATGCATACAACATATCATTCTGGAAATCTGGCATTTTTGTATGACACTGTGTCATTTATAGAACGGCAAACAATTGTTCATCTCAATAAAAACGAGTTTTTAAGAACCATTATAGATTGTCACATAAATTGAATTTAACCGAGGGTCAAGCAGTTTAGCCCATCAACTTACTTCCAGGTTCGATTCCTCGCACGGCACAAACATGTATTCATGAGTTTGTTTGTATTGGTCTATTAATAGTTTTCTATGTATATTATATTATATGTATGTAATTACAAAAAATATCTATGTATGTATTTGTATTAGTCGTCTCGTACCCAAGCTCTGCTTAGCTTGGGATTTGATGACGCTGTGTGAAATTGTCTGGAAATGTTATTATTATATATTTTTTTAAATTATCATAAGAACTAAATATATAGATACCTTATAAAATGTAGTCTTAATTGCTCTGTGACGTTACTTTCATTAACATATTTAAAAATGGAACACAACACAACAAACAAGTTAAACATAACAGATTACAGCTGTTCCAATTTTAAATTTAAATCCTTTAAAAGGAAATATTTCCTACTGACCCTACGTGAGGCAAAGGTAAAAAACTCAGACAGATATTTTACAAATTCCATTTCAGATTTTACAAAACCTAGTGAATTGGTAGTCCACTAGTCCTTGAAAATTCTGCTAAAATTAATAGTAACTAATGGTTATTGTTGTAGGAACCCATGCTTGGGCGTTGGAGAAGAAATGACTCTGCGTCAATTCGGCACACCAAGTGAACTGCTAACCAAGCTGAGAGCAGATCTGAGGTTGTCATTTCCGAGGTAAGCATTTAATCAGGAAACTTTTGTTTAATTCCGCTATCATTAGCATGTGTAAGAGAACAAATATTCTGTGCGGAAACCTGACCACTGCTACTGGAAGCGTTACGATCTTCTCTATTGGTGATCAAATTTCGACCGTTACTAAGTCTACACCCATATTGCAACACGTGTTTTGCTTCTGAACGAGGCGTCATCAGACATTGAATAGATTTCAGATATAGCTTGGAAGCCTAGTGTTGACTGTTCGGCGACCAAACTGCGACTCACTAGTCTACAAAATAATATAAATCCATGAAGTAATGAAATGGACTCCTGCAAAATAACATCTGATTCGAAAAAAATTATGAAGGTGGTCTGTTAAAATTGGAGGGAAAATGCCGTTTGACGTAGTGATAAGGTTATATCAGTGGTGTTTTTCATGTACATTGTTGACTTGGTGATAGTTACCACTTGCCATCAAATGGGCCGTCAGCAGGCATATTCGTTACATAAAAAAAGTATTCCTGTAGTACTAATCACGTGATCATGTAGTAAAAAAAAACCGTATTATGCTTGCGGCCATGACGCAAAGATAAACAATTGCTCCCGAGTACATAAAATAATAAACCTCTAATAATAAAAAAAAACCTACAAACGCCAACTAGGCAGAAAAGATACTATAATCTTTTTCTTACTTTGCTTGCAATGAGGTATATAATTTAAAATAATGACTTCAGTTTTACTATCATACTTTAAACAATTTTAATGACGACAAAATTCTTAAAATTACATTAAACTTGCCATAAAACAGAAAAAGTATTAAAAATATGTCATTTCACTATCGCGGATTCTATTATAAGGCATAATTAATTGACTGCTGTTCAAGTTATAAGCAGAAGCGGAAAATATTTTTTTTTATGTAAATAAAGCGTTACACGATGTTCATCGTCAAAACAAATGTCATTAGTTTATTTTTATTCAATACTAGCTACCTACCTCGGCTTTGCCTTGGTGTACATATTTTATACATATACACCTTCCTATTAAATCACTCTATCTATTGCCAAAAACTGCATTAAAATCTGTTGCGTAGTTTAAAAGATCTAAGCGAACAGACAGCGGAAGCGACTATATTTTATACTTCGTACCTAAAGATTTAAACTATAGTGTCTATAAAAAGTATAATTCCACTCACCGTTTGAACCACAAGTAATTTTAACTGTGAATTTGTAACTGAACAACCAAAAAACATTTTATTGCCTACGAAACAAGAAATAGAGAGATTTTTTATTACCTGCTACCAAGTTTTACGGGTGCACAGTAGCGTATGCGCTGGCAGCCATGACTTTACGATCGTTATTTAATTTACAAGAAAATGGAACATAAACGAGCGTGGATGCCTTAATTGGCTATAAAATTATCATGTTATAAAGTTGTTACGTTGAAGGGTTAAGGAAAGAAAATTAACTTCTTCGCAAGAAGGCAAAAAAATATTTTTTCTAACGAAACAATATTAAATCTTTAATTTGACAAATAATAAACAACACTACAGATCGGTCAGTATTGATCTGTTATTGTTAGCTTGATTGTAACTGGTCAGAAGTAATGCAATTATGGAGAAAAAATAAAAGGTTTTAATTTTTTTTAATTTTGCAAGATTAAGAAAACTTCTTATAGTTTGTTTCTTTCTTATAAACTTCGTCGCAAGAAGTAAAATATTTATATTTTCTGAAGAAATAATATTAAATCTCTAATTTAAAAAATAATAATGGATACAACACTGACCTCCTGTTAGGTAGATATTAGAATTATAACTGATCAGCAGTATTACAATTAACAAGTCTCAAAAATAAATTAATGAATTTATTATGTTAAACAATTATAGGTAAATTAAATTTCTTTTTCTGAAAATATTGTATATCTTAAAATTGATAAACTATTAATGGCACTATTCTGTCATACAGTTCTTGCAAATGTAACTGGTAAACAGTATTTTTAGAACTTAATTATAATTGACTATAACTCGTATCAAGTTATAAAATAGTTGATAGATTTAAGGAAACATCTTAATTATTTTTGCCTTTATTAGTTAAAATCGAATATATTACTTAAACAAAATAAAACCAAGTTTTAAAAATACTAAAATACTCACTATTGTCCCCCAGTTAAATTAAAATTATGCATTATTTATATTTACTGGTACTTTTATATTAGTATTTAGTAGAAGAAATTAATAAATTATAGAGTCCTAAAAACATGTTACCGTCGTTGTAAAAGATCGCACACAGTTTTTATATTTAAGAAATACCGATTTGAGAATTGCTTATCGCCTCATTATTATTCTCCAGTTAGTCGGAGACGTTACAATTGTAAGTGGTCTACTGTTATTGCGGTTATGGATTCCCAAAAAGCATTTTCCTTTATTAAATATATACTCATGGCGTCATACAAATATTAAAATAAATATGGTTGTACCATTTGATCGGAATGTGGAATCCTGGTAACCGTATAATTTATGGGCATAAAGAATAATTACGGTCACAGTGAGTGGAGACTCGCCCTCATAATTGTTTGAAAAAACTTTCGTTTAGAGCAACAATTTAGAAGCGGTAGCGTTTTCGTACCTTACCTTTATAAGTAGATTTACTGGTATATCGTCTTCTCTCATTGATTCATATCGCCTCAGAATATTGCTGCAATTAAGCTATTTATATCTTATATATAAAATTCTCGTGTCACAGTTTTCGTTCCCATACTCCTCCGAAACGGCTTGACCGATTCTCATGAAATTTTGTGAGCGTATTGAGTAGGTCTGAGAATCGGTCAACATCTATTTTTCATCCCCCTAAATGTTAGGGGTAGTCCACACCTAATTTTTTTTTATTTTAAGGCAAAACAACGTTTGCCGGGACAGCTAGTTAGTATACAATAATTTCACAATATAAACTATATAGCAAACAATAAACTCCCTAATCTTTTATAACTTAACCCACGGAGTAAAATAAGCTTTATTCGCGGTACACATAAGTGAAGCACAATTAGCTGAACCCTCTCTTCATAAGAAATGTGATTATTGTTTCTTTCAATGTTTTTACTTACGGTATTACAAACTGAAACTTATTTTTTTATGTAATTTGAAAGGTAAATAAGATTCTCTTTTACTTCAAACTCCTCTTCATAAAACTAATTTTGTACCTTACTCTTTTGGTCTACAATCTTCACGGCTCTTCACGCATTCAAACTATCTCCAATAAGTATACTTTTAAATAAAATGTGCATGCTCATCTTTTAAGTTTATTGTCATAGAACAAGTAATGTATTAATCATATTAAATATATGTAAATCTTATATATAAAATTCTCGTATCACAGTTTTCGTTCCCATACTCCTCTGAAACGGCTTGACCGATTCTCATGAAATTTTGTGAGCGTATTGAGTAGGTCTGAGAATCGGCCAACATCTATTTTTCATCCCCCTAAATGTTAGGGGTAGTCCACACCTGATTTTTTTTTTATTTTAAGGCAAAACAACGTTTGCCGGGACTGCTATATAGTAAGTAGTAATACTTAGTATACAATAATTTCACAATATAAACTATATAGCAAACAATAAACTCCCTAATCTTTTATAACTTAACCCACGGAGTAAAATAAGCTTTATTCGCGGTACACATAAGTGAATATATATATATATATATATAATGTTTTTACTTACGGTATTACAAATCGAATCTTATTTTTTTATGTAATTTGAAAGGTAAATAAGATTCTCTTTTACTTTAAACTTCTATTCATAAAACTAATTTTGTATCTTACTCTTTTGGTCTACAATCTTCACGACTCTTCACGCATTCAAACTATCTCCAATAAGTATACTTTTAAATAAAATGTGCATGCTCATCTTTTAAGTTTATTGTCATAGAACAAGTAATGTATTAATCATATTAAATATATGTATATCTTATATATAAAATTCTCGTGTCACAGTTTTCGTTCCCATACTCCTCCGAAACGGCTTGACCGATTCTCATGAAATTTTGTGAGCGTATTGAGTAGGTCTGAGAATCGGCCAACATCTATTTTTCACCCCCCCCTAAATATTAGGGGTAGTCCATCCTAGTCTAGTCCCTAATTTTTTTATTTTTATTTTAAGACAAAACAACGTTTGCCGGGACAGCTAGTGTATATATATATTATGTATTGTATGTATATTGTGTATATATGTTATAATATTAATGTAGAATACACATGAATATTATAACATATATACACATGTTTACACATGTTCTCGTTTAGTTGTAGTTTAGTCTAATAGTTGTATTTATATAACTAATGTTAAGCCACGATCAAGTATTTCTGCACTTCCTGAAGGTTGACTGGTAGAGAATGCCTATAGCATTAAGTCCGCCTTGTGTACCATAATTTATTGGTCAATAAAGTTTTAAATAAATAAATACGCTCCATTTGACGACTGACCTGATGGTAAATGGTAACCATCACCAGCAACATGAACGGTATTATGACTGTTCATAATGTTCTGTTATATGTGACACTCGTGCATAATTCCATTAACATGTAATTTTCCAGGTTATCTGTAAGATATTGCTTTAAGCGATAAGGTTTCGGTTCGATACTGTTTCCTTTACCACATTTATGTGAAGCTTTCATTTTATTTTTTTCAGTAGGCAATCGTTATATTATTATTATTTCTCTGCCTAATCTGCACCTTATAACTGAAACACAGCTTACATGCTTTGTTAGCTCTGTTGACATACAGCATAAAACTACTTTATGGCTACCCACGATTGTAGAGGTTTTTTTTGTCATGGATGATAATGGAATGGTGCACCCACCTGCGCTTATGGTTTACGCTGGCGGGGCACCAGTGGAGGATGATAAGATGAGCATGAGGTCAGGTCAGTTAGCTCATCATGACAAATTCACCAAGAATTTGTCACGATGGTTTCCAGGAGAAACCGCGTGGAGGTCAACCTAACATGGTACATTGCTAGCAATGGGTCATTAGATCTCATTACTAACAATCCCTTCCCACCCGATTTAGAGGTTAGTCGTACCACCTACTATATATAAAAAATATATATATATAAAAATAAAAAAAAAAAAAAGGAAAAGGGAAGGAAAGGAAAAAAAAAGGATACATACCAAGAACCGCAATTTCATCAGTGTAAATAATCCATCTCCTAATATATAATCATCTAAAAAATAAAAACATCGCAAATCCAATCACTCGTCTTAAAATAAAACACTTCACATTCTCTGCTAATGCGAGCGTAACCCGAAAGCGCAAACGCAGAAGCTAAGAGTTAAAAAAAATATGCTCAATCAATAAAAAAAAAAAAAAAACCACCTTAATTTCGATGGTCGCAAGTTACATTCCTCGGACGATACAAAGATTTACCTAAGCGTTATGTTAGTGGTACTATTCATTTAATAATAATAATAATATCCCAACCCGTCTGGAACAACATCTCAGACGGTTGGGATTCCGAGGCGGCTCACTCCCGGGAAAGACGCAGAAAGCGGTGCTCTTAGATTCTGCCCGCATTGTACGCCGGTTTCTCTCCCTGGGGCCCTGAACCCCGGCCGACTGTGCTTCTGCCGGGGGTAAGTTGCCATCTCCTTTCCTTAAGAGGGGAGATGAGAATTTTTGAAAAAAACCAAAATAATAATAGTACTCTTTATTGCATATAGAAACATTTACAAAATTAAAACTATTCTCAACAAATGGCGGCCTTATCGCTTAAATCAAGTTATAACATACATATATACGATATATACGACTGTTACCACTTCCGGTGATAACAGTTATCTGTAGACAGTATAATCAATGGGCCTTCACCTTATTTTTCCGCATCTATTAACGTAAAATTAATAAATAAATAATCATAAAATTTAATATTCACATAGTCCACGATGAATTTAACAAATCAAAGATGTTTTTTTATTTTTTTATCGGACTACTCTAATGCTGTTGGCCGCAGCTGGCCTTTACAGCTTCACCGGACGGTGTAGCGGTGTAGCGGTGCAGCGAGTGCAGATGGCACTCCAAACCCGCGGAAGGTCTTATGGAGCGGCTGAAGGCCAACTCCTGCTTTATGGATGTGATTTTAGTCTGAGAGCATTGCTAGGGATTCGAACCTCAGCTCAGGCCGTCGTAACTTCAATCTCCGTTTGAATTGGACGGGGATCGATCGGAGGGGAAAAAGAGTCTGCTGTGACCCACACACTCTATGACGCTATGATGTATAAATGATAAGTCCGGGCTGCTCTCTTGATTTATTGAGTACACCATGATTGAGTGTGGACTAATGCTTGCTCGTGAGTATTTGGTGTACTGAAGGGAAAATGGTATGTGTGGGCGTTATATGGACGCGGAGCGGTGCAAAATACTGACGGCTGTAGGGTGACGTGCTGACTCTTCACTCCGATTAATACACTTATCTTAAACAAAATTGCAGCGACAATATTTAACTAAATCACCTTGTGTTTATTTTGCCAATTTTTACATCTTGTCTATTACAGTTTCGTACAAGAGTTCGCGTGTGAACCGCTAGATGGAGTTACACTGTTGCTTGAACTCCTGCGCAACGTACAACTGAGTCAGTCCGGAGATGGTGCTAAGGGTCCACCTGCTGTTAGAAGGAGACCGCTCCTGGATGAGCTGGCATGCTTGTAAGTATATAATCATATAGTTTGACGCTCCGGTGGTTTAGTGGTTTAGCACACCGCTTTACTTCCAATGGTCGCAGGTTGCATTCCTCGCACGGTGCAAACGTTTGTATTCATGAGTATAATTGTTTGCATAGGTCTGTTTGTTTGTAATACTTTATACATATATAAATAAAAGGACACAATTGACTTAAAAAAAAAAAAATATTTATATAAGTATAATTGTTTGCTAGATCTTGGTGTTTTCTATACATACTAAAATGTATGTTTTTATATTTATATAAGTACTAGATGGTGCTTTATATGGTAAGATGGTGTCAAAAAAAATAGTCTTTAAAACTAGCTGTAACTAGCGATTTTGACATGGAATTAAATTAATAAAATTCAGTGAAAAGTAACGTAGGTGCTCTTTTATATGACAGTTGACGGGGGGGACCCATGACAAGAATGTTTGTAACAACAAACAAACAGAAGAAAAAGAAACAAATATCTTTATTTTATTTAATAACTTTATCTGTACATATAAATAAAATTAAAGTGTCTGTTTGTAATATTCAAATAACCGTTTTTTACTACATGCATATGAATATAAATACGGTACATACACCAAAATAACATTTTTTACAATTTTTGTGTCTGTCTGTCTGTTTGTTCCGGCTAATCTCTGAAATGGTTGGACCTATTTCGACGGGACTTTTTTTGACAGGTAGCTGATGTAATAAGGAGTAGCCTAACTTTTATTTTAGAAAAATAAAGTTAATTCCACGCGGACGAAGTCACGGGTACAGCTAGTTATAAATAAAGTTCTGTAAATTATGAAAAGTGTTACTTCACGTGCGGCCCGCAATATAATTTCAATTGGCCCGTTGATGAAATAGGTTGTTCACCCCTGGTATAAACTAATGTTAATTTCCAGACAATGCCTGTGGAGCTGCTGTACCCGGTACCCTGACTGCGTGCGTAGACTGGTTGCTGGTTCCAACTGCGTCTACACCCTCACTGTCTGCATAATGTCCACAGTCAACAAGTCCCGAATTTTGGCATTGCAGGTAAGTTAATATCTTATTACCAATCATAGTAAGTAGATCTAACAATCAACCCTCAAACAACCCTCCTGCTTGTTACTAACTGATGTCCCCCGGCTTTGTCCGTTTGTTCATAACTTCTCAGTTTTGTACGTATGGGGGGGACGGGATTATTAGTAAGGGGGATCTCAAAAATGTCGACAGACCTAACTTCCTCAAAAAAATAAACGATAAAGCATATATTGTTTATTTTTTTGATGACCCTCACTGGTCAAATGGAAGAGAAAATGCTGCACATTCTATGTGGTTGAAGCCTACTCATGCATGAACGACATATCTACTTAAGAATGTGTACTTACTCTATCCTGAGGAGTTTTTATCTCCTCAGGATAGAGTAAGTATCACTTCTAAGAATATCCTTCCATTCCTGTAACGTTGTGCTAACTCTAAAAAAAGGACGACAAAGGTTCCCTTTAGCACCGAGTATTAATAGTACAAATCTAAAATTTAATAAAACAAATATTCCTCTGTTGCAGCTCTTGACAAAAGCATGCTATCCACCAGTAAATGGCCAC
Organism: Achroia grisella; assembly: GCF_030625045.1. Classification (NCBI taxonomy): domain Eukaryota; kingdom Metazoa; phylum Arthropoda; class Insecta; order Lepidoptera; family Pyralidae; genus Achroia; species Achroia grisella. The sequence goes on along the minus strand of NW_026713043.1, from coordinate 1,465,081 downwards.
AGTATGATATCGGAAGCACTGTCAACGTTGCGTCTTCGTTATGGAGAACCAGTTCGCTTCAGGTTCCTGGTGGGGATGTTGCAAAGCGCCGGTGGTACGGGGGAGATACAAGCAGCGGGGCTGGCCTTCATCAACGCTCTCCTCATTAGCGCACCAACGCCCCAACGGAAGTTGTACATACAGGCTGAATTGGAACAGGCCAGCTTTGATATAATTACTTTGAAGAAGGTAAGCAGCCAGTCTACTTGTTGGACTGTCGCATATAAATGTTAGCTACTTTTATACGTACGCTTTTGGACATGCGAATCGGCTTTCACGTAGGAATTCCCTCCGATTTCAAACAGGGATCAAAATTACGACGGCATGAGCCGATGTTCGAACCTGCAGTGCCCTCAGACTAAATCGTATCTGTCAGGCTGGAGTATTATAAAATCGGTTGAATAAATAATATAATTTTAATACAAAGTGATGAAGCATAGGTGCTTTCCCGCGCGAAAGAGTAAAGACAAAAAATAGTAAAATGCAATCACTCACAATTGCGCTTGCTGGCTTTTCTGCGCTAAATTGTAAGTAGTCCTGATCTCACGTGAAAGAACGATTGTATAAAGGCAGCTATAAAAATCACAATAAATTTCAATTAACGAATAAAAAAAAATAAACAAAACCTATTACTCTGTAACCGATTCTTTGGCAAACGACTGTATGGCATTAGTTGTTGAGACAGGGATTTCGCCTATACGCCCATTTCATTGTGATAGGAAGAATGTTCCTATCACAATAAAATGGAAATGTTGTAAACAATATGTATCTCATACACGCTATAGACTTGCAGTAGATAACGTGTATGGCGTACTAAGAAAATATTATTTTTATCTGCGGTAAGTAGTACTTAGATATCATCTAGTTGTATTTATTTTATTTTCAGATGATCAGTAAACTGCCGATCGCAAATGAACAAGTCACAAAGGAAATAGAAAATTATGAGAAGCAATTAATTGATATAGACACGTTGAGTGAAAAAGCAAACGAAGCACTAAAAGAAAAGGATGACCTGCGTAATAAGTTGGACCTTCTAGAAAAAAGAGTGAAGGTAGGCAATTGAGTAACTGCAGATTTTTTTTTATTGAAATTAGAATGAGAAATAAGTTGACAGCCCGCCTGATTGTAAACGATAAATTTGTCTATATACATGAATAGCACTTATACTATATTATCATTTTACATCTTAAAGGACGTTGCCATTTCAAAGGACTAACCTGTCACGCTCACCCAAAACTACACTGAATTTTGTATAATATGAAATATGTTATTATAATACAGGTTCCATACAGAATGCAGTTAACGTATATTAATTATCTTTAAAACATATTACAGATACTCCAAGAAGAAAAGGGAATATTACTATCGTTGGAGAAATGTTTGAAGGAAAAATGCTGTGAACTGCAAGAGGAAGTTTCTACGCTTAGGTCAGAACATGGCAACAGTAACAGAAAGAAGACGTTTGTCCTAAAGAAAAAGAACTCTATTCATAAAAATAGAGGTAAGATAAATTATAGATACATACACAAAATTTAAAAATATTAACATGAGAAACTCAGATTATAGTCATTATTGTCAATAACGTTTGTAAAAGTTATAATATGGAGACTCGTAACAGTTAAGCTAATTTTTTGCAAGATCTCAAAATTGATTTAGATATTATCTTTTTATTAATATTCCTGTAATAGTTATGTCCGAAATATCATTTTACAAGAAACATTTATTTGTTTTAGACGAATCTTCACCACCGGAAGACGAAGGCATCAGTTCATCTGAAAGATCCCTCAGTCCTGACGGCGATCCTCAAAGAGACTCGATGGTTTATGAAGTTTTTAAGAATGAAACATACGACTTAATGCGCAACAAACGTAATCTTCATAAAAAACTAGACTCCACAAAGAAAGACTATAAAAAATCCTCTGACGAAGAAGACGAAACAACTATAGATGAAGTTATTCAAGAACTTAGAAATATCGTTAATCATGCTGAATCAGAGCAGTACAATAAATCGCCAGATGGATATATGGACAATCGATCGTCCAGATGTAATCAAACGTCTGAAATCAACGTTTCTGTAAAGACATTAGAATGTCAAAATTATCGAGATGAAGACAAAGAAGATTCTGTGACAAGTACTAGACACAGCATTCAAATAACGAACAGCAGCAATGAGTACTTAAACGAAAATGATGATGATGATGAAGAGGAAGAAATTAAAATAATCCCCAGTAAGATTCACCCACATCCACCGAGGAAAGCCAAAAGCTTAATACATTTATTCGTCCCACCGGCCGACCAAGGATTGCTTTACAATAGACCTGATTTATACGATAACAATTTTTTCTCCAGCGATGATGATTCTGATTCTTTGTTAAGTGCCTCGCGTTGCCAAAACAAAGTAACTAAAAATTCGTCAGGATCAAGCTTCGATTTTCAAGAATGTAGAGCAATGTTTAATTCTTTAACAGAAAAGGAGAAAGCGGATAATAGAGTTAAACGCTCTAGGACTTGTTCAAGAGAAGAACCGAAGAGAACTTCTATTAAACGAAGTGAGTCTTTTCAAACTTCAGAAAAAGGTTCGCGACAACGTGAATATATTGATAGCATGTTTTACAACGATCAAACCTCTACAAGCAAGCCTTCTTTACAAAGATCTAATTCCAAATGCAACCGTGTAGATGAAATAGTAAATTTGATAGAATCAAAGAAACTGACAAAAAGTTTGGATAGGATTGATGAAGGTTTAAATTCAATGGTTGATATAGTAATGTTGGCTGAACCCAAAAAACCGTCCTGGCCTTATGAAAGGAGACAACGGTCATGTTCTAGAACTAATAGTGATACAGGGGTAGAGTCTCCAGTAGTTCCTGTCACTAAATCAAACAATAAACTGAATAACTTTCACCAGAGATTCGACATGCGGTCTAATAAAGGCAGAGAAGAGGTTAACAAAGTTGAGTCTGCACAAAAATTCTACTTACCTCAACCAAAACGTAGCACTGGTTCTTACGATAACCATACTCCATCTTACACTAGCCCGTCGTTTCTCGTGAAGCGTGGTCATAGTAATGCGGGTTTTTACTCTGGAACTCACATTTTAAGGGATGCGCCTGCTAGTATGACGAGTCTCGTCATGAATGGAACTCACAGTCATGCCGATTTAAAAAGAACTTTATCACCGATGGGGACCTCTAGTAGCTTCGGAATTCATAAAGTAACAGATATGCCTTCAGGATTGTATTGATAACTATCATATTCATCGATATTTATGTAATCAAACCAACGACTAATTTAAGAAATTTCGTACCTAATTACTTCGACTAGTGCAATATTATAATATAACCTGTAAGGAATTCTAGTGTAAACGTAGAAATACTTACATTCATTTACGAATGGATTTAGTTCATTAATCTTAAAAAAATATTGCTAATATTTTACTGTGGCAATTTGTATTCACTTAGAGTAATAAATTTATTAAAAACTGATGTAACGAGTATCTTTAATTTAAATTTTATATTCTTTGTGTATTTTGAATAGAATCTTGGTAATTTTGTTTGTAAGCAAAATTGGCTTAAGATCACGATTTAGTTATGATTGCTGCCAGATTTTGTTTTATGTTTTCTTTTCTTTTAATTATTACTTTTTCACACTTATTTTCCTTAATAATTTGTTTAATTTCTTGCGATGGTAATTACAATTATTTTATATTCTTTTTACATATTTTCTCTATAATCTTGAAACAATTTGTTATTCGAACTCAAGAGATTTATATCTTTCATAGCTTGGTAATGCAACTTTTAGACGATAAAGTGAAACTTTATATGAGGTATATATATATCGACGGAAGAAAACGAATTTGTTGTAAATTGTAAAACCCAACTTTACACCAGAGTCCAAAAAACTGATTCAAAATTCATTAATTTATAGACATATGCAGGTGAAAATTGGTTAAATACCTACCAATTTTCAACATTAATCTTGATTAATACCTATATGTGTAATAAAAGATTCTAAAAATTTTTGTAAAGTAGAGTTTTTCAAGTTAAGTAACAATAATTCTGTTTTCGTTCGTCAATTGGCTTTAGAACAATGCGATCCTTCGACTAGACGCGTACCAATTTATTTTATTTTTATGTAAATTATATTTATCGTTCTATTCTCATAATCAATTTAGAATGGCATGCAAAGATTTCTTTCTAAATTGTAACTTCATACTGTAAATAATACTCTCTTAATAGTGTAGTTTCATTTATAATGTGATTGTTGTTAAACATTATTAAATATAAAGCATTTCATATTTTGTCTTTAATTTATTTGTATCTTTGCGAACTAATCAAGAATAAAAAAGAATTTGTTCATTATTAATCCAATTATAATAATAATCTTTATTTACTGCTCGCAATTACAATATTGAACAAAGTAACAAAAGTATGTATTTATTCTTACAAGCTATTCCTTGCGAGAGTCTGGAGTCTGAACTAAGTCGAAACCTGTACTACAGATCTCCATCTCTCCGAGGACTTACTGGTATGTAATAAATCTAACAAATGTTTTTGTGAGGTAAAGTTGTATAATGTGTCGCTAGTTGCGGTATATAATATAGTTAATGATATGTGTGTGTGTGTGTGTGTGTGTGTGTGTGTGTGTGTGTGTGAAACCTCTCTGTGTGTGTGAAATGAATGTGAGTGTCTGTATGAGAGAGGGTGTGTAAAGAATTTTATCCGTTATTCCTTTCAAATACTTCATGTATGCTGGTTGTCTGTTCAGTTTCGGTTCCGTTTTTTTAGATTTTATTAAGCGCTTACCTTCTACTCATTATGTACCCGTTTCTTTTAAGCACCTCTTGAACAGCGGACAGTTCCTCTGCCACAAATTCAGGGGCACAGACTCTGTTTTGTGAGAGTAATGAAGCCAGACAGGCTAAAGAAACTGCTTATCAGGCTCTCGTTCCAACAGGGATGTTGGCGTATCTGATGCGAGGCGGAATTTAAATGCTGCGTCCAGGTTTAGTAAAAGAGTAATTGCTAGAGCCAAATTCGACTTCGTCACCAAAATTGGGGAGCGATTAGCCCGTCATCCTTCTGGAAGTCGAGCCTTTTGGTCCCTTGCTAAGGCTGCCGAAGGTAACTTTAGTCAGTCGTCCTTACCACCACTACGGAAGCCGGATGATAACTTGGCACATAGTGCAAAAGAGAAGGCCGATTTGTTGTGCGCTCTTTTTGCCTCAAATTCGACTTTAGACGCTGGGAACACCATACCTACTACCATCCCATGGTGTGGTAACTCTATGCCGGAAATATCCGTAACACAACGGAGTGTCCGGCGAGAGTTGCTGTCTCTCGACGTCAACAAGTCGAACGTGTGGCTGGTGCTAAAGAAGTGTGCTCCTGAGTTGTGTCCCGTACCCACGCGCCTCTTCGCGCTTTCATACTCCTCTGGGCAATTTCCGTCGTCATGGAAGTGTGTGCACCCTGTGCCAAAAAAGGGCGACAGGTCAAACCCATCGAACTACAGGCCTATCGCTATCGCATCTTTGCTCTCCAAGGTGATGGAGCGTGTAATTAATACACAGCTCCTCAGATACCTAGAAGATTACGATGTGTGTGTGGTGATCTTTTAGTGTATCTCACACACCGCTGGGCTCTTGCCATCGAGAGCAAGGGTGAGGCGTTGGCAGTCAGCCTTGATATGGCGAAGGCATTCGATCGGTGGCATCAAGGTCTCCTATCGAAATTGCCCTCATACGGAATACCAGAGGGATTATGCAAATGGGTCGCTAGTTTTTTGTCTGGCAGATGCATCAAAACCGTGGTCGACGGTAGTTGCTCCAATAGCATGGACATTAACGCTGGCGTCCCGCAAGGCTCTGTTCTCTCCCCGACACTGTTTTTGCTGCATATTAATGATTTGTTAACTACGGTTGACATTCATTGCTATGCGGATGACAGTACTGGGGACGCGTCTTACACGGGCCGTGCGAACATCCCTCTTTCCGTTGTGGAGTCAAAGCGCGAACAGCTTGTGTCTGAAATCGAGAGTTCTCACCAGAGTCTCCGATTGGGGGCGATTGAACTTAGTTCAATTCAACCCTACCAAGACACAAGCCTGCGCGTTCACCGCTAAGAAAACCCCTTTTGCTGTGGCTCCGCAATTCCAGAACACGTCCATTACCATCTCTAAGAGCATTGGGATTCTCGGTGTCGACATCTCTAGCACAGTTGAGTTCCGTAGTCATCTCGAAGAAAAGGTCAAGCTGGCGTCCAAGAAGCTCGGTGTGCTGAATAGAGCGAGGCGGTACTTCACTGCGAACCAGAGACTTCTATTGTATAAGTCGCAAGTTCGGCCGCACATGGAGTACTGCTCTCATCTTTGGGCAGGAGCACCTGGATACCAGCTCGGTCCTTTTGACTCGGTTCAGAGATGTGCTATGAGAATTGTCGACGATCCCAATTTCTCAAACGGTATCGAACCACTTAGCTTGAGGCGAGACTTCGCATCGCTTTGTGTGTTCTACCGAATATACAATGGACTGTGTTCTGATGAATTGTTTGACATGATGCCTACGGCTACCTTTTACCATCGCACCGCTCGCCATCGACAGGGAATTCATCCCCACACGCTGGAACCTAAGTTTCGTACAGTGCGGTTTCAGTGACACTTAGATTGTGGAATGAACTACCTGCCGAGGTTTTCTCGAGAGACTACAGCATGGGGTTTTTCAAGAAGGGTATATTAAGGTTTCTTAAGGGTCGGCAACGCGCATGTGACACTGATGTTTCAGGCGTCCATAGGCTACGGTAACCGTTTAACATCAGATGGGCCGTATGCTTGTTTGCCACCTAAGTGGTATAAAAAAAAAAAAAAAGTAATTATTAACCGAGAATATGGATATCATCTGCGTGGAATCTAGTTATAAAGAAGTTCAAACAAAGTTTGACAGCATCTCTCAATAAGTGTACAGATACCGTGAGTGTTGTGTATCGCAATCTTTCGTGTATTGGCGGTAGTTAAAAAAACTACTCGCACCTACCGACATTGACATCGATGTTCAGGCAGCTCGTGACCATATTACATAAAATTATTCGTGTTTAGACCCGGTTAACATTTAGTTTTTGTAGTACTCACAAATAATACGCATTAGTGTCTAATATGTCAATAGAAATTAAACAAATTAATTTTTTGTTGAACCACTGACATCTACTATAATTATAAATAATTTAAAGATAGAAATAATTTATAAGTGTTATGGAGTAATTATATGGTGAATACGAAATGTAACTGGTGTTTAATTAATACAATGGGACAGAGAAGTCGCAGCATAATAGCCACACAAAAAAATACACGAAAAATTACTTAATTTTTTTATTAATAGAAAATAATTTAATGAAATAACAGAAAGAGAATTCACTTATTATTTTTAGTGAAAGAATAATTCACTTATTATTCTTTCACTTGAGCTTCGCTTCTGCCTCTCTCATAAGATTGATAACCTTATCATACACTTGTTCTTTTGCATCAATACCCCAAACAAAGTCTCTGTGACTGAATGCTGTCCTTTCTATTTGATGCATACCGACTACATTGGGTAACCTTTCAACTAAATGATAAATATCTCTATAATCCGCCGTTGCATCACCCAATGAGTAGTGAACATTAATTGGTGCTGTAACTAGGGATAGGTCGTAGGATGGCGGGACGGCTTGACCGTATCGTTCAATATTTACGATCGGTATATGATTGTATCTTCGGAACTCTCTGGTATATGTACCCTGGAGGTAATGGAAGGCTTGTCTTACGGATGATCCGGCGGGCGAGTGGCCGTATACTACTGGCGTTAAAGTCTGGAAAAATAAGATTGTTTCAAAGTATGAAAGAATATAGGTTCTAAAATTGGGTAACTTCCCATTACAACTTCTTTCGCTGGTGAGCGCAGTATAGGGCACATTCCTTATATAACTAATTTTTGACAAATATTTTTAGTTTTAATTAGTATTAACTGGCATCTACTTCGATGATTATAAAAATACCATGCAAATATTTAATTTCTTTATATTAATTAAATCTTATCTTCAAAATTAGTAGTGTTACCGTTTCTGTAGACTAAGTTATACCACGAGCATCAGAATTGAATTTGTAACATCTGCGATGCAGCTTACTTCTTTAAGCGACAGTAACCACTTACCATTAGATGGGTCGTCAGCTTGTTTGCCATAAAATACATAAAACACTTACCGTATTAAAATATTCTATGTCGCCTTCTGCTATTAACATTGAGACACATATGCTGTGTATTAAATCGCCCTCTTTGCAGAAGTTAATACCAAACCACGTTAGCAATGCTCTGTTGCCGAATACATCGTTATAGCCCACAGTTTCGCTAAGAACCTGCAACAAGAATATTATATAAATAGGTTTATTTCCGTGAACTTTGCTTTCAAGGAAATAAACTAGATAGATGAGATCATAGTGGAGTTACACCCACCAACCACCCATAACAGAGGTCATGAGTTTAAATCTGGCTAACGCCAAAAATTTTTCCATTTCGAGCCAGTAATGGAAACACCAATGTAAAACCCAAATTCAATCCTAGAGACGGCAGCAGCCCTGCCACTTAGGATTAAAATATAAATATGAGAACATACATATAAATATAGTAATATAAATATTTTAGTCTAACTTGATAGCGGGAGCCGTCTTTCGATTTAATTGCAGTTTATTATTAGTTTTTTCATAACCGTTGATTAATTAGAAAATTGTATAGCTTAGGATTAATCCCAGAAACATCTCTCTAAAACTACGTTAATAATCTTGAAGAAAAGCTATCAAATGACTTCTTACCTCAATAGCAGTTGAATACGGTGCTACAAGCCTTGTGAAGAAATCGTTACTATATAAGAAGAATGCAGCCGGCGCCATTGCATGAACTGATATGAACTTCTCATTGTATTCTGGCCTTAAGGAGTTGAGGACGAAGAATATGGTACAGCCTTGGGAGTGACCGATATAATGCAACTTGGAATGTCCAGTCACTTCAAGGATGTGGTCAATGGTGACAGGTAAATCAATATTTCCTATTTCATCCCAGCTGAATCTCCAAAACTCTGGATTACGTCGATCATTTGGGTCCAGATAAAGGTTTTCCCTAGAATAGAAATTTCCACGAGCATTGCCCAACCATACGTCGTAACCGGCCTCGGCCAGGGCATAACCTGTTGATTAGAAAGATTTCTTTTAACATACAGAGGCAATAAAATGCCAAATTTTGGTCATAGCAATAGCATTGCATTGTGCATTTATACATGTTTCTACATACTAATATCTGGATATTCCCTATATTTCGCTGCAATATTTTGAATCTTCAGTAGACCAATAGAATACCAAGACACTGCTAATTGGCACTGTCGGTATTTAAGACACAACGTAAGTTATACATATACTTAATCCAGCCATCTGCTATGTTAGTAGTAGTAGTAGCTTGTACGTAGTACATCGAAGATTTGTTTCAATATTTGTATTTACAAAAAAATGTATTTATAATTCTACCAGTTTTCTAGTACCCACAACACAAGCTGTACTTAGCTTGAGACTAGATACCACTGGTGTGAATTGTCTTGGGATACACAAAATATGGGAATGTACATTTTCTGTTTCGTTATACAAATTACTACATAAATTGATTAAAGATATTTTCAAAGCTGCCTCACCCAAAGCGATTTCTGGTCCCTGTACTACAAATTCAGCTGATGAAGAGATAAGTCCATGCATGACCAAAACAACAGGTTTATTGGGATCAGGCTCATTATTCTGATCTCTTCCATACGGAATTCTATGAACTTCCAACACGTAATTGTCAGGCGTGGTTAATTTGTGAATTTCTACTGGATATCCATATTTTTCAATCAGACCTGGCTGAAAAAATGTTAAATTATATAACATGCTACGAAAAGAAGTTATTTAATTTAACAATTCATTATTAAAATCGTTAAAGAATTAACATTACAAGACTTGGCTTGAAGAATACAATAATATTACCTTAGTAATAGATGTTTTATATTTACGTATATTCTAATTCATTGTTTTTTTTAAAGTTTGGGTAGTGCACGCACATAAATCTCTGTTTCTCCTATGGTTGGCTGGAAGATGATGCCTTAAGTCTACATTTGTGTACATATTTGTGAATTTACTGCATATAAAGATTAAATAAATAAATAAACTTCTATGTTTCTTCTATTATTCCAAGATTAACCTTTACGCCGTAAGTCAAACTAAACTAACTACAAAATGAGAGTAAGCTAAGCAATGACGGCCAATAGGTATCAGTTGAAGAAGATGACATACAGCTCCCATCCCAATATACCTTGGCATATACATATTATATTAAAAAATCCAACTTTACACCAGAGCCAAAAAACTATTCCAAAAATTCATAAGTCCTATATTTATGGAGATAGAAAGTTGAAAATTTATTAAATACATAGCAATTTTCAGCTTTCTGTTTGTATAACTGCCTATATGAGTTAAAATTTTTTTAAATTAAAATATTCTAAAAGAATTTTTGTAACTGCTATTAATAGTATTCCATTTTCTTGCGTAGAAGTCACAAAGCTATGTGACTATGAGTGAAGCCGGGGCGGTCCATAAACTTGCTATTTATCACATAATGAATAGTGCTCATTATCATACATACGTACATAAGCATTACAAAAATAAATCATTATCTTCAAGATAGGATCGCCTATCTCCACAGGAAATTATTAATCAAATATATCATAATTTTTGTGTTCAGTTAAGATATAAATTACATATATCTGTTGTATACTATCTCTGTGGTTTTAAACTAATCTATGCTTTATTAAATATTAAAATACTATAAATCTCAATACACATTTGACGACCTCGGTGGTCTAGCGGTCAAGCACACCGCTTTACGACCGACGGTCGCGGGTTCGATTCCTCGCACGGCACAAACATTTGTATTCATGAGTATGATTGTTTGTATCGGTCTGGGTGTTTTCTATGTATAATATGTATGTATTTACAAAAAAAAAATATCTATGTATTAGTATCAGTTATCTAGTACCCATAACACAAGCTTTAGATAGCTTAACTTGGGTCTAGATGGCGCTGTGTGAAAAAAAACAAAATAAAAAAAAAATAAAAAAAACATATACTTGTTATCATCACCATCTCATTTTCCCTTGAAATCTTGAAATCTTCTATAGTTTCTAAGGCAGCAGCTAAAAAAAGCTTAGTGAGTGTCAGCTGCGGTTCCGAGGGGAGGTTGAGTAATTTTTTTTTATAAAAAATTACCTGATACGTTATAACTTCAAAGTTAATTTCAATTCTTACTTAGAAAATATATTTTAATACATTATCTGCTACGTCTAGTTATATCAATAATATTTTTTTTAATGTTGCTAGGATCCTGCTCCGCCCATCCTCGAAACTATTTTGACTTTTACCATCATAAAAGTTTTCAGCCGAGAGGAAATGATTGACGAAATTAGGCTCTGGCTCGAGAACTATATAGCCTATGTCACTCTGGAGTCATCTTCGCATAGAATGAAGTCGCTTGCGCTATCTGTTCACTTAATTCTTTTAAACTACGCAACTAATTTTAATGCAGTTTTTAGCAACAGAAAGAGTAATTCAAGAGGAAGATTTATATGTAAAATGCATTTAGACATATGTGAAGCCGGGGCGAGTTACTAGTGTAACTATAAATAAGTGAAAGAATTTCACAAATAATGATAAAATAAAAAAAAGAAAATAGATATAATTTTATCGATTCATTTTATCTGTTTACTAATGTATAATTATTTTATAATCAACATAATATTCGATGTTAATACATCTAAATATACATTCTGTAATTAATTTACTGTTTTACGTCATGTTTTAATTACCTTTATAATCACTAAACAACATTTAGTTTGGAGTCTATATCCACACTTCTTAACAAGGTAGGATGAAGCTTAAGTTGCCGTCCTTAAGATTTCTTAGGGGCCTTCTTTCTTACCCTTAAGCAATCTTAAGGTCGGCAACTTGACACTCCTGGTGTTTCATAGACTATGGTAACCATTTACTATAAGATGGGCCGTAAGCTTATTTGCCACCTACGTAGTATAAAAAAATGATATCACTCTAATTGGAGAGGAAAGGCTCACCCTACAACATGCGTCATACTTGGGAACGAGTACTTGTAGGAACCTAGTTATTACGACTGACATAATCTTATTTAGTTACTTAACCAATTAAACGAGTAGTTAATATTTTGACTCTACTGAATTAGCGCTAATTGATGTTTTGTACGCACACATTTCAATTTGATAATTACAACAATTATTTAAAAGAGCAACACCCAAGTTTCTTGCTCCTTGTTCTTGTGATACAGCTACAAATGAGCGGTAGATTAAAAAAAAGTATGACTATTCAAACCTTCTAAATATAACTTTTGCTTAAATTTAAGTTTATTTGCATAAGATATATCTATTCTATTCTATTCTTTCTGCATGATACATTTAACAACGTCGGTGTCAGATGTTATGGTAGAATGCAATACTAGGTATATGTACAAGCTGCAAACTTGAGTGAAGATTACCTTTGGATGATTTTCCCATGTCAAAGGATACTAAGTATAATTAATATATAATAAGTTAAGTACGTATAAGTAACTACTCCAGAGCGGAATGGTATTGTTAGTAATGTAGACTAATGAACCCATTCAGTTTCCATTCTGTTCAGGTTGCGAACTGATTAGATTTTTCGATTTTTTTTTATATAGCATATGCTGGTGGTCTCTCTACTCTCCCAAATTTGAATTTAAATGAAATAGTATTATTCTAAATATGTACAACATTAAAAAAAATACAAGCTGAGTTTCTTGTCAGTTCTTCTCATCTCGAAATCATTCCGAACTGACGGTAGATTTGACATATCATAAGAGTCTGTAATAGATCTACATGAATAAAGACATTTTGAATTACTAGCAATGTACCATGTCTTGTTGACCTCCACGTGGTTCCTCCTGGAAATCATCGTGACAAGTTCCTAGTGAATTTGCCACGATGGTTTAACTGGCTAGAACTCATGTTCATCTTATAATCCTTCACTGGTGCCCAGTCAGCGTAGACCGTTAGAGCAGGCGGATGCACCATGTCATTATCATCCAATAAAACAAACCAAGCCCATTACAGTAAATTCTGATGAATATAATCTAAAACAGGATGTTTTATATACCATAAAAGGTGGAATAACTCTGAATATCAACCACTTTCAACAAGAAACAAAGTGAAAATCTTCCGATTTTAACATTTCTTCTCCTATGAAAAGAAGAAAGAATTTCGTAACTTTCATTCCCACATTATTGTAATTATTGTAAGGATATCTATATATATAAAAATGAATCCCTAAATCACTAGTCACGGTATCACACGTGTACGGGCTATACCTTTTTTTTATTATTGTGTTTGTTATTGTCGGGTGAAGGTTCTTATGAAAGATAAAATTAAGAAAAGTTTGCTGATTTTTTGTTTATTATTATAATTAATAAAAAAAAATGCAATCCAATGCAAATTAAATATTCATAGTTAAGACACGACAACGTGTGTCGAGTTAGTTACTCTTACTAATATTATAAATGCAACTGTTTGTGGGTATAGATGGATTCATGAACGTTTGTTACTCTTTCACACAAAAACTATTGAACGGATTTTGATAAAATTTTACAGTAATATGACTTAGACATCAGAATAATGCACAGGCTATAATTTAAGAAGATATCAGGTAAATTGGGCGAAATATAATAACAAATGTCATGGAAGTGGGTAGCAGACGAAGTTAAGCGGGTAAGTTAGTCTTGTATATCTTTTAAAAAAATGTAGCCCACTTTACTTGTTTAAACGTCTAATTCGTTATGTGAAAGTATTTTTGTATATGTATAATAATAATAGAGAGATTTTGTATGTATAAAAAAAACATACATTCAAACGAGTAACACACAAGTTACTTGCTCATTCTTCTTGTGATGAATCTGCATTCCAAATGATTGGTAGAATCAAAATATGACTATTCAATAGTGCTTGTAATGAGTTTATTTGAATAAAGATTACTTCTATTTCTATTTCTAAGAGCTTTATTATATCTTTTTAAGTTTCAATTATTAGAGAATTACAATGCAGAGCTCACATAGATTCGTGCCGTCGCCCACCATTGAACAAAAGCTGAGAGAGACAGGCATAGACCACACAAACACAATGCTATAAATCTACCACAGATAATACTTGTACTTGACACTTCCTAACGATAATTTACAAACAAATATTCAAGTCTTTCATCGTTACTTTAGTCGTTGTCATAATGAGAATTGCATTACTTACAGCATCCAGAAGTGCATCCTCGATTACTTCCGGTGTAAACCCATGATTTCCATTTTCCTTCAACCAGTTCTCAACGTAATCTGCATTCGGCGACCTCCTCGCTACCACTGCCGTCGCCAATACCATGAACAGTAGTGGCTTCAACATTATAACCTCAACGTCCAGTGTAACCTAACAAAGACCACCCACTGACTCGAAGAACCACATGTATTTAACCTTTTTTATGGCGTTATCTGGTGTGGCGATCGATCATGTTGAATTAATGGATTGATAATTAATTTAAAACCAAGATAAAATGGTAACCAAAAAACAAACAATTTTTATATTATATAACTGGGGTAGTATACTGGAAAATAATTGCATAAATAAATAAATTAACCTAACTAAGACGGTCTTGGTGGTCTAGCGGCTTAGCACACCTTACCTCCAATAGTCTCAGATTCTATTCCTCGCACGACACAAATATTTGTATTCATGAGTATGATTGTTTGTATCGGTCTGAGTTTTTTCTATGTATATAATATATGTATTAACAAAAAAAATCTTAGTATTTATATCAGTTGTCTAGTCTCGTACCCATAACACAAGCTCTGCTTACCGTGGGACTAGATGGCGCTATGTTAATAGTCCAGGTTTATTTGTTATTATTATTATTCTTATATATGATATCACTATGACATAAGTATCATCTTTATTTAAAATTCCAGTTGCAGTATTATTATTATCACGGAATATTTGACTTAATATATTAGAACTTTACTTTCCTTCATTTTTAGTCTATCGTCTGTTGGATTAATTTTAATTGTTATTACTATTTTCATCACCATAGATGCATAATTGTCTTCTTTGAACCTCAGTACCTTGCAGTAACTATAAGTCGGAGTAGTGAAACAATAAACCTACGCTCTCGGACTAATAAATTAATATAAGTCTATCTAATTTACAATTGTGGTAAGTTGTCTAACTGTATACCTTATTTTGTCTAACTGTTATATTACGCACAGCCTAAATAATTCAAGAAATTAGAAACTCTGTTATGATGCAGTTTTGTGCCTATAATTTTATAGTTTCTTTTATACAACACTTTTAACTTCATGTAGTGCATATTCGATTATTCTTACAACTGTTAGCTGTCAAAATGACATTAACACCCCAGATGGAGCTATAGTGTCAGAGTACAAAAAATGGCTCCTACGCAGATGAGAGGCAAAATGTGATTGTACTTCTTCCGATCGAACCCCTATCTCATTTCAACGAAATCAAAATTTCATGAGTCTTAAGAGAGACAGAAATTACTGTAAATTCTAACTGTAAACACTTATTATATTTTTAAACCATTCTAATATATCTTTAACATTTATACTGCACTAGTTGTACCCGCAACTTCGTCCGTGTGAAATTTAACTCTATTTCCTAAAATAAAAGTAACCTAAGTTACACCTTATTACATCAGCTTCCTGCCAAAAAAGTCCCATCAAAATCGGTCCAGCCATTTCAGAGATTAGCCGGAAAAAACAGACAGACAGACAGATAAAAATTGTAAAATATGTTATTTTGGTGTATGTACCGTGTTTATATTCATATGCATGTAGTAAAAATACGGTTATTTCAATATTACAAACAGACACTTCAATAAAAAAATAACAACAACTGTTTATAGACCTATTCTTCGATTAAAAAATAGCTATTCAAAATTGTATCAAGACTATATCTATTCAATTCTAAAATATGACAAACTCAACATAACCAATCATCTAAAGAAGAATAGTTAAAATAAAAAAAACAATAACATTTTAGATAGTTTAGGTTTTATGATAATGCTATCTCATCTAAAAGATAATACTATCTAAAATGTTTTTTTTATTTTAACTATTCTTCTTTAGATGATTGGTTATGTTTGAGTGTGCATTATCATAAAACTATTTCAGTAAATCTAAACATTCGGTACTACTCAGTAGTATGTTATTATTTTTACTACCACATGCAATAATTTTACATTTATTTAAAACCGCAAATCTGTCTACAGCAATATCTTTATTCGTCTTCTTTCTTAATTCACTTGATAGTTCGGAAATATACTTGTTTGGTATATCGGACGGCAGTTATAGTCCGTTATTATTGTAGAATCAGTTACAGTGGTTAAATGTAGACAGGCTACAGTCCAAGCTACAGTGGCTGAAATTGAAACGTAACATCGAATACGACTATCACTCAATTGTGAAACTTCTGTGGTGAGAATAAACAGATTTCAAGAGACGACCATTTGTTTCAAACCCCACCATCATACAGTCCACTGCTCTCCCTGAGGAGCTGTCGCCAACAGTGTTGTATATTGCTCTTTTTTATTTACAGAATATCTAATCTTTGTCGAAGCACATCTCCAAAAAATCATCCAAAGTAACTATAATAATACTTCATTCGTAAAAAGTATCCTCCAAAGTAACTATAATAATACTTCATTCGTAAAAAATATCTTCCAAAGTAACTATAATAATACTTCATTCGTAAAAAATATCTTCCAAAGTAACTATAATAATACTTCATTCGTAAAAAGTATCTTCCAAAGTAACTATAATAATACTTCATTCGTAAAAAGTATCTTCCAAAGTAACTATAATAATACTTCATTCGTAAAAAATATCTTCCAAAGTGTTGTAACTGGCTAATCAGATATGTATTTTATATTCTAAATTTGTATTTGAATTTATAGTTCTTTTATATTACATTCTTGTTTTTGATACTTCAATTCATTCTTTCTGTTCCTAATATGTTAGTTGTCTATTATTAATATATTTTCTCCGTTTTACCAAGTCTTTTTTCTTATTACTACAACACAAAGTAACTATAATAATACTTCATTCGTAAAAAATATCTTCCAACGTAACTATAATAATACTTCATTCGTAAAAACTAATTATAAATTTTAATGTTTCAAAAACACTCGTATTAACTCCTGCTGATTATTATGTACTTAAATCATAATAATTTGACACTTATCTATAAATTTAATGCGTGAGATATCTATATATAAATGATAAAATAAAAAACAAACGCGTAATGTAATTAAGATTTATTGATATAAAAATAATATCACAAAATAATCAGACATTCGTAATGTATAGACACACATAGACCTACCTATTTACTTCGAATTCAAATCAATATTATTTATTTCACAGTAATAATTGTCATAAACGGTGAAAATTACTCAAGATGTATTGTAAAAGATAGATTTCTTATGCTAGTACTAAACATTATGCAAAGATTCTTAAATAAACATGTTCCATTCATAAACATTTTAACACACTTGGATTTGGAGTGCCAATGACTAGAGATAGCACCCCAATATTGTTATGTTCAAATCCGGCTGAAACATTTTCTATTAACTCTCCGACTGCAGTCGGTGGTGTTAGACCAAATAAAAAAATATCGATAATAAATATTTTTTTATTACTCTTAATTCTGTATTTACAATATATTAAATGGCCATTTTTATTTCTTATTCGCTTCCAATTCTTGCATAAGTCTCACAACGGTATCGTACACTTGTTCCCTCGCGTCTACACCCCAAACGAAATCGAAATGGTTGAAACTTGGTCGTGGGGCTAGGTACATACCTACCACATTGGGTAGTCTATCGACGAGTACGATCATGTCTCTAGGATCTGTGACGTAATCGCCCAATCCGTAATGGAGGTATGTTGGCGTTGTCACTTGGGACAGGTCGTAGGAAGGTGGCACTGGGCGTCCGTATCGTTCGATGTTCTTCATGGGGGTGAAGTTGTATCTTCTGAAATCTCTGGAGTTGTAAGATTGTCCGTAGTGGCCGAGTTGGAATAGAGATGCTCCGGCAGGCGCGTGACCTACGATTAGAGGTGTCAACGTCTGCAAAAAATTGTAATCTTTATGTTTGTCTTTGTATATAATGACTAGGTGCAAACGTTGTTTTCCATATATATAAAAGTACGGACATCGCTATAAAAAATAGGGGTTGGTGGTAAAACAGTGTATGTCTTTTTAAAGCTACGTCATAAATGAATCAGAAATAAAATTGTGTCAAAAACATAAAAAAAATTGGTCATCGGTCATCCTTAATCACTTAAGGGTATAAAAAATGGATAGTAATATATTCTCAGAATACACATATAAAATTTCATCAAAGTCAGTCAAGCCGTTTTCGAGGAGTATAGCATCTAACACTGTGACACAAGAATTTTATATATAATAGAGAAAGACATCATACAATCGTAACAAAACTGATAAATAGTATCTATTTAATATCAATATTTTGAACAAATTTAATTTAATAAAAGCTAAAGAAATGCGAAAATTAAAACCAAAAGAGGAAAGTGACTTATTTTGTGAATAATTCTGAACTAGCTAGCTATTTTTTCAATAATAAAATAATAGTTGGTGCTGTTTTGATATTATATTTATTATGTAAGATTGGTACGCTTTGATATTTGATTATCAAAGATCTACGTAGTAACAAACACGGGAATTATGTCGTTATATAATTATAGTTGCACAATTAGTTATTAGAAATAGAAATAATCTTTAGTCAAACAAACTTAATATTTGCACTATTGAAAATACGTTTTATTTTACTGAATAACACATTCAGAACGTAGATTTCAAAGGAATGAGAAAAAATTGCGTGTTGCTCTTTTAAATAAAGGTTCAGTATTACATTTTTAAGAATTTGTGTTAATTTTACTATAAATATAGTTAATCAGGTATTAACATTGACACTTCTGCTACTCCACAGTCAGTGGTACTCCATACACAGTAGGCAGTCAGCTCGTGACCACAGCTAGTGTTACCTAACCACACATTGTTAGTGATAGACACCACAATATATAACCAAAAAATCACATTAATATCAAGCATACATCCTGCCTAATGAACACAATCTAAATATATATAACTCAAAGGTGACTGACATAGTGATCTATCAACGCACAGCCCAAACCACTGGACGGATCGGGCTGAAATTTGGCATGCAGATAGATGTTATGACGTAGGCATCCGCTAAGAAAGGATTTTGATTAAATCTACCCCCAAGGGGATAAAATAGGGGATGAAAGTTTGTATGAAACTTTGTCAATTTTAAACCGATCGGGCTGAGACTTTGCATGCATAAAGCTACTATGACGTAGGCATTCCTTAAGAAAGGATTTTGATAAATTCCACCCCTAAGGGGATAAATTAACGTGAGCGAAGCCACGAGTAAATTGTATTCTGAATGAAAAAAAAAACAGTAATATTCTTTATCGTATACTTACAGAATTTATGTACGCTGTATTGTCTCCTTTTAGTCTGTTTGTACATAGATCGTGGAATATGGCACCTTCCTTGCATAAGCTGACAGTAAGCCATTTTAGAGCATCCCTCCTGCCTAATAACTCGCCGAGTCCGAAGTAATGATAAACGTCCTGCAAAAAATTATGAAATTAGATCACCATATCACAGTAACTTACCAGAGTACAGGTGTAATAAGTCGTCTGCGGTACCTATGTCTCGCATATTTCAGCCGCCAAGCTTAGTTTGGAAGCTGTTTAGGTTGTAGGGTCAGATTAGGTAGTCAAAATTATGGGGTAAAGGGAATGGTATCTTAGTTTTCTGGAATGACAAATGATAACGTCATATTCGACTACTGGCCGAAAGGTGTGGTGTATCGGCGCTACCGTGGCAGATTGCCGTCTTCAGTGCCGTGATCACACAGACAATATTATTGTATTAGTTTTTAAATATTATATTATATGTATGTTAGTCTATAAGGTATTTATAATATGGGCCTAGTTGCCTGAAATAAATGAATAAATAAATAAATATTCTTAATGCTGTTAAAGTCTCGATGGTCTAGCTCGGTGTTTCCAAATTAGTGGTACGCGTACCCCCAGGGGTACGTGAAGTTGCATCAAGGGGTACGTACGGCTATCAGTAAATCAAACATACACACACACTCACAAACTGTCACATTTGTAATATTAGTATAATTGCTACAATAAGGGATACGCAAGGTTTGAGGTCTTTTTTGAAGTAGTATGCAGCAAAAACTAATTGGGAACCACTGGTCTAGCATACCACTTTACTTCTGATGGTCGCGAGTTCGATTCCTGCTCACACGGTACAAACATTTGTATTAATAAGTATGATTGTTTGTATCGGTCTGGGTGTTTTCTATATACATATATTATGTATGTATTTACAAAGAAATATGTATCTAAGTATTTATATCAGTTGTCTAGTACAAATAACACTAGCTCTACTTAGCTTGAATAGACGTTGTGTGAATTGTCCAGGGGTATTGCTATTATTAATATTATATAAAATTAATAAAAAAATACTTACATCGAGAGGCCCCTCATATGGTCCCAACGTGAGCAGTAAATCCATTTCATTATACAAGAAAAAGGCTGCAGGCGCCAGAGCTTGGAACGAAATGAATTTCTCATTGTACTCGGGTCTCAGAGAGTTCAGAACGAGGAACGACGTACCACCCTGCGAGTGTCCGACGTAATGCAAACTGGACTTGCCGGTTTTCTCCAGGATGTAATCAATGAAGGTGGGTAGATCGATATCGCCGATTTCATCCCAGCTGAAATGCCAGAAATCGCCGTTGAAGCGTGCATCGGGGTCGAGGACGAGGTTCTCCCTTGAGTAATAGTTTCCGCGGGCATTGCCCATCCATACGTCGAAGCCGGCATCGGCAAGAATATAAGCTGTAATTATATATTTATTTTAATTGGTAATAATATATATTATATCTAACACAAGGGGTAAAAGGAACGTTAATAATGTGAATTAATTCTACATTGCTAGCAATGTACCAAGTGACGTTGACCTCTACGCGGTTCCCCCTGGAAACCATCGCGATAAATTCCTGGTGAATTTGTCACGATGGGTTAACTGACCTGACCTCATGCTCATCTTAACATCTTCCACTGGTGCCCCGCCAGGGTAAACCGTTAGAGCACCATGGGTGGACCATACCATTTTTATCCATAAAAAATTATATATATCTACTATATGTATACGTATGTATGGCTGATCTTGTGAACATATTGTCCTATAACACTTTCTATGTCTGCTGGAAGAAATCTCTTTTTACAGATAAGCTCACCCTTGTACATTACATTTACCTTATTACTGGTGTTTTTTCCTATGCGTGTGTATAATTTAAGACACTTTACTTCTGATGGTCGCTGGTTAGATTCCTCGCACAATACAAACATTTATTTTTACGAGTATGATTATTTGTAGCTGTTTAGATATTTTCTATATATCATATATGTATTTACAAAAAAATGTATTAGTTACCTAGCACCCATATCACGAGTTCTGTTTAGTCTTAGGTTTTTTTTTTCATACTGTTTCCCCGGATATTTTTCAAGCTTATTTCAATCTGGATTTTATACACATATTTCTTACATATAGGCACTTAATCTTAACTACAAACTAACTGAGAGCATACGTACTACAGTGTAGTTGTTTTTTTTATATAGGTACATTGATCAGTCTTAGGTTATTTCAGTTAGGTGAAATATCTTAAGTTCGTAAAAAGGATTCTTACCTAGAGCCCTTCCTGGGCCTAATACCACAAATTCAGCTGAAGACGACAAAAGGCCGTGCATGATGAATACAACTGGTCTGTTAGGGTCCGGGGTCCCTGTCTGGTCTCTGCCATGGGGGATTCTGTGTAGTTCCAGCACATATTGATCTTTCGTAACCAATTTGTAAACTTCCACTGGGTAACGGTATTTCCTGATTAAATCCGGCTAGAACAAAACAAAATTAAAATTTAGGAGTAATGAAGATTTCACTTTTTATATGTTTGCTTGTTTGTAATGGTTGAAGTAGATTGTAGAAACCGTGTGAACCTTAGTCTATTGCAGCTGTCAGCAGCTTGCTTTATACGCTGTTGCGGTTTTTTCAGTATATGATAATGGAATGATGCACCCGCCTGCGCTAACGGTATACGCTGACGGGGCACCAGTGGAGGATGATAAGATGGACATGAAGTCAGATCACAGTTAGCCCAACGTGACAAATTCACCGGGAATTTATCAGGATGGTTTCCAGGGGGAACCGCGTGGAGGTCGACCTGACATAGTACATTGCTAGCAATGAGATCATCAGTCCACATTACTAACAATCCTCTCTCCCCCGCGCCCCCGCTTTTGCGGTTTTTTTTTAAAGGATGATAATGAAATGATGCTTCCGCCTGCGCTAACGGTTTATGCTGGCAGGACACCAGTGGATGATAAGATGAGCTTGAGGTCAGGTCAGTTGGCACATCATGATAAATTCACTAAGAATTTATCACGATGATTTCCAGGGGGAACCAGAAGGCGTGGAGGTAGACCTGAGATTGCTAGCAATGGAATAACCAATCCACTACCCAAGCTGTTGCGTGTTTTTTTAATTCGAGAAGTTTTAGTTACTCTGTATGCTTCAGCGTTTGCGTCTGTGGTTTACGCTCGCTTCAGCAGGGTTTGAAAAGGATTGTTATATTTATATATTACTAGCTGTCGCGGCAAACGTGGTTTTGCCTTAAAATAAACTAGACTACCCCTAACATTTAGGGGGATGAAAAATAGATGTTGGCCGATTCTCAGACCTACTCAATACGCTCACAAAATTTCATGAGAATCGGTCAAGCCGTTTCGGAGGAGTATGGGAACGAAAACTGTGACACGAGAATTTTATATATAAGATATTATTATAGTGACATATTGATTTTATAAGTAAAAGAAGATGTTAGTTAGAATAAACAACGACTAACAAAGCAATATAAAACAAACAACAAAAAATAAAAGAACAGGAACAAAACAACGTTAAAACGTAAAGCAAAAAATTAGGCAGTGAATTTACAGTATAAGAGCTGACTTCTAAATCCTCTGAGTTATATCACTGGGTCTGGGCCAGTAATGTAATATAATAATATGTTATACTTAGTGTTGTTCATGGATATAGGCCGCTTTAGTGACTTTATTTCTGTTGATTGCGGGTTCGATACCCGATTCTCCCTTCTGGGGCAATCAGGCAATATTTTTATTTTGTTCAGTGAATTAAATATAGTAAATTAAGTGCAACCCTACTATTACGTGCACTTAAACGTAAATAAATAACAAATATAAGCATAAATTACCTGATAACTTGTTTGTTTACTAACAAATAACTTATTTGATAATTTATTTGTTTGTTTTTATTTGTTATTCAAGGTCGTATAACTACGCAAAGTATGAAATACTATACAAATTAAAAACGATTTAATACGGAATATAAAAATGAAACTATCAATTTAAACTACATTTATACATTTTTTGTGTTATAAATGTTATTTTGGTGTATGTACCGTTTTTATATTCATATGCATGTAGTAAAAAACTGTTATTTCAATGTTACAAACAGATGCTCCAATTTTATTTATATGTATAATAGCAACACCACATCACATCATAAAGGTATAACGCTACAATGGTGAGGTGATTACCATCGCGCTACCAATGGAATTGAACCTCAAATCAATAACCAAGTCAAAAATATGTGAATTACGTTTAACAAGTTTTAACGTTTAAAACATAAATAGGATAAGCAATCGTTATGAGTTTTAATCAAAATCCGCGAAATGCATTATCTATTTATTTATCTATCGTAACGGAACTATTAAAATATTTATAAATGTTTATAAACAAGAATATCTATGTTGTTATCACATTATTATTATTAATTTGTCATTTGTTATTATCATTAATACCTGAAACTGATAAGTGCGTCATTTCCGTCCATTCAAGGTTCGTTATCAATCAGATAATCAACTGTTGTGGAATTAATAGAGAATTACTAAAAATTCCAAATAGTATATTAACTATGAAACATCAACTTAGAATATATGTTTCAGATTATATTATTATATACTAGCTGTGTCCGCGACATCGACCGTGTGACCTCGACCAAACAAAGAAAAAATATTCAATAATCTAACCCAAAAAAGGCAAAGAAAGTGAACCCCATTACGATTTACCCCATTAAGGGTAACATTTGTACAAACTTTGAACGTCATATTTATTTGTTTTTAATCAAATAAGTTTCAAGCTAGGTTAAAAATGACGATTTTCCATACAACCTTTCATCCCCTCTTTTAACTCTTATCAACTCCTTTTCACATTAAAAAGTAGCCTATGTCCTTTCTCAGGGTCTAGACTATCTGTGTACCAAATTTCATTTAAATCGGTTTAGTAGTTTTGACGTGAAAGCGAGACAGACAGACAGAGTTACTTTCGCATTTATAAAATTAGTAAGGAGTATGGATAACTAAATATATACATTTCATACAAAACTCTCTAGTTCTAAACCAAGCCAAAATAGTAATATAAGATCTAGAACTAAAGCTAAACTTAGCTCTTATCTTATTCATTTGGGGTAATACATATTTCCTTTTTTTTTCTTTTGTAATGGTTTGGAACTTTGATTGATGGCAAATGCAGGGTGCATTTGCTAACATCAAAGTTTTGGGAAACTATAGGATTTGATATAGGATAATTTTGGATTTTATTTCTCTTGATCTTATTTCTTTTATACTCTTGTATTTCTCCGTATTTCGCTTTTTTTTTGTTTTAATCTAAGAACAAGGTATCTAATCTTTAAGTACTGATACAGTATTAACAGTCAATACATACAGCTATCATTTCAGAAAGAAGCGCCATGATACTTTAATAATCTGTGGCGATTACCGACGACTATCGTTTTGTACGGAAATGAAAAAGGAACTTCGAACACGAAGTAGTGTTCGAAGTTCCTTTTTGATTTCACTGATTTTTTTTGTATTTTCTAGTTACATAAATAAAAAAATTAATCAATAAATTAAAATTTCTGTATTTATGTATTCTTACGTTGAAAGTATAAAATTACACCAAGATAAGAATTGGCGCCAATTTGTAGTTTGTTTAATATGGAGTAGCACTGAAAATTTGGCGGGAATACAAAAATCAATACGATTTTTTAATAGACTATTATTCTTCTTCTTAATCTATATTTAACGATAAACTAATATTAAGAAAAAACAAAATCTTTCCACATGATAGTTTTTCCAAAACAATTAAGTATTTCAATGAGAATTTTTTACTAAAATAAAACTATCATAAAATATATTAACCGAATACTGGCAAATAAATGCTTCAGATAGACAAAATATCACAATATTTATTTCAAATTTCGAACACAACGAAAATTTAAATTGTGAGTATTTTAATAACTTTGTGGTAACTAACCTCTTGCCAAAAGAAGAAGATAAAAGTTTGTTGTAGGTATTCTGTTTGTAAAATTTGAAAGTATTGACGTTTGTTGATTATGACTTATTTAATATGCGTATTGTAATATTTAATTAAGGTACTTGTTAAGGTTAGGCCTTGAAAAGAACTTGTATCCAGAACCATAAAACTAAAATATATAAACAATATTTTAGTTTTATGTGCTAAGTTTAATATTAAGTTGGGCGATTTGTAATTTGCAGATATTATTTTTAAAAAAGATTATTGAGAGTGTTCAGTTGTGTTATGAGTTTTATTAGTATAATTAGCCACAACAATGCTTTCGTATCTTAAATTGAATAGAATAGAAAATCGTTTATTCAAAGTAACTTACATTGAAGCACTTTTGTATACACTTAGATTTATGGTACCTATAAAGTAAGGTATCCGAAAGTGAGATGATATTTCCCACTATACATTCGAATTTATAAGATTATTTTATTTCAAAACATTATTACAACAACGCAACAATATACTCTTATTGAATTTTGTAATTTAAGAAACTAAAAATATTTGTATTCGTGTTTGGCTAACAAATGAATTCAAATATTATGTTTTGAAATTGTAGTTATACTGAATGATTATCGAGATTTATTTAAAATAATATTTAAACCAATAGATTTATTACAGTATCTATAGAATATACTTATTATAGTACCTTTTGGAGTATTATGTAAGGTTGTATTATTAGTGAAATATTTCTATTCAACTTTTTCTTTTTGACTAGCTTTAATGCCAAATTGACATTATTTCTTACAATATTGTGTTATATGTAGAAGTCGACGGCGTTTTTGTTATAATTTTTGTTACTTTCAAGTAATTTTAAGTAAACATTGATTAAACAACTTGTAAAATCAGCCTCTAATAAGATTTATTATTACCTACAGAGTGATAAAAATTATGAATAAACATGCCACTAAAAATGTTCTTTCCTTCATAATATTATTAGTTATAATAAATTAAAACAACACTAAAATTTCAAAAACAAGTGTGTCGAAAATTAACAGAATGTTTCTCGATGATTCTCGACGATTTCTGTCGTCAGCTGTAACTGTTTTGTAGGGTTAATATTATGACAATGAAAATGAATGTGTTCAGAGGCGACCGACAGAGTCACATAAAATCCTCCTCGTGATCTTCACAGAAAAAAAAACTCCCGTCAGCCATTGAGTTATAAAAAGGTTGCAAACATATAGATTTAATAGTGTCGATATCTGTCTATACAGGTTATATTAGTATGGATTCTAAAAACAAAACAATGTAATAAATATGTTTCGTACATTAAAATCATACATTTTTGCTTGATTGAATGTAAATGAAAATAAGTAACGATTACAATGTTAGTAAACATTTACTCTAGTGATTCTGACTACCCCAACCCTTGCAACACTAGTCGTGAAGGTATTAGGTATTGTAATGTAAAAGCACTTACGACATCAAGAAGTGCATCTTCGATCACATCGGTCGAATATCTGCCACTGCTTCTCAGGAACTCCTCAGCAAAATCAGCATTAGGAGACTTCCTGGCTACCGCCACCGTCGCAAATAAAGCAAACAGCAACGCCTTATACATTGTAGAAACTGCAGCGTTACTGTACAGTGTTAACTACGAGCCACTACTGTTTTTAATAGACACACGTGGTTCGCTTTTGTTAAGTTCATTATCAAGATTATTTGATATAGTTGATTTAGACGTGATCAATCACTCATTTGTTGATTAGAAAAGATAAATTGTGCTTAAACGTTTTTCGCCTGGAAAAATCAACTGAACTTTAATACTATTAACATCATTTAACACGAAGTTCACAGGATTGACAATATTATTAATAAAAATCTGAAAAATGATATATGCGATTACAAACATGTGTATATATATCATAAAAGTTTAGTACTAATATACATATTAGGTATATACCAAATCGAAAGTCACTGATAGTCTGCATGAAAATAAACAAATTTGCCCAAGAAGCAAAACAAAGTCTTTAAATTTGGGAAAATTGATTTTTTTTTTAATTTCGATAGTATATTTTATGTTTTCCATTTTGTCTCATGATCAAAATAAGATCCGTTTTATGAGTAAGTATTGTACCTGGGTTTTGACTTATTATGCCTATTACAATTAATTTCTTCTTCAATCTGCTTCAATCAAGTACGGACTTCATGGATAATAACAGTTTTAAACCACAAATATTGTGAATTACAGATTCGTTTCAAAAAATATATATATTTATATGTACAAAAAATATTATCCTAAAACTTAATCATACTTCAGCACAATAGTTAATATTAATTTTGTTTCCTTAATGGGTACACAAACATTTCATTTGAGAGAAAAACTTCATAATTCCACGCGTTACTAGATCTGATATTCTATGTTTTGGTATCCAGTACAATAATGCTGTTTAACCGGTTAATTTTGTGGTAGATGACTTTAGTTGCTACCTAATATAGTTGTAATAGTCTTTTTTTTTAAGTAACTGGAAGATCTGCCTAAATACTCACATTTATAATCTTAACCGTTGGGTGGTGTAAATAAATGAGACGGATATACATATAGACGACTTTATACAAAGTAGATATTTCTTTTTTTCTAAGTAACTGGAAGGTCTGCCTAAATTTACTCACATTTATAATCTTAACCGTTGGGTGGTGTAAATAAATGAGACGGATATACATATAAACGACTTTATACAAAGTAGTAAAACTGGAAGGACTGTCTAAATTTACTCATATTTATAATCTTAACCGTTGGCTGGTGTAAATAAATGAGACGGATATACATATAGACGACTTTATACAAAGTATATATTTATTTTTTTTAAGTAACTGGAAGGTCTGTCTAAATTTACTCACATTTATAATCTTAACCGTTGGCTGGTGTAAATAAATGAGACGGATATACATATAAACGACTTTATACAAAGTAGTAAATATTAAGTGAAAACTCTGTTGATAATACACACTACACTAAAATGAAAGCCAATATCGGAGCAATTGTGGAAAGCACAGATCACTGATTAGAACGTAACTGTGGTAGAAAGGTTCAAATCTAGGCTATATTGGAATAATAAAAGACAGGGCCTAGATTGCTGCCTAGATGGGAACAGTGGTGGAAGCGCCTTAGATCGTTGCCTGAAACGCCTTGTGTGAGCAAAATAGAAGCTGATTTTATACCCACTATCCTCCAATATCGCCCCTGATTTTAGTGTCGTACATACGCCGTTCAAGACGCAACAAATTATATTCTTAATCTTAATTGCTATCTTGAAGGTTGTCTGTATTTACTAATAAATTTATAATGTTTAATTAATCGTTTTGTTCCACAAAAAAGAAGCATGTAGGAAGCATTGCAAAATTTAAATTGGTACTTTTAGGAAAAATTAATATATCGAAATCAGTTGGGTTTTGATTTGAATCGCGTATGTACCTATTATTTTTGTTTACGACAACAACACATGTATTATGTTTGTTTACTTCATATTAATGATATTATTATTAGTATTAAATTTGATAAAATTGCTAATATGACAACCTTTTTTTGGCAGTCGGTAAAAAATGAAACGTAAAATTGGGTGAATGATGAATATAATCATATTTGGATAATCAGAAAACTCATTAATTGTTATGACAATCTAATCGATTTGTCTGCAGATTGAATATAATGAGAATGTCATTAATAGCATAACATTTGAGATTAAATTGCATCGTAGATTGTGTCTGAATGGTTACGCACATTTTAAGCACAGACTATCAATTCGTTGTAAGATTCGTTTCCGTTTCGGCTGTCGATTAAATTATTTCGTTTTGTTTTTTGTTAAAAATCTTTAATTTGTTCTGTACTTTTGTAATCTTTGAAAAGATTCTTAAGTTTATTTTGATTCTTAGAAAAATTAAGATATTCGGATATTAAGTATATGACTGGTGGTTAGGACTGGAACTATAGATAGATAAATAGCTTTATTCTCAATTTACAATATTCATCATCATTGTCCTGCAAAACTGCTGTCGACGTGAGTCTGCAGCCATGTAGTTCTCTCTTATTTAAATAATAATAATAATAAACTTTATTTGTCTCAAAACAAAAACTTTTCACACAATACAACTGTTGCCCATAGAATAATATAATTTAAAACTAATGAATGAGACAAAACGGTCTATAACTCATTGGGAACAGTGAGTCCACCCTCTCTGCTATTCTGTTATAGCCTTTATCAGTAAAATAATACAATATGAGATCAACGACGACGATAGCATATTAAGTTAAGTTTTAAACTACAACTAATAAAGTAAACAAAAATTGACAATAACAAACTTAAATAGGTTCATATACCATTTAGAAAGTATTTGTATGCACACATAAAATACGATATACCGATTTTATAATATTTGTATATTATATATACAAAATTAATTTATGCTATTTTAATTTGACATCTTGAGGTGCGTTTCCTTGAATATTTAAGGCAATTTTATTTGTAATAATCTATATCTATAGTAATTTAAATGTAAATATGGGGTATCAAATTATGCTTAAAGTCAACACTACCTCGTAACATTTAACCTCATTGGTAGATTATTAATATTTCGATTATCGGCACTGTACTTTTAAATTACTTACATTTGTTGTAGAATTTGTATAGATTACTATATAAATTCTTTTTAATAATATTTATTCCAATAAGTTTGTCTACGGGAACGTGCTATAATTTTTTTTATCTAACAATCTTTCATAACACAAAGCCAAAACACAATTTCTAATGTGTATATTTTAATCGTATGTTGTTATTACGTATTTGCAACATTGTCATAATCCTTGATAAAGTTATAGCTAATAAATCATCAATCACTGTCAACGGTATTGAAACAAGTTCTTTTATTTAAGTTCTGAATGATGGCTCGTTCATCCATCATACTCGTGAACGGATGTGGAAACTCATGTGGGAACTGGTCTGTTCGAGTTACGGCTACTGACAAAATTATTTCCTTTTAACAAAAATGCAATAGCATGTACTGGTGGTCTCTACATTTTCCCTAATTGAATTAAAAATACATATTTGTTAGTAGAAGCTCATTTGGAAAGAATAAGGGCTGGGTTTCTTATCAGTTCTTTTTAGCTCAAACACTTCGAACTGACGGTAGAGTAACATCATAACTGCTCAGACCTAGAATGAATAAAGATATTTTAATAGATAGAGTGATTCAAGAGGAAGGTTTATATATATAATGATATGAGTATATTATAAATGCAAAAGTTTGTATATCTGGATGTTTGTTAGTCTTTCACGCAAACACTACTGAACCGATCGTCCTGAAATTTTGTACTTCTTGGAACTTGGATACTTTTTGTTAAAAAAAAACTTTTTTCGACAATTGTTTTTGCAAATAAAAGAAGAAAGTAAAATATATGATTTGAGTTTACTAAGAACACAACTTGCAACTTGTAATAGGAAACAAGCTGAATTGCCACCTGATGGTAAATAGTAAACATCACTTACGGACAATATGCCCATTACTCCACTCAAGTGTTGTGATTCAAAGTAATATAAATGTTGTATTTCAAACTTACTGATATTGTAATCGGATAAGTTTGTGAGTGTAGAACAAACATCCAAACCACCCGTTGGATGTTTGTTACTCTTTCACGCAAAAACTACTGAACGGATATTAATGAAACTTTAGAATAATATGCTTTATCTCATCCTTCATCTGAAACCTTGATTAGAAAATATAGTTTTCCACGCACAAATATAATAGTAAAATTAATACTAATAGTGATTGATTTAGCGATAAGGCCGGCTTTTAGTACTTATTCATTATTCTGTAAATTATATTTCTTGTAATACACGTCGGAGATGCAATATAGATTAAATAATTGACATGACATTAATTAATGAAATATAAAAACATAATATAATTAAAAAAAATATATATAGGTAAATACATATATTATTTGCGTTTGCATATAGCCATTTAATATATTTAAAAATAAAATTATAAAATCTCAAATTTGGAACGTCAGGCACAGAACATCGATGTTGTTTTATATACAATTTTGCACTCCTTCTCGAACATTCCGTGGCGTAATTAAAATCTGTGTACAACATATTCTAAACATTCTTTTTATTTCAATTAAAACAAATTAAACATTGCAATATTCCTCCAGCAAACGTATATTATGTATGAAATAACATAGATAATACTCTCTACAACCTAAAGGCCAGCTGCGGCCAACAGCATTAGAGTAGTCCGAAAAACTTACTTACTTTCGATGTTCGCGAGTTCTATGTCAGTCCTCGCACGGTACAAACATTTGTATTCATCATTGTATATATATCTTTAGTATTTATTGTTTGATTTAGTATATATTTATGTATTATATATTTATTATAAATGTAATTTTATTTGTTTAGGTATTCAAGTACATATTATATATTAATATATATATTTTTTTCTTTTATCTTTATGTATATTGTATTAGTATCTGTATTTTGGACATTATATTTTTATGTTTAGTTTTAATTATTTTGACATTTTCATAAAAAATATAATTTGCACATTTTATAACACTTCCTATGCCACGCTCTATTGGGTTGACTGGAAGAGATCTCTTTTAGAGATAAGTCCTCCTTTGTTAACATTAGCAATTAATTTACTTATAAATGTACAATAAAGTATTTGTATTATATATATATTATATATATAAACCTTCCTCTAGAATCACTCTATCTATTACAAAAACCGCTTGAAAATCCGTTGCGTAGTTTTAAAGATTTAAGCATACATAAGGACAGACAGCGACAGCGACTTGTTTTATACTATGTAATGATATACATATTTAAAAATGTATCTATGTATTTGCGTAACGCACCTTTTTATATAATAATTATATTTTTTTATAAATACATTTTAAATATTTGATACTTTGTTCCTTTTCTATTATTTGTCACATTTGAAAAATATATGTCTTTTACCATCAGAGACCGTAGTTTCTCTTAAAACTAAAATTAAAATATATTAAAAATACAGTCCTTAAGAAACCTTAATAATTAAAAATGTATTTATATCAGTTGTCTAGTACCCATAACACATGGTCTATTTAGCTTGGGACTAGATGGCGCTGTGTGAATTGTCCAGAGATATTAGCAAATATATTTATCAACAAAATTATACAGTCGAACTAAGGACATCTTTGAAATCGGTTAAAATGAATGTCAAATAATGTCAACAATAAAGTAGACTACAATAGATATCTTTTAACAATCGCAATAGATATATTGGTATTGCTAAAAGATAAGAAAGGTATAATATACTAGATATTTAGTCACATTAATATTTTTAATATAGATACGTAATACGTAAGAGATAATAAAGATACCACCATTTGCGGCAATAGTATTGATAATCTAAATCTTAATAATTACATAGTCAAACAAAATCGCTGTCGCTGTCTGTCCGTCCCTATGTGTGCTTAAATCTTCAAAACTACGCGACGGATTTTGAAGCGGTTTCTTTTAATAGATAGAGTGATTCAAGATGAAGGTTTATATGTATAACACATGTACACCCATGCGAAGCCGAGGTGGGTAGCTAGTAATATTATAAACGCGAAAGTTTGTAAGCATGGATGTTTGTTAGTCTTTCACGCAAAAACTACTGAACCGATCTGATGATCGGAATTTCATGATTGAAATTTTGTACTTCTTGGAGGTATTAGAATAAACATAGGATTTTTGTTTAAAAAAAACAAAGGACTTTTTATTTAAAAAAAAAACAAATAATTTCGATTCAATGCGAGCGAAGTCGCGTAAATGGTAGTAATATTATAAATGCGAAAGTTTATAATTATGTAAAGTGTATAATAAAGTACCTACGCAAATAAGAGGAGTAAGTAAAATGGATAATAAAGTACCTCTGCAAATAAGAGAAGAAAGTAAAATGTATAATAAAGTACCTATGCAAATAAGAGAATTAACCCCAAAACAATTGAAAACTAAAATAAAATATTTTTTTGAAAACATCCATTTTATAATGTTACCGAGTATTTAGACCTAAATATAATTATGTTGTAATTATGACTATTAAACATACTATGTTATTAGTTATATTTGGTACGTATTTAATTAATGTAATTTTATTTATTAATGTAATTGTAATTGGATTGAATTTATATAAATATGAATTACTGTAAGTTATGATCTGCCATGAAAATTATTATTGAGGGGAAAATAGAAGGAAAGAGGGGGAGGGGAAGACCAAGGAATAGCTACATCAAACAAATTGAGGACAAAATGGGAGTCGTGTCGTATCAAGAATTAAAGAGCATGATGGAAGATCGCGGAAAGTAACAAGAGCTCCACCGACAAGAGCGTAGCTCTTAAATTATGAATGAATGAATGATCTGCTATGATATATGTAAAGAAGTTTTTTACATTGGTTAATAAACGAAATATGAAATATGAAAATATGGATGTTTATTACTCTCTCACGCAAAAACTACTGAACGGATTTTTAATTAAACTTTACAGTAATATTTATTCAGGATAGCGTATAGGCTATATTTTTTATTGAAATCTATATATTAAAATCTAATACGGATGAAACCGCGGGCACAGCTAGTAATTTATATATTGTAGTTCATAATCTTTGTAATTTAATAGATAATACGTATATAATATTGTTAAACACTTGTTGGTACCCGGCGCATGGCACGCCGTCGGTTGTCTAAACGCAATCATTTGTATTAATGAGTATAATTGTTTGTATAGGTTTGAGTTTTTTTTATCCATAAGACAAGCTCTGATTGACTTCGGACTAGATGGCGCTGTTTGAATTGTAAAAAAAATGGCAGCAATACATATAAATACATATAAGGCATACCAAAAGGGGTGGAAAGAAACGCAATATGAAATTTAACTGTATGGAAAGTAACAAAAAATATATTACACAATTAATTTTTGACTTTGTATGTACAATTGACAAAAAATAAGGTATATAATAAATTAGCTGACATATTTCAAATTAACTATTTTTTTTTTAAACCGAGGGGTTTGTGACTTTTCCGATGAGCCCCAGGTGGGGAAAATCCACCCTGGATTTACCCACCTAATGGATCATGTAAAAAAAATACACACCTGACATTTAGGAAAATAACCACATATTATTTATAGTCGTAACTTTATCCAAAGTGTAAAGGACAAAGTTTATCTACTATAGATACGAAAACTATATTTAGATATATATATCTATAGATACTGTAATTAAATATGCATGCATAAGGTGTAAAACTAAAAGACTGAAATATAAAAATTTTGGAGAAAGAACTATAGAGTCGATATATCAAAATAAATATTTTTTTTCAATTAATAATGCTTTTTTTATGGCATGCTGCACCCGCCTGTGCTAAAGGCTTTCACTGGCGGGGCACCAGTGAAGGATGATAGGATGAACATGAGGTCAGATCAGTCAGATCAATTAGACCATCGTGACAAATTCACAAGCAATTTATCACTATAATTTCCAGAAGGAACCGAGTGGAGGTCAACCTGACATGGTCTGAGTTTTTGTATTGATTTGGATGTACGTATATTATGTAAGTATGCACATTGTACTTTCATTTTGTATGTGCAAAGGCCCCATAGCCTATGCGTTGCCCCCAGGTAGTTTCTGCTTTGCCTGATGCTTAATCCTAGGCCCTGCTTAGAAACATTAAGTGTGAACACACGCCTATCCAAACACATACGGTAATATTTATTGAGTTGTATATTTGCCTTTATATTACAATCGGCGCTAAAAATATGACAATAAAATTATTAAAATTTATTAGTGACTCTCTACAGTTTTGTGCAGTTGCAATATTTGTGGAAATCTCGATTAATTTAATACTAACTACCCGCCTCTGCTTTGCACGGGTGTAGATATTTTCTACTTATAAACCTTCCTCTCGAATCACTGTATCTTTTCGTAAAAACTGCATTAAAATCCGTTGCATAGTTTAAAAGACCTAGAAATGATACATTTTAAAATAGTAGGTATATGAAGTACAATATCAATTTTTTTAGGAAAGGGTTTTGTTTATATTTTAAGTATGTTTTTTACTTTAATTATTATTAAAAACATAAAACACTGATAGGTATTGTTTATATTTTAAGTATGTTTTTTACTTTAATTATTATTAAAAACATAAAACACTGATCATTTCAGATGAGATAATTCTGTAATTTACCTGTAGGCATATCTTCGTAAAAACGATAAAATATGTTACGATGTATTATTGTCGCTAACAGCAGACCGATTTCCGTGATGTGTTTTGTAACAAATAAAATACATTTTTAGTGGATTATATACTATGGTACTATGTTCTTAGAAGATATTATTATAATTAAAAACTGTATTTAATATACTTGTCTGTAACAATTAATTATCAATTACCCAACTTAAAATACAGGCTGGATAAAATACATACTAGTTTTAATAAAAAAATACTTACTAATAAAATAGAGGAAGTTCAATTTTCTGAAGTATTTTGAAACTAGCTGTACCCGCGACTTCGTCCGCGTAAAATAGTGACCTTGATCAAATAGTAAAAAAAATATTTAATGACCTAACCCAATAAAAGCCAAACCAAAAAGTTTCATTGTTATACAATCTTTCATAACCCTTTAAACCCTTTATAACTGTCTTTATACGACACGTCAATAGTTACCTATATACACATCAATAGCTGTCTTTATACGACACGTCAATAGTCACCTATATACGACATGTCAATAGCTGCCTATATACACGTCAATAGCTGTCTTTATACGACACGTCAGTAGCTACTTCTTTACACGTCAATATCTGTCTTTATACGACACGTCAATAGCTACCTATATACGACACGTCAATAACTGTCTTTATACGACACGTCAATAGTTACCTATATACACATCAATAGCTGTCTTTATACGACACGTCAATAGTCACCTATATACACATCAATAGCTGTCTTTATACGACACGTCAATAGTCACCTATATACGACACGTCAATAACTGCTGTCACTTCTTTATACGACACGTCAATAGTCACCTATATACACATCAATAGCTGTCTTTATACGACACGTCAATAGTCACCTATATACACATCAATAGCTGTCTTTATACGACACGTCAATAGTCACCTATATACACATCAATAGCTGTCTTTATACGACACGTCAATAGTCACCTATATACACACGTCAATAACTGTCTTTATACGACACGTCAATATGTCTGTCTTTATACGACACGTCAATAGCTTCCTTTATACGACACGTCAATAACTGTCTTTATACGACACGTAAATATCTGTCTTTATACGACACGTAAATAGCTGTCTTTATACGACACGTCAATAATCTGTCTATATACACATCAGTAGCTGTCTTTATACGACACGTCAATAGTCACCTATATACACATCAGTAGCTGTCTTTATACGACACGTCAATAGTCTACCTATATACACACGTCAATAACTGTCTTTATACGACACGTCAATAGTCACCTATATACACATCAATAACTGACTTCACATACGACACGTCAATAGCTATACGACATCAATATCGACATGTCAGTAACACGACACGTCAATAGCTACCTATATACGACACGTCAATAACTTTCTTCAAATATATATTTCAATAAATAGTCTAAAAATCATATAATCATTTAACTCGTCAATAAATTTCTTACATACGACATTTCAATATTTATATTTAATCAACAGTCCTCATATACGAATCAATTTCTTCACACGACACGTCAATAGCTTATATAAAATAACTGTCTTCATCCGACATTTTATTCTTAACGACACGTCACTACCTATATACGACACGTCAATATTTCTTCAAACGACACGTCAATATTACCTATATACGA
Source organism: Achroia grisella (assembly GCF_030625045.1). NCBI lineage: Eukaryota > Metazoa > Arthropoda > Insecta > Lepidoptera > Pyralidae > Achroia > Achroia grisella. Next base: position 1,427,437 of record NW_026713043.1, on the reverse strand, counting down.
CACGTCAATAACTAAGTCTTCATACGACATGTTCTATCTTCAAAACACGTCAATAACGAATATACACGTCAAAACTTTCATCCCTTAATTTATTTTACCCCCTCTAACGACACGTCAATAAAACACGTCAATAACTATACGACACGTCATATTTATTTATATTTCATTACGACACGTCAATAGCTACTCACAAATAAGTCTTCAACGACACGTCAATAGCTTCATACGACACGTCAATAACTGTCTTCATACGACATCTTTCATCGACACGTCAATAACCTATATACGACACGTCAATAGTTTTTTCGCATTAAATAGTCAGCTTTTAAATTAACATCAATAAGTAAATATACGACACGTCAATAGCTACCTATATACGACACGTCAATAACTGTCTATAACAAATAACTGTCTTCAACGACACGTCAATAGCTACCTATATACGACACGTCAATAACTGTCTTCACACGACACGTCAATAACTGTCACACGTCAATAACTGTCTTCACACGACACGTTTCAATAACTGTCATATACGACACGTAGAATATGACACGTCAATAACTGTCTTCATACGACACGACTGGATGGACATCACTCATCTGCTTCTTCCTTATCCCATTTATTTGGGGTCTACCTATATACGACACGTCAATATGTTTTTCTCTTCCGACATGTCAGAATGACTCTATATCACGTCAATAGTTAATATACGAAGTCAATAGTCCTCCAGAATGCCATACGACATTCATGTCATATACGACGTTATTATATTATACGACACGTCAACACTTTTAGATTTTTACTTATAATAATATTTCTTATATATTAAAATATATACGACATTTGTTAGACACGTCAATAGCTACCTATATACGAACGTCAATAACTGGACTTCATAATTGTCAGTAATTTCTTCAAAGACACGTCAATTAAATAAACACGTAAGAAAGCTCTTCATGAAGAAATTGCATGGGAAATAGTAAAAACAACAATTTTATGACATAACTAAACTTTGACATATTATTTAATTCTGTCGGAACAGAGGTCGCAGGGTCAGCTTGTTTAGAATAAAATATACACAACATTAGTTAATTTTTTATTATTAATTTATCTATATGATTTCATGTTAAATACGCCATTTTTATTTCTTCTACACGTCAATAGCCACCTATATACGACACGTCAATAACTATCTTTATACGACACGTCAATAACTATCTTTATACGACACGTCAATAACTGTCTTCACACGACGTCAATAGCTGACACGTCAAACTGTCAGTCTCTCATACGACATCAGTTATATATCAATAGTTAACCACATTTGGCAGCCTACATACAGCTTTTTCTTAATATATATTTAATAAATGAAAAATTAAACTTCAAGTTCCACAATCCATATATTCATTTAACTTTCCTTTAAATACCTTACGATAATGTGTTTCAGGTTTGAAAATGGCGATATATCCATACAACCTTGTACCTACCCTTTCGATCCCCTTAAACCCTTTTCCATATTAAAAAGTATGTATATCCATTCTCAGGTGTTAAATTTTATTTAAATCAACTTGTGAGAGATCGTACGATGGGGGTACAGGACGGTTGTACAGCTCGATATTTTCGATTGGTAGGTAGTTGAATCTTCTGAAGTCCTTGCTGGTGATGCTCTGTCCGAAATGAGAGAGTTGGCGTGCTGAAGAGCCAGCTGGTGCGTGTCCGAGGATCACTGGCGTTAATGTCTGCAAATAAAATTCAATGGAGATATTCAGATTGATGTAATTGAACTGGTTATGGTCATACATACATATAGATATTCAGACTGATATAGCAATCAATATAATTGGACTGCTTATAGCCTAATCATATGGTTATTATTAAACTTTCTTTAGCTTTATGCATGCAAAGTCTCAGCCCGATCGGTTTAAAATTGACAAAGTTTCATACAAACTTTCATCCCCTATTTTATCCCCCTAGACTAATTGTGTACAAAATTTCACTTAAATCTGTTCAGTAGTTCTGGCCTGTAAGTCAGAAATTGTACAAAATTTCACTTAAATCTGTAATCAAAATCCTTTCTCAGCGGATGCCTACGTCATAACATCTACCTGCATGCCAAATTTCAGCCCGATCCGTCCAGTAGTTTGGGCTGAGCGTTGATATATCACTATGTCAGTCACCTTTGAGTTATATATATTTAAATAGATTTCGTCCAGACAGAGACATTTAACTATATTTTTCTAAAATAAAAGATTTTTTTAAAAAATAAAAATAGCCTAAGTTACTCCCTATTTCATCAGCTACCTGCCAAAATAAGTCCCGTTAAAATCGCTCCAGCCATTTCAGAGATTAGCCGGAACAAACACAGACAAAAGTGTTTATATTCGTATGCATGTAGTAAAAAACGGTTATTTCAATATTACAAACAGACACTCCAATTTTATTTATATATATATATATATATATATAGATTATTAAATAGATACAGTATATGTACTTACAGTGTTAACTTGTCCTACAGTTATATATATTGATAAAGTTACCACTTTTAGATTTTTACTTAAATATTATTTCTTACATATAAAAATGAAATGACGTTTGTTAGAGATTAACATTTGCAGTACTCTAAAGAAGAATTAAATAATGAGTCCAAGAAATTGCCTCTCTACGTCCTAATAAAAGCAACAATTTTATGGCCAATCCAGGAATGGTATATTCTGTCGAGTCTGAAAATTAGAAATCATTTGAATTAGGTTTAGTTTAATATTTACTTTACAAAATACGCCATTTTTATTTTCGCTCCATTTATGGTATAACGGTTCCAGGGAGTCATTGCACTGTTTCATAAGACGAATCAAATATGCTAACTCTTCTCTCCAATACATTTATGAAAATATCATCTATGCCAGAAGGAATATAGTGTCAGTTTCAAAACGAGTTAAATGTGATTGCAACTAGATAAAAGCTTGTACGTAACAATAACAAACTGATTTTACCTAAATGTCGTTTGGCTAAAGTTAGTAATTCGTTTTATGGAAATTGCGTAAGGTTTTACATTAAAATACCAGAGTCTGTTATATAAATCTGCCAGAAAAAAGATTTAAATGTCAAATAAAACAGTTCCTTTGCAAAAAAGCTTACTTTTATAGTAAGCTTTTTGCTTGAAGAATTCGTTAACGATAATAATGTTTTTATAGAAAAACTTTAAATCTATAGCACTGACAATATTATCTGATTACATTAATAATGAGTGAACTAGCACTTCTATGTTGATTATCGACAAAAATTGTAAAAGATCTTACTTGTTATACTGTAATTATTTATATAAAAAAAAAACATCTATTTAAAAGAGCAACATTTATATGTACAGTTTTAAATATATACAGTCATTCTTCTTGTCCTATGAATCTGCATTCCGAATGAGTGGTAGAATCAAAATATGACTATTCAAAAGTGTTTGTAATGAGTTTATTTGAATAAAGATTATTTCTATTTCTATATCTATTTAAATTGATGATGGAATTGTGCATCCTGTGAACTAGTGGAATATGATATGATGAGAATGAGATCAGGTCAGTTAGCCCATGATGAAAGTACTCGCATGTACATTACTAACAATGGTGCCCTAGTCTCCATTACTAAGGCCCCCTTCCCCCAGTTATGGTAAGTTTGATCCGACGACGACCTCGGCGGTCTAACGGTGTAGCATGGTCGCAGATTCAATTCCTCGCACAGTACACTTTTAATTGGATTCAGTACGATTGTTTGTGTCGGTCTGGGTGTTTTCTATGCATATTATATATGTATTTAAAAAATGTTTCTACGTATTTGTATCAGTTGTAGACAACTGAAGAAAACATAGAAATATTTTTTTATTATTTTTATGGCTATATAGAGTACCCATAACACTATCTCTGCTTGGCTTGGGACTAGATGGCGCTGTGTGAATTGTACAGAAATATTATTATTATTCAAACATCTCTAATAGAATAGAATAGAATAGAAAATCATTTATTCAAATAAACTTAATTTAAGCACTTTTGAATAGTCAACATTTTTCTAAATCTACCGCTAATTCGGAAAGCTGTCTCATCACAAGAAGAATAAGCAAGAAACTTGTGTGTTGCTCTTTTAAACAATCCTTGTAAGTTCACGTTTCACAAGTCGAAACGTGTGAATACAAACTACCAACCAATACTAATTTATTTAGGCTCAAATATAAAAACACAATAATATTAAATCAGTCAGTCTAATAAAGACACTTTACATTGGTTCCTTTTTAATTTTTGAGTTGAACAGACATCGGCATATATGTATACTAGCTTTTGCCCGCGGTTTCGCTCGCATTGAAATATTTCTGGTTGCTAGATGGCGCTGAAGTAGCAAAATGTTGATATATATTTTTTTTTATAAAAACATTTGTTTTTTATTAATAAAAAGTATCCTATGTACATTCTAATACCTCCAAGAACATGATACAGAAATTAATGATGACGTAAAAAAGCGTAGCAAACATTCAACCTTTACATTTATAATATTAGTAAGTATATATGTACAATTTTTTTATATTTATATTGATACAATAACGACTACCTGCTACTTTATCTATGAATATTCTTTTTCTTCTGATAAGTGAGAATTAATTACAATGGTTTCAATATAAAAAAAAAATCGCTATCGCGTTTTTTTAGGACTATTTAAGAGAATATACATCAATTTGACAACTCTCACTTAGCAGAATATTCTTGACTCTTATGATTCACTTATAAACTACAGCTTTTATATTATTCCGTTGTATAAGCTACCTTACTGTAAAAATTTCAATAAAATCGGCTCAGTAGTTTTTGCGTGAAAAGGTAAAACATCCATACTTACAAACTTTCGCCTTTATAGGTAATATTATAAGATTTTTTTATACCACTTAGGTGGCAAACAAGCATACGGCCCATCTGATGGTAAACGGTTACCGTAGCCTATGACGCCTGAAACACCAGGGGTGTCACATACGCGTTGCCGACCCTTAAAAAACCTTAATATACCCTTCTTGAAAACCCCCATGCTGTAGTCTCTCGAGAAAACCTCGGCAGGTAGTTCATTCCACAATCTAAGTGTACACGGGAGGAAGCTCCTCTGAAACCGCACTGTCCGAGACCACTTAGGTTCCAGCGTGTGGGGATGAATTCCCTGTCGATGGCGAGCGGTGCGATGGTAAAAGGTAGCTGTAGGCATCATGTCAAACAATTCATCAGAACACAGTCCGTTATATATTCGGTAGAACACACCTTCGGTAGATTTACTCTTTAAACCAGAAGTGAACATTTTTATTAAAATTTGAGCGATTAAAACCGCGGGCACAGCTAGTAAATAATAAAATTAAATAAATATACTTACTTCAAGAGGTGCGCTGAAATGTGCTCCAAGCTTGAATGCGAGCAATTCATTGTTATTAAAGAAGGCAGCGGGCGCCAGAGCATGGAACGAGATGACCTTCTCATTGTACGAAGGTTGCAGAGAATTGAGGACGAGCAACGAAGTACAGCCTTGGGAGTGGCCGATATAATGAAGCTGTGATTGACCAGTCTCCGCAAGCACATAGTCGAGTAGTGTGGGCAGATCAATGTTGCCAATTTGTTCCCAGCCGAACTTCCAGAACTCTGGGTTGCGCAAATCATCAGGGTCCAACACGAGGTTGTTCCTCGAATAGTAGTTTCCTCTGGCGTTGCCTAGCCACACGTCGAAACCGGCCTCGGCGAGAAGGTAAGCTGTAAATATTTTGGTTTTTAAGAAGACTTTAAGGAAAATTGTTGACTTTAAAAATAGTGGGTAAATCAGTAAGCTGTAAATCTTATATATAAAATTCTCGTGTCACAGTTTTCGTTCCCATACTCCTCCGAAACGGATTGACCAATTCTCATGAAATTTTGTGAGCGTATTGAGTAGGTCTGAGAATCGGACAACATCTATTTTGCATTCCCTAAATGTTAGGGGTAGGCTACCCCTAATTTTTTTTATTTTTATTTTAAGGCAAAACAACGTTTGTCGAGACAGCTAGTACATATATAGTTTTTATATTTAACTTTGAAAAATTTGTAGAAAAAAATCTGCGTGGGTACTTCAAGCTTGCCTGTTGCAGCTTCCTATATAATCTGTGTTTCCCCTGCAGTATGGAATTAAGGAAATCTTGATGGAGATATTCAGTGGATTACATATATCGCAGTAAATATGATTTACTTTCGTTCCGATCGCAGTTGCACGTTACGTACAAATTGTTACTCAGCAACAATACTTATTTTAAATGTGATGGATTATACTTTTTCTTCTTAAATCAATGTGCCTAATACGGTCCCTTAATCCATTACATTTAAGACACTCTACATCTTAAAAATAACATACATAATATAAAACTATATACTGAAGAGTAAACAATAGAACAACAGTAGTAAAAAACATATACAAAATTAAATCTGTTAAAATATTAATCACTGTTGGACCTATACATCTGCCATTTTCAGAATTTCGATTTGTTTTCACCACTATATTCAAGAATTCACTAAATTATATTCACTTTAGTGCTAGCTCATAACCTGAGGGAGATATTCAGTAGATTACATACATAGCAGTAAATATAATTTACTTTTGCAGAAGGAATATAGACAGTTTCAAAAGAGTTAGTGATTGCACTAATAAAAGCTTACGTAACAATAACAAACTGATTTTACTTAAATGTCGTTTGGCTAAAGTTTTATGGCAATTGCGTAAGGTTTTACAATAAAATACCAGAGTCTGTTATAAATCTGCCAGAAAAAAATTTAAATGTCAAATAAAACAGTTCCTTTGCAAAAAAGTTTACTATAAAATTGAAGAATTCGTTAACGATAATATTTTTTTATAGAAAAACTTTAAATCTATAGCACTGACAATATTATCTGATTACATTAATAATGAGTGCGTAGCGACTTCTATGTTGATTATCGCATGCCTCTTACTTGTTATACTGTAATTATTTTTATTTTGCGCAAAAGAAAACATCTATTAAAAAGAGCAACACACAAGTTTCTTGCTCATTCTTCTTGTGATGAATCTGCATTCCGAATGAGTGGTAGAATCAAAATATGACTATTCAAAAGTGCTTGTAATGAGTTTATTTGAATAAACATTATTTTTATTTGGTTCTGATCACAGTTGCACGTTACATACAAACTGTTACTTAGCAACTACTTATTTTAAATGTGATGGATTATACTTTTTCTTCTTAAGTCAATGTGCCTAATAAGTCTGTTTTTCCCTTTAAGTATTAAGACAGTGAACTTAAAGGTTATAAAGGTATAAGATCTTAATTTTCCGGAATGACAATGAATGTTATCGTGGGTGTCACATGATAACGAGATATACGTGGTACTAGTGGTAATAATGGTAACGTGATATAGGTGGTAGGTACGCATAAACATGCGGTTACCATCAAATTTACCATCAAATTGGCATTTCCGACGATTAACATTTATCATTAGGCCGTCAGCATTTGCCACTCTAATCAAAGAGATGTATGCATTTACTTAACTACATATTTCTATCATTTGTATCTAGTAAACAAGGTTTGCTTAACTAGAAATAGAAATAATATTTTTTCAAATAAACTCATTACAAGCACTTTTGAATAGTCATATTTTGATTCTACCACTCAATCGGACTGTAGATTCATCATAAGAAGAATGAGCAAGAAACTTGTGTGTTGCTCTTTTGAATAGATGTTTTTTTTATATAAATAATTACAGTATAACAAGTAAGAGGCACTAATAGATGTAGAGAAACATATTACTCTGAGCAAAAATAAATGGGATAAAGAAGAAGGTGATGATGATGATGTTAATGATACTAGTATTTATAAAGAAATGTACTTTATAACAACTACTAATATTTATCCAGCACCCAAAACACAAGGTCTGCTTAGCTTAGGACTTGATGGCACTGTGCCAATTTTCATAAAACATTACAGTTATGTTACTATTTTCGGTAGATAAAAAATATAATATAAATAATTTGACAGGGCATTTTAGCTGCTTATGAACGCAGCTAAAATGTCCTGTATAATTAAATGACTTTTGATTTGATTACTAAGAAGTCTCACCTAAAGCTGTCCCTGGGCCTAGGACTAAGAATTCAGCTGACGAAGAGAAGAGACCATGGAAAAGGAAGACAACCGGTCTGACTCCCGGCTCGTTGTTCTGATCTCTGCCATGGGGGATCCTATGAGCTTCCAGTACGTAGTTATCAGATGTAACCACTGTGTGGACTTCCACGGGATATCCATATTTTCTGATTAAACCAGGCTGGAATCAAATAATAATAAGATATGTACGTCTATATTATATATTTAGATGCTTTTTGATCTCAAATTATAGTTAATTATATGTATAATTATATTATTTATGTTAGGACAGGTAGGGCTGAACACCGCAACTTCATCTGCATCACTTATTTGACATTTATCATTATATTTCGCCGAATTCACATAATATCTTTTTAAATTATAGCCTATATTATATTCTAATATATAAGCTATATTACTGTAAAGTTTAATTTAAGTCCGTTCAGATTTTTTGCGTGAAGAGTTAATAAACATCCTTATCCATACTCACAAACTTTCGCATTTAAAATATTAATAATATATAGTTACAACATTAATTATTTAATACACTTTAAATTATAAATAACAAGACAATAATCAACAGAAATTGTCCCGAAAGTATCCGGCCCGAAGGACTCGTAACGTTGGTAGCATTTCCGGGTTTATTAATTGTTAGAGAAATCCTTTGTGCCAGACGATCCAGAACAGAGATCATGAGTTCAATCCATAATGCACTGTCATGAATTACGTCACATGTAAAATGGAGGCGGGGGAGAGGGTTGACGAGGTCGTAAGACCACAAAGAGGGGGGAGGATGTTAGGGTCGACGAAGACGTAAGACCACAGATTACAGATTACAGAATTACATAGGTGAAATAAAGGTGACTACATAAACGACTTTTTGCAAAGTATTCTGCAAATAAATGATTTGATTTGTAAATTTTTATTTGAATAAAGTCGCTTACGTTGGTACCTCCATTTTTCTTTTTCTAATTCTGACGCAACAATATTAGATAGGTATATAACGAAATCGTTAATCCGATTTTTAAGGAAACATAGAAAAACTATGCCTAAATATGTTATCGCATTATTGTAATTATCTGTCATTTGTTATTTCCTTAATACATGAAATCTACATAAGTATAGATAACCACATATTCGCTCATTCACAGTTTAGTTGTGTTATCAGGATTCTAATCTGGCTTAATATATTTCTATTTAAAACTAGTTGTTCCGCGCAACTTCTGCATCACAATTACTTGTTATTTATCATTATATTTCGCCCCATTTACTTAATATTATTTTAAATTATAGCCTATGTTATTCAGATTTATAAACTACACCTATTAATGTAATGTTTCATCAAAAATCCATTCAGTAATTCTATATCATCAGTTCATCATCCAAACTCTCAAACTTTTTCTGTTTATAATATTGGTATACATATAATTGGTTGAGTAACAAAATAAAAATAATTATCTATCTATCTATCTATCTATGTTTCGTTTATCCAGAGAAATTATGGGGTACAGAGGTCATTCGAGAGAAGTGAAATGTAATGCCTTCAAATACCCTTTAATCTTTTTAACACATCTTACACAGCAAGCTTGGGGGAATGAGGATGAAGTCAGATCTGTTAAACCATGGTGGCGGATTCAGGAATTAACCACGATGGGAAGGAGAAACCATGCGAAGGTTGTCTTGATACCATTGACAGCAATGAACATTACTTCTATTTTATTATATTTGTAGCGAATACCTTTATACATTTTATATTATTGTAATTGTATTCTTTGACACGTTCCTCTTTATTACATTCATTTGTACATTTTGTTGTCGTATCAATCTCATCTATTAATTATCCCTATACTGTACCCCCGGTTTCACCTGCATGAAATTTTATAGCTCATGTTATTCTGATATATAAGCTATACTATTGTAAAGCTTCATTAAAAAATCCATTGAGTAATTTTTGCTTGAAAGACTAACAAACATACATCCTTCCATCCACGCTCACAAACTTCCGCGTGTATAAAATTAGTAAGATATTATCTTAAAACCCTCGTAATCCACTGTTCAGGTACATTCACCTCTCTTTCACTATTCTTTGAGCATTTTTGCCTTTAATATAACTTTATAGCGGGGTTCCTCTGAAAAGTGTCTCAGATGTCTCAAATCTACTAAAACAAATACTAAATACTAACAATAAGAGTACATAGGATATATACTCTATCTATCCTATCCTATCCACCACTGTGGTGCATCGTTACTGTGTCACTGTGTATTGTTTTGAGTAATGCTTTCATCTCTAATTTAATGATTTGTTTTATTTACATTTATTTTATATAATAATTTATACGCTACTTCAGCATCGACATTGTTGTGGTGTAATAAATGTTATTCTATTCTATTATTTTCAGGAAAAGTACTTACGACATCGAGAAGGGCATCTTCAACCACATCGGTGGAGTACCTGCCTTCGTTCTGCTTCACCAACTCCTCGATGTAGTCAGCATGAGGTGATCTCCTAGCCACCGCAACCGTTACCAGCGCCGCAAACAGTGCAAACTTGATCATCGTGACCTCCAAACTAACGTCCAGTCTCAACTGCCAACCACCACTGTCCACAACAAACGCAGGTGGTACGATTTTGTTTTAATCACTATCAAGATTATTTCATAGTTTATACCTACGTGATCAATCATACAGATTACATGCGGCCTTGGCGGTGTCACATATTGTCTTACTTTCCGGTGGTGGCGGGTTCAAACCCCTCGCTATAAATAAGCTGTTGTTTTTGTAAGATGGCTGTGAACTAATTGTTTACTGTTTCGTCGCAGTCAGTCGTGATCAAAGTTAAACGCCATAATTGACGCCATAGATATCTGTGTGAATTTATATTTTTGACTGTTAAAGGAAACGCTAATAGAAAAGCAAAAATCCAAAAGACAGCAGTAGACTTACTCTCAGTCATATCGGTTTCAAATATATCTAGCGAAAAGTGAAAATGTTAAAAGTCACGTACAAATCAACAACCTACGACAAAGCTAGTAATCAAAGATTATCATATATAGTATATATAGTCGTTGTTCTTTGCTTTTTCTCATATTTAAAGAAGTTCTCTAATTTGACAGACAATTATTAAAAGCTTGATTGGCAGCTAAAATAGGTGACACTGAGGTACTCATGCATACGATTCTTTACAACCGAGGATTTGCGAAAAATCTCCTGCCTGAGTACCACCCTTCCTAAGTTGTCTGGAAGAGATTATAAACAGTTGGCTGCCTGGGTACTCTCAAAGTTGTGTGAAAGAAATGGTAAAAAGTCGTCTGTTTAAGTACAACCCCTGGCTAAGTTGCCTCGAACTTGAGTACCCATCTCTTTGTTGTTTGGAAGAGATTGTATAAAGTCTTCTGCCTGAGTACTCTCCTTCCTAAGTTACATACAAGAGATTGTAAAAACCGTCTGTTTAAGTATTCTCCTGCTAAGTAGTCTCGAACTTGAGTACCCATCCCTAAGTTGTTTGGAAGAGATTGTAAAAAATCGTTTGCCTATTATATTCTTTACAGTTACAAAGACCGCCTTTTGTACATTACCTTTGTGTTGCAACAATTGTTCAAAATTATATAAATTCAAAATATCTGTTAAATCATATTTACTGAGCAAAGCCTATTACTCACTAAACGATTACTTGAATGACGAGCGTACATGGCAATAGTTGTTCATGCAGTGGATTTTCATTTAATGTTAGACATAGACCTATATAAATATACATTGTAAATTTTTTGGCTAAAAAAAGTAATTCATTTGAATTTCTTGCCAGTTCTTCTCAATTAGATCTATATACCAAATTGAACGGTAGGGAAAAAATTAAAGTTATAATGTAAAAATTTGACGTTCTTAAGCGGCTAGAATGTCCTATATGAACAAATGATTTTGAATTTCTTATTGTGATGAGACAGCTTTCCGAATAAGCGGTAGATTATAAAAAATAATTATATCTATTCAAATTTGCTCAAATTTAAGTTTATTTGAATGCAGAATTATCTATTCCATTCTTTGTAATTTACTTCTGGTACTATAAAGAGTTAATAAGCCTAGCTCTGCTATAAAAAAACATTTGGGTCGATTATTAATTCTATTATTGTAAATACGGTGGCCTTGAACAAATATCTTTCGGTAATGCCAAGATTAAGGTTACTTAATTAATCAGTGTGTCAATATGATTACAGGATTGTACCTTCATGTAGATATGTTGGATATCACGCTCACTCATATAATAATTATTAAACACTGATTATATGTTGATACTTGATACTAAGTAGGCTCATGACAATAAAAATATAATGTATGCAATAAAAATCTGGACATGTACATATTATAACGTGTAATAATTAGACAATCGCGGTCGTCTTGTGGTTTTGTACCGTCTTTTCTTCGGATGGTCGCTAGTTCAGTCTTCGCACATTGATAATAACAATGCAGTCTTAGGTTGTCATAGTTAAGTGGTAGATAACTCTGAAAATATATTTAAACACATATACTGTATCTCAGTTGTAATATACATTGACAGGGTGCATTATTTTTCATTTGGAAACATATTCGAATTACGTGTATTCATGAGTTTATATATATTATGTTATAGGAATGGCAAAATGGAGGGGAGTACACATATTGTGTGTGTGCTCGTGGTACTCCAGTATAAATAATAGTTATAAATAATCCTGGACTATTAACATAGCGCCATCTAGTCCCACGGTAAGCAGAGCTTGTGCTATGGGTACTAGACAACTGATATAAATACTTAGATATTTTTTTGTAAATTGTTACATAATAAACATACATAGGAAACTCAGACACATATTAACAATTATACTCTTGAATACAAATGTTTGTACGGTGCGAGGAATCGAACCCGCTACCATCAGGAGGCCCATTGGCTGGTTTACCATTCATAAAATATACATATAAAAAAATTACTACAGTAATAGATAAACGACAAAAAACAATATTAGCAGGCATAAATTAAGAATTTTACAGTATTTGAATAACACGTAATTAATTACTATTTAATTAATTTTATCACACTAAAACCGGTGCTATCTATATTGATTAGATATAACTTCATTAATAGAATCACTGCCCATGTGACGACGTGACGTCACATGGTGGGTGGTACGTACTGAAGAAATATTATTATTCATTGGATGAAAATAAAAAACATAAAAAATATTTATTAATTTATTGATACAAATCATAAATAATAGAATTTTTAAGAAGTTTATTGTTCTCGTTGGTGATGGTCATGAGTTCAATTCCTGCACAATAATAATAATAAACAATGGAGCGCCATCCCATAGAAGGTATTTTTGCTTGGAACTAACAAATCAAATCAAAATATCTTTATTCATGTAGGTCTATTACAGACTCTTATGATATGTCAAATCTATCGTCAGTTCGGAATGATTTGTAATGCTATGTTGGGTTGACCTCCACGCGTTTCCCCCTGGAAGCTATCATGAAATTCCTGCTGATTCAGTATTTATAGGCTACCTGACCTGACCTCATCATTTTATCCTATACAGGTGCCCTGCCGGCGGGAGGCGGGTGCACCATTCCATTATCATACATTAAAATATCCATTAGGATATTATACAAATCCTAACAAGAAACAGATGAAAAACTTCGTTATTATGTATGTAATAAACAAGAGATTAAAAAATAATCCTAACTACACCAAACAACCCACGGATCGCTAAATCATTAAATAATTACTGACGACATAAAACGCTGTTATCAGAGTGATAAAAATTATCTAACACACGGTTGTTTCTGTAGAGCAGTTACTATGCCATCTATGAACAATGACTTAGATTAGAAAGATTGTTAGGAATTGAAGCTAATGGTCTAATTGCTAGCTCTATAAATTCGACCGTAATACACTTGCCCCTATAAATAAATACTTGACGAATTTGCTACGACGAGTTAACGGATTTAACTTAGGCTAAGGCAGTACATCGGACTTCTAATTCTTTAGTTTTAGATTTAATTAGTTTTTTACTATTGTCTTTTCTTACGTTTATTATTTGCACTTCCGTGAATCACATGCCACTTCCTATCTCACGCTGTGTTAGGTTGACTGAAAGAAATAATTCTTTAATTTTTTATTTTATTAATTTTTGCGTTGGTTTATTTGTTACTTTTATTATTTGCACTTCCATGACTCACATGCCACTTACTGTGTCACGCTGTTTTAGGTTGCTGGAAGAAATAGTTCTTTTTTGATTTAATTAGTTTTTTACTTTTGTCTTTTCTTACTTTTATTATTTGCACTTGTATATCTGTGACCCACACACCACTTCCTGTGTCACGCAGTTTTAGGTTGACTGGAAGAGATCTCTTTTAGAGATATATCCTCTTTTATTAATAGAATTTCAAATATGTATTTGCAATCTTGTATTTAAAAGTACAAAAGGAATATATATTGAGTATTTAATCGAAGTAGTACTAGTTGATAGTTTGTATTCACACACTTCAACTTAAAAATGTAAAGTAACAACAAAGTTATTTAAGAGTTGCTCTTTTTTCTTGCGATGAGACAGTTTTCCGAATGAGCGGTAGATTGAAAAAAATGTGATGACTATTCAAAAGTGCTTTAATGTAAGTTTATTTGAATAAATCATTTTCTATTCTATTCTATTGCAAAAAGTCGTAGTACCATTTAAAACTAAATGAGGCTATTTTAGCCTTGTCCTCCAAATGACCGCAAAACTGAATGTCACTGGATATATCAACGCCAAGGACCTCGAGATTGGGCTTCACATCAAGGAGAGTGTCTTGAAACTGAGGAGATACGATAAATGGAATCTTTTTTGCGGTGGTGGTGGACCGCCTTATTTGCCATTTCAAATATGAGTTATTAGTACATTAGTATTATTTATATCAATATTAACAACAAGTTTTAGTTTTAACATTTTCGGATATTTTGTAGTCCGGATTCATGATCACAGTACTTTTTCGTACAAGGTAATAAGAAGTAACTTAGGCTACTTTTATTTTAGAAAAGTAAAGTTACATTCCACTCGGACGAAGTCGCGGGTACAGCTAGTGTTAAATATACGACGTAATAGCGTCGTATATCGTGTTGGAAACTCCAACAAAAATAGGTATAAAACCTCCTCAATTATTTTTTTCATATTTAAATACAGAACGCTGTGTTCTCTATATTACGATTGTCATTTGTTTTTTATGTTCTTATATATTTTTGTTACACCGCTAATTATATCGACATTTTAATAAATACATATATATAATTACGATTTAATTTACAATTTGGTGTTTTTATAATTATTTACAACGAATACATCCATGCAACTCGTTGAGATTCACACGTATCGTACGTAAATAAACTCAACCATAAAACTGTGATACTTACAGATGCTTTCCCGCCGTTTTACTTTTTTAAATCAGCCTACTGTCTGTGCCGCGCTGCGGTCAGTTCGAAATTTAAAATAGTGCTGTTATGGAATATAACTTCAATATTTACCGCCAAAAACAAAAAAAAACTTCACATTTGCATTTATAACGCACACATGTTTTATAAACTTCTTTATGTAAGTATATATAGAAAACCGTTGAAATTAAATCCACTTTACGGGCAATGTGTTAAAAAAAAATGTAAATTGTCATTTCAGAACTTCTTTATTTCGAAATCAGCTCGCGACTTCAATAATTTACTATTTTAGATTTAGAATCATCTTGTATTTTTTAAGGAATATATAGTAGTATTTTAGTATTTTATGTCTAGAACAAGTTGTTTTTTTAGGAAAATATGCCTCAATCGTGATCATATAAATACGGCGGGTTCCATGCAACCAGCTGTGATACCTCCAGAGAATTTACAATCTAGATGTATAGATATAAGCAACCTCTTAAATAAATATAACAAGACTATAATCCTAGATTGAATGTTCGTAGGAATTTCCAAAGGCTACATTTTTTAGTAAGTTTTTTTTAGAGCTAGAATGCCAAGTGGTAACCGTCGCCTATAGGGGGGAAGGAGATTGTTAGTAACGTGGACACATGACCCTATTGGACGTCAAGACGCGTGATTTACCATGTCAGGTTGACCTCCACGCGGTTCCCCCTGGAAACCGTTGTGATAAGTTCGTGGTGAGGTTGACACGATGGGCTAACTAACCTGACCTCATATTCATCTTATCATCCTCCACTGGTGCCCCGCCGGTATGTTGTCAATTTAGATGAGATATTAAATTAAATAAAATTTACAACTAGCTGTTCCCGCGACCTAGTTCCCGTGGAATTTAACTTAGTTTTCTAAAATAAAAGTAGCACGCATTACATCAGCTACCTGCCAAAAAAGTTTCGACACACAAAAATTGTAAAAAATGTTATTTTGGTGTATGTACGGTACATACATTTATATTCATATGCCTGTAGTAAAAAATTGTTATTTCAATATTACAAACAGACACTACAATTTTATTTATATGTGTAGATGGCTATAACCAAATAATCTATATTATAAACGAGAAAGTTTGTGAGTATGGATGAATATTTGTTACTCTATCAAATAAAAACTACCGAACGACTATAATTTAAATAGATATTATGTAAATCGACCGAAATATAATAATAGTCAAGTAAAACTGATGCAGACGAAGATGCAGCAAGTGTCATGTAAAGAATTAAAGCCGCTGTAATAGTAATTATAAATATATAAATAATTATATAAATAAAATATATAAATAAAAAATACATAAATATTATTATAAATATGACCAAGTTTACTTAAGTTAGAAATGATAATAAACATTATGTATAAATAAGCTTTATTTTGGCCAAACTATTACATTGTATCAAACGTTTAAGACATTGAAATAATTATGTAGTAACAATATAAAATTCACATTAAAAAAATAGCACGAAATAAACAAAAGGCCCAGTATTGAAGCTTGAGTATGTACTGTTGAAATTATTATAATCTTTACCATATACCTAAATCTATATTTAGATAGGGTACAGCGATAAAATCCGAGAAAAATGTTTAAAAATACGTTTTACAGTTAATTTTGTCTGTACTGACAATAATTACGATTTATTTTAGATGACACAATGACCAGAATTTGAGGTAGAATATATGAAATGAACTTATACAATTTCCTATTATTAAACATTAATTCTCTTATACAAAAGACATGCAATCGGATCTATAATAAACTGCAGTAACTAAAAAAATAATATTACTGGAATATAAACTTTAAAGTAAAAATATTAAAATCTATTTCTCAAAAATTTTAGGAAACAGTTCATATACGGCATGCATGCAAAATGTTATACAAAATTTTAGGTGTTGTGAGAACTATTTTGTCCTTTACTTACAACTGTTCTCTTCATTTGAATGAGAGTGACAAATATTGTTTTATAGATTTTTAATGACAGTTTAAAAAGATACAACAACACATCAAGAACGTTCTAGGGTTCATCAAGTTTCAATATTGGGTTTCAAGGAGACACGTTTATAAATAACATACTAATTGTACACAATATAGGGTATACTACAATTTATAAAAGGGAAGCCTTTCTTATAAAATAGAAGAGCACCAGCACATTGAAGTACTCTCTGACCTCTCCAAACACGCTAAAACGATACTTATTTTCTTCATTGGCTTTTTATTGCATCGTACCTGCCGCTAAAGGCTTAATTTTAATTAATAACATTTCTCATTTATGACAGATTACAATCTACAATTTTGCCGTCATGATCATCAGTTCACTGGACATAGGCCTCCCCCAAGGCACGAATATAAGCCCTTCTCTTCCAGTCATTACTCGAAACCCTACGTATGCCGTCGCTCCACCTAGCTGCGGTGCTTCCTACTCTACGTTTGCGAGTTCGCAATTGAAATGATATACTTCATTTTATTTAAGTGTTTTAGGCTATTTCTCGGTGCTTAGACCTGTAGCACTGTCCTGTTAAGTAGAATTTGCAGATGCCACTATGAAATAGATCATATAAATTCGCAAACCTACCGATTTCAATCCGTTACAATGAAAATTGTTACAGCATTATACAATTAAGCCCCGTTAAAATTTAGGAGATAAGGTCACCTACTGTTATTTGCGTCTTTTTAAACACTAGTATCACTAAACTCATCTCAGTCAGCAAAGAAAAAACGGTTGGTTTCAGGCGAATTTTACAAGATTAATGTTATTATACAACAATACTTGACAATCCCCACAGCGCCATCTAGACCCAAACTAGGCAGATTTTGTATTATGGGTACTAGAAAAAATGGTATAAATACTTAAGTACATTTTATTTTATAAATGCATACATAATATATATACAAACAGTCATACCCATGAATACAAATGTTTGCACCTTGCGAGAACATTGGAAGGCGGTGTGGCAAGCCGTCAAGTAATAAGTTATATAATATATTAAAATGTATTCGTATATTTTCAAAAATACTATAGTATTATTTAATTTATTGTATGTTAGCTTCGTATTGTTATTGAATAATTTATAAACTCTTTAATATACAGTTTTATTGGTGCAAATAACAGTGGGTTACACCTTTGACTCCATCTGCGCGGCTTGCAAAATGCAATATCATCTCTTCGGTCCAACACATTGAGCACACACTATAATATCATTGACAAAATACAAATAAACTTAATTCTTAAGCATTTAGCAGGTCATATTTTGAAGTGAAACTTCTAATAGATGTATTAAGATTTTTCGGTCACGAAAAAGCGTTACCGCCCCGTGGAGGGGGTAGACGTACCGCATTGTGAGAGAAAGAGGCATGTCCATTAAAGTTTCACTTCTAATTATAAATATTTTTTTATTTATTCTACCTCTAAATTTACAAAAGATTCAATCAACTGAAAGGAACAGAGATATTAATTTGAATTGATTATAAATTATTTACTTTAGTATATGTACTAACATTAATAGCAAATTAGGGATGTAATATTTTTATATATCTAGAGAGAATAGTATTGGACCTTATGAGTATTAAACCAAGAGTTAAATGTACTTTGTCGTCGTTAATATCTAAATAACACTATTCAAGGATTAGCAAATTTACATACGTAATACTTTCTTATTGCCTTATAGCGTTACCAACACTGGTTTATTAGAAGCAATATGTGAAATATTAAAAATAGATTTCTCATATATCTGGTGCACCAATATACTTATATATTTAATACTATCATTTGGTACTTAAATTGATTTGTAGAATTATCGAAATATATTTGTCTCGCTTACACTTACAGCGTACCAACATAGTTGGGGAGTATACAACATAGGTACCTATGTGTTTTTATATCTTAGCTTGGCTCAAAATGCTATAGGAATGCCGAAGATAGCACGAGTGTCGCCTTTATGAAATAGTGGGCTGACTTGTATAATTAAAAAAAATATCTTGGAATGCGCGAGTGCGGTTGAAAATTTATATAATAATTTTTATGACGATTCTATAAGTACGAAATACAAATCTGAGCGCCAAATGCCAATTTATGTTACATTTACGTATTATATATCATTCATACGTATTTAATATTTTCCTATAATTTAATATTTATAAATTTGTGCGCTATTTTTCTTCTTTTTTTTTTCATTTGGTCGATTATTTCATAGACAAAGTGATTAACACCGTGCAGCCAAACCTGAATGATTCTATTTTTAGTTATTGTTTGCAATATAGAAATACCTCGTTTTTATTTCATTATATTCATTATATTTATATTCTCGCGATAAATCTATTCATCATTCAAAATATTATTACAGTTTGCACTATTACGTTACACATTGTAAGATATTATTACAATAAAGTAATTTCCTATAATTGCACAAATGCTCTTAACTCTTATATAGTATTTATTGTATAAAAAGCCTATACTGACATTCACTTATTGATTTGCCGCCAAAAATTTTGCACTTTTTTTTTAAATTGCGTTAAAATTTTCAGTACGCTCCGACGCACACAAAACATTTGGTACAGCTTAAAGCAAACAGCAAGGAAAACCTAAATGTCTTATGCTTATGTAAATAATCGCTTATATAATTATAATGCCTAACATAATATTGCTACGTTGTATAGATACATAAAAAACGTATTGAAAATACTAAAGTTCATTAAATTTATACATTATTATTTAATGGTTGACATCATATGAAACTTATACAAATACAATCAATATATAAGAAGGGAAACGGTTACGACTAATGACTCTTATGTCTAATTGTCAATATAGATATATTTTTGTTCAGTCAGCCACCATTTCCGACGCAAACAACTGGATTGGACATGAAACTACGACCATGTGTTGTATTAGTATTGTATGAGCACATACATATTATTATGATTGATACAGTAACAAGGAAAATATTCTATTTATTGAATTATATAAATGATTTAACATCGTAATATTAATTTGCAACTGTAAATATCTGACAAAATAGAACCATATTCTTTTTTTAAACTAAAAAAAAGATTGATTTCAATTACAAATAAAATATAGTTAAGAAATTTTGGCGCCAAAACATTGACATTTACTTTTTTTATGGCACATTCAAACACTAAGGAAAGTGTGGTTCGGACGTCCAATCCAGTTTTTTATTCAACCAGCCAAATCTAATCCTTCCAGTCTTTCTTGATCTCGAAGCACCATTCCCACTGGAGGTGTACATTCTTATCATCGTCGGTGAACAGGCTGTTGACGGTGTAGGAGCCCCGCGCCACCATGCCTGATGGGGCGTCCTCTGGCGGCGTGGTGTAGGATTGGATCTCAGTTTTGGGAGGGTAAGACCCCACCATATGAGTCATCTTGTCAACTGGAATGCCATAAACAAAAAATATTAATTGACGGTCTCGGTGGTTTAGCGGTTTAGCACTCCGCTTTAATTCCGATGGTCGCGGGTTCGATTTTGCATTTATGAGTATTAGTTTTATCGGTCTGCTTTCCTATGTATATTATGTATGTACCATGTATTATGTATTTACAAAAAGATCAGTTGTCTAGTAACCATAACACAAGCTCTCCTTACTGTGGAACTAGATGGCGCTGTGTTAATTGTTCAGGTTTATTTATTTATTTATAATACTTGTAAAAAATTGTGATTGCAGGACCGGTGGTGAGTGTGTAGATACAGTAAGGTTAGACCTGTACAACGCTTACGACACTATGGCAATGGTACTCGTAGGTACACCGTTTGGTTTTTTAGTGGGTAAGAATCCCACACACTCTGGCATATTATTAAGATATTCCGACACGATAAAAAAATGAGTTAGTACACAACTTCACATATTCCATCATCACCTTGCCTTTATTTTTTATATTCTTATTACGTTTTAAATATTTAAAATTAGAATTTTTAGAATATAACTTTTTAAGTAAGTTATTTTTAAGTATTATTTAAGACGAAATTGCAAATGGTTTATAAGCAGCACAGAAAAGCTGATAAATTAAAAAAAATGTAATGCATTCGCAAGGCGAAGCCAGGACGGGTCGCTAGTATAAAATACATGACTAATTCTTTTCCTAGCGGCCTCGCACTACACGGTACTTCCACTAAAGGGTATCATACCAAACTTGTACAAATAACGCATCGTGAATACAATACGCGCCTACTAATTATATATAGGCATGATTATGACAAAAAATCTTACAACATACACTGAATGCAAATACATACCGGGTACTATCCAGCGGCAGAAACAGAGAACAAAGATTTGTTTAAACATACGTCAGCGATACATAAGAAAAAAAAAATGTAGTTCTTCGTATCAATGCACAGAAGAAAAAAAACAAGAAAAAAAAATTTAGAGCGTTTGAAGACAATGTAACTTTGTATGTATTAATAATACAAGCTCTGCTTAGTTTGGAGCTAGATGGCGCTGAGTATATTGGTCTGAGGTCTTATTTATTAGGCACATAGGTGAGGAAAATCGGGGGTAAATTATATTCACTGTTGTATATCCATTGAATATCTCCACCATTATTATTATGTACTAGCTGTGCCCGTGGTTTCACACGCATTAAATTTCAATATAAAATATAGCCTGTGTTATTATGATGCATACGCTATATTACTGTAGTTTCATCAAAATCCATTCAGTAGTTTTTGCGTGAAAGAGTAACAAACATTCAAACTTACATACTTTGGCGTTTATAATATTATTATGTATATATTACCTGGAACTCCTAATCGGTAGGTCTTCTGCACGTATTTGAGACCGTGCACTATCTCCCGCTGTACGATGAAGTCGATCCTTATTTTGTACTGCACACCCTCCTTTATCACGAACACCTGTAAACAAATAAACAGTATTTATAAGTAGCTGAATTACATTGGACACAACCAGAGATTGTAAAAAAATGCAATTTATAACTATATATATAATAATAATAATCTCATGACAATTCACACAGCGCCATCTACACCCAAGTTAAGCTAGCTAAAGCTTGTGTTATGGGTACTAGATAACTGATACATAGATATTTTTTTTTTCGTAAATACATATTATACATAGAAAACAACCAGACCGATACAAACAATCATACTCATGAATACAAATGTTTGTGGCGTGCGAGGAATCGAACCCGCGACCATCGGACGTACAACGGTGTGCTAGACCGCTAGACCACCGAGGTCGTCAAATAAATAATCCATATCGTAAAAAAACACAAACAATAAGACATTTTTTACTCTATTTCTTTGACGCAGTCAGCTAACTGGTCGTTAATAACCGGATTTTATCGGTAAATTTGGTTAATAACGGGTTTTAGGACAATAGTATGATGCCAATTGTAGCGGAATTACGCAAAATGATATAAATCTTAATAATCTTAATGGATAATGAATTGTACTTGCGTAAAATAACACCTAATTCATTTAAACAATCGTATTATGCTCACGTATTGCTAGCGGCAGGCACCTAAAGTTCATCTAGCGATAGTAAATTTTCCGCATCACGCATACCTACGCGTATGACGGATTTATCCGACCGTTCAACCGTCATAGTTCGGGTGAACTGTCGTGGGCGTAAATCATTGCCCGACATCTGGTACGGTGCGAGAGATCAGCAGATCTACTCCGGAATCTCAATCGATTTCTATGCAATGAAGATTTGTTTGATTCTTTTTATACACAATCAAAGCTAAATTTAAAACTTAAATTATCTTTTCTTTTACATTTAACTTTTAAATTTTGATAATGGACGATGCGCCCACATGAATCTCTGTTTGTCCTATGTTTGACTGGGAGAAAATGCCTCAAAGTATTAAGTCTGCCATGAGCATCTTAATTTGTATATTTGTGCATTGAAGTTTTAATAAAAAAAAATTACAATGTACGGTGTCATCAAACTTTTATACATACAGTTAGTCAGATTAAGTACTGTAGAAAGCTATTAAAACGCGATTTTGTACGCGTGGAATTAATTATCATATATATACTAGCTGTCCCGGTAAACGTTGTTTGGCATTAAAATAAAAAAAAAATTAGGGGTGGACTACCCCTAACATTTAGGGGGATGAAAATAAGATGTTGGCCGATTCTCAGACCTGCTCAATACGCTCACAAAATTTCATGAGAATGGGTCAAGCCGTTTCGGAGGAGTGTGGGAACGAAAACTGTGACACGAGAAATTTATATATAAGATTTTAATTAATCCCAAGTTACTATAACATTATCTATCGAGAAGTGAATGTGAAAATATTAATTTCAATCAACTTTAAAAAAGGATAAGATCCTTATAATTTTTTAAAGTTTTTACTTTTAGCTTTAAGTATTTATCTCAGAATTATTTTCTAGTAAGTGTCATGATGTTTTATTTTAAAGCTTTTGCTTTCATGTCGTACCATATAATTTAAACCAAGATCTGACTAGTAGTTTTTAAGTTAAGTTTAAACAAAAATAACTTTGAGAAAAATAGTGTCACTCTGAATGGCAATTATTAACTGTCGCCTAAACATATGGATCACCACGATTAGTTTTTTTTATAGTACAAGGCATAAACTTGCGGCCCACCTGATGGTAAGTGATTACCGCCGCCCACGAATATCCACACCAGGGGGATTGCAAATGCCCACGAATATCCACACCAGATGGTCAGATCAAATATCACGTCAACTGCAAATACATCAGGCATTCCAGCGGCCTTTTGAGATAGGAATCCTCAGCAGTGAGGGAACGATTAAGAAGAGAGAGAAGTTCTTTACTTGAAGGTTTCAATATCGTATCGGTACGGAAATATCATAGCTGGAAGGTGATTCCACAATGTGGTTGTGCGTGGCAAAATGCCTCTAAAGTTATCTCCAGAGAGGTTAACAGTAAATCTTCTGTGTATAGTATAAAATGAAGCTTCCACTGTCTGTTCGGTTTACATAATTTAATGCAATTTTAGGAATCGATAGAGTGATTCAAGAGGGAATAAAGGAAAGGGAGTAAATAACGGAATGACTGCGAACAGAGATGAATGGAAGAGAAAAACATATTATGCCGACCCCAAATAAATGGAATAATGAAGAAGCAGATGATGATGTTAGAGTGACTCAAGAGGAAGGTTTATATGTATAATACGTGTACATCCGTGTGAAGACGGGGCGGGTAGCTAGTGATATATAATATATTACATAGTATAAAAAGAATTCGCTTCCGTAGTCTGTTCGCTTAGATCTTTTAAACTACGTAACGGATTTTAATGCAATTTTTAGCAATAGATAGTGATTAAAGAGGAAGGTTTTATGTATAACTAGGTACTCGCCCCGGCTTCGCTCGGGTGTACATGTATTATATATATACCCCTTTCTCTAGAATCACTCTATTTAAAAAAAACCCGCTACAAAATCCGTTGCGTAGTTTTAAAGATTTAAGCATACATAGGGACAGCGACTTTGTTTTATACCGGTATATTAACTGTAGTTATGAATAAGTAAATCAGTTCCCCTGCACTTTTAGATGACTATGCACACTGTATGTTGTTGTTGGAGGTTCGCCAGTTCGATTCCGGTATCGTACGCTAATTACGACCGCTTATAATATGGGATTACGTACATCGGAGTACACCTGTCACAAACATTGCTGTTTGTATGTCACACTATTAGAGAAGTAATTTAAGCATTATATGTATAGAACATTTTGCGACTACCCTACCTGTACTATTATAAAATGAGGAATATTAGTGTCTGGCTGTCTGTTCGTTGCCTTTTCACGGCTGGAAGAATTTTAATAAAATTTATCATGACCTATCGACTTGTCCCGGCTTCGCACGAATCCATTATAAATCTTTGAATTTTTTGTCCTACTCGATATAACACGTATGTATTCTTAAACTTACGAAGTATACATATATAACTTCATCAAAATCGGTTCAGATTCTCTCGCGGACAAACAACGTGAAATTTTTATATATTACCATCTGACCCCGCAAATTTGTATTGCCATATAAATTAAAATCACTATTAAAAAATAGGGATTGGTGATAGAAGGGGTGGGTTGTAAGTATTTTTTAATACCACATAAAAAAAAATAGAAAAAATTAACACAATATATTTGACACTTAGGTGGTATAAAAATTTGTTATAAACCTATTCTCAGACCTACTAATTATACGTATAAAAATTCAAATCAATCAAAATCAATGAAGTCTAGGAGTATAAACACGAAATCTGTGACACAATTTTTTTGTTATATATATAAGATCATTATTTCTATGTACACATTGTCAGTTTATAATCATCTGTAATATACATCGTCTCGAGCAACAACATCGTATTATTCACCCGCAACAATACGTATAAAAATTCATCAAAATCAATGAAGTCTAGGAATAGTATAAACACGAAATCTGTGACACAATTTTTTTATATATTAGAAGATACATTTACTCATACCATGGTATGAGTAAATGTATCTAAATGTATATACATCTTCTCTCTACTTATATAGTAGTAAATTATATAAATAGAGAGTATTTCATATAATTATGGGGCTTCACTTCGTCTGCTTGTGATAAGGCAATAGCGAGCAATGTCGTCCGTAATATCAATCAATACTATCAATATACTGTACAGGGCCAATTAATTGACTTATAGGCGAGTTATGTGACTAATTGCCTGTGATTGCTGTGTATTACTGACCTATGTTGTACTAGCCGACCTGGCCACGCGTTGTGGCTTACAGTTTCTTTATATATAAAAACTAACTGAGCCCGTTTGTATTGCTATATAAATTAAAGTCGATATTAAAAAATAAGGGTTAAATTTTCACCCTTCTACCATCATAGAAGGGTGAAAATTTAGGGTATTTAAAATTAGGGGTTACTATATGTATTTTTAATGCCACATTATAAAAAAAATTGTCCAATAAATAAAAAAAATGTTAGAGGTGGACAACCCTTATCACTTAGGGTATGAAAAATAGATAGTAGCCAATTTCAGACCAACTGAATACGCATATAAAATTTCATAAAAATCAATATGAGTATGGTAACTAACATTGACACGAGAATTTTACATATAAAATAATTTGCAATAAAATAATATTGCGACTTAAAAGAGCAACACGTAAGTTTCGTGCTCAATTTTTTGTGATGAATTTAAATATGATATAGTCCAATAAGGTGAGAATAAATAAGAAATATGTATAGCTACAAATATACATCGAAATAACATAGGCTATATATATAAATGTCATGAAACGGGTGAACCCGGGGGCATGACTAGTATTAAATAATTGAGTAATATGGAAACGGGGCGAATATATCTGACCACTTTCGCATAAAACTCACGAGATTTACAGCCAATTAATCGTTACATTTCACGTTTGGTGTTCACACGGATAAAACCGCGGTCAAAGCTACCACTAAATAATAGAGCAAATAATAAAACAAGCCGAATATATCTGTACACTTTCGCATAAAACTCTGAAGAGCACTTATACAAAATTTACAGCCAATTTATCGTTACACTCCACGTTTGATGTTCACGATGCCACTTTCACTGCATTTGCACTCACGCCAATTATCTCAGAGCACTATGTAAAATGTACTGTTTAAACCTACAAAAAAGATTGAAGCCTCCTCGTACTAATAGGGGGCCATTCATAAATTATCTCAGACTAATTTCATGATTTTTAGCCCAACTCCCATCCATGTCACACTTGGTCACATTTACCACGATACTAGGCCTTAGTGTGACATTACATTAAGATTATCGTTAGTAATTAAAATTTCGTGTTGTTTTGAAATGTGACATCACGAAATTAAGACCCCTGCCTCCCTTCGTCACACAACTTCACACCTTATCGATACTCTCCTATTCCTTGTCACAGTTTATCGACCGACCCCCTCCGCTCCACACAACGTCACACATTGTCGACAGTGAGTGAGTGGGACAGACGAGTGAGACCAAATTTATGGATGACCCCTAAATGTGGGAACGAAAAAAATAAGAGACTTTCAACGAAGCTGTACGGAAGGAATGGCAATGGAAGCAACATGACTCGTTTTACACAAAGCGCTATTGTCACAGAAATAGACAATGTTCTCATGAACATGTTGAGAACAAAGCCTCTGTTATCTTTACTTCATCAGAATATTTTTTAACTTTAGTTAGCATTTTGAATCTATTACTGCAGTGATAATAAATGCAGACATAACCGAGTGGTGAAATGAAATTTTTACATATAATGAAACCAAGAACTGTCTGTTCGTCATATTGGACTCAAATATTTCCACCAAACATGAATTGGCACACCAATTAATTCACTTGCCATAACGTCAGCATTGTTTCTGACTACCCCATAAGACAACAGGCGTGACGATTGTTACATCTAAAAGTGCTGAAAAGCGGAACTAAAACTAAATGAACGAGGCCGTAAGTGACAATATCTATTGATACATACATAGTAATTGGACAGTTAATTGTAATATTGTTAATTGTATATTAAATCTATATAACGCCAACTATATTCTTGTGGCAACTGTGGTTTGCGTTACAACTTCTAAGGTACACTCCCTGCTAACATCGAACGGTGTCACTCGTTTTTTAGTTAGTAACTTAAAATGTAATATTTCATTAATATTATTAATAAATAAAATACAAGTTTTTTTATGCCCATGGTCTCGACTATACATATATATATACTCAAGTTGTGTTCAAACACACCGATATTACACAAACGTACAAATAAACTCTCAAATAATATTATTTTACATATAACAACTATGAAATACCTGCTTCTTAAGATTTGTCAGATCACCAGAGAGGTCCAACTCCACGTCGTCCCGTCCGGTCACGCATAGAGCCAGTTTCTTCACTATGACCTTCCGCGGGTCATTCACATCTGCACAAATGTATGTTAATTAGACAATTTTTTATTGGGTTGTTGAGGCTAATATCAGGTGCTTGGACCTGTAGCACTGCGACCTACATAGATCTATTGTGCCCGCCCCCTTTCAGAGATCGCTACCTGCACCTGTCAGGGGCAAGAATCGGAGGATACTTTTAGGAGCGATGGTTTTTATCTCCTCAGGAGAGTAAACTTTCCAAAGGACTACAATCACATAGGATGTGTGGTGGACAAGAATTGAAGAAGAAAATAAATTAATTAGACCTAACTATAATAGAAATGAAAACGATATAATGGTTGATAGAATTTATGTAAAGTTCCCACTACAATCACTAGGATGTGTGGTGCAAACAAAAATTTGTATAAGAAAATAAATTAATTGCATCACATAATGGAATGAAAATTTATTATCATATTTCGCCCAATTTACATATCTTTTTCTCTAATTGGCCTGTCTGAGTGCAAACCAAAAATTTGCGCATCGGCAACTAGGCCGACCGGACGCTTTGTCCGACATCACATTTACTTGCCTAAAATTTTATTATTATCATATTATATTAAACCATTTACATATCTTTTTCAATTATAGCCAATGTGTTGAAACCGCGGGCACAGTTAGTGTAAACATAATTTTTCGACCAAATCCAATTCTTAGTTTCAGAGATCAACACGTTCAATCAATGCAACTTTTTATATCAGTAGATAGAGACGTAAATATAAATATACCACACAATACACTGACCAGCAGAAACGGTATCATTGTGGTACTATATTATTTATACTGTGGTATATGTTTCCCGGCGTTTGATGCGTACACAATACGAATTTGCAACGGCGTTTAGACCGGCCGGTCGGCCTCCGATTTAATGATCTCATACGTAAATAATTCATCAAAGAAAACATTCGCAAATTACCTTGAGCTTATTTTTTAGAGAAGTATATTAAAGGTACGGAAAATACATAAAATAAGAATAGTCGTTCGCGAGAAGACAACATAAAAGACGCACTTCAACATGACTTAAGACAGAAATAGATATCTGCCCATTTGTATCACGTAGCCAGAGACAAAAGGTGGAGTCGCCATTTAATAAAATGTCTAGGACCGACAGGCAAAAGACGAGTAGGTAGACAGAAAAAGATGGTACGATAACATCAAAGAAATAGCAGGGTAAAATTGGATGAGTGTAGTTACAAATAAAAAATTATGTAGCAGGTTGGAGGTAGTTTTTAACCACATAGGACCATATTATGACGACCTCGGTGGTATAGTGGTTTAGCACACCGCTTTACGTCCGATGGTCGCGGGTTCGATTCCTCGCACGGCACAATATGTATGTATTTACGAGAAAATATATATATATATATATATATGTATTAGTATCAGTTGTCTAGTATCTATAACACAAGCTTTAGCTAGCTTAACTTGGGACTAGATGGCGCTCTCCTGAGATTATTATTATTATATTATATAAACAAACCAAATTAATTAAACCTAATATTTAAAATTGTAATTTTATAGAAATGAAGGCTTAAATAAATATTTTTTTTATGAACCGTAAACAATGTCTTACCTGATGCAATGTGGTATAAGATGATCATCATAAAATTATTTACTAATTACGTAGTATGTAGTAGGTATAATGTAACGGTTTATGATATTATGGTTATTTATGAGTATTTTTGTTATGTATTTACAAAAAATATATATATATACAAACGTTGTTTTGCTAGCTTTAGTGAAAAATAGATTGGTTGGCCGATTCTCAGCAATACGTTGTTATAAAATAATTTGCCTTAAAATAAAAATGAATAAATATGATATAGTCCAATAAGGTGAGAATAAAT
Organism: Achroia grisella; assembly: GCF_030625045.1. Classification (NCBI taxonomy): domain Eukaryota; kingdom Metazoa; phylum Arthropoda; class Insecta; order Lepidoptera; family Pyralidae; genus Achroia; species Achroia grisella. Next base: position 1,397,078 of record NW_026713043.1, on the reverse strand, counting down.
AAGAAATATGTATAGCTACAAATATAGATTGAAATAACATAGGCTACAAACGTCATGTCAATACGCTCACAAAATTTCATGAGAATGAAAAATAGAAAACTTGACACGTTTAAATATATAAGGCCGATTCTCAGACCTACTGAATACGCATCATAAAATTGGCCTGGGTTCATAAAATATATATAAGTCAATATCTCATGATTTTACACAATGTCAAAGACGAAGACTGGTAGATATTCTATACATAAAATATAAATACGGTACATACATCAAAATAACATTTTTTACGTTTTTTGTCTATCTGTCTGTTTGTTCCGGCTAATCTCTGAAATGGCTGAACCGATTTTGACCGGACTTTTATCGACAGGTAGCTGATGTAATGTAGGCTACTTTTATTTTAGAAAAATTCTTTTAATTTAGAAAAATAAAGTTAAATTCCACGCGGACGAAGTCGCGGGTACAGCCCGTAGTAAATAAAATTACAAAATAAAAGCCTCTTAGCAATGTCCTACAAAATACATTAGATAAGTGTTTCCCAAAGTGGGCGTTAAGGCTTTAATTTTATTTATTAATTATTTTATTAAAAAAAAACATTTTTTTTATTAAAAATTTTATTTAAAAAATATATTTATTATTTATTTTATTTAAAAAACGATAAAATTTAAGTATCTGTGTCTGAAGACTACATAAAGGCGTAAATATTTCGTTGGTCTATTTACAAATTGTAAGTGATAAACACGGCGTCGTCTTATCACTCAGATAGTTCAAATGATAACAGTGTGATAGAATATTCCAGATAAAAAAACGATATTTGATTTTCTTAACATCTAGTATATTGAAATAATCGTTATTACGCTTCACAATTATTTTATGGTCGGCGCAGATTGTTATTCTCTTTTATTGATCCTGTCTCTCAATTTTTTTCGGACTACTCTAATGCTGTTGGCCGCAACTGGCCTTTACAGCTTCACCTTCTCTCATTCTAACAACAATACTTCTCTTGTGCATGTTAACCTTTCTACAGTTCATATATATTCATTGACTATAACCGCGACTTCTTCCGCGTGGAATATAACTTAATTTTTCTAATAAAAAAGTAGCCTAAGTTACTCCTTATTACAACAGCTACCTGAAAATAAGTCCCGTCAAATCGGACTATTTCAGAGATTAGCCGGAACAAACAGATAGACAGACAAAAGTGTTTATATTCATATGCATGTAGTAAAAAACGGTTATTTCAATATTACAAACAGACACTCCAATTTATTTATATGCATAGATGATCCTTTTTCTAGTATTTAAACACATAATTAAATAATAAACTGACTGTTCAAATACATGTCATTATAATAATAATATCTCAAGAAAATACACAGCACCATCTAATCCTAAGCAAAGCAGAGCTTGTGTTATGGGTACTAGACGACTGATATAATACATAAATAAATTTACAAGTATAAAAATAAATACACACATAATATATGTACATAGAGAACACCCATACCGATACAATGATACTCATGAATGCAAATGTTTGCAACCGTGCGAATAATCGAACTTGAGACCATAGGGGCAAGGCGATGTTCTAAACCCCTAGACCACAGAGGCCGTTTTAATATTATTATTGTTACTTTATTGCAACGTTCTACATTGCATGAATATAACAATCTTTATAAAACAAAGAAGTCACCGCTGTCTATTCGCTTATCTTTTACGTTTACATTCAGCCGCTTCCCCTGCCACTCACGCTGCCGGAAATATTGCCGGGCGACAACTGAGCGAGAGGGCTGAATGTAAAAAAACGCTGCCACTCGCACTTCCAGTCCTTCGACTCGCGCACGAAAAACCGACAATCGAGGGAGCGTCGGGCAGCGCGAGTGGCAGCGCCAATGGCATTGGAATTGTTTCCACTTGTGTTTACACTCTCGCGCTGCTCACTTCCCTGCCCACACGGGCTGAGTGTAAATTGGGCATTAAATTACGCAACATATTTTAATGCAGTTTTCAGCAATAGATAGAATGATTCAAGAAGAAGGTGCAAATCTATAGTACAGTATAGAACAAGCTGAGAAATTCAAGGTTTGTAATGCCTCCGTGCGTACCCGGGAATGTTCACTAGTGTAAGATAAAATCATGCCTGTATGCAGGCTGAATACAGTGGACATAAATTTTAATATTTAATTAGAAACTATTATCATTGTATTCTGGAAATAAACGATTTGATTTGATAATAAATTTAAAATAGATATTGATCTACATGACATTTTCATTAGCGACTATAAAATTAAAATTTCTATTTGAAAGTTAGTGTAAGTGAAGAAACTGTATTATTATTATGATATATATGAATATAATTATCGAGAAGTTTTAAGAAATAGCGTATTAAATATCGTTCAGAATAAAAGCAGATAAAAGTAGAATGACAATACAGTTGTTTTCAATATAAAAGAATAGACAATAAAAATCATAAACACGTGCTTCCTGCATAGATAGCTTAAAAGGATGCAACTGGCTCATGTATGTATAGGTTGATGAATGTAATCCTTTACCCATAAGCCTAAGAGGGATTTGTGAATTGCAGTATTTAGTATTCCTATTTCTCTGCCTACATCAATAGGACACAGGCGTAACGAAGGCGGCATCGATGGTCTAGCGGTTTAGCACACCGTCTTACTTCCGATGGTCGCGGGTTCGATTTCTCGCACGGCACGAACATTTCTATTCATGAGTATGATTGTATCGGTCTTGGTGTTTTTGATGTATATAATATGTATGTATTTACCAATTTTTTTTAAAAAATTTTTGTATTTGGTCTAGATGACACTGTGCGAATTGTTCTAAGATTTTTATTATTATATCTATGTGAGTTCATTTGGCTGAAATGGTACCTTAGAACTTAGAATCAATACTATTGTACAAATTTACTTGTTTAATTAAACTTAAAAAATACAGTTGTTTACTATACTGATTACAAATTCGTGAAACAAAACTGATATGAACTATCCATTAATGAGAACGTACTAAATTTACCCACATTAATGGCTTGCTACTTCCTTTGTATATGTTACTATGTTATATAGATAAGAATAACAAAAAAGCAATGAATATTCTATTTAACTCAAAGAAAGTATGAAAAACAACATGTAGTACCGATCAGTAGGGTAAATTCATAATATACATAGAAAACAGACAACATAGTAATATATATAGAAAATACCCAGATTGATAAAAAAAAATCATACTCATGACTATAAACATATATACCATGCGAGCAATCAAAATCCATGACCAACCAAAGTAAAGATGTGTGCTAAGCCATCACACTGAGGCCATCAATATAATGTCAAAAATTTGGTACACAGCTCTAATGTTGTCAAAAACTTAGTACATACAGCTCTATCTATATGTTTATCACTACGACTGATTTAATCTTATTGTGTTTTTATATTTGAGCCTAAATGAATTATTGCTGATTGGTAGTTTGTATTCACTTGTTTCAACTTGTAAAATGTGAACTTACAAGGATTGTTTAAAAGAGCAACATACAAGTTTCTTGCTTATTCTTCTTGTGATGAGACAGTTTTCCAAATAAGCGGTAGATTAAAAAAAAAAATTAATTTTTTTAAACAAAAAGTGCTTAAATTAAGTTTATTTGAATAAATGATTTTCTATTGTATTCTAATTGTCAATAAATATATAGAATATTTTACCAGAATTTACAAACAACACCACAGTATATAGCTAGTAAATATAGTAGTATTGTAAAAAATTAAACTACATACCAACTACAACTGTCCCTGCTTGCGCTTGCCCCAAAAGAGCTTCTTTGTACTTCCTTAAGGACTCATCTTCTTGGTCAGCAGCTAGGATCTCCTCAATGGTCTTCTCAGGTGGAGGTTTGTATGTGGACTTGATTTCTTCCTCTGTCTCCTCATCGGGGGTATGAGTGACTTCTGGGTCTCCAGACATATTGGTTTCTACAATATTAATAATCATATTTTTTACTATTGAAGGTTTTGGGCTATTGTCAGGTGCTAAGACCTGTAGCACTGCAACCAGCATAGATCTATTATGCTCGCCTAGATATACAGACCTGTCAGGGACAAGAATTGAAGGATAATCTTAAGAGTGATGGTTTTTATCTCCTCAGAATAGAGTGTAAACTTTCCAAAGGAGATACTTCCTTTATGCATGAGTGAGCTACATCCACATAGAATGTGCAGTGGCATTTCCTTTGCAGCTAGGCAAAATCTGCAGATTGTTGTTAAACTCAAGCCTAATTTTGCCATGTGTTTATTCATTTTGCAGTGTCCAGTGAGGGCCCTAGTCGTGATGCATATATTGTTTTTACACAATAATCTACTGGGGTATTGATTCTAGTAGCCTGTGTAATAATAACCCAGGAAACTTCACACAGTGCCATCTAGTGCCAAGCACAGCAGAGCTGGTGTTATGGTTACTAAACAACTGATATAAATACTTAAATACATTTTTTGTAAATTAAGTATTTACAAAAAATGTATTTAAGTATTATACACATTAAACACATACACATGAATACAAAAGTTGATACAAATCTGACATTATTTTGCAAAAGTATATTATAAATTTTAGCAATCCATAAAAGATAATGTGCAGTTGAATCATAATTTTTCTTGTGCAGAATGATAGAAGTCCTCCCCAATTCACCCTAAATGTTAGCATAGACAAAAGTTTATTTGCAATTTTTTTCAAGCCTTTATTTACTAAACAGTAATTTTTAATACATCACATACAAATTTAAATTGCCAGCAATCCATAAAAAGTAAAATGGCAATTTTTGTTCTGCGAATAGAACTCCTACCCAACCAACCCTAAGTATTCATGTAACAAATGAGTCTTTTCCATTTTTTTTTTCTAGATTTACTAAACAGAGTATATTATAAGACATCATTTACATATTTAAATTGTCATATCATTCCCCTGTTTAGTGTCTTTGGACATGCTGCTTTCCATATCACCCTTCCTCTAATAAGTCTCATCAACAGTGAGTCACAGTTTTTTTATCTTATCAGACCATCTCATATCTATTTTTTTTTAATATTATAATGATGTGTCCACTGTGATTTCTCTGCTCCAATTGTTTTCCTCTAAACATGCGGCCTATCGTCGCCGTTTTAACGTTTTTATTGTCTTTACATCTGTCAATTGCAATTTTCCTTATTTGCTAATTAACATGTACCTATTTGTTTGTAAAATTAGATTTCTGTCATTATGAGGTGGAATGATTTATGTATAAGAGCACTTTATATGTATGCTCTTTAGAACAAGTATTATAATTTTTATACTGTTCTTTTGATAATTATACTTTCAGAACAGAATGAAGAATTATCAGTAAATAACAATTTATAATCATTTCATGATATTTTTTAAAATCATATGCCTGTATCTACCAGAACGGGATGCTGGCACGTGCTCATTGATTATGCAAGATTTAGATTTACAAAATTCCGAAACCATATTATAGATACTAATAATGAAAAACCGGGTTTAATCGCGAGCACGCCGCTTTCAGTTGGAACCGCCCTATTTTCATTGTGGATAACAATTTTTGCATAGCATAAATCATAAATCATTATTGTATTAGATATAGAGATAACCTAAGAAGACCCAGCAGTATTATCTGTTATAATACAATTTTTATTTTTAGTATTTAGAAAATTATGCGGCTTCATCACATCAAGGTAAGCCCATAGCACCAACTTTAGCGTCCTAACTATAAAGAAGTTAATGTTTTTACTTACCTTTTAATACTTTTTTTGACACAAAACAATATTATAATTCCAATAAGATTGTACTGTAATATTATGCACCAATAAACGAAATATAAGCGGTTGCAAACGAAAATTACCAAATTGTTACAAAAACTAGAAACATAAAAATGACGGCGAAACGGAAATGCATCAATGATTCAGTGATTCGATTTGTTTTCGTTATTGGCAATTTTGCATGGCATTGGTTGGCATGTCACTTTTAGATTCTCTATGGTTTAGCTAAAAATAACAAAGTGAAAACTTGACTTTAGAAATTTCAGTCATTTAAAATATACGTGAGAGACGTATTATATTATTCTGAATGCGTACAGCGAAATTATAAACAACGTGACTGGGATTGCTGATGTAACGAATAATGTATGTCGAACGCAATAATTTATTATTCTGAGAGAGTGACCATAATAGAGACTTCCTTCACTGGCATCTCTGGGCATCCATATTTTTTCTTTACGGCTACATTACCATTTCAGAGTAAATTTTTAGTGGAGAGATGGTTAAATGATTTTAATTATTGCGCACCATTATTTGTATAGTTTACAGAATATCTACATGTTTTTTTTTTCATACTATGAGTGTCTGTAACGAAATAATGATTATTCTAATGGCAACATATTCAGTAAGCTTAACACAAGCATTTCTTAAGTCGATCGATTGTACTCTTGATATATATAGTCAGTTTGACACACTGAATGAATGAAATGAATGAGTTATTTAAACTTTTTTCATATTTTGTTCTTCTGTTTAGAACTTTTATTTTTCTTTAATTTGAATAACAAGACTAAAAGTGATTTCACTCTAAATATTTATAAATGATGAAACAGCAAAAACAATAAATTTAATTATGTTTTATTTCTATCATTAAGTTAATAGTAATGTTCGTAAGTAAACTTTAATTCATAAATAGTTATTTATGTATCTCTTTCGGTCGATTTCTGATACTTATGCATTTTCAGATATCGAAATTAATTTTCTTAAGACCATCAATGCTAGGTCGATACAAACAACAATCATGTACTTGCACAACGACCGTAGCAGACGAGGAAAAGGAGAAGGAATTGGAAAGAATCGCTCGAAATGTAAGGAAGTGATAAGTTTATTATGTAAGAAAAATTTATTCTACTACTCTAATATTATTTATAAATCGTTAATAATTGATTGATGCACCCGCCTGCTCTAACAGTTTACGTTGGCGGGCACCAGTGGACGATTGTGAATTATGTAGTAATAACGACCATGGTTTTTATGGGGATAGTGTGGAAGTATATCTGCTATCAATTAGGTCATTACTCCTAATTACTTAGAAATTTCCTAGCGGGTACAGTATTCCATTCTCATCCTTAAAAAAAAATTGGTGTAGATACATAGCATACATAGCATAGCAGATATAGCATAGATACAAAACTGTTATACTGACAATACTCCCATGTCAATGTAATAGAACCCAAAATTAATGAGTTTTTTTTATAAATTGATACAAATTATAAAGATAAATATGGGAAGATGCATGCTCAGCTGATATGAAATAAAACTATATAGATACTTATTTCAGGCATCCATAGATGAACCACCAACTGCATGCTGTCAATCCGGCTGTGCTAATTGTGTATTTATAGTTTGGGCGGAGGCATTGACCAGCAAGATGGATAATGCAGGCCCAGAAATAGCTGAGAAAATACTGAAACTCGTTGAAGACCCATCAATGAAGGCATACTTGGAGATGGAGCTAAGATTGCGAGGTCTAAAGAAACAATAGAATAGAATAGAAAATCCTTTATTACTAACTTCATTTAAGCACTTTTGAATAGTCATTATTCTTTTTTAATCTACCGCTTATTCGGTAAGCTGTCTCGTCACAAGAAGAATGAGCAAGAAACTTGTGTATTGTTCTTTAAACTAATAGTTGGAAGTTTACATTTTTCAAATTGAAATGTGTGAATACAAACTACCAACGGGCACTAATTTATTATTATTAAATCAGTTCCTACAGGCAGAACTCATTCACAACTATGATCTATAATTGTGTATGTATTAAAACTAAAGAAAATACTTAATAGATTATTTATTGTTTGGATACATTTTTGTAATTAGTAGTTGGTGTTTGTGTAATTATTGTATATATTGATATTGATTCTATGTACATATGAAACATTAGCATAGTGTAGAGTAATTTAATATATATGTAAATATGAAAAATTGAAATTATAAGCAAATTAAATGTTCCACTTCTATTTTTTTTATAAATTAATTAATATTTATTTAAAGAGATAAAAATGCCTCTGTCTCTCCATTTTTTGCTGTACAAAATAATTTTAACATAAAATGTATTAATGTTCGTTCAGCAATTTAATTGTGAAAGCAAATGTAGGGACAGACAAACTTTTTTGCATTCATAATATTAAAGAATACTAGTTCTAATACATAGGTACAAGGAAAGTCCTGAATTTTTCGCTATTTGAAAAAGTCCTTTTCCAAACTCCTCTTGTTTAATGCCAATAAGCTTACAATACTTACCAACAATAGGTTATATCTAATTTATTTTACACTAGTAATACCTAACATAAGCTGTGGTATAATAATAATAATAATAATATAATAATAATAATGTATTTACAAAAAAAATTATACATTAGTATCAGTTGTCAGAACAATTCTCACTAGATGGCGCTGTGTGAATCTATTATTATTATTATCTTCATCTGTGGTAAAATTAAGAAAAATCACAGGATTTTACCACATTTATTTATTTTTTATCGAGCTTTCGATATTTAAATACAATAAAAATAAATAATACGTAGTAAAAAGTCTATGATTTTTCTTAATTTTACGTATAAATAATTACAGCGTCAAGTTTAATAAAGTATATTCACAATGATTGTTTTGACAATGGTAATATACTTGACATTAATAGCAATTGACCCAATATTAACAATCCTTTCTCCAAAATATAATACCAACAAATAGACGCTTGAAATTATATAAAACTTGAAGTAATTTAAAGAGTTTCATTATCTACCTGGCTGTCAGTAATTTAGTCCGATAATTGTGATATTTAATTGGAAAACTTATTCGCAAGGCTCAGGTGAAATGTTCAAATATTTAACTAGAATTAAACAAAAGTTATAGAGTACACTAGTTTATGGGGTTAAACTTTTTAATTGAATATCGACAGGATATATTTTCAGTTTTATGAGTTGTATAGTTCAGTTATGTCACATCTTCACGACCAAAACACCAGATGGGGTAATCGCAGGCTTGTTAACAGACGTGACTAGGTAATATTTAGCTGGAAGGTACTGGGCGTGAATTTTTTTTATGGATGATAATGGAATGGTGCGCCCGCCTGCGGTAACGGTTTACGCTGGCGGGGCACCAGTGGAGGATAAGATGAACATGAAGTCAGTCCAGTTAGCCCGTTGTCGATAAATTCACCAAGAATTTATCACGATGGCTTCCAGGGGGAACCGCGTGGAGGTCAACCTACTAATAAGATCGTCAGTCCACATTACTAACAATCCCTTTTCTCTCCTGAATATATTTATTATGGCATGGGCAAAACGAGCTTGCGGTTCAGTTGATGTTAAGTAATCACAGCCCATGAACACTCGCAATACACGTCAGGGGAATTTCAAATGCATTGCCGGCCGTTTAAGAAGGAATAAGCTCTTTTCTTAGCCTTGAAGCCTTGATTCAATATCATATCGATTCAGAAATACCATTGCTGGAAGGTGATTTCACAATGTAACTGTTACGTTATTCAAACAACAAGTGTAGGCTGTGAATGATACTTTATTCCTTTTTTATAATAGGTGACACATTAGAGTATTTATTATTTATCTACCTACATATTAGTTCATAATATCTGACAGTAACCACATTGTAGAATGATCTTCCAGCGATGGTAAAGCGTGACAAAATTTCTAGAAAAATTCACGTCTGAATACCGCCATTCAATGATCAGGATGGTATTTTAGTTATGGGTAGTTAGTGCGATGGTGAAATTTAGAAGCTGGTATTTATCCGAACAATTCCTCAAAACACCAGGCGATATATTTTGTAGAAAATGCCAATAGATGCAACGTGTCACCGTAAAGCCTATCGGTCGAGTCTGTTACAAAGATGTTGATTTTATAAGTATAGAATTAAAATAAATGAATAGAAAAATTGCGAGGTAACTTGATTTGAGCTGGTATGTGCATGTTATGCAGAGGAACGAGGATCACGTCTTATGGAAAGTGTATAGTATGAATATGGATGGATGTAAAGGGAGAGGACGCCCTAAGAAAAGATGAGTGGATTGTGTGAGAGATGATATGAATAAAAGAAGAGTATATTCATATATGACGACCGATAGAGAGCAGTGGAAGAGAATGACATACTGCGCCGACCACAAATAATGGGATAAAGGCAAGTTAATGATGATGAATGATGAGAATTGTATTGTAAGATTGTTTTTATGTTCATTTGTTTTCCTTTGTTAGGGAATACGAACTTAAAAATAGGATTGAAACGCTATCATTTTATATAAAATTTATATTTCAACAACCAACAGCAATTATATATTTCACTTACGGCTATTGTCAACTTCTCATATATCTTAATTGGTACACAGATGTCATTATATTACAACTAAATATAATTCCTATGCACTTGTATTAAAGTTGAAATTGTAGATGACATTTATTTTAATACATACACAGATCTGTATCGTGGCCAAATCGTAGAATAGAATATTTTATGAAATATTCAGACATAGTGAATTACTCTTTAATATCTAATAAATAAGGTTTATTTTATAATTGATAATTCTATGAAGTACATAGTCATGAATTATTAAATGATATACTAATCATTTTATATTACGTCTAACTATAATATAATATGAACCATAAAGCATATAACCCAATGGTAAGTGATTACAATCCGCAACACCAGAGAAATTGCCGGCCTCTTAAGAAGGTATAAACTCTGTTCTTGAAAGTTTCAATATTGTATGGATTCGTAAATACATTTTTGATATCAATTTTACGACTTGGTCACAACATAAATGACTAGACAAATCACTTATCCTAAATGTGATGCAGTTTTAGAATAATAAAATTATACTAAGCACATGCAATTTTGTTTTCAATATGAATTGACATTTTTATGACACCCATACATATATCTATATTTTATATTTATTTTACAATTTACCAAAATCTTTATCTATTTTACAAACAGCGCCATAGAAAAAATATTGAATATTTTCTTCGCAACTTCTAACATGTTGTTACATTTAATTTTTATATTATATTCCTTAGCTAGAATTATGTAGAGAGCCGTTATCTAAATATATATAACTCAAAGGTGACTGACGTAGTGATCTATCAACGCACAGCCCAAACCACTGGACGGATTGGGCTGAAATTTAGCATGAAGATAGATGTTATGACGTAGGCATCTGCTAAGAAAGGATTTTGATTAATTCTACCCCCAAGGTGATAAAATAGGGGATAAAAGTTAGTATGAAACTTTGTCAATTTCAAACCGACCGGGCTGAGACTTTACATGCATAAAGCTACTATGATGTAGGCATCCCCTAAGAAAGGATTTTGATAAATTCCACTCCTAAGGGGATAAATTAACGAGCGAAGCCGCGGGCGAAAGCTAGTTTTATATATAACCCATGTAACTTCATCTGGATTACCTACATTTTCTCCGTTTTCGCAACACTTTTCTGGCCCTCACAGAACACTGCAAATTGAACAAACTTGTAGGCCTATGGCACAACAAAAATCTGCAGATATTGCCAAACTGAAGAGGAAACGCCATTACACATCCTATGTGGTTGTAGCCCATTTATGCATAAACGTAATATAGGAGATATTACGTTTGAAAATTTACAATCTATCCTGAGGAGATAAGAACCACCGCTCCTAAGAATATCTTTCAATTCTTGTCCCTGACGGGACTAGGTAGCGAACTCTGACAAAGGGCGAGCACAATAGATCTATGTAGGTCACAGTGCTATAGGTCCAAGGACCTGACAATATATTTTCTTTAAGATAATCAATTGTTAATACTATATTCTTTTCAATATACTAATTATTAGTTGAGGGTCTATTTTATTTGTATATTTATTGTTACCGACCCCACAGCCTAAACAACCCAATAAAAAAACACTTCATGTTGATCCGCGTCTATAGGTCAAAGCATATATATCTATATCCTTGTTTGATAAATTGGCTATACAACATTAAAAGTTTTATTCAATTCCAACAGTTCCTGATATTTTACGCTTTCAACTACCTTCTCAGAAAAGAATCTCTTTAACTTTATTATATTAGTACTTATAGATTGAAAATCTTAATAATTGTATAGCAAGTCGCAAATCAGTACATTCAATTCAAAAGTCTATGAAGATGTGGCCTGTAAATTAGGTTTCATATCGTATAAAATTCTAATTGAAGTATTATATTTGAACCGACTTGAGCAATTTCTCCTAATGACTGATTTTTCGGGTAAACACCTATTTTCTTTATGACTGACTCGAAAGAATTTGAAATAACAAGACTTGAACAAAAGATATATTAGTATATATTAGTTAATATATAAGTTTTTTTTATATAAAGATATATTAATATATAAGTATTTGAAATTGACTGTTTTTTTTGGTTAATCACATTTAATTTACCACTGACTTTTTCCAAGATAAATATAGGGGGGTATCACCATTTTCTTAAATATTCAGCAGGTACAACAATCATATTACATATTTAGCATAAGTGAAATTAAAAAATATATATATAAATGAGCTAATAATACCTCTTTATGGCGTACACAGAACATATACAAAAAGTATATTTTTCTTATTTCTCTGTTGTCAGTTTATATTAATTAAGTATATTTATTTCCGCTTTTAACTGCTCAGTGAGTTTTCCGATAAATATCCGAACATATTGACCGAATTTGGTCCACAAACCCATTTTTCATGAACTCCATAAAAATGCTAATCAAAGTTTATTGGAGCGATATCTTTTGACACACCTTCACAAGTTAGTAAAATGTACAAGATATATAAATAAATAATATCAGCGAGTGTAACTTTTTTATGTTATGGCAACCCAAGTAGAGCTTGAGTTATATGTATACCACACAACTTAAATAGGTACATACATAAAAATGTACATTTAACAAATTGCAACCACTGCAACTGTACGACTACATAGATAAATACTAACATTAGATTAGAAAAAAAATACTATCAAACTGTCATAATAAACATATTTATTATTAATTGGTTTGAGTTGTTTTCCTATAATATTTTTTGACAATTAACAAAAATTACTTTAATACCTACTATACAAAAAATTATATTTTGTTTAATTCCATTAACACCAATGTTCGAGATCACATAATATTTATGTAGTATGGAAACTTGTCCACTATTACTGTAAGTGTTAAGACGTCCTCCATTTAAGCTGTCGATTTAAAATTCCAAACAGATACTTTGATTTTATTTAATTGCATAGAAATGGTACATACCCAGAAGGATATATTGAAAAGTATTGTATTAATTAGACTTTGATTTTACTGAACAAGTTTAATAATCCTACACTATGCCCAAAGAAGTCGCACGACTTCTCCAGCAAGAAGAGTGTGGTGAGTTTCCAGAGGAATCCGCCGAGATCGGATCCGTTATGGCCACTGTAAGATCGGAGTCGACGAGTGCTAACGTGCCCTCGTGACCAGGTATTTGGTGAGAGATCAGGGATATCTTGGAGTTTTTAATGAGTAGAACAGTCACAGTACCAGGTGGGTCTCCACATGGATTTTCTCCAAGTATAATAAAAGGTTAAGATCCCATCACTTAAGCTGATAACCTGGATATCGTTTCGAGCAAAAACAATTTATTTCACCGCATTAGGTAACAAAGCTTTCAGTTAGATTGTTCTACCCATTTCTCTCGCACCTTGACACTTGGCATGGAACTTGACGTCGCATATTTAAAGTCGTCTAAACAAAAATAAACCTTATCAGCATTTGTTGAAGTATCTGCTTTCTAAATAGATTTCTAAGACTTTTAAAAACGTGACTAAGTACTTGTGCTTGTTGCTGGTCTCTACCAGTAGCTCCTGTACATTTAGGTATAGTTTTTAGTCACAGAAATGTGACAAGGGGACTATATAGTGCTGTAATTAGTCAGCCCTTTTGTCATAGAACAGTAATTCCTATTATGATAATTAGCATGCATGTAGCATGACGCTGTGTTGATAAAATTATAAAAAAAAATCCTGTCATAATTCGGCTGAGTATATATACACATATACACATATATAATATCTACCAGATTTACATATAATCTGACTTTAAAATCGTGAAATAAAAGTGTTGTCTAGGTAGGTACACAGTTCCTCCAAGCAGCACTCGTTCACAAGTATGCCGGATGAGCCAGTGGTCACTGCGCTTGACCATATTTTAGGGAGCCCAATGACTCGGCCCACCACGCCGCCACATGTCTGGACATTTTAGTGAGTATCACTACTCAAGATAAAGGACCACGTCATAGCTACTTAAAATCACCATGTGGTAGTTATAGTATTCGCACTTTACATAAGAATAAAAAAAATATAGAGACAATTGGGGTATTATCAGGTGTTACCTACCTTAGGTTCTAAAAATTAATATAGGCATCTAATCCCGTTACATGAAATTGATTTTCAGTTGCCATGTATTAGGCCATGCCCAAATTAATATTTGCAGTCGATGAGAGTGATTCAAGAGGAAGGTTTATATGTATAATACATGTACATCCGTGCGAAGCCGGGGCGTATAGGTAGTGATAATTAAATAATATATATTAAAATATGACTACTCTCATTATATAGAAATATACATTCTATTTGTAACCAGAACATTCCATAGACCTATTTTTATACTTTCTTTTACAACAAAATAATAACTCAAAGATAAGGATGTTTCACAGTTTTTATGTCGAATCCTTTTAGCTTTAGTAGCTCTAAGAATGTAATTAATAGATAGGTGCCTATTGCGAGATTCTTCCACTTTTATAGGTAAAAATAATAATAGCTATCTATATTATTTTTACGAGTTTTCCCAGCTATAAAAACCAGGAAAAATTACGCGGTAAACTTGACCTCCGTAAACGTTCCAAGTCAATTAGAAAAACCCAAATATACCATAATTTAGACACATCAAAATAAGGGTTTATATAAGCACTTAATAATACAATTTCATTATAATTAGGTACGCTTCGTTACAAATTGCCTAGCACCTTATTTCTGACACATTAGGTATCATTTTATTGGAAATTTATTAATGTTTTACGATGTTATTACATCGAAACGACTACTAGGCGCCCGTCCTGACTGACTCGGGTTCACGAATATAGTCATATTGCTCAATATTCCAGTCATAAATGTTAAAAACGAATATTAATTTCACAAAATATGGTAAAGCGTAATAAAATTAAAAGTACATCTTCGATATTGAATAATTAATCTAATTATAGGCCCACATATGCCTATAATGTAATAACCTTTTTACGCATTTTACGTGTCCCAGCACTATTATCCCGATACTTTGTAAATCGAATAACTGAAATTCGGAAATCTAATATGAGTTAATATAAAGTCGACAGAAATAATTCATTAATCGAATGCACAATCAGGATATTAAATTCCTAAATCTAATGAAAACACTCTTTTACTTCAATTAGAATTTGTGAAGGTAACTACAAATTTATATATTATTAATTTACGTATAAAGTTTAAGGATAGGTCTTTAATGCGCTTAAAATTAAAAGAAAACTTATTTTTACGTTATTAATGTCAAAAAGGATATAAGTCTTGTCGATTATATTATTTCAACAATTCAATATTAAATGAACTAGGAAAATTAATATGAAAAACAAGCCAACATGGCTGTATAAGCACAGTTCTCTTTGCCTATCCTTAAAAGCTTAAAAAGAAAAAAATATATAGATATAGGCCTCTTCTATTAGGCGGATTTTATATAAATAGGGTATGAGCATAGAAAAAATATACTCTTATTTATTTAAAAATCATTTCATAGCAATAGTAGGTACCTATTATTTTTCTTTACCTACCAATTTTTGTTGTAACCACTTTTGTAGTAGGTATACAATTATTATACAGACTTATTTCGTAGAAAGACCATGATATAACTACGTATATATCTTAATATATAATATAAATATGTTATGTCACAATAAATATTTATGTATTACATTATATTATTAAGGGTAAATATTTATTTTTTAATTTTAGAAATATTTAGACATAAAACTAAACAGTCAAGTATAAGTAGGTGACTAAATAGACATATATACATTTGACTATATAAATATATATTATGTACCTATACATACAATCTTATAACAGCACCAATCATGCTCCGCAATTTTATTTAGAAAAATATATATACTTTTAATTAATTAAATTATTTAATTAATTTAATGCATTTTGTTTACCTTTTTAATACAGAGTAAATATACAGAGTATGCAATTAAAACAGAAGAAGCCAAGACAACTCACAGCGCCATCTAGTCACAAGCTAAGCATAGCTTGTGTTATGATTACTAGACAACTGATAGAATTGTTTTAAACACATGTTTTTAATGATACATATATAACGCCCAGGCCGATACAAACAATCATACTCATTAATACAAACGTTTGCACCGTGCGAGGATTCGAACCGGTGGCCATCGGAAATAAAGCGGTGTGCTAAACCACTAAACCATTGAGGCCGAAAAATTAATCAATAAAGTCACAGATAAAATATGTATAATTATTTATAATGTTTTAATAAATATAAGACATATATCTACTTATTTCAACTTAAGCATTAGTTCGTAAAAAAAACATTATTATTTAGTAATACTTTTCTCAATTTACATTTTATAGATATCTACCAACAGTCTCGATCACTTGCCTAATATTAATCCTCTAATTTACCATTTAATTAATGGGCTTCAATGTATACTTAATTATAGATTTGACTAAAACAAGGATTAGAAGAGTCGAGTACGATATGACGTTCCTTGCCTTGTTAATAAGGCCCTTACACTTTACGCGAGACACAAACATACAAATATTGTTTGGTGCGTAACTGAAATGCAAACAAACTGACAAATCACTGAATTAAAAGAGGAACCCTCAACCCTGAACATAACAGCAATTTCGACGTATACTTACTAAAATCTTACTACGTTTTATTTTTGTATTGAATTCCCGATATTTCAATAATACTCGTAGCTACAAACGAAAACGTGTGAAGATAGACGCATATGTCTGTCCATAAAAATATTTTATTTACCGTCTATCCGCTGCTCTTCAGTTTACCCGTGATCATGGCGGTTGAAAACCGAAATATCAGGAACTCAAACAAAATAAAACGTGGTGAGATCCCGTGATTTTTACTAAATGTATGTATAAATAATAAACAACTTCATTTGTCTCCAATAAAAACTAATAAAATTGCTTATATAAAATTTAAAAGTAATAAACGAGACAAAACGGTCTATAACTCAGAGGAGGCAGTGAGTCCACCCTCTCTGCTATTCTGTTATAGCCTTTATTAGGAAATTAATACAATAGGAGATCGAGGACGACGAGAACACTTAAGTTAAATAATTACCGCGTCAAATTTAAAACAATATAAGACAATTTCAACGTTCCTAAAGATGGATATATCATTCCTCTGTACCTTTATATTTTACTAATATATCTTATCCTTCACAAAGGAATATAGTTCGAGATACAATCTGCTAAACTGCATTAATAGACAAGACACAATTCTCACGGTGACGACTTTTAGTACCCGAGTTACGTTCCAATTTGTCAAGCACTTCCTCTCGGCCGAAAACTTCTAAAATGGTTAAGCCTAGTGAAAGCCAGAGGCAGTTCCGAGGGTGGGTTCAGGAGTAGTAATATATTTTCTTATTTTTAAATAGATCTTATGTAATATAACTTTAAAGTCCATATTTTGGAAATTTATTTCAATAGGTTCTATTGATTAATAGATGGCGTTGTCCAAAATACAAGGCCTTTTACTACTTTATCTGGACGACTTTGTACGACTTATTTCTTGATAGATTATAAGGTACCATTTAGGCTACAGCCAATGATCATAATCTATAGAATACAACCTCTGCATTGCTGCTAATCCCCTCGCTCTACCATCTGCATCATCACTAACATCATCATCAACCATACACTCATATATCACCTTATAAGATTTCGTATCATCTTCTAAAAAATACTTAACATCATTACCAACTTTTGGCATAACCTTATTCTTTTTCAATCTTATCTCTTTCTCTGTCAGTCTGTCGTCTTGCACCTCATTGCTGACCCAGAAGAATGGCATATCACCTTGGTAAAGTTAACGTCAGTCCTCGCAAAATGAGACGACGGGGGCCGAGTGGTTTTCTCTGGGCGGTACGAAGCAGGCGCACGCTGGGGGTCCAGGGGAGGATAGTGCTGATCCCGGGCCTAAGGATCCTCCGCAGGAGAGTCTCGCCCGGTCCCTTATATTCAGGATGGACCGCTGAGGACTCCACCATGGCTCGTCGTAGGTGCTGCCTGCGTAGTCGCGATTCTGAACTGGTGCTACAAAAATAGAATTTATATAAATTTCATTTCATTATAAAAGATATGTTTCATTAATAACTATTATTAGAAACGAGTAATACTTGTATTTATTTATGTATCTCGGAAACTGATCTTACGGTTTGGATAAAATTGTGCATTTATATAGGGTTTTGCTTAAGTTACTGTACATAGCGTCTTTGCTAGAAAATTGTTTTATAAAAGGAAGGTAGAAAGTACATATATAGAAAATACACAGTATCATCTTATGCAAAAAATGTTATGTTATTAAAAGTATATGTTAATAAACTAACAAGAAATAACAACAATTCAAGTACCAAAATAATTAATTAAACAAAAGATTATAAAATTAAAAAATTATAATCTTTTGTTAGTTACTTAATCTCTTCCAGAGTTAAACGTTTTGCCCAAGAAATTCCTAGCGAAGCATGGTCGCTCGGGTACTAAAGATTTATAGAAAGCGTGGCTGCTCCCTAATTCAACGGTGATGCATATTTTTATATATATGTACTATACGTAACTCATGACAAATGATAGCTTAAAACACAATTTAGTTGCGGTATCAAGATATTACGTGTAACGCTTGGAAATGATGGATGACGCAAATAAAGAGATTACGGAAATTAAAAGGTCAGGTCTGGTGGAAGCCTTTTTACGTTTATTAATGGCTAAGTATTAACAGAAAACGCAATATTATCTATTTATTTACTAGCTGTATCCGCGACTTCATCCGCGTGGAATTTAACTTATTTTTCTAAAATAAAAGTAGACTGAGTTACTCTTTATTACATCAGCTACCTGCTAATAAAAATCCTGTCAAAATCGGTCCAGCCATTTCAGCGATTAACCGGAATTGTTTGTTCCGACAGACAGACGAAAATTATAAAATATGTTATTTTGGTGTATGTACCGTATTTATATTCATATGCATGTAGTAAAAAACTGTTATTTCAATATTATTAACAGACATTCCAATTTTATTTATATGTATTGATTTATTTAATAAAGGCTACATTACCCATATTATAAATACCTTATAGACTAACATACATAAGAAATAATAATAAAATATAAATAAAATTGTCTCTATGGTCACGGCACTGACGACGGCAATCTGCCACGGTAGTGTCAATAGACCACCTTCGGCCAGTAGTCTTCCTTCATGAAGGTGGGCAGCATGTTGGTGGGGAGTCGGGCCACGAATGCTTTGAAATTGCGTTGTAACTCGATTCCAGCTGCGTCACCTTCAATATCAGGTTACTTTTGGTCCATTATTATAGTATTTTTTATTGGGTTGGTTGGGCTATTGTCAGGTGCTTGGCCTTGTAGTACTGCGACCTATATAGATATATTATGCTCGCCCTTTTTCAAAATTCGCTACCTAGACCCGTCAGGGACAAGAATTGAAGGATATTCTTAGGAGCGATGGTTTTTATCTCCCCAGGATAGAGTGTAAACTTTTCAAAGGAGATATTACGTTTATGCGTGATTACAGTATAAAATTTCATTGTTTCATAACCTACTGATTTACATGATTTTTGTAGGTGACAAAAACTTTTGTTTTCCAATATATTTTTATCTGACGGCCTCGGTCGTCTAACGGTTTAGAACACCTCTTTAATTCCTATGGTCGCGGGTTTTATTCCTCACACGGTACAAACATTTGTATTAATGAGTATGATTGTTTGTATTCGTTTGGGTGTTTTCTAAATATATTATGTATGTATTTAAAAAAAATTAAAAATATTTACATCAGATGACTTGTAGGCAAAATACAAGCTCTGCTTAGCTTGGGACTAGATGGTGCTGTGAGAATTGTTCTGAGATTTTATTATTATTACATGTTACTTACGGAATCGGCAAATTGAATTTTTCCTCCTCTCGTGATCTTCTCCCACAAGCCACCATGTCTTCATCTCACCTTTTCCCTGAACAATAATATTTTATATTAATATATATAATTTATACATTACATAAATAGGAAGTCTTTTTTTTATGTTTTTGTAATGGACATGTTTATGCATGTACGATATGAGTGGAATGTACTTAACATTCCACTCACACGCATCTTAATAACATTATAAACTCAAAAGTTTGTGAGTATAGAATAGAATAGAATAGAATAGAAAATCATTTATTCAAATAAACTTACATTGAAGCACTTTTGAATAGTCATAACATTTTTTTTTTAATCTACCGCTCATTCTGAATGCTGTCTCATCACAAGAAGAACAAGCAAGAAACTTGTGTGTTGCTCTTTTAAATAATTTATTCTTACTTACAATTTAAGTTTAAGTGTGTGAATACAAACCACTAATTAGCACTAATTCAATTAAATACTCAAAAAGAAAAAATATTGAATACATAACCAACTGGTTAAACAATTAATAAGAGGAAATCAGTCATAGTGATTAGAGCAGACCAGTGGATGGATAATTGTTACTCTGTCACATTTAACTGTGCAGATTTTTAAAAATAAATTTAAAAAAATACTCCTCCTCAAAACTGTGCCGTGATGTGTCTGCACTCCAAAAGCGGGGTAATGCAAGGTGTCAGCCTACTAGTGTCACCAGAATTTATGTTTATTTTATGTTTCAGTGTGTAGTCTATGTTTGATGTTTATTTATATATGGTAGTATGTCGTAAATGTTTGCTTTGTGTTGTCCGCCTGGATTTATATATGTATGTGTATTATTATTATTATTTTATTATGTTTATTGTATATGAAAGTGTCCGCTGAAAACCAGCGTCGTGGCACCCCGTCACGACATATACTGAGCGGAGACCTAGTTGGTACTATAATTATTAATATAAAATGTAAATTAAATTTTAAAAATTATTTTCAGTGTACCAAATAAACAATTTTCTTTCTTTCTTATTTAAACTACTGTACTAACTCTACTAACGGTTTTGTAGAAATTTTACTATAATACAGGTTAGGTTACACATTACAATGACATCATAGCCTATAAATATCTCGCGAGAGAAACAGCGGGCACAGCTAATGTCAGCTATAATTTCATAGCATACTTAGCTCCACCATATCCATCCATACTCGTGCTCTACGTTTTTAATATTAGTGAGTATAGTACTCATAATATAAAATAAGATTTATAATACTTTACGGGATTATCAGTAATGGGTACTAGCATAGTTCTAGTTACTTCCACGAGGTTCCAGGAAACCATTGGCCTAACCTCACTTCATCCTCATCCTAACATTCTCCATCAGTGCATCGCTAGCGTATACCGTTAGCGCAGGCGGGTGCACCATTCAATTAGCATTTATTAAAAAAAAATCGCGAAAATTTTTGTATTGGCCAAATTTAATCTCACGACCTCGGGTGTATTCAGGGCAGTGAACCACTAAATTAAACAACATAAAAAGTAAAAAATTCTTCTGGATTTTTTTATATACTAATGAGTTTTTGTTTTCAATCACTCATTGGAAACAAGAACTAAAGAATCATTAGTATATAAAAAATATATTTTTTATCCCCAGTCATCTATTTATGTGGATTATTGAAGGCTTTTATGGAAAACTGTGTAACCGTAAGGCAGTACTTTCACCTTACAACAACAACGGAAGATTGTTTGATCTGATTTCATAGCTCTTTTAAAGTACAACCAAGATGCGTAGATATTTTCTTTACAAAAAGCTCTCCTTTCACGCACTGCAGAGATATGCAGGAAAACCGCTTTTTCTCTTTTATATGTACTTTGTATAATAATAAAAAAGAAAAAATATTAAACAACATTCCTCGATACTTCAAAGAATTTGTTTTATTTATCTATTAAAAGTACAAATAAACAAATACATGATGGACTTGACCATCTAAAAGTATATGTACATATAATATAGTTCATAAAAAATGTTTATATCATAAAGATTTTAGTTTTTTAGATTCTGCCCGCGATCCTACTTTTACTTCAATAAAGATTAATATTCTTCTTCTTCTTCTTTGTGTAATCTTAACAATAATAATAATAATAATAACAACTCTCCCAATTATTATCTCGTCTACAGATGTCATTTCAACATCCTCACACACTAGCCTCAAGTTATCAGCTTCACCCACTTACTTCCATACTTCTCTAAAAAGCTGTAATACTAAATACATGTAGAATTCTCCGCAAATTTTGGTCTTCCGTTTAAAAAAAATATTCATCACCATTATTTCTTTTATAGTTGTTATTGTTTGATGATTTTCACCCGCAATGACAGTTTTATCATCCCATCAAAAGGATATATATATAAAATATAAAACAATAATAATAATAAATGGTTGTTGGTATATATATATATATAGATATATGATATAAAAAATTACAGAGCTTATATAAAGAAGCCGTCAACAAATCTAATAATAATAAATCTAAATGTCGGTCGGCCATTGTTGATTCTGATTTGGAATGTGTGTGTGACAGTTACATAATATTATTTATTTAAGCTTTGCATTCCATAATTTTAAAGTAAGCAGTTGGTAGGTAGAGACTTAATAAATCGTTTATCTTATATATAAAATTCTCGTGTCACAGTTTTCGTTCCCATACTCCTCTGAAACGGCTTGATCGATTCTCATGAAATTTTGTGAGCGATTCTCAGACCTACTTAATAGGTCTGAGAATCGGCCAACATCTATTTTTCATCCCCCTAAATGTAAGGGGTTTTATCATCAACTCCTATTTTTTTATAGCGTTATTAATTTATATGGCGAAACAACGTTTGCCGGGACAGCTAGTATTATTATAATATTCTATATATAATCATAATAACATCTAATTCACGTAATTAATAATTAACTACCTGTTCCCGCGACTTCATTCGCGTGGAATAGAACTTTATTTTTCTAAAATAAAAGTAGCCTAAAATATTAAAAATTATTTTGTTCATCTTAATTGATTCGTTCCATTAGTAACTGATAGGTTCAAACTAACACATTTACATCCTGCATCATATCATCCCTTATTTTATTCCCATGGGGGTTGAATTTATCAAAATCGTATTTAAGCAGACGTTTTCATCATAGCAGCTCTAATCTTTAATTTCAGTTCAATCAGTCGAAAATCTAAAAATATTTATACAAACTTTCATCCCCTATTTTATCCCCTTAGGGGTGGAATTTATCAAAATCCTTTCTTAGGGGATGACTATGTCATAGTAGCTTTATGCATGCAATATCTCAGCCCGATTGGTTTAAAATAGACAAAGTTTCATACAAACATTTATCCCCTTGGGGGTAGAATTAATCAAAACCTTTCTTAGCGGTTGCCTGCGTCATAACATCTACCGGCATGCCAAATTTCAGCCCGATCCGTCCAGTGGTTTGGGCTGTACGTTGATAGATTACTATGTCAGTCAGTTATATATATTTAGATTGAAACTCTATATATTTAATTAATAAAATTGTACAATATTTAATTCAGTATGTTAATTTTATATTCTGAAATATTATGAATATATTATCGTACGAGCTTTGAATCCGCACCTATTGGAAATAAAACATTGCGTGTTGGATTCAATATCATTCCATTCTGGTATTGTATACTTGTGTCCCATTCCAAATAATAAATTAACATCCAACATCCAAGGGCACTATTGAACGTTTCGACCCGCGTCAGTTTAGAAAAATTCGTTTCCTAAACGGCCAATCGTGGGTCGAATCCGAGATATCTTCAATTATAAATCTAAGGCCACTCATACTATACGATACTCGTAAGATACGGCACTTAAGTTGAATAATCTTATACATAAAATTCTTGTGTCACAGTTTTCGTTCCCATACTCCTCCGAAACGGCTTGACCGATTCTCATGAAATTTTGTGAGCGTATTGAGTAGGTCTGAGATTCGGCCAACATCTATTTTTCATCCGCCTAAAGGTTAGGGGTAGTCCACCCCTAATTTTTTTTTTATTTTAAGGCAAAACAACGTTTGCCGTGACAGCTAGTATTAATATAGATAGATAGACTCTTCAAATTCTCTCCACCCTAAGGTTGCCTGGAAGAGATCGCTTTTTAGCGATAAGGCCGCCCATAGTTACCTCTGTCTTCTTTGTTATTGTTTTTTTATCATTTTATACAATTATTTAATACAATTAATTGTGTATGTAACTGTATTTTCTGTGAGAGAAGCAATAAAGAGTTTTATTCATTCATTCATTCATATATAAATAGATAAACAGACAAATTTGTAATTGGTGAATAAAGATTTAAATGTCGTTCAAACACTTCCTTCGAAAAAAAAGTTTATTACAAAATTGAATAGTTTGTAAACCATAACAATGTTTTTGTACAAAAAACATAATATATACATAGCCCTGACAATATTATCAGATTGCACTAAGAATGATTCTACGTTGATCATCGTATGCCTGTTACTTGTTATTGTGTAATTATTTATTTTACACACAAGTTTCATGCTCATTCTGCTTGTGGTGAGTCTGCGTTCCGAATGAGTGGTAGAAAATGACTATTCAAAAGTGCTTGTAATGAGTTTATTTGAATAAAGATTCTATTTGTTTATTCAAAATTCTTCAAACTCATAGCACATTTGACGTACAAAAATATATATGTACAAAAATAGAAACGGAGGAAGCTTTGTGCTTGGTGTAGCTTAGTGTTGGAATTTAATAAAAAAAGAATAAATATACAAAAAAAAAAAAGAAATAAAGGTAGCTTTGTGTTTTGTGTAACTTAGTGCTGCGAAGGTGATTAAGCTACCAACTTAGCATAAAGATACATGTACATGTTTGCACTAGCTTTACCGGTGACTTCGTCTGTGTCATTTTTTTTTTATTTAAGTAAATAATATTTCTGAAATTAAATAGTGTAAGTTACTCCTTATAACATACTACATACTATACTATATCTTATAACATACATTTACTACTACATACTCCAGATAACTATCTGCGAGTACAAGTCCTGTTAAAATTGGTGCAGCCGTTTCAGAGATTAACAAAAACAAACAGACAGAAAGCTTTTTTATAATATTTAGATTACATATTATTAATTGTTCATCCTCACCTTAATATTGATGATTCCCCTCTCTTTGAAGTGGTAGCCTCCATGCTGCTTCAGTAGTAAGTACGTGTCATTACTGATGTGGACCTTCTGGGGTTCTCCGTTGGACTCCATCCGCGCCGCCGTGTTGACAGTATCCCCAAAAAGACAGTACCTGGGCATCTTCACGCCCACCACTCCAGCAGCACATTGCCCACTGTGGATACCTAGTGGAAATTAAAAAAAAAACTTTTTACGTATTTGTAACAAATTAGCTAAGCCCGCGACTTCACTCGTGTGAATTTTATAGCCCATGTGTTATTCTGATGTATAAGCTATATTATTGTAAAGTGCCAGTATGTGTGGATGAATGGATGGATGAAAGAATAATCTTTCACGCAAAAACTACTGTTTTTCAGTAGTTT
Organism: Achroia grisella; assembly: GCF_030625045.1. Classification (NCBI taxonomy): domain Eukaryota; kingdom Metazoa; phylum Arthropoda; class Insecta; order Lepidoptera; family Pyralidae; genus Achroia; species Achroia grisella. Next base: position 1,371,203 of record NW_026713043.1, on the reverse strand, counting down.
TGCAGTTTGGAGTCTCCGAGTTAGGATAATAATAAACAATTGAAGCATGACCAATTCCAACACTATACTATTTATCTAAAAAAAAATGTCTCCGGCAGAATCGAACTGACTACTCTTTGGAGTCTCCGATTTGGGATAGTACTAAACAACTGAACCACGACCCTCTTCAATATGTATGTACCAAATATTGAATTCTAACAATACATTTTATACGAGCAGTTTTAATAAAATATATCGGGGATTCGGGCCCATCAGTTGATAAAGCCGCTTTATTAAAGCGAAAACATATTTGATTAGCAGAAGTCAAAGGCATTCATGTCGACGGTAAATATTGACTTGTACTGATAACAAAGGTTTTGTTCGTAAAATCAATTGTTAAAGGAAATTTGGTTTTAAGGTGACTGAACTAAAATACGAATAAATATTTGCATGACCTGTCCAGGTTTCGCATGCTCAGACAAAATAAATAAATAAGTAACTAATTAACACAGCGCCATGTAGATCCATATTTAACTTGGCAATCAGTGCAAAAGAGAAGGCCGATTTGTTGTGCGCTCTTTTTGCCTCAAATTCGACTTTGGACGCCGGGGACACCATACCTACTACCATCCCATGGTGTGGTAACTCTATGCCGGAAATATCCGTAACGCAACGGCGTGTCCGGCGAGAGTTACTGTCTCTTGGCGTCCACAAGTCGAATGGGCCAGACGGCATACCGGCATTGGTGTTAAAGAAGTGTGCTCCGGAGTTGTGTCCCGTACTCACGCGCCTTTTCGCGCTTTCGTACTCCTCTGGGCAATTTCCGTCTTCATGGAAGACCACCCTTGTGCACCCTGTGCCAAAAAAGGGCGACAGATCAAACCCATCGAACTACAGGCCTATCGCTATCGCATCTCTACTCTCCAAGGTGGATGGAGCGTGTAAATATATCACGATCTATTGAGCGATCGTCAATATGGCTTTCGCCATAATCGCTCAACTGGTGATCTTTTAGTGTATCTCACACACCGTTTCTTTCGAGAGTAAAGGTGAATTGGCAGTCAGCCTTGACATGGCGAAGGCATTCGATCGGGTTTGGCATCATTATCGAAATTGCCCTCGTACGGTATACCAGAGGGATTATGCAAATGGGTCGCTAGTTTTTTGTCTGGCAGATGCATCAAAACCGTAGTCGACGGTAGTTGCTCCGATAGCATGGACATTAACGCTGGCGTCCCGCAAGGCTCCGTTCTCTCCCCGACACTGTTTTTGCTGCATATCAATGATTTGTTAACTACAGTTAACATTCATTGTTATGCGGATGACAAAACGCATTTTACACGGGCCGTGCTAATATCCCTCTTTCCGTTGTGGAGGCAAACCGCGAACAGCTTGTGTCTGAAATCGATACGAATAAATACCAAGACACAAGCCTTTTGCTGTGGCTCCGCAATTCCAGAACACGTCCATTACCATCTCTAAGAGTATTGGGATTCTCGGTATCGACATCTCTAGCACAGTTGAGTTCCGTAGTCACCTCGAAGAAAAGGTTAAGCTGGCATCCAAAAAACTCGGTGTGCTCAATAGAGCGAAGCGGTACTTCACTGCGGACCAGAGACTCCTCTTATATAAGTCTCAAGTTCGGCCGCACATGGAGTACTGCTCTCATCTTTGGGCAGGAGCACCTGGATACCAGCTCGGTCCTTTTGACTCGGTTCAGAGACGTGCTATGAGAATTGTCGATGATCCCAATCTCTCTGACGGTATCGAGCCACTTAGTTTGAGGCGAGACTTCGCTTCACCGATTATACAACGGACTGTGTTTTGAGAAACTGTTTGACATGATGCCTACGGCCACCTTGTACCATCGCTCGCCATCGACAGTATTCCCATAAACAGTGCGGTTTCAGAGGAGCTAAATGGAATGAACTTCCTGCCGAGGTTTTCTCACGAGACTACAGCTTGGGGTTTTTCAACATATTAAGGTTTCAGCGCCATGTGGTGCTTCAGGCGTCCATAGGCTACGGTAACCATTTACCATCAGATGGGCCGTATGCTTGTTTGCCACCATAGTAGTATAAAAAAAAAAAAAATATTAAGCAGAATTTTGTTATGGGTACTAGACGACTGATATAAATACATAGACACATTTTTTTTTTTAATTACATACATAATATACATTGTTATAGCTATTGCTAATAGGGAAATTGCTGATGAGGAGCACATCCCTGTACTTTAGGATGTATGGGACATCAGAAATGACGAGTCAACGCTGCACATCTTCGTTGCGCCACCGCGCTACGCAACTGCTGACTTGACACCTAGTGTAGAGTTACCGCAGCTTAGTATTCAAATGGAAAATTTGTCAATTCAATTCGGTACCAACTCCGTCCGAAGACAGTTATAGTCTTATTTTATAATTTGTAATATTTTATTTTAAATTAAATATATTAACAATTAATTGGGTTTATTGACTCCTACGGCTGCGACTCACGTAATTACATAGTAAACATCCAGATCGATACAAACAATCATAGTCATTAATACAAATGTAAAACGCCTTGGTAAACCGCTAGGCATCCGAAGCCGTCAAATCATGATAATTTTTATAGTATCTTAAAAAGATATTAGATTCAAAGTAACTGATACTTTGTCTAAATAAACTTTCATTTTCTATTTCACCCTCTAAAATTAATTTAATAATATTTTTGAGGTAAACTAACCCTACCCTTTCAGTAACAACCCAACAAAAAATAACAATTTAAAAAGATATGAAAATATTTTTTTTACTGTACTGTACTGTAAAGATCCCACTCTTTTAACATAATCAGACTATGAATGAATGAATGAATGAAAAACACTTTATTGTTCCTCTCACAGAAAGAATAATTACATAAATTAATATGTACATTAAATATGAAAATAATTATAAAACAGAGGTAACAATGGGCGGCCTTATCGCTAAATAGCGATTTCTTCCAGGCAACCTTAGGATGGACAGGAGTGATTAGACTGTGTCTGGTCGAGGTATAACAATTAGTTGTTGGATGTACAATTTACATATCATATACACATACATATAACTACATAATAATCATTATATATAAAATATCCATACATACATACATATATATATATATATATACTATCTGGCCCCATTAACGTTGTCTAGTCTTAACTATAAATATTGAATTAGCAAGATTTTTTTTATAAATATATTATAAAAAATAATTTTCGCACAACTTTCTTATTTTTACTTTCATAGGAACCTTCTCCTAACAACAAACACAACAAAAAAAAATATTAAATCTATCCAGCCGTTCACGCATTCCATAAATATATAGATTATCTGTTACTCGGGTTTTTATTTGTAATCACAGATAGCTATTAAATATTTCTATATTTTTTTCATTAAGAATTTCTATATGTTATTTATATTCTTAGGTATATTTTTAAAAATAAAAGGCATGCGGAATGTTTTTATTGAACCATTTTGAAAATAGAACTATTTTCAAAATCGTTTAAAGACAGTTTTAACGGTCGCATAGATTTATTTCTTTTTATAAATTTACGAGTATACATTATTCTTCTCGTAGATTCCACGGCATAACCTAGGAAAATAGAGTTTAATATATATATATATATATATATATATATATATATATATATATATATATATATATATATATATATATATATATATATATATATATATATATATATATATATATACAAAGTAATATAAATAATTTAACAAAGTATCCAGAATAAAATTTTACGTGATGTTAGTTATGAGTTGCCTTTTCACTTTGCGGCGCATAAAATCACCTTAATTTCTTTTACTTGTTCATGTATTTTTTTTGTACGTCATCTTTGCTATGTGTCTGTAATTGGTGAATACAGAATTTATCTATCGATAAATTTATACTGAGTATCAGAGGTAAGTTATAGTAAAGCAACCCGTCAGTTCCATGAATGGATAGCATAATGGAAAGCTCGCAGATAGATTACCACGATAAGCACCAATTTCATTCTTTTGCTTGGCACTGTTTGTATTCCTGTGATATATCATCATAAATCTACTTAACTTCATATATCCTTGAGAGAAAATTCTTATAGCCACTCAAATAACGTCAGATTATTTATTCACTATATGTTTCTCGCATCAGATGCCGAGTTAATTTTGGTGAATGTTTGTAAGTATTTGGGATTAATGTTATAGGTATTACACAACTGATTTGAATATTTGATTGGTTCTTGGAACCGCAGATATAATTTTATTTATGAATAATCCATGTTATACATTTCTTTTGAATCCCTTCCATAGTTTTTGTGTGAAAGAGAAATAAACATCCATTCATACATCCACTTCCCCAATCGATCCCCCGTCCAATTCAAACGGGTATCGAAATTACGACGGCCTGAGCCGAGGCACGACCCCCTAGCAGTGCCCTAAGGTTAAAGTCGTATTTGTCAGACAGAAGTTGAACTTCAGTTGAGCTCTATAAGTCCTTCCGGAATTCTAACATTCGGTATAGTAGCCAACAGCATTAGAATAATTTGTAAAAATAAAAATTAAACACACTGGCATTAAGATACAGGCAAGTTTTACATTACAAATAAGGTTTTCAAAATTACATTTATAAATATAAGGGCTAATAAACTAAAATTAATATACCATATTTTGTAGGTTCATGTTTACTAATAATAAAACCTTACTATAAGTCAGTGTTGCGATATAGCTTAGTTCTATAGTATATTCACGTGTGGGAGTCACATTCAGCGACTTGACTCTGTGGGCGATAAAGGAAAACATATATATGTACAAACAAACAGTACTTACTAGAGCCAAGACGGGAAACCGACAAGAACATTAGAAAGAAGTGACAATTTAGAATAGAATTTGGCATTCGAAATATAAAACTTATAAATGTAACATAGACTAAAGAAATGGCTTGTATTCCACAGACTATACTACGGCCCAAAAGCGAGGTTAAATTTGAAAATAGAATCCTTGATGGATTCAATTTTTTTTAAATTTACATTTAGTTGGAATGGAACAAACCTATTCGTATATGCAGCCGTGCAGCTGGCATATGCCTCATCCTGATCTTCGGTACAGCATCCAGCACATGCAGAGCTAAGGAAGCTACTTCAGCCGCATGACGTGAGCACCGTTCGGGTAGTCCACCTACTACCATGTACGCATCTCCTATTGTTTCCACCTGAGAACAAAGATTTTGTTAAATTTCGACGTGGTGGTTAGCTGTTTAACGTATAACCTTAGGAATCGAGTGAGGTTTATTGGTTGTTTATCTGCTGTATTTATTTCTTCATAATATTTATGATAGATTCTTATACTTTGGCCGCGATTTGATATGGATAAAGGTTGTTTTATTTGTTTAATGTGTTTCTCACTAATGTTATGTAAAAATAACCCAAGTGAATTCAGAGAGCACCATCTAGTCCTGCTAAGCAGAGCTGTGTTATAGATATTAGATACGTCACAGAAATACTTAAATAGTTTTGTTTGTAAATACATACATAATACACATAGAAATACCCAGACCATTCCATCGTGCGAGGAATCGAGTCTGCAACCATCATCAGTCTATATATAAATATTGATATGTATGTACTTAAATATATTTATACTCCTATATTATTATATGTTAGGGTTCACATGGATATTTTCGAAAAATCTGATATTTTATATTAAAAGAAGGTAGTTTCATTATTACTCGGTATCGTTAAACTAGTTGCATATAACCCCCACTCATATCTTCTCTGTATAAAAGGGAGGGTTTTTGTAAGCCGCGGCATTCGGTCTTTGTGCACAGGATGTGCTGGTTGTATTTTAAATTGCTAAAGTAAATTGTGTTAGAGACATAGTTAAATTAATGTTATATAGTTGTTATTTTATTATAATACATACTTTTACTAGTACATAGAGTTGATATATCTTACATATATTATTACTATACTATTAGCTACATTCCAGGTAAGATACCATGTCAGGGTAACCACCTCATTTCCATTCGCCAGAGGGTTGACTTTATGCTTCTTCTATCATCCTCCACTCGCGCACTACCAGCGTATACCGTTAGTGCAGAAAGGTGTATCATTCCATTATCACTCAAAGCAAGCCGCTTGACGGCTGAAGTAAGTACAGTTTGTAGTAAGTCTATATTTCGTTAAAATATATACTAAAAATATTGATGTTATCTTTATTATTGTGCTTGAATTTGATTTCTTACCTATTAAACTTTACTAACTACAGTTCTTTGCGAATAATTTTTTTGTTTGTCCCGTATACCCGTCCGGGGAATTTATTGTAACGCAGTTGTAAAACTTAGACAATCTTCATAAATCACATTCGTAATATGAATACAAACAACTTTTTAGTATTGAAATAGTTATTTTTGGAATTATTTCGACATTAAAGTTTGCTTTAAAAATATTTTAGCATTAAGACGTAAACTTACAACAGTTGGTTAAAGGAGTAACAAGCAACTTTCTTGCATGTTCTTTTTGAAATGACTATACAAAAGTGTTTATATTAAGTTTATTCGAATAAAGGTTATCTGTATTTCTATTTAAATTTTGATAGGATACAGATGTTGCAAGTCTAGACATAAATAAATACTATACTAGCTACTCGCCTCGGCTTCGCCCGGGTGTAGATGTATTATATATATAAACCTTCCTCTTGAATCACTCTATCTATTAAAAAAAAGCCGTTTCAAAATCCGTTGCGTAATTTTAAAGATTAAAGCAAACATAAGGACAGACAGACAGCGACAGCGACATTGTTTTCTATTATGTAATGATTGTATTAAAAAATTACAATTCTCGCCTGTGCTATACTAGTACTTTTATAGGCTTTTATGTGCACTTTTGATAAAAATGCAATACCAAACATATATTCTCCCTAATTAAAATTCATCTGAATTTTTATAATCATGTACAAGCTTATTTGAAAAGAATAATAGTCAAGTTCCTTATCAGCTCTTCTCAGCTCGACATCACTCCGAACTGACGGTAGATCTGACATATCGTAAGAGTCTGTAATAGACCTACATGTATAAAGTTAAAGGTTTCTTAAGAGTACGGTACTTACTTAGTACGGTAACGCGCTCGTGACACCCCTGGTGTTTCAGACGTCCATAGGCTACGGTAACCGTTTACCATTAGACGGGCCGTATGCTTGTTTGCCATCTACGTCGTATAAAAAAAAGATTTGAGTACAATTAAATTACCTTGTAAACATTGTAGTATGATATAACAGCATCACAACAGGTGTACAGGTCGTTTAATATCTCCACGACCTGTGAAAATAATATTTATATACATATAAATTCATACTGTATAAGACATATTTATTATGGTAATGAATTTTATTCAGTCAACCACCTCTATATTATGAAGTGCCCGAGGTTTCACTCGCGTTACATTTCAATAAAAAATGTAGCGTATATGATATTCTGATACATAAGCTATATTACTGTAAAGTTACATCAAAATCCTTTCAACAGTTTTTGCGTGAAAGAGTAACAAACCGTACTTATAAAATTTCGCATTTATAACATTATTAGGATAATTTTTTTAGTGACAATTTAATTCAATATGATCTAGACGACCTCGGTGGTCTAGCAGTTTAGACACCGTCCTACTTTAGATGGTCGCAGGTTCGATTCCACGCACAGTACAAAGTATTGTATTCATGACTATTTTTTGTATTGTTCTGGGTGTTAGTGTCCAATTATGTATTTATATCAGTTGTATAGTACTCATAACACGGGCTCTCCATAGCTTAGGACTAGGTGACTCTGAGTAAATTGTCCTAGGTTTATTATTATTATTATATATATATATATATTGGTTTATGACACAACCTAGTCTGACAACAAAGTTCACTACATCATTATAAGTACGATTATATCAATACATAATCATATCAAGAATTATATTTTTTAATATAATAATACTTAAATTATATTTTAATACTATATAGCGATTACTATTATGCTCTACAGATTAAAAAAGAACGCTACACTTGATTTAAAAAAAATAGCAATTACCCTTATATAAGTTATGTAACATCAAAAATACTTTTAAAAAATAACATTATCCTATATCATCAAATACGTGATAAATCAACAATAATAAATACATAAATTAATTCTATATCCATTTGGAACAATAAAATAACAATTCCATCATACCATGAAAAGGGTGATTTTAATTTGCAAGAAGAACCTAAAAGAAGGTCAAAGAATAATATTGTCATAGACAACATAATTTCGCCATGGACTTATTTGCTTCATCCCAGGGTTTCCCATTGTCTAACTTTAATTGTTTTACTTGTAAGTGTTAATAATTAACGGACGTACCTAATTTAATTATAAAGTGTCGACGACAATGAATAATTAATTTAACAAATTAAAAAGAGGTACAGCGAATTTAAAATTTAAACACGATTTATTATTTATCTCTAATATCTCTCGACAATTGACACAATGCTGTCTTGGCTCAAGGTGAGTAGAGCCTGTGTTATGGTTTTTTTATTGGGTTGATGTTTGGTGTTTTTTTTATGGATGATAATGGAATGGTGCACCCGCCTGTGCTTTACGCTGTTTACTGGCGGGGCACCAGTGGGAGATGATAAGATGAGCATGAGGTCAGGTCCGTTAGCCCACCGTAACAAATTCACCAGGAATTTATAACGATGGTTTCCAGGGGGAACCAGGTGGAGGTCAAACTGACGTAGTACATTGCTAGCAATGGGGTTCACAGTATCAGTCCACATTACTAACAATCCCTTTTCCCCGATGTCAGGACGATGTTTGGACCTAGACTCGTCAGGGACAAGAATTGAAGAATATTCTTAGGATCGATGGTTTTTATCTCCTCAGGATAAAGTGTAAACTTTCCAAAGATAATACGTTTATGCATGAGTGGGCTACACTCACATAGGATGTAGTGGCGTTTCCTCTTCAGTTTCGCAAAATCTACAGATTTTTATTGTGCTGTGTTATAGTAGGTAATATTATCTTGTCCGGGCACGGCTGCTTTGGGCGGTATCTGTGTCATGTGGCGAGGAAGGAGCCGACGACCGGCTGCCACGAATGCGGAGGTGTAGAGGACACGGCGCAACACACGCTGGAAATATGTCCAGCGTTTGAGAGTGAGCGCCGTGTCCTCACACGAATAGTGGGGGACGATCTCTCGCTGCCGAATTTAGTTCGGAGGATGGTCAGTAGCGAGAGATCGTGGCTGGCGGTGAGCTCCTTCTGCGAGGAAGTTATCTCGCGGAAGGAGGCGGCGGAAAGGGAGCGGGAGTCAGCTCGTCCCGCTTCCCTCCGCCGCAGAAGAGCCAGGCCTAGAGGTGGGAGCGTATCCAACTCCGTCCCCCTCTATCCCCCACTGGGGCCGGGGTGACTGCCTTGAGGGAGGCAGTCCCCCCAATCCAAAGGCCCCGGAGGTGTGCGCGTGTACCCACACGCCTCCACAATGGAGTAGGGCGAAATAGGTCGCCCTAACCACTAAACGAGATGGGGCCTGCCCTACAACATCTACAGGGCGGGCCGTCGCCGTCGGAGCTGGGGTAGAATGCACTTGCGAATCCCCTGGCTCCGGCATAGGCGCTCGTAGGTACACCGTGTGGTTTTTAGTGAGTCAAGTCTCACACACCACCTCGCCATCCCTCCGGCGAGGTGACGGTCTTTTGAAGATTTTCCACACGTTAAAAAAAAAAAAAAAGGTAATATTATCTTTTCTGTGGTTATGGGTACTACACAACTGATATAAATAAATAGATTTTGTTTTTGTAAATACATACAAAACTCTCAGACTGATACAATCATACTCATGAATACAAATGTTTGAAGCATGCGAGGTCTTTACAGCTTCACCGGACGATACCCCTATCGTCCGGTGAAGCTGTAAAGACCAGCAGCCAGTGCAGCTGGCACTCCAAACCCGCGGTAGGACTTATGGAGCAGCTAAAGGCCAACTCCCGCGTGACGGATATGACTTTAGCCTGAGGGCACCGCTAGGGCTTCGAACCTCGGCTCAGGCCGTCGTAATTACGATCCCCCTTTGAATTGGACGATCGATCGGTAGGATTCTACATTTGGCAAATAAAGTATTGCATTATGAGAAAATAAATGCTTGAAATAAAACTTACTTGCATTGGTGAATTCACTGCCGCCAGTCTAGTGAAGCCAACTATATCGCTGAAATATATCGTGACACAGTCGTAACTCTCCGCTTGAACTCTCTCACCCCGCTTCAGTGCTTCAGCGACAGTTCTGCTTGGAAATAAATTAAGATTACTGTATTTATCTATCTACTGGCGACTCATCGTGACTTTACATGGATATTGTAACCAGTTATCGCTGGTGACTGAAATTCAAATTGAATTCTAATATTAACAGAGCCGTTTGTAATCATTTGTTCTAAAAATCGAATTAATCATATGTGAAATTTTAAAAAAATATCTTTAATTTCAGTATGACTTTTGGCATAGATTTACTTCAATAGCTTCCGTTAGATTTTGTTCCCACAGTTAACTATAACTCAACAGGGGAGTAGTGATATATATACAACTTCCTCTAACATCTATCTATTAAAAAAAAAACGCTTCGAAATCTGTTGCGTGGTTTTAAAGATTTAAGCATACATAGGGACGGACAGACAGCGACAGCGACTTTACTTTATACTATGTAATGATGTGGACCAATCATCCCAATGCTAACAATGTACCATGTCAGGTTGGAGGTCCACACACGGTTCTCTTTGGAAACCATCGTGATTGATTCCCGATGAATTCTTCACGATGGGACTGGAACTGACCTGATCTAATGTTCATCCTATCATCCTCCATTGGTATCCTACCAGCGCAAACCGTTAGCGCAGATGGGTGCAACATTTCATTTTCAGCTACTAGAAAATAATAATAATAATCTCAGAACAATTCACGCAGCGCCATCTAGACCCAAGTTAAGTTAGCTAAAGCTTGTGTTATGGGTACTAGACAACTGATACAAATACATAGATATTTTTTTTTCGTAAATACATACATAATATATATGATATAGAAAACACCTAGACCGATACAAACAATCATACTCATGAATACAAATGTTTGTGCCGTGCGAGGAATCGAACCCGCGACCATCGGACGTAAAGCGGTGTGCTAGACTACTAACCCAACTTCACATTTTATTGTATATTCTACGGTTATAATTTACGCCTAGATTCTGCTCGCGACTGTGTTTGAAGTAATATTTTAATTTTAGTTGCACCTGATACGAAAAACTGATAATTATAAAATATATTTATTGATTAATTAGATTAGATGGATCTCCTTCCAGTTTAAAGCTTATGTATACTGAAATTCACAAGTAGTTAAGCCGTTAAGGCGCGAAACCCTAAGAATGGACGTTTGCTAACTCAAGAGAAAGAACAAAACACCAGACATTGCTGTCTCTTTCCATCTCATCCCTAAAAACACATCTTCAGATAATTTCATTTCCTACTTGTCTAGAGTGTGGATAGAAATAGTTAATTAAAATAAAACGTACGTCCCAAAGTGATCACTTTGTATATAAAATATGAGGTAAGACAATTTTGTCATAAAAAGTCAATAAAACTTACTATGGAGGTTTCATAATACCGATTTACGAAGATGTGTCGGCAGTAGTAAACAGAACTATTATTCTGCCTGTAATGCTCCACGGCGAGCCATTTTGTATCCTGTCTTTGTGGGATGGGACATAGGATGTAAATTGGATGAATAAGTTTATTGAGGTCTGATATAAAATTCTGGATATTCCCTTTATTTATTGTTACATTTATTTCAGTCCTATTCTGCGAATGATTTCTTTGTTTTTTTTTTGCGAAAAACATCTACTGGGCATTGTTAGAATTTGGTACTCAGTCATAAGTTATTAGGTATTGTATTTTTATTGAAAATGTCATGGTCTAGTGGTTTAGTCTCTGACTCACACCCCAGAGGTTATGACTTCATATCTGTCTGACACAAAATAAGTGTAGATTTATCTAAAAATAAATGTTAAAAATTGATTTTTAAAATTTTATTTATTTTAATAAAAAAGACGTCAAATTCCACTTTAATAGTCGCAAGAATCAGCTAGGATTTAATATTTTGACGTTTAAATTCAACGATCTTTGTATAAAACAAGTATATTGTATTCCATCTAGGGTAAACATGTCAGACAAATCCATATTGTACTTAATATCTATTTATGTAATAACATATATCTTACAAATAATGAATCTTCAATCTTAAATGAATTAGGGCAATACCATTGGGTGAAACGCTTACAATAAAATCCTCAAAACAATAACTATAATATTTTGTACATGCATTTTATGTATCTATACAAAAGTTATGATCTATTCACACGTTCTGAGCAGATTTCCTTGACTCTTTGCAATCAAGAGTCATATATAACTATAATATTCTTAGGTACTTCTTACCTAGGTAGCATCCTATTGAGCAGATCGTCAGTCCTGCTCTTCTCTTGCAATAGCTGTTCCGTTCTGGCCGCCACTAAAGCTTCTAAGTTTGAAGCGTACTTCTCCATCATTGCGAGCATGTTGTCGAATATGTTCGTCTTCCTAAATATATAAGGTATATTAGAATTATATCACATATGTTTATTCTGTGGAATTAACTAGTAAATTCAAAGAAAATTCGGTAACTTCAATCAATAAGTACGGATACAGTGAGTGCTGTGTGTCGCGATCTTTCCCTGTACAATCTGCCGACGATAGTTGAAAAATTGATAGCACGTATCGTCATTGACTAGTTACGCCAAAACTACTGAATCGATTTAAATTAAATTTGTTACACAGATAGTCTAGACCCTGAGGAAGGATATGGGCTACATTTTAATATAAAAAAAGGGTTGTAAGAGGTTGAAAGCGGAGATGAAAGGTTGTTTCCATACAACCTTTCATCTCCGCTTTCGTATTCGTATCGTCATTTTTAAAGCTAGATTGCTTGAACTTTATTTTTAGACTTCAAAAGTGTGGAAAGATATAAAAATGATTTACTGTTTATCTAAAATGGTGGTCAAAATGCTTCCATTTGCCATATAGGGTATAATTTATGGTAATTTTGCCGTTATATAATTTTGACTGTAGCTTATTAGATACTGGAAGTACGGGGAGGTTAAAAATCCAAATTACAACTCATGTTTTTGGAAATGTTTGGCTAATAACAATCATCTTAAACCTATTTAGAGACTTAAGATTGTTTGCACTCAGAACAAATGACATAAGATTATAAATTACTTCTTAAAAATTTTAAAAGCGGTACACAAAACTGTAGGTATGAATACTAACATGCCAGCATGCATATCCTTCAGCCGCAATCTGACGAGTCTCAAATCAGGTCGCCTTTCGGGTCTTTCACTCCAGCAGGCGTTCAGTACCGCCAGAACTGATGGTCGTGCTACCAGGCCACTGAGAGACGGTCGGAACAGCACACCACCGATTGGCTGACGAACTCGTCCTATTATTTCTGTTGACAAAAGAATATTTGTTCATTTAAACCAGGTTAAACATCCAGGAGAATGTCTGACGGCTGCTTATCTTCTATTAAAGAGGTTATTGGGGCGGACTAAACATCGCTTCGCACATAGAAATATTTACTTTGAGCCAATGTCTTAGACGACCGGTTGCGCTACACCCCTGTTTGCATTCCCTAGGGTGGGGGAGTCTTCATAAGAATTTTACCCAAGTTTAAAAAAGATTGTTGGATAGCGGTGGATGCGAGCAGCGCAGGGCCGATCGTCGTGGAGATTTTTGGGGGAGGCCTTTGTTCAGCAGTAGACGTCTTCCGGGTTAAAATGATGATGATGATGATGATGATGATAAAAAATGAAGGCCGCTACGACTTGGCTGCGACGGCAACCGTCCAGCGATGTTCGCTATTACTCCAGTCCGCTGGTAACCACGGCTAGTGCAACCTATTCCTGTTAAAACCCATTTAACTATATTAATAAAGCTTGACCGATACTTATGACATTTTGTTTATGGTCAGTAGCTTAGAGTAAAGTACTTAAACTGTTTTTTTGTGAAAAACAGTTTAAGGACCACCCATTCAGGAGTGTGCTCCATGGGTGGTCCACCCCAATTTTATTTCAATTTTTTACTGTAGACGGTGTAGTGCAAGCCCCATGAGTAGTGCGAAATAGGTTGCCCTTAAAATAAGTTATAGGGCGACCTATTTCGCACTACTCAATTGTGGAAGCATGTGGGTACATATGCAGGCCTAAACATTCATACTTCTTCCATCAACCCCGATTTTTTAATGGCGATATTAATTTATACAGTAAAAGAACGTTGGCCGGGTTAGCTAGGAGTTTTAAATTAATTCTATAGTATTGCGCCTTTTAATATCTATATTTGCGACTCATTTAGTACGTGGCACAGTGGGAACTCGCCTAAGAAAGCCATCTCATAAATACTTTTTCTAAAACTCCGTGGATATGCTTGTATAATACCTCAAATTGTAGCCAAAGAGTTACTCTATCATTATAAATATGATTCAAATCTCTGACTATTCATACTTCATAGAATAAAGCCTCTAAAGTCAAGGAATGAAAAAAATGCAAAAATAATTTTGTAACTTAAATTTGTTTGGTATAAGTTTATAGTATCAAAATAATATCAAGTCATATAGTGTGATACCATTTTAGAATGCTTAGAATGTGTACTTTACTATAAAATAAAAATATATTTAGTTTAGTCGAATATTATTTAACTAAAAATCCATATATCGTTATATGTACTATTTTCTTTTCTCAGACTTTCACTTGGAGATTTGACAGTTGCTGAAGCTTGCCGAAGTTCTAAATTTGGTTTTATTTATTAGGAAATATAATGTAATTTGATGGCATAACATTTTTTTTTGCAGTTTCACTGCGTAAAATATTTAAATCGAGTATAATATCATGGTGAGATTTGTTTTTTCTGAGTACGTATATTAAGATTTTTTTCTTTATTTGAGAATCTCTGTCTGAATATTCAAAAAAATACTTTTTGCTCAATTATTACTATATATTTTATCTTTTGCCTTACTTTTATCAATTATTTCACACAGTATATAGTTCCCATTCCCATACAAACCTATTCTATAGCGCATAATGATAAATATTTTTTATCAAGTAATTTTGCACACGTATATGACCATTATTAAGTATAAAATAGTATATGTATTTGCATATGAAATATTACAGTTCTTCATAAGCATTTGTTATTACTAAATAATTGTTAATTACTCATCTCACCCCAATGAGTGAATTCTCGTGTACCAGACGCGACTTAAGTGTCTTATTGATTTAAAGTGATACAAATTATGTTGATTCTATCTCAAACTACGAAATAATTTTACCGAATCTTCAGATGCGAATATAGCAAAAATTATCGCAAGTATTCAGAAGTCCTTCATAACTCATTTTCGTCACCGCTATACGAAATATGGTCGAAAGAAAGAACAGTTTTTAAATAAAATAGCAATTGATAGGATGGTATTTTCACTGTAAATCTAGAAAAAACTACATGCGAACCTGAACCTCCTACTTCGATAGAGAAAAGAGGAAGACATTCTAAAACGTACGAAGACAGTTCGGACAAAGAAACGGACAAACAAGGCTTGCTTGATACCTGTGGACTTCATACTGAACTCATATGTACAGGGTTTAAGGGTTTCATCATTGATATTTTACGAGCATTGCCGGCAGAAAACTAGAATGAATTGAGCAATCTTAATGAACCGGCACATATAAGAGCATATTCAAAACATTAAGCTCTTAGCATTTTCATAAAATTGGATCTGAACAAGGCACAGTACGAAAATATGAGGAGTTGTTTGATAGCAAAGAATTACTTATTGTTTCCATCATACAGGTTGATTTGTGAAGCTAAAGAATCGTACTATCCGCCAAAATTGTATTTTATTTTATTTTTATTGTAATGTATAGAAATTACTAACGTTAAAGCAGAAATCAAATGTATGTACCATTTGCAGTGCAAAATCCACAGAGATGAACAATTTAGAAAAACTACAAAATAAACCTGTCGATGAAACTTCCTATCAATACGAGTATGGCCTTTCAACTTTGCATTCGTGGAACTTATTTTACATTTATCTTACAATCAATATACAAATCAATAAAAATGGTCTGCCACAACAACAGAAAATAAAGATTTAAAAAAGCAAAAGAAGGCTTATGTACAAAGAAGGTTCAGAGAAGAACTTGGATTAAATATAGATAAACCGAAGCAAGTTAGTGGCAACACTAATGACGGCAATACAGCCACAAGATTTTTCCAAAATTATCATTGTACATCAGAAATTACTAGTATATATGAGGAATTAATAAAACTGTTTTATGTTATGAAATGAAATGTGAACGTGTGATACGTTACTTTTCTGTCTTGCCTTTTGGGCAACTTTCAGAAGATGCTCAAGAGTCACGGAACAAAGACTATAAACAGTTCAGGCTTCATCATGCAAGACAATGTTCGAGGGTAGCCTATAACAAAGATGTTCTACACGCATTTTTATACACCTCTGACCCATACATAACAAGTTTAAGAAAACCTTCCAATTAAAAATATTTAGTACTTTTTGATGAAGAAAAGGAGCTCTTGAGTGACTTGTAAGCTATCTTTATAAGAATTTTGGTTTTTTACGCTGATACTTTTACTTATTTCTGTATAAACTTCTTAGGACATAAATGTAAGTCTACAAATTCTATATTTTTTGTATTCCTAAATTATTTATAACTATTAAAAATATTTTTTTACTCACAAAGCATACATTATTTAAAAGTATATATATTTAAGATTATCAGAAAAAAAAATCATGTACATATCTTTATTAATACAGAAGTTATAGATTTATGAGATGAAAATGAGTCAAAGTTCCCACTGTGCGTGGGCGCGATCACCCAGGGATTACAACCTATTCTTTAGTAAACAATATAGTAATTTAATTAAATTTCCAACGCAGGCACCACCTACTCCGAAAATGAGCAATAACTACTTCCAAGTACTCCTAAGGGATCAATAAAGCAAATTATTGAAGTCCTTGGGAAGTAAAATGCGCACACAAAATACTATATGAAATACTATCGTAGACCACCTAACATAGACTTTCTGAAAAAAATCCAATGATGGAAATACCAATATATAGACTTAGCGAAATAATAGTATGGCAAATTTTGAGATTACCATGACGTATACTTAACGATACTTGTTTCTAATGACCCCATAAAGAGTTATAGTCGTGAATACAAATATTTTGAAACTTTAGCGTTCTAACTTCATTTCATTCCGAAACAATATTTATACAAAATCAAACATAAATACAAACGTTTAGGAACTACAGCGTTCTGTATCGTACAATTTTACTGCTAAAAAGCTATACCTTTCTTAATGAAAATTAACATTAAGATAGATTGTACCGCGAAGAAAAACATATATTACCTGTCGGGAATTAAACTTAGGTTCAGTCTTTCATATCATTTATTTGTTATTGATATATCAAGTAGTAAAAATTTAATAAATCTATTAAAAAAGTATAATATAAGCAACACTGCAAAAACAGACGAAGTTGGGTGTTACTGATAGTGGTGTACAATAGCTATTATTTATATTTAAATAGAGCCAACATCAAAGATGGGAGTTCAAGTTTAATGGGTTCAGGTAGGCAAGTATTTTGTGATAAGAACATTTTCTAAGCCTCTTTAAATGGGATAAATTCGGAACTGTTCCATCTCTTTGCACTTAAGTTATGTAATTTTTTATTTTCTCTATGGAATTAGTATAAGGCTAATCGCTTACTGCGACACAGAGAGACGAACTTTTAGCATTCAATATATTAACCGTGCGGGTGGCGGGTCCATCGTGTGGCAGAGAGGGAAACTTCGAGCAGTTTCCGGGACTTGTGAACCGGGTGTAGGTTTAAGTGCTCTTGTGCCGAGGTACATCAACACTTACCTTCAGCGCTCGTGTTTTTCTCCTTACCTAACCAAATCTGGTAGATGCTTGTTAGTACTGCTTTAGATCTTACTGCAGTTCTGTAAAGTCTGCAGACAGGCCAAGATACTGCTTGCAGTACAGAAGATTACATCATGTAAAGTGCTTTTATGTAAATGGAATGGCCAGTAAGCTGACGGTCCACCTGATGGTAAGTGGTAACTATGATGTCACTCATTTACCATTCTGGAGGACTAAGATGTCAAGCCTTATTTAATACTAGGTGTGCCTGTGGTTTCACCCGCGTCAAATTATTAGCCTATTTTTATTCTGATGTATAAGCTATATAACTGTAAAGTTTCATCAAAATCTGTTCAGTAGCTCTTGCGTGAAAGAGTAACAAACTAACCATTCTCACAAACTTTCACGTTTGTAATATTAAAGAAGATTTACGCCCTTCAATCGAAACAGTTAACTTTCAGAATATATTTTTGTCAATGTTTGGAAATAAATAAAAAAAAATGTTACTATACATTATTTCGTTGTATTTAGGCCTTAGTATACGCTTAACCTAATGTAAATAAAAACACGAATATGCTCTTATGTACATTAGTGTAATCTTTAAGCTTACATACAGAACGTTTTGAACAGAATTAAACAGAGCCACGACAACCTTGTGGTGTAAAATTGTGGGGTCGGTTGTAATTGACATACAAATGAAATAGACTTTCGACAAATAATTAGTGTATTTGAAGAGGTATAGTATTTAATATATCAATTATAGTAATGTACTAGCTGTGCCCGCGACTTCGTCCGCGTGGAATTTAACTTTATTTTTATAAATAAAGTCTTTTTCTAAAATAAAAGTAGCCTAAGTTACTCCTTATTACATCAGCTACCGATAAAAAGGTACGTCAAAATCGGTCCAGCCATTTCAAAGATTAGCCGGAACAAACAGACAGACAGTCAAAAATTGTAAAAAATGTTATAATATAATTTCTAGCAATAGAGTGACAGCTTTTGTTTTCGGACTACTCTAATGCTGTAGGCCGTAGCTGGCCTTTACAGCTTCACCGGGCGTTAGGGGGCGAGTGCAGATGGCACTCCAAACCCGCGGAAGGACTTATAGAGCGGCTGAAGGCCAACTCCTGCTTGACGGATACGACTTTAGTCTGAGAGCATCGCTAGGGGTTCGAACCTCGGCTCAGGCCGTCGTAATATCGATCCCCGTTTGAATTGGACGGGGGATCGATCGGAGGGGGTTATACAGCTATAAAATTCTGGTTTACGTGTCAGGAAGGTCGTGATATTGAGTTTGGATGACACCAATAATTCTCCGTGTTAATTTTCCAAATGACCTGACCTAATGCTCATCTCATCATCCTGTACTGGTGCCCCCCCAGCGTACACCATTATCGCAGGCGGGTGCACCACTCCATTATGGATTCCATTATCTTCCAGACCTCGGTGGTCTCGTGGTTTAGAACACCGCCTTACTTCCAATGATCACGGATTCGATTCCTCACACGGCACAAACATTTGTATTCCTGAGCATGATTGTTTGTATCGGTCTGGGTATTTTGAATGTATAATATGTATGTATTTACGAAAATAAATGTATCAAGTAGTACACAAGCTTTAGCTAGCTTAACTTGAGTCTAGATGGCACTGTGTGAATCCTGAGATTATTATTATTATATTAAAAAAATACTAAACTAAAAATCAAATTAAATAAAAGTGCAAACTAACCTGCAAATGTCAAACTGGTGTCACCCCACGGTCCATTTCTGCCCAGAATCTCGTACAGGATAATCCCGAAAGAGTATACGTCCCCTTTCTGGGAACCTCTGGCGGGAGGGTTGGGATCTCTTAGGAGCTCCGGAGCTCTCCACAGCATCCGTCTCTCCATGCGAAGTGCATCTTCAGAATCAACGCAGCCACCTTAGACAGAAAGTATGTATATTACGTAATTGTTAAAAATGAACACTTATTTATATTTATATACTAGCTGTGCCCGCGGTTTCATCCGCATGAAATTTACAGCCTATATGTTATTCTGATGTATAAGCTATATCACTGTAAAGTTTCATCAAAATCCGTTAAGTGGTTTTTGCTTGAAAGAGTAACAAACATCCATCCATACTCAAAAACTTTCGCTTTTATAATATTAATAATAAGATTCTTTATTGCACAAAATAAATTACAGGAATCAAAATTAACAGAGTAATAGGGTACAAAAAACGGGCTTATTGCATATGCAATCTCTTCCGGACGACCTTTGCGTAGGGCAGAACTATTATTAAACTAAAAGCACATTTTAACTTATTAGTGTTATGTATCCCTTTCTTTAAATTAAGGGAAATGAACTTCCTTTCTATAGATTCATCGTGCGGGTGCCGAGTCCATCGTGTGGCAGAGAGGCAAACTCTAAACAGATCCCGGGACTTGTGTCTCTGGTATAGGTAAACTCCGAGCTGTTCCGTTGTGACCCGAGTGTAGGTTTGAGGACCCATTTACCAACATACGTCGACAACTACCTTCTCCGCGTGTGTTTCTCTACTTACCCCGAAAATAGCTCATAGCTCCAAAAAGATGGACGAAATAATTCAGCAAGTCGAAAACATACAAGGAGGTAAATAATTATAATATATCTTCATAACTGTTATTCCAGATGGGGTATATAGGCGCTTTGCTCTTATCACTACGACTGATTTAATCTTATTGCATGATTATATTTGACCCAAAAAATTTGTGCTTGTTGGTAGTTTGTATTCACACGTTTCGACTTGTAAATGTAAACTTACAAGGATTATTTAAAAGAGCAACACACAAGTTTCTTGCTCGTTCTTCTTGTGATGAGACAGCTTTCCGAACGAGTGGTAGATAAAAAACAAATTGTTATGACTATTCAAAAGTGCTTAAATTAAGTTTATTTGAATAAATGATTTTCTATTCTATTCTATTCTATTCTTTCGCGCGCGCTCACACTTCACGACCTTGTATAACGTCGTGAAGTGTGAGCGCGCTTATACTTCAGTATAAGTACCTGACTTAATAAAACCTCCGTAAATAATAAACTGCAAAGCTACGATGTTCTTATTGGCGGTTAATACATATATTTCAATACGTTGTGGAAAATACACACTTACAAAAAAATCAAGCTGCAAAACAACAGTTCTAAGAAAGCACGGAAACGATTTATTAACATACCCTCAATATGTTTAGGAATCAATGGAAATAAACCTCTTACGCTTTTCGTTTGAAGCTTACAGTTCATTGACAAAAATAAATTGTATGTAAACAAACAAAATTGTAGCACGTTTCTTGTCGAGAATTTATTATTCACTTTATTTATTTTAAATCTTTTATTAGTTCTAAATTCAAAAATAAAAAAGTATTACAGCCCATATATTTTTATTCTTATTTACTTTAAATCTTTTATTAGTTCTAAATTCAAAAATATGGACACTTAATACATAACATACATATACAACATACATAACAACAATTTTGAATTTAGAAAAGATTCTAATGGAAATTAAATAATATTTATGCGTGCAAAATTAATAGAATAGACCATAGACCAGAAATTTTAGTTTCAATAAGCACATAATAAAAAAAAATATTTTAATAATCATCATACTTTTATGTAAAAGTAAGTAGGTACAAATCAGTAGTATCTACATATATAAAATATCTATAAAAATGTGTAACGGAATCTCAGAAACTCATTATAGTACAGAATTAATGCTATACATGGACTATAGCAATGTACTAAGTTAACTATCATTTATGTATCCAAAATCGTACCCGCGACCATTGGACGTAAAACGGTGTGCTAGACCGGTAGACTACCGAGGTCGTCAATTATATAATTAGGATGTTCTACTGCAAAAACTAATAACAAACAATAGATCCCTTAAAGAACGTACTAGTTCTACTAATTGAAATAAAAAAAGAATCATCATCACATTTAGATTTCAAGCATTCATTTGGATGCAACATAAATAGCCAAGTTTTAAACGTAATTCATATAACGCACGTTCAATCATAAAATAAATATATATCTAGTTATTTTAGAAACAGTTTTAAAATTCCAACACGACGTTTTCATTAAAACACACTTTCATGAGCCTTAATGAAGGTCGTTATATAAATTGGGAGGACGTATCGCATCCTGTGTGCTGCATAACAATTTTTTTTTATATTTATGACGTGACTGGAGTTTTGCTTATGGATTATAACTGTATGGTATACCGCCCTGCGCTAACAGTATATACGCTGGCGTGGTGCTAGTCGAGGATGACAGGATGAGTGAAGTCAGATCAGTTAACCTACATTGGCTATTTCCCCAGGAATTAACCATAATGGTTGCCGGAAAAATATTTGAGTTGAACAAAAACAACAAAACTAAAATGATATGGTTGTACTTTTTGTCAAATCGGATTGTTTATAGGATTACAGATTTTTTTTTTATTTCCTTCTGTTTTTTATGCCCTCACATATGATATAATCTATGAAATTTCATTGAGTTCCTAAGGCTATTATTTAAAATTATTGTGACGTATTCATTACATATTTATTCTTAATATGAAACGGTGATTATTATTATCAGCAGCATTTACTATTATGAAACTAATTTATAAAGTTTATTCTTTTTTATTTTACTCATTGTAATAGCAAATGGGCTAATAACAGGACGAGAAGTCGAAAGATTGTGCTCAGTGGCATGCCTTGGGAGAGGCTTATGTCTAGCAGCGGACTTCAGTGGACTGATGGTGACGATGACGGTGATGGTGATGATGGTGATGATGATGATGATGATGATGATGGAAATTAATATTGAATAAATATATAAATAAAACAAAATAATTTAAACAGCTACCATAATCTGAGATCAAAGTATCGTCACCGTTTTCGGTAGATCCACGAGTTTCCGGCGCAATAAACTCTGTAATTGTATGTAAATCCATTGTGATCATAAATACGTTGATTAGGCTATATTATACAATAACACACCGACACAACTGGAAGCTGTACGTTTGTTTACGCATCGTACGAGTAATTCGATGCCATTCATTTTAAAGGATCAAATTGTGTCGACAGAGAAACAATTGTATTTACAAAATTAAAGAAAACAAAATGTGCGTCATACTCGTGGACGTGTGATTCTTCGGAAGTGTTAAGCTATATCATTTATATTTTTAAATATAATTACGTAACATATACCAAACTAACATTTTTTTAAATTTTTGTCAGTTTGTCTGTCTGTCTGTTTATTTCGGCAAATCTGTGAAATAGCTGAAACGGTTTTGACGGGACTTTTATTGGCAGGTAGCTGATGTAATAAGGAGTAACTTAGGCCACTTTTATTTTAGAAAAAATATTTTAGGTAACTTAGAAAAATAATGTTAAATTCCACGCGGACGAAGTCGCGGGTACAGCTAGTTTGATATATAAATATATTTATATATCAAATGAAGCCTTTCCACAAAAGCATAACGTATTACACGTTATGCTGTCTTTTACACGTTTCTCGCTCGTACGTTCCACTCAACTGAACTTTCCAATAAATCTATAATTGATGATTCTTTGTGTCACCTAGATTTCTACGGATACGGTAATTATATTGTAAGTGTATATAGCTAAGTTCCTACAATAATAATAATCCAGGACAATTTATACGTGTCACCTAGTTTTCTATATATATCGTATTTACAGTGTACGCGTATGTAGCTAACTTCCTGCAATAGTATTATTAATAAACCAGGACAATTAACAGTCACATCTAGTCCCAAGTTACAAGAGTTCGTATCGTCCAACAAATCGAACCTGCGACCATCAGGAGTAAGGTCGTCATTTCCAATATTTTTTTTATTTTAATTTCATGTAATTGGAATTTCAAATAGTATATATAAGAGGTGTATATTTAACATGGCAATATCTATAAACTCCCTATATTCCCGACCATCAATATTTGATGGTAAAAAACAGTAAAGATGTTGAACAACCATCTAACTTACCACCATCATAGTATTAAAAAAAAACTACACTCGCGAGCAACCAAATCGACTCAAGCGCTACCTCTACATTCAAACATTGTTTTAAGTCAAACTATACATAATTTTAATAAAAATGATATGTCATTTGAAAGCTTATATATGTATATATTTAATTTTACTGTATCTGGAAACGAAAGAATACGAAGAGTGACGAAAGAG
The DNA here is from genome assembly GCF_030625045.1 of Achroia grisella. Lineage (NCBI taxonomy): Eukaryota > Metazoa > Arthropoda > Insecta > Lepidoptera > Pyralidae > Achroia > Achroia grisella. The sequence continues at coordinate 1,346,982 of NW_026713043.1, read as the reverse complement.
GGCGTTGAGAATGAGTCGTAGTTTTTTTTTTCGGACTACTCTAATGCTATTGGTTGCAGCTGGCCTTTACAGCTTCACCGGACGTTAGGGGCGAGTGCAGGTGGCACTCCAAACCTGCGGAAGGGCTTATGGAGCGGCTGAAGGCCAACTCCTGCCTGACGGATACGACTTTAGTCTGAGGTCACCACCAGGGTTTCGAACCTCGGCTCAGGCCGTCGGAATTTCGATCCCCGTTTGAATTTGATGGGGGATCGATCGGAGGGGGGAGTCGTAGTATAAAAAAGATGATTATTCAAAAGTGCTTACATTAAGTTTATTTAAATAGAGATTATTTATATTTCTATTCTTATTATTTTTCTATCTATTAAATAATACTACATGTGATTTCCTTCATCACCTTTGAACATACGAACTACAATAGTACCATATATTGAACGCTATCACTACATGTCCCATATCAGTCATTGCAACGCGCTAAGCACTCACTGTGAATTGGGTCTTACTTCGTTCTCAATTCATACATAATCAATAGACATTTCATTAGGAGTAAAGCTTTTTCTCTGCCATGAAATAAATGTACTGTTCGTGAGTAAACGAGCCTCCATAATTAATCATTAGCAAGTGACTAAGGAGCTCCGCAAATGTAGACATTTAACGTACGAAACCAGCCAACTGGCTATTGTTTTCATAAAATTTCTAATAAAAATAAATCATCATCATCATCATCAACTGCTTCTTCATTATCCCATTTATTTGGGGTCGGCGTAATATGTTTTTCGCTTCCATTCATCTTTCACACAGTCCATCCATCCATAAAAATAAATATTAGAAATTTTATGAAAATTGTTTTAAAGTGTCGTATCAAATTCAAATTCAGAAATCATTTATTCATGTAGGACATTTTAGACGCTTAGGAACGTCAAGTTTTACATTATATATTTTTTTTCCTTACCGTCCAGTTCTGTATATAGATCCAATTGAGAAGAACTGGCAAGAAACTCAATTGAATTACTTTTTTTTTAAAAGCCATATTATTTACAATTTATAGGTATATAGGTGTCTTTGTCTAACATTAAATAAAAATCCCATACATGAACAACTATCGCCATGCACGCTCGTCATTCAAGTAATCGTTTAGTGAGTAAATAGGCTTTGCTCAGTAAATATAATTTAACTGATGTTTTCATTTATTTAAATTTAATTCCAATTGTGATTGTCATTGTGATTGTACACATTTAATATGTATTAGTAAACAAATAGACATATAATGCGTAGGAATGAAGATAATATTATTATTTGCACTACCAACAATTATTTCCTGCACCACCTATGGTTAACTGGTAGAAAATGCCGCATGGTGTTAAGTCAGCCAAATGTACTGTACTATATTTTATACCTATTGTGTGCATTAAATTGAAGTTAAATAAATAAAAATTAATATTTTAAGGAAGGTGTTACATATGAATGTGGATGGTTATAAGGGCAGAGGAAAGCCGAAAAAGATGGTGGACTGTGTGAAAGATGATTTGGTAAGAAAGAGAGTAAATAACGAGATGACTGCGAACAGAGATGAATGGAAGAGTAAAAATATTACGCTAACATAAAAACCCCAAATTAATGGGATAAGGAAGAAGCAGAAGATGAGTAAACAATATAAATAACATTTAAATATACTCTGCTTTAGACAGTCTGCTAAACGTAGTGTATAGAGGATATAAGCGCTCCTTTTTTGTCGGATTACTCTAATGCTGGCCGTAGCTGGACTTTACAGCTTCACCGGACGATAGGCATTCTAAACCAGCGGAAAGATTTGTAATAATAATAAGGAGCGGCTGAAGGCCAACTCCCGCCTGGCGGATACGACTTTAGTCTGAGGGCACCGCTAGGAGTTCGAACCTCGGCTCAGGCCGTCGTAATATCGATCCCCGTTTGATATAGTCGGGGTATCGATCAGTATTTATGTTAGCAGAATGTCTTTATTACAGTTATTTATATTTAATACTAGCTGTACTTGCGACTTCGTCCTCGTGGAATTTAACAAAAAGTTAATTGGATTTTTTTTCTAAAATAAAAGTAAACTTAAGTTACTCCTTATTACATCAGCTACCTGGCAAAAAAAGTCTCGTCAAAATCTGTCCAACCATTTCAGAGATTAGCCGGAACAAACAAACAGACAGACAGACAGACAAAAATTGTAAAAAATGTTCAGAAGCGAAGCGAATAGGCGCCCCAGAACGATTCTTTACACTCCACGTTTAGGCGCTATGCGTTATCTTGCTTTTTTACAGTTATATATTTATATCGCTACAGTGGAATACGGCATTATCCAATGCCAAACGGAATCGTTAGTCCACATTACTGGCAACCCTCTTCCCTCCACGCACGAAGGGTATTACGGAAATCACATGATAACGTGATTATTTCATTCAAAAGAGCACAATTTACTTGCTCGTTCGTCTTGTGATGTGGCTGCGTTCTGAATGAGTGGTAAAATAAGTTTATTTGAATAAACTATCATTAGTAATTTTATTTCTGTCTGTAGTGTGGTTCATTTATATAGGTTACGATTTGCATTTATCATCAGGGAATAGAGATTCTTCACAATCATTATCATCACATTCATTATCATCAGAAAATTCATCACATTAATTAACATAAGCAATTTTACCATTCCGGTTACATAAAACATCGACATGTCCTTCTCCTGCATCGTTTTATTGTTCTTTAACCTTTTCCTTTATACGTTTAAGCACTTTACGAATGAATATCAATAGTGATATCATTCTTATTTGGTAACAAAATGAATCTACGTTTACGTCATACCTAATTGACCATGTGTTCACGTTTGCGTTCTATCTAAATATTTAAATCACACGATTCTGTTCCACATTTCATAATATCAATCTAAACAAGGGTGTGTTAATTTTCTACATGGATGATTTTGTATCAATAAAGTCAATAATTAACTCAGATCAAATTATTAGTACCCAGTTGTATGTTTTCGAATAATTACATTATATCGAATAATATAATACTCATATAATGCCTATGCATTATATGAGTATTATACATATAATTTCCTAATATGAATAACAATTTATATGAAGAGAAAGAAGCATGTTCTGTATGTTTTTTTTTAAATAATTTATTCAATTTAAGCACTTTTGAATAATCATAACAATTTTTTTTTCTTCCGCTCATTGGGACAGCTGTCTCATCACTAGAAGAACGAGCAAGAAACTTGTGTGTTGCTCTTTTAAATAATCCTTGTAAGTTCAAATTTACAAGTCGAAATTTGTGAATACAAACTACCAACCATCCCTAATTTATTAGGGTCAAATATAAATATACAATAAGATTAAATCAGTCGTAGTGATAAGAGCAGACCAGTCCCTAGAAGCAGCGCTCGTTCACGAGTATGACGGATGAGCCAGCCATCACTGCCCTCGACCATATTTTAAGGAGCCCAATGACAATGTCTAATCCTAACTAATATTATAATTATGAAAGTAACTATGTTTGCCTGTCGTACTTTCACGCCAAAACTAATGAACCTATTTAAATGGAATTTGGTACACAGATAGTAGACCATGAGAAAGGACATAGGCTACTTTGTAAGAATTGTAAGGAGTTGAAAGGGGGTGTGAAGAAAGGTTGTATGGAAGTATCGGCATTTTTAAAGCTGGAATCTTGAAACCAATATTTTTAGCTATTGATTAAATATAAATAAATATGACATTCAAAGTTTGCAAAATAATCGCTTTAAAATAAAATAGGAGACAAAAGGTCGATAATTCGTCATTTTGGAAGCTAGCACTATGAAATTTAATCTTTGGATTTTTATAATTAGCCTAAATAATTAACAATGTTATCCAATATCACTATTCCACGCGGATGAAGTCGCGGGTACAGCTAGTGGATAATAATGGAACAACATCCTTATTCCCAGTAGACTAAAATCCACTTTGCGAGTATGTAAGAAGGATTCATTTACTTTAATCTACCTCTGGCGCAGAAGACGTAACGTTAATGGACTAGAATAATTTCATCATGTTATACGAAATTAATACTATTAATGACTCGGTTAAAGCTTGTTTTTGAACCACTAATGATGAATTTGAATTTGGAATAGTAATATCAAAGCAAATTTTTTTTTAAAATTAATATTAGATCTATTTTTTCTTTTTTAATGTACTTAATTTTTTTTGTATGTTTATTTTTGTATTTTTAATGTATGTTTTTTTAATGTACTGTAATAATAATAATAAATAATCCTGGACAATTAACACAGCGCCATTGAGTCTTACGATAAGCAGAGCTTGTGTTATGAGTACTAGACAAGTAGTATAAATATAGTTTTTTTTTGTAAATATATACATATGCAATGTACTGCAACTTTGCATATGTATATATTTAAGTCAATAAGTTCTGGAATAAACATATTTAGATTATCATAGACATAAAAAAAGAAGGCCGAATAAATACAAGCAAGTTACTAAGCAGCTAGTATACATGAGCCAAAGGTATCAAAAAGTCCGCCTTGGTTGACTATAGGCCGTTACCTAATCTATACTCATCTATGAAGCCGTTTATCCTGACTAAATATCGACACACTATCAAATTATTAGTCTAAAAAGGGTTGATTTTTCATAATGAGCTGTATTAAACAAAAAAATCGACATCACGCGTGAAATACCAATGTTATACTGTAAAAATGTTAAAAATGCTCTAAACCCTTACAAATTTCTATTTAAAAAGTGAACGTCTTTATTCTATTTTTGAATATTCTTTTCATTATTATTTTTTGTTGTAATAATTTGATAGTAATTTACGCGGCAAATTCTATGTTCATGTTCGAAATTCAAATTTATTTAAAAAAAAAACAATAAACAAATTTCTCCGACTACCCCATAGACAATTTTCTAGGCTATAAGCACGACATAAGTATCTGTAAAGACCGTAGCTATCGCCATGAATAAAACATTGTAAATATGATTTCCATTGCGGCCAGACGAAAGTTATGTTTATACAGGCTGAAATTGAATTTATTAAAGGTTTTTACTCGTCATTTAGAATACGTTAGAACTAAAATGATGTAAATTTATTATATAATCAGGTTTGAGTACTGGTAATTCGAAGGTTACTGACCATAAGTAATTAAAATTTTTACAGTATTGTTTATTTTACAAAATATTGCCATATAATTTATATTGTTACTTATTTATTAAAACTTTAGGACACAAACACAAAAATAAAGATGTTTATGGCGGATTTAATACCATAAGACATTTTCTTCCAATCAATTAAGTAATAACGTCTTCATGATGACTCAACTCAGATGAGGTAGTTGAAGATATTTTACTGTCTGCGATGAAGATTCAGATGTATAGAAGAACATGTCAGATTTCTCAAATTAATTTCCTATTGATTTTAGGAAAAATATAGACAAAATATATAACCATAGAAAAAAATTGTCTTTCTTTCAGCAGATTCAAACTCATTCATATGTAGTTTGGATCTGAATCTAGGCATCCACTGAGCTATAAAGCTCTCAATAAATAAATTACTCAATTGTATTACGTCAATGGCTCAAGAAAATACGCCCACAATTTGTTGAACTCTCCGGAATTTGATGAATCGATGTGACGAAAGGATTATGTGTTAATCTCACTCAAATTATCGAATAAACATTTTGGAATATTCGAGCATTTACGGATCAAGCGACAGTCGATTCATTCGACATAATGAATCCATTTGTAATTATACAACACTTTGAATCAGGATAATGTTGCTGTATTAACAGTATATGTCAACTGAATAAATTTGGTTTCTTTAGCGTCTAGTTAACTGGTGAGAATAAATAATTCGAAATGTAAAATGCAAAATAAAATATATTACTTGAAATTGTATCAATTTACTATTGCGCAGGTTCTCGTCATTAAAACCAAAATATAGTAATAAATAATAATTTGTTTGTGACTATGGATGGATGTTACTCTTTCACAGAAAAACTATTGAACGGATTTTAATGAAACTTTACATTAATATAGCTCACACATCAGAATAATACATAGGCTATAATTTTAAAAGATATTATGTAAATTGGGCAAAATATAAAGATAAATGTCATGGAAGTGTGATGCAGACAAAATTACGTAGATCAGCTAGTAAGAAATAATCTCAGAACAATTCACACAGCCCCATCTAGACCCAAGTTAAGCTAGCTCAAGCTTGTATTATGGGTACTAGATAACTAATACAAATACATAGATTTTTTTTCCTAAAGACATACATATTAAACATAGAAGACACCCAGACTGATACAAACAATCATACTCATGATTACAATTGTTTGTATTACGAGGAATAGAACCCTTGACCATCGGAAGTAAGGTGGTTTGACTAAACTCCTAGACCACTGAGGCCGTCATGTCATTCAAACAAATATATTTTGTTTGATTATGTGTATTATGTGTATGAGAAAACAATTGTTTTCTCATTACGGCATATTTGCAAGCCATTGTCGGTATAGATTCATTTTTAACATTTCGTCCGGATGTGCTAACCCAATTTGATTAAATTAAATCAAAATAATTTCTGGGTGAAATTGTGAAAATATTTCTTTTTATAAAAATACAGGTGGTTGCGTACTTTTTATTACAGTTCAATTCTCATAATGACAGTGCCAACTCTTAAACAACGTAGTTTAATTGCTCTGTATTAATGGAAACCACTGAGCAAGTAATCACTACGTTTTAGTTAGGAGACCGCTTTTCCAGTAGGCAATTACTTATCTATGCTGGCAGAAGTCAGTATTTTGTACTCAGAACAGTTTTATGTACATAACGCTATTAGTAAAACTAATAGAAAATAGAGTGCGAACTAGTATTTATTATATCGAAATAGCTTGGAAGTAAAAGTTTAACATTTCCATAAAAATGTATTATATGAATAGATTTGTCAAATTGAGGCGTTATATTCTCATTTGTGTAACCTTTATACATATTCAAAATACACTATTCGGGAAATGTTCCTAAAGTACTATTTATTTGATGTGCGTGATCTGTGTCACATAAGATAACGTATTCTATATTCATATAGTAAACGAAAAATACTTCAATATAGGCGCGAAATAGTGTCGTTTTAGTCGCTAAACTGAGGCGAGTTCTAATTTTGAAATATTTCATTTGTTAAAAACTTCCTCTCTGAAGTCAAGTCGTAACCAGGAAATGTTGTTCCATATTCAATTTAATAGTGAATTGTCAGACTGTTCTATATTTGAATTCTTTTTTAGTTTCTTGTTGATAGAAAATATTACTAGCCCTAATAAAATTAAGCTGTACAGCCAAATGACCATTGCCTTTCCCATTTAAAGAAATTAAAAGAAAATAAGAGACTGTAGAGGAAAAGTTTTGCTCGGCCTATCTATATTTTTTCCCTATAAAACAATGTGGTAACATTTTTCTTTGTATCTTATTTTAGTTAAGTTAAGTTTGTGATATACTTTACTGACTGATGGCTTCGTGCCAAAATATAGTAGAATAAAAAACAAAGTTAAGGTACCTAATATTTTCTTATTCATAGACAGATAAATCTGTTCTTAACTAAGTTTTTATTATTTTTATTGCAACCAACGGCTAACTTTAACACACAATTCAATTACAGAGTAAGAGAAAATAATCTTTTTGAAATAACAAACAAGCTGAGGACAAGTTTTTATACGAATGTAGTGGTCACTATCAAGCGTACGACCAACCTGATGGTAAACTGTTACTATAGCCTATGGATGTCTAAACACCAGGGGTGGCAGCGCGTAGCCAACTCCGAAATTTATACCCTCCTTAAAAAATAATTAAAAAAAAAATATTGTTTGAAAAATGGATTATAATGCTTATAAATAATATTTAAATATATATCAAAGGTTCGGTTTGATTACAGACTTTCTAATATAATGTAAATATTTATCAACGTTATTTTACAAGCTTTTGTTATATATTGTGTTTTACATTTATAATGACGAATTAAGGTTATTAGTCTATATTTAAAATAACTACACTAATATTATAAATTCAAAAGTATGTCTGTCTATTACCTTTTCGTAACTGTTGAGGCTGAACGAAGCTTGATGGAATTTGACGTAAAGACAATTTATATAAGAGTACATAACCCCTTTTGCCTACAATAAGCAGATGTTATTCCGGAATAAAAACTACTGACTAAGCAATGTTATATAAATAAAATACTTAATACTAGATAAATTCATCAATTTTTTGTAGCGATTTAATATCTAGCCTGAGAAAAATCACAATGGAATAATATTAATTACATTATTTAACCATTAACACTTTCTTATAGAATTACCAAACGACGCTAATCAGACTAATTAACTTATCTCGTCACGTTTGTCAGAATTTAATCATCTATCCATTCCATTCTATAGGTGCAACCCTAGCAGTGCCCTTAGATTAGAGTCATATTGACCAGAGTAGACTTACAACCTATTATAAGTTCTTCAGCGAGTATGGATTGCCGTCTGGTAAACTACTATACTAACTACTGTTAAAAGTATTAGAATAATTGGAAAAAAAAAAGCAGAATATATATATATATCTTATATATATCTTAGAATAATTCCAATATATATATCTTAAATATATCTTAGAATAAGACAATGAATTGACCAAACCTGTCGAGTACCTAAATGCGTCACAAAACAAACGTCAACAAACTATACCTACGTCTAACGCTCTATGTTGTTTTTATCGATATATTCATTTTATGGTAGATTGATGCTGAAAACTGATCAACCAGCTTCGTTAGCATGAAATGGATGTGCGAGAAAAATATTTATGTCGACAGGCATCGTCGATAAAAATTATGAGCCGAGTTCAGGTAACGAACAAGGAACACTTTCTATATAGTTAATACTACACTGTAATTTATTAGAGGAAAGGCGATATTGTCCAATATGGGACACAGTTACCTATATACTCTAAGATAATCGTATCAGTATACTGCAAGTAATTAAGGCCAGTAAGACATTAATATTGTCTACTAAGCACTGTCCAAACTGTGTCACCCCATACATTTTGCTATTGTAATTTAGTATATGAGATCAATATTTTAATGTATGTACATTTGATCAGTTAACTTTTATCTGACGGCCACGGTGGTCTAGCGGATTAGCACACCGCTTTACTACCGACGGTCGAGAGTTCGATTCCTCGCACGATGTAAACATTTGTATTGTATAATTGTTTGTATCGGTCTAAGTGTTTTCTATATATCTATGTATTTGTATCAGTTATCTAGTACCCATAACACAAGCTTTAGCTAGCTCAACTTGAGCGCTGTGTGAATTGTCCTGAGATTATTATTCTTTATAATTTATAATACAATAATTTATTAGAAACAAATAATCATTAATCACCATACTATCAATCAATCATAAACTCCATCTTTTCAATCGACTATCATAAAGAATACTCACTTTTCAAATTATGAAGACCATAGTCAGCTATCTGTAACACCCATCGGCTGTCAACCAAACAGTTGCTCGACGTTAAATTCCCATGGGATATCAGCGGAGAGTCGTGCAGGTAGGTGAGACCCCGCAGAAGATCAGCTACCAGGCTAGCGACGAACATGTCATCCAGATGTAGATCTCTATCAGCCAGGACGCGTGCCAGCGAGCCTCTTGAACAGTAAGCGGAGACCACGTAGCTAGAACCGCTTTCGACGCAGACCCCAACAAATGTGGTCAGATTTTCATGACGTAGCTCACGGATCTGGGAAAATAAGTTGTAATTATCATTTTGTTAATACGAGAAGTAAAAACTTTGTACCCTTTTTTACGAAAATTTCGTGGATTGAAGGAGTATGAAATTTTGCACAAAAAAATTACGACGGCCTGAGCCGAGATTCGAACCCCTAGCGGCCCTCAGACTAAAGTCGTACCCGGCGGGAGTTAGCTTTCAGCCGCTCCATAAGTCCTTCCGTAGGTTTGGAGTGTCATCTGCTCTCAACCCCTATAGTTTGGTTAAGTTGTAAAGGTGCGATCAGCAGTAATAGACTAGGCCGATAAAAAAACACTTATAATTTATTTAGAGAAAGAGTGCAGAACGCTAATATAATGTACATATTTTTTACATATATTTATGCATAATTTATGAGGATTAAAACGTTATATTTCCCCACATTGTAATGTCACTACCATATCACCCGATTCATAATCAAAGTAAAAGACCTTTATTCATGTAGGTTCATTTCAGTCTCTTAAGATATGTCAAATCTACCGTCTGTTCAGAGTGTTTGTCGATCTGAGAAGAACTGACAAGAAAGTCAGCTCGTATTCTTTTCAAATATTGTTTACAATGCAGATTCATGTTTAAATTCAAATTTGGGAGAAAAGAGTGTCCACCAGCATATGCTATTGCAATTTTGTCAAAGCAAATATAATCAGTGTTCGTAACCCGAACAGACTAGTCTTCTTTTTAGATTAGTAATATAAACATATAGCTACATATGGTATTCAATATACAATTTTATGCTTCTATAATCAGAGGTAAGATTATATTTAATCAGTTAGTTGTATAGATTATTCACGGATAAAATCTTGAAACATAAACTAAATTAATGTGTTTCTATTATTTTAATTATAGTTAATTCTCCAGTAAATGTTTACAACATTCTAATTAGCGTTAAAACTCTCGAGTTAGTTTAGTTAGACGTTATTAATTACTATATTACGAAATGTAGACGTTTTAATTATAAATATTTATACTCAATATGAATACATTTATTATATTATAGTTAGACAAATGTATTAAATAAGTGACAATAAAAATGAACAAAAAATCTATACTCTATAAATATACAAAAAATAAATGTTAAGACTTTCATCTCATATCATAAAAGGCTAAACGTAGCAAAGCGAAGGCTAAACAAAAAGCTATGGAAATTCTCTTCTTGATAGCTATTTATATTTATATTATTTAGCTATTCTTCTTGATAGTAAATTGAAAGTAAGTGACAAAACACTTCAGTTAAAGCAGGTTAGCTGGAGGTTTTAATCTTAAAGAGTAATGTATTTTTAGTACTTACATAATCCTGAGAAATAAAAATAATAAAAACCATTCGAGGACTGTGATTAATTCAAATGGTTTCTAGCACTTTATTATTTGAAAGTTACTTTAACAATGAAGAGTAAGTGAGAAAGGCTTAAGAAATTGAAGTAGTTAAGAAAAAGAAAGCCACAATCGTAAAACAAATAACAAACAAGTAGTCAATCGTAGTCGAAAATATTTATATAATAAAAAAAAATATTGTAACAACATTGTTAAAATAATTTATAGTAATACATAAAAACAAAAAGAAGATATAATAACAACAATGCCTACTGGTCACCAAATCTTTAAAACTATAACGTTGAAAATTTTCAAATACAATACTTTTAAACTACAGTTTGAATCAAATATAAACAAATTAGAATTGAAACAATATTTTTAAAAAATTTTAATGTTGAATTTAAAATAGATCACATCACTTTAATACTTTTTAGAGTTACTCTGGACTGATCTGCTCTGACAACTATGCCTTCTTTTATTTTGTTACTCAAGTACCAATTTTATGACGTTTATTTTATGGTTTGTATTTACAAAAATCTTAAATATATTACATACTAGCTGTGCCCGAGCTTCACCTGCGTGAAATTTATGGTCTGTAGGTTATTCTGATATTCAAGCTATGTTACTGTAAAGTTTCATCAAAATCCGTTCAATAGTTGCATGAAAGAATAACAAACATCCATACTTACAAACTTTCGCGTTTATAATAATATTATTGAGATTAAGATTAAGATTAACAATATGCAAGTTTATTTGTTCTTGTGATGAATCTGTTTTACAAATAAGAGATAAAATAAAAAAAAAATTGTGACACAAATAGTCGTAATTTTTTTTTAATTCTTTTAAAGTGATTTCATTAAGTTTATTTAAATAAAGATCGTTTCTCTTTCTAAATGCTTAAAACGAGGTGTCAAGAATATTACTATAACCAATAATAATTACTGGTTATTATTATTATTCTAACTTAAACTTTAAAAGTAAAATAACTGTGATACAAAAACATGAATCGAATTTAAACTACAGACTGTAGATAGTTTAATTAAAACAACATAGGTAGTTAAAATTACTAATGTTACTTTTACGTACAAGACTACAAAATTGTAAGCGGATGTATGCGTTCCATTAAAACTTTTAAATTACTCTACATTTTGTTATATAAAGTTTTTAGTTGTTATCATGAATATATCCACCCTTACCAATATGTACATTATTTATAAGTTAAATTATAGTTCAAACTATTGTACCAGTTAAATGGGCATGGCGATAGTAACATAGATAATGGTCAATTAAATCATTGAATAATTAAATTTCAGATAAACATTCAATCAAATCAGATAAACTGTAATGTAAGGTAATAATAACCTTAGCAAAAAAATAACTTTCTAACCAACAGAGAAAGCCAAGAAAATAATGTAATAAGTAATTATATCAGTTGTCTAGTACCCATTACACAAGCTCTGCTTAGTTTAGGATTAGGTGCCGCTGTGTGAATTATTTTGGGGATAATATTGAAATTATTTTTAAATTGTTTATGATGAACTGACAAAAAATTTGGCTAATTTTAAACAATTCCTTCACCTAAAGAAGTTCCGAGTAACATAACTAGAATTCAACGATGCCGATGTGAGAGCCGCGGCTTTATGGATATAGTATTCAATTAAAATATTCTTACCTGTTTCAATTCCTTCCTGATGGCTCTAGTAACGTCGATGCTTTTCTTCTGTAAACGCTTCACAGCAACAATATTGCCTCTGTAGAGAGCTATTGTGGTGTGTGCACGTCGAGTATCCACGTCTTGGGGCATTGATGTCTGTAAAAAGTTCTTTATTAAATCTCTCAAAATGTTACTTGGACAGTAAAATTAACGGAAACGACGCCTAATGTAATCTAAGTGGTCTCAGACAATGCTGTTTCAGAGGAGTTTCCTCACGCGTACATCTAGATTGTGGAATGAACTACTTGCCGAGGTGTTCTCGAGAGACTACAGCATGGGGTTTTTCAAGAAGGGTATATTAAGGTTTATTTAATCTTATTTAAGATAGACTTTTACAAATCATCTGTGTGAGGATGATTGATGATGAGACTGAGGTACCCCTCAGTCTTTATTTATAGCACAGATAACACAATATTACATACATATAGCAAGCAGCAGCCAAACAATTTACTTTATTTGTGTTTCGGTTAAAGAGTTAAATTCAAATTCAAGATAAGAGGAATGGCATCTTAGTCTTCTAGAATGACAACATATGACAGCCTAAGTGATCTATAGGTTTGGCACTCCGCCTTACTTCCATGGTAGCACGTTGGATTCCTCGCACAATAAAAATATTCATACAGGTATCGTAATATGAGTCTAGCTATTTACTATGTATATTATGTATGTATTTATAAAAAATATATCTCTATGTATTTATATCAGTTGTCTACTACCCATAATACAATCTTGGGAGTAGATGGCGTGTGAATTGTCCTGACAAAAAAAAATATAATACGCATTACATGATATCTATGGTACCTACTTACCGTCAGCTTGTTTGCCATTGAAACTATATAAAATAAGTAAGAAAACATTATTTTAGTAAAACATAAATAATCACTACTCCATTAAACAACATTAAACATAGCGACAAACTCTGACATAATGTAAACAACGAAAAACATAGTATGTTGACAACCGACCGACCGGAACAAAGAGCTCACTATCAAATTAATTACGTTGCTAGCTTTAGGTCGTAGTTTTATCAACTTGTTATTTTCTCTATTCTAATAATAACTGTTACGATATTTATTTACACGTCGATATTTTGTTATTCTATACGTATACTCGTTACAGATAATTTTACTGGAATTAAATTGTCACTAAAAATAATAGAGACAAAATATAAATGATTTAAGATCACTATTTTATATATTGTCTATTTATATATAACTAGCTACTCGCCCCGGCTTCTCCCGGGTGTACATGTATTATACATATAAACCTTCCTCTTGAATCACTCTATCTATTAAAAAAACCTCTTCAAAATCCTTTATACTATGCAATAATGTGATAATGGATTGTGTGATTGTGTTAAAATAGCAACACACAAGTTTCTTGCTTGTTCTTCTTGTGATGAGACAACAATCCGAATGAGCGGTAGATAAAAAAAAAATTTTATGACTATTCAAAAGTGCTTCAATGTAAGTTTATTTGAATAAATGATTTTCTATTCTATTCTTGTGTTTATGTAAGCACTAAGTATTAATTACTGCTCTTTATATTTAATATTACCACAGATAACATAATATTACATAATACTACTATGCCTTTTTATTTCTTCAGTCCATTCTTCCGTCACCTACCACTTTCTATCTTCTCTCCTCTACCCAAAGTTTCTCTTGAAGAGATTGCTTATACGATAAAACAGCTTTTTGTACCTAATTACTCTAATTTATGTTCTTTATAATTTATTGCTAGTGGAATAAAGAGTTATTAAAAAAGTTGTAAATAATAAAAAAAGTTGAATGAAAAGTTATACATAATCACTACAGATAAAATCATGTATAATCTAGTCATTCGTTAACTTTGCAGACCATCATTTTGATAAAAAGTTATTTATAAGAAATACTACAAGCCTATAAAAAAAAAACCAGTACAGAATAGGTGTAATATTTATGTAGTATGTCGTAAGATTATTAAATTTATAAGCGACCACAATTTACATAAAAACTTAGATTAAAAACTAAAACATTTACGTTACATTCATAAAATGAAATTACTATTAGTTCTGAAATATTAAACACGTATTAAATCACGAATATATCAAATTCTGTCGATTGTTTACTGATTGTTTACATGAATACTTAAATAATTAGGTTTTTATGTAAGCACGGTGTATACTATCATAGGCGTTTAGTAAAAAGCTGTTAATTTTGATATTACAAGTTTAACTTTAAATTTATTTTTTCCATAAATTAACTCTCCGGAATCGATATCACAGATAAGATATTATAACGATATTAACTAAAAAAAACCTGATAGAGAGCGACAGGTTTGTTCCTGGTCACATTGAATTGAAACATATCCAGCGAAATGAGGAAATGTAAAGTGTTGCGTTAACCATAACATTGAGAGGTGATAATACCTCTGCCACTAATATCTCGTGACTATCTGTTTTTATTTTAATATATATATATGTATGTAAGAAATGTAATAATTTAAGTGCGTCTACAAAATTCCACCCGCAAACAAGTGTTCATTACTAAACTTGATTGCAATTACATTGCCACTTCGGCTTGTAGCTTTCCACTCCTATTTTTGTTTACCTTTAAGTATTTACTTCGGCTCGGTGTATTTAGTGAAGTGCAGCGCTGTGTACATTACTTAAGTAAGTTCAGTGCCTACTAAGTAACCTAGATTTACTTCTTGTAAATAGAGCCTAGTTAATTGGTTTTCTGGGACTCGCACGTCTACCGTGCTTTTACAGCGTTACTCACGAGTAAATAATTAAATTTAATGACTGCAAATTCTTGTATAAATCAGCTGGGTCAGCGTATTTCAACCGCCAAGCTGCTTGCTTTGTTAGCTGCATTAGATTATTTAAACAAAGATTTTCTATATAATCCTTTAATAATAATAACCCAGACAATTTACATAGCTCTTTATCTAGTCTCTAGCTAAGCAGAGTGTTTTAGACGACTGATAGATATACTTAGATACATTTTATATAAATGCATACTTAACATATATAGAAAATAAGATAATGTGCAAGTAATCGATCCCGGACCTACGGAGGTAAAGCGGTTCAACCGGTAGACCAATGCGACCATCAATTAGAAGATAAGAGATATACATGCAATTTAATGCATTTTAGGGATGAAAGAAGAAAATCTGCTCGGGATGCCTTAGAAAAAGATTTTATTCAAATATCAAAATTTAAAAAATCTAATTTTATATTTTGAATCTGCTCGAGATCCATTATAATAATTTCATATGATTATTTAATAAAATATTAATGCAGATTAAAAGAAATTACATCTACTTATTTATACAACTGAGTGTATCTACGCTTAGAATTGTCCATTGTCTACATTCTCTATGAGAGGGAGTGTTTAAAAAGAACTGCTGGATATGCCTTATACAAAGATTTTATAGGACCAGTCAATAAAGTTTTAATGTGGTTAAATCTAGCTGAATCTACTTATT
This sequence comes from Achroia grisella, assembly GCF_030625045.1. Classification (NCBI taxonomy): domain Eukaryota; kingdom Metazoa; phylum Arthropoda; class Insecta; order Lepidoptera; family Pyralidae; genus Achroia; species Achroia grisella. The sequence goes on along the minus strand of NW_026713043.1, from coordinate 1,330,671 downwards.
TATACAATTGAGTGTACTTTGTATCTGTATATAAAGTTGCCCATTGGACTTTCACATCACGTAGGTATTATATACAAATATTTTACAAACAAGTACCCCGTTAACTCCGCCATTACGAATTTCGGCCATTGTCCGCGGAGTGTTTGGTTCCAACCTACCGCAATTTACTTTTTTCCAACGCTTGAGGCCCTTGTATCCTTCCCATTATACTAAGTACTGTTCTGAATTTTCTACTCTAATATCGGCCGGGGAGAGTGGTCATATTGTGGACGAAAGGGAAGGGAAACTTTCAATAATATTAAGGTATATATTAGACCAGTATTCAGTATTTTTATGGATGACTAAGTGCGTCCTGACGTTTGCATGAAAAAGGTACAGCCTATGTTACACTAAATAATATATATACAAAAATTAAAAATAAAATAAAAACAATTACAGTGAGATACAGTAACGAAATGGAATGAAAACGACAGAGGTAACAATGAGCGGCATTATCGTTGCCTATTTAACAACCAAACATTTGTAAATAATAATGATAAAGTTACTTAACTGAGTTTTAATATTCTAACACCTATAGAAAGGTGACATCGACTGTCTCATGCAGGCAGTACCATAGGATAAAACTAGTACGAAGTTAACTATTGGATTTATTTTAAAATATGTTATGTATACAATTTAAATAGATTATGTACCATGCTGTTTATTTCAGTTCAAGTTCACTCGTGCGTTAGTCAACGACGCATTCTTCAACTTACATCGTTCATAGTGCAATTCAAAATTATAATATATCATAAAACAGTTTATGCTCTGTTAGATACTGCTTGCTCTTCAGAAAGACAATAATTCCTTTGTCTATGCCAGGCAAACGGACGCTTTACATTCTCGAGCATAGACAAATTTATAATGATGTTGAAATGAGAAATTTCATATATTGTTCCATTTGACTCGACTTTTCTATTGTTCTAGAGTGTAAAAAATGTAATTCTCTAAAATCGCTGCTAAAGGTAAAAACGACGGAATGCAATACTTCTCGTTATTTGAGATCTACAAAATTCCAGTTTAAGTAGGTAGTTGTATGTCTCACTAAATTAAAATTTCTTTAAAATGACACCGACTCTATGTACTTCATAGAGTTCTTTTTATAAATATAACGATATTAAGGCGTAAGAGAAGCTATATTTATATTAAAAATTTGTTTATTTTAATTCCACTTGGATGAAATTGCAGGTAACAGTTAGTTTTATATAAGAGAGATATTGTATTTATCTGACATTTCTCTTCGTTATATATCTAGTCGTGGAAAATTTCTGTCATATTGTCTGTGTCAAGTTTAACCTGTAGAAATAATCTTTATTCTAATAAAGATTGAATAAAGATTATTTCTACAGGACTCTTTATTCAATCTTTATTCTAATAAAGATTATTTCTACAGGACAAACTTGACACAAACAATATGGCACATATTTACAACGACTAGATATATAACGAAGTGAAATGTCATTTATTCTGTCCTGTATTTTAGAAATTATAAAGCATTCTAAAATTCTATTATTCCCAAAACTATGTATATATATTATTATTATAGAATGTATATATATATATATATATATACATATTTATAATTATGCACGGTAATCGTTATAGCGCAAAAATCAACATAACTTTTAATAAAAGTATATTAAAATTTTACATAGTATGCTCAAAATGTTAAACGGATATATGTACATACATATGAATGTCCTGCTAGCTTATATGGAAAGTGAAGCAAAAAGGAAAACAGCACTTTAAATTGTATTTTATTAACACGTATCCTATGTTGTTAAAGGTGTATGCATTGTTGGTATAACTATCCTAAACAAATGAATAAATAAAGTACGGCCGATGGGACATAACTGCTTGTCATCTGAGCTGAGCTAGATGGTATGTATATAAAATAGTTGTTTATCTTGTTAAATTTAAATTTCCATATCCTATATCCTGTCCAGAAACTGCCATAAAATACTCCAAATATCGTATATCCATTGAGAATAGTTTGTGAGTATTTATCACGCTAGATGCTACTCATGTAGCAACTAATACTACACTAGGTCTTAAAATGACGTACCTAAGGAAATTTCCATGATAATACATTCAAGGACAATTCTAAGTAATATTAAAAGAAAGTGAGTTTTTTCTTTTCATATTTGAGAGACGAGACCCGACTAAAGTACCAATATGTAAAATTTCTCCTCATAAAAGGAAATGGTGTTTATACTGAGCTGTATGCGGAAATTGTATATAATAAACTGAATAAGTTATTAAAAAGTTTTTGTATTCTAGAGATGATCTACTCCTCATTGATAACATAGAAACAAATAATAAAATATTGGTGAAATATTTATTGTTGGAATTCATGAGTCTCCAAATTTCTCTAGAATAAATATAGAAGAGATAATTCCTTAACTTTTTTCGACCCTTCTCTCTATAGGAATAATTCGAAACATTTCATAAAGGAAATAAAGTATTTTGTTAAAATGGCGTTCCTGTATTTGGTAATATTTAGCTTAGATAAGATTCTGTCAACAGATTATATTAATTAAACATTAATATTTTCAACAATTCATGATAAAATAAAACGGTATAATTGAAAATATACAGACCGAATCTCTATCCATCCTAATACATTGGCAACACAGCTCTTGTAGCCTTCTCACATGCTCAAGAGACTAAAGAGGAGAAATGTAATGTAAAGAAAAGCAATAAAGGTGCTGATCTCTTCTCTCGTATTTTAAAAGAATAAAAAAACAAATATACAATTATTTATATATATTATACTTTATTTTAACTATAAAAAATCTTATTATTCAAACAAAATATTAATTTAGATAAATTTAAATAACTTATCCTAAAAACAAATAGAGTTATGGCAACAAAATACTTTTTTATTTGTTTGATAACTAACTAAAACTCACGACTTAGTTTTTGTAGATGAATGATCGATCCTCGTAATGCGTAAAATCTATTTTTACTTTAAATTTCAACAATATTTGTTCAATCGTGGATAGGTAAAAGTCAAACAACGTATACTGTTAGCGCAGGCGGGTGCATCATTCCATTTTCACCCACTAATAAAAGACAAGCATACAATCTTTTTTTTTTCGAATTATTACAATGCTATTGGCCGCAGCTGGTCTTTACAGCTTTACCTGGAGATATGGGGGCGAGCGCAGAAAGCACTCCAAACGCACAGGCTTATGGACCGGCTGAAGGTTAACTCCTGCCTGATGGATACGACTTTAGTCTGCGTGCTTCGAAACTGATTTTATATATAAGTAGTATATGTGAGAAAGAGAGGGAAGTATTATATATAGCATATCTAGAATATACTGCGCCATATATACTATTTCTATAAACTTTCGATTTTATACTATATATGTATTTTAGTATATGTGAGAAAGAGAGGGAAGTATTATGTCGTCTCTAGCGCTCACTGCTGGCGTCATAAGTACATTTCTATATACTTTAAAATAAATAGCTTCTATAACTTACAGACTTTATTACCCATCAAACTAAAATAAACGAGTAAATATATAATTTCCGTAGCTTCGCCCACAAAGAGCCCATTTGTAGTTACTTTATTCTCAAAGTACCTTCATGTTACACGAGTTCATAATACAACTAATATGTAAATTAGTACGTGCACTTTGATAAAAATGAGTTATTATCGTAATGAACATACCAATGAACATACTTAATTAAATAAGAAATCTAGATTTAGTCATAAAATCATCCTAACTTACTATAAGTATAGAGACCTCAAACGATGAACATAGATTTTATACACAATACAAGATACAAGTTAATGATACTTTGACATCAAAGCCGCGAATTACACTGCAGTTTGTATGTGTTTTACTGTAGGTATGTGAAATATAACAGCAGATTACGTCACAATATTCTTATCAATACGGGCTAAACATTTCATTATTTGACTTTTTAAATGTTTGTTCATTTTATAAGTACAGGGGCATTCGAAACACTAAGATAGGATTTCTTGAAGCTTCCATGCGAAATAAACCGGTTCGTAGAGCTGCAGTAAACTGCAAGTGTTTTCTATAATATAGCATTATTTAAAAAAAATATTAAAGTAATAATGACAGTTATATTATAAACAACAACATGTAATAAGGATACATCTATTTCAATTATGGATTGTATCAAAATTACCCGTGCCTCTTATTCTAGAACTAACAAATCAAAAGACTCACCTTATTCGTGTTGCAAGCAGATATAAAAGTCAGGTCCTTTGCCTCAATTCTCCACAGCACTGAAGCCAACTTCTGCTCGTATCTATAATGACGGAACAGCAAGGCAGCCGCCAGGATAGCTGCTGCAGCGGCCGCCGCAGCCGCCGACAGTACCCCAGGGTCGTGAGGCAGGGAGCACTTGGAGCCATTGAATCCACAAGCCGGCTCAGCGACAGGCGGTCTGCCTCCAATCCAGGCTATTGTATTGCCTCCAACTAGTTCCTGTAAAAGAACTAGCTTTTGAAGAAATATGAACTAACTGCCTATTGTGACAAAGGTTGTATTGACTTAACACAGTGGTACCATAAGTAACTCATATAAATTTCCAGTTGAGTCTAGTGATATACAGCTATATATCTATCTATACAGATAAATATAATTGGAGTGTCTGTTTGGAATATTGAAACAATAGTTTTTTACTACATGCATATTAATATAAATACGGTACATATACCAAAATAACATTTTTTATAATTTTTGTCTGTCTGTCTGTTTGTTTCGGCTAATCTCTGAAATGGCTTGACCGATGTTGACGGGACTTTTTTTGGCAGGTAGCTGATATAATAAGAAGTAACTTAGGCTACTTTTATTTTAGAAAAATAAAGTTAAATTCCACGCGGACCAAGTCGCAAAATCAGCTAATATTTAAAATAAGAATAAAGCTGGATGTCACAAAAAGTCAGAGAGTCGGATTGTCCACTCCTGGCACTGGACATCACTACACTTACGAACCCAATGATTCTGGAAATAATATATAAATAAATTAACCTGTTTTTATAGTTATATCTTAATCAAATGAATGAATCACAAAATCTAAAATTAATAAAAATCATGAGTGATACAGTGTGTACTTTGCTGTGGCTATCAAATTTATTCCAGTGATGGTGTATATAGAAAAAGACAAAGGAGGCGTGCTTGTAACAATTGATCACTATCTGTATACTATCACTATCTGTAACTATATGTAAGGTATCCCATCAAAAACATACATAAATGTGAAATCTTAGCCAAGTTCCATATTATGCCTTGATTGTTGACTTCAACGACAAAATAAATGAGATCTAAATGTATGCCAAGTTCAATGCTCAGTTCTGAAATTTATTTATAAAAATATAAAATATCTTTTCTACTTATAACTTAGTATAATATATTGTAGCCTAAGGTCAGACTTGGCTAGTTTTCATATTTTTGCAATTTGACAGGTTTATGTGAAAGAGTTTTTGAGTTATGAGGGGGTCAAAAGTGGCTCCAAATGGTTCGTGTAAAACTACACACGGTGCTGCTCGCCATTTCTTTTACTTGAACTTGGCTTTGACGCGCTCCCGCGTCTAGATTCGTTAAGTCTTGCTAAGTTATTAATATACTAAAATTTAAACCGTTTAAATAGAACCAGAGTTAAAATTCGGCGAGTGTAAAAACTACGAGTTGAGAGCCGGTATGCTGAGAATGTTTGTAAATACATACATAATATTAAGGGTGTACACTCTGTTAGTTGTCCTAAATAAATAAATAAATTAGGGTCAACGGATTACAATACTGCCTGTTATCTGAAGTGAGCATGATATTTGTTAAGTATATATTATACTTCTTACATATATACCCATTTTTATATCCAGAAAGCACCGTAAATAAAAGAATAAAGTATATATCATCACGCTAGAAATACTAAACAACTAATATAAATATGTACTTAAATATATATTTTTTTTGAATAAATAAACCTTTCATAATTTCTTATGTTCAAAACCAGTTAGTTGAAACTACTGAGAAACCCGTGAAGTTCAAAAGTAGCGTGTAAGAAAATTACTTTCCGCAGTCAGAAACTAGAAGCAACTTGAACGGGTACCCTAGCTTTGACTTACTCTACACGCGTCGCTAGAAGTTATAAAGATTTTCCTATCTCTATAGAATATGCATGGTATTCGAAACCAAACAACAAAGTTATTCCAAAATTATACAGATAAACATTGGAACTCGAAACTTAATTAACACAAAGCATTGCAACTTACTGCGCAGTGCTCTGATAACTATGACTGATTTATTTTGTTACTCAAGTACCATTTATTTATGTATGTCAACATTGCTATTTGGAATAGAATAGAATAGAAAATCATTTATTCAAATAAACTTAATTTAAGCACTTTTGAATAGTCAAAAATTATTTTTAAATCTACCGCTTATTTAGAAATCTGTCTCATCACAAGAAGAATAAGCAAGAAACTTGTGTGTTGTTCTTTTAAACAATCCTTGTAAGTTCACATTTTACAAGTCGAAACGTGTGAATACAAACTACCAACCAGCACTAATACTATAGGCTCAAATATAAAAACACTATAAGATTATATCAGGCAGTTTATATTTACACGAAATTCCAACACGCAAATTACTTGCACATTATTCTTGAGATAAATCTGCTTTTCGAATGAGTTGTAGAATAAAAAATTGTGCATATTAAAATATACATATATATTGAATAAAGATTATTTCTATTTCTATTATTTCTAATACTTTAAGTAAATATTATTTTATTCTATTCCAAGTTCTGAACTGTCTAAATACTGTAACATAGGTTTTCCTTTCTTACTGTACAGATTCCGTTCAATTGTCTTATATTATTATACTAGCTGTACACACGACTTCGTCCGCGTGGAATTTAACTTTATTATTCTAAAATAAAAGTAGCCTAAGCCACCTCTTATTATATCAGCTACCTGCCAAAAAAAGTCCCGTCAACATCGGTCCAGTCATTTCAGAGATTAAACGAAACAAACAGACAGACAGACAAAAATTGTAAAAAATATTATTTTGGTGTATGTTATTGTAATTTGGTGCAGGTAATGTATATTTGGTGTATATCTATTTATATTCATATGCAATTAGTAAAGAACTGGTATTTCAATATTACAAACAGACACTCCAATTATATTTATATGTATAATTTTCAAGATGTTAAAAAAAAATATGAATAGTAATATAATAGGAAAGGAATAAATAAAATGTTTGATATATAATTCGAAATAACGTGAAATGCTGCCATATATAGGAGTATATCCAGAATATAGAGAAAAAAACAGGAAATAGGGCAATATCATTGCTTTGTACCTAACCATCGTATATGAATATGACAACATGTAATGAGACTGTCTGTAGACCAAGACGAGGCACTGACAGCCTCGCATATTTAGATGTTTAATAAAAATCTGTTTTTATGCCAATAAGTTTAGAGTTGAAATTGTAAATGAAATGAAAAAGCAATTACTACATTATTGGTAATGGTTTTTAGTTTTCAACCCTCTTCATATATGTAAAGATTCTTCTGCATTATTTTATCCTATGTCTTTGATAATTTTGATTCATTAATCTTCTTTTAAATTCAAGTTTTAATATCTTATTAATATTATAAACGCGAAAGTTTGTGAGTATCCATGGATGTTTGTTACTCTTTCACGCAAAAACTACTGAACGGATTTTGATTAAACTTTACAGTAATATAGCTTACATATCAGAATAACATATAGGCTATAAATTTCATGCAGGTGAAATCGCGGGCACAGCTAGTAATCAATATTTTCCCTGATGTTCCGAGTGCTAATGGGCGGCGGTGATCACTTGCCATCAGGTGAGCCGCAAGTTTGTTTGCTGTTAGAAAGATTGAGAGCAATGAAGTAAGAATATTTCGAATTTATGTCAAAATATATATAAAATGTCTAAACCCTTCCAGCCAATATTATCAACACCCTCTATCCAATAAAAACATCACATTGGCCGTATGCTTGATTGCAACCATCGTGGTATAAAATAAATAGTTACCGGCAATAGATCAGATGAGTTTGCGTAATGGAACGTGGCGACAGGTTGGGCGCTCCAGCCTCCTGGGGCAGTAGCATCTTCCACCAAACCGATCACCGTGAAGTTGCCTTCTGCATCACCAGCCGTGTCCATGTAGACCTGATAAGTAGAAATTAATCTTCATATTTATACATACTACCATTCTAATATTATAAATATAAAAGTTTCTTTCTTTAAGTGTATTTGTCTCTGTGTTTGTTACCTTTTTACGACGAAACTTCTGAACGGATTTAAATGAAATTTGGCATGAAGATAGATAACGAGAACGGATACCTTTTGTCTCAAAGAATAGTCTGAAAGGGGGTGAATTAAAAGATGGAAGTTTGTACAGAAGAAGTTGCCAATTTAAATATAATTAGCGACCCAACAGGCATCACATGGTGAATTACAAATCTTTGAATTTCTTGGCTTGTTCTGTACTATAACACACGTGTATTATACATATAAACCTTCATCTTGAATCACTGTATCTACTGCTGAAAACTACATTAAAATCAGTTGCGTAATTTAAAAGATAATAAAAGATATAAACGAACAGACAGCGGCGGAGACTTTGTTTTATACTATGTAAAGATACAAAAGAATTGAATCTTTTAAATTAATTGATATCATCTCATAACAAATTTGTGTCAAATCATATCAAAATATTTATGTAGGTCTATTACAAACTCTTATATTATATAGGATAGGTCAAATCTACCGTCAGTTCGAAGTGCTTTCGAGATGAGAAGAACTGACAAGACACTCAGCTCAATCTGCTCATCTGTATACCTAATAATAATTCCTAATAATAATAATTCATAAAATACTATATTATCTGTATATGTGCCATCAAAAGTTAGTATTATCTTATTTTATTTATGGTAAATAAATAAAATAAATTATATTTAATTTTGCTACTTTACATTTATTCTTTACCATCCATCCTAAATGCCAAGTTTCATTATTAGTTATTAAAATAACCACAATGAGTAAAGAAAGAAGAGTACGTGAAAGAGTGAAACAAACAAACAAAGTTAATTTATAATAATAGTTAGGATTGGACTATTCTAATCCTAACTAATACTATACATGATATTCTTGCATTTCCTCCAAAGAAACTACAGGAATATCTGGTTAGTAACTTTATAAATTCTTTATTACTGGCTTATTTACTATTGCGCGACGTTTCAATAGAGTCTAAACTACTGGAAAATTCTGCAAAATAACTGAGAATGAACGTTTCCTTACTTTCAATTCGTGGGGTAATTTTATTAAAGCGAGAGAAAACTTTGGTATTCGAACTGAATGTCTGATGAAGAGTTCGAAGGTAAATCAAGTTAGCAGTCTGTAATAGAGCATTTCCTGTACACGTACATAAACAGAAAATAGAATCAAGTAGTTTTTCATTCGGTGTCGGTAGACAAAGGACATTGTTTTATTATCGGACTTCTTATAGAAAAAAAAACATTTTATTCTATGTAAAATTTTACAATCGTACAGTTGTAATACATTTAGTATATATTTACTACTAGTTACCCACCCCGGCCTCGTACGGGTGTCGTAAATCACTCTATCTGTTAAAAATCACCGCTTCAAAATCCGTTGCATAGTTTTAAAGATTTAAGCATACATACGGACGGACAGACAGCAACAGCGACTTTGTTTAATACTATGTAATGATATGATAGACGGCCCTGTGTGCGCATAAAGATATCCTTCTTGTATATATTTAAAAAAAGTCCACAATTATACAAGTATTTAGCATATATTTACTATATAATAGATGGCCCTGTGTGCGCATAAAGGTATATTTCTTATAGGTATTAAAAAAATACAGTTCTAAATAGTGGATTTGAATAGGCATAACTGATTGGTTGTCAAGATTATATAAATTTTTAGATATAGTTTTTTTTTAATATCTAAATATTACAAAGTATTAATTTCTAAGACAGAGCTTTTACTATAGCTACTACAATCAACAGAAATGAAATTTAAGGGTAAGAGGTTTGACATCTTTAACATCAGGTGAGATTGCGGTCAAACGCGCTCAAATTATGATATAAAAAAAAAATCTTAATACTCATGAGTGGTATCGTATGAGTGCTGTCACATGATAACGTTAGTGATCTTCAAGTATATAGGCTACGGTTATTGCTTACCACCAGATGCCCGTCAGCTTGTTTACCATTCCAACTGCATAAACAACTCAAACACATTTTCTTTATAAACTATCTGACCCGGCGTACTTCGTAACGCCTAACAGTAGATTCCCTAATTTATTCGTTTATTTAATATCTATTCTGCTATTAAGGACGCCGGGTCAGCTAGTAAGATAAAAGTTATTAAGTCAATAATTACATTATGTCAAAAAATAAAATTATGTAGCAACTAAAATTATTTTAATAGTCAGTAAAGAATTACAATTTACTAAATATTAAACTAAAATTTCTATGGTATATAGTTTAGTATCAGTCATCAATTCTGCTCTGCTCTGCTCTTGTTCGTATTCCCGTAGTAATATTTTTTAGAATACAATCATATAATTTCCTGTAGAATGCTTAAAGTCAACCCTATGCCTGTTGAAATAAGCACAGATAACCATATTAGAGCCGATTTAAAGAGCATGATGGAAGATCGTGGAAAGTGATAAGAGTATTGCCCTTAAATTATGAATGAATAAATGAGAACAAAATATATTTGAGCATAAAACTAATTTTCCAGCTGTGCACTTTATAAACTATGGAAATATATTTCAATTTGAACATGTAATGTGCTGGAAATGTGTTTCTGATTTACTTTGCTATCCTTTAAAGAGGAGGAAATTGTAAAATTTCCATATACGCTACAGCAATTTTTAAAACGGTTTCTTTATTTTGACTTTAAGTTACTTCCTGGCGTTCCTTTGGCTTTGCCGCTTTATTGGTTACATGTTTGCAGTTACATTTCACTAAATGCAATGTTATTTTACTTTCTAAGTTTAGAAGAAATGTATTTTCTTATATAGGAGAATTTCTGTTACTTTTGTATATGAGTTTTATATTACTTGTTTTACTCAATCGTTCGTTTCATCTTGGCTGTTAATTTGGGAAGAATTAGTAAAAGACTAATCTCATATTCTTCTTAAATTATATAATCAATCAAAATATGGTAGTACACCTAAGCAAAATACAGACCGAATAGCGATATATTCTCGCTTAAAAATTCTGTTAGTATCGTGTTAAAGTATGAATTTGTCGATTTGTACCCAAAAATTGATTTCTTTTTTTCTAAGATATGACACGTTTATTTAATCAAAATATTTACTCTCATTATCATACATTGCTGCCATGTAACCAGACGTTAATTTCTAGTGTATTTGTAAATTTGACACGATGGGTTGACTGACCTAACTGATCTTCTTATTATCCTCACTCCATTCATAATGTTAACTATCGTGTGACGCACCATTAATTAAAAATCGTAAAGTCAATAATCATGTAACCTGAAACGGAACGTCAGAGGCCAGAGCCAAAGTAATCTTTGTGACATTGACAAGTAGATGGATGGGTGGATTGAACTGAGGTAGCGGGAGGTTTAGAGGGAAAAAGTTGAAGTGTTTTATATTATTATAAAAACAAATAAGAGATAGGTAATTGTGAATATTGTAGGCATTGTGGATTGATGTGTAGATTTCTCTCCCTGACCAACCGGCATCACGCCTAAGTTGTCAGGGTACTAGTGATTTTAATAATAAATATATATAGCACTAAATACATATATACAATGCATTATTATTGAGGTTTATCTAGACACGCGGAAGCGTGTCAAGCCGAGTTTCAAGTAAACTGGCAAGCAGCACCGTGTGTATATTTACACGAACCATTTGGAGCCACTTTTGACCCCCTCATAACTCAAAAACTCTTTCACATAAACCTGTCAAATTTGGTTCATATATTGAGACTTGCGAGATAAATATGTGTTCCAAATTTCATAAACATATCTCAAACGGTTATTTAGATATTAATGTCCAAAAATCGTCATTTTTATCACTGATCAACTATAGATCAAAATTATAACCCACTTCCAGATGACCTAGGAAGTTCAAATTTGGCATGCAGATAGGTAATTAGGTGAATATAAAGGAAAAAATCTGAAACTGGTAAATTGTTATCATTTTACTACAATTTTTCACTTTAATTGATTCTGTTTCAACTTATACTGGACGAATACTAAAATTCTATGAAAACGTCGATAGCCACCAATTAACGTTGACCCCTTCACATCAGTGTCGATAACTAGCAAACTTCAAATATTGCATTGAGCGGTAAACACTAGTTGCTATAATTTAGATTCTGTCTAAAATACACTCGTATTTATAACTAGGAGTATAGTCGAATTTCGTATTTATTATGTTATTAACTGAGATTTGGTATTAATTATTGTTTCAATATTTAGCGCACATCGATAGTGTAAAATCATTATTTTTATAAATAATTATTAAATAATAGGCATATCGGTATAGGGCGCCGCGGCGCCGTGTGGGAGCGGTGCGATAAAACGTTGAACTAACCTATAAGGTTGGTATTTATGCTACGAAATTCATATTTGTGGTTATATTATTATTACATTATTTTAGTAAATACGTATGGTATAGACAATAGTTTAAACCAAAAAATAATAATAAATTTAGTACAGTTAGAAGTAGGAATGTATAGTTAACGCGAGAATGAGAACAAACAAACGAGAAACGAGAATGGTAACAAATTGTTTTCTTGAGAATTCAATAGATAACAGTCAATTTGTTACATAATCGTCTTTATGAACTATAACGTGTCAATACGAAGTTTCAGATATTAAATACGCGTGTCTTGGCTAGTTTTCATATACGAAATATACTGTAACCTTTGCAAGTTCTAAACATGTTACTTGTCGGTTCCTATTTTAATATTAGTAGTAACTAGCAATCGAAAGTAATAATTGGTATATGAGAACTGGCCAAGTTAGACCTTAGGCTACAGTATATTATCCTAAGTTATAAGAAGAAATGATACTTGTATATTGTTATAAATACATTTCAGGACAGACCATTGAACTTGGCACCCATTTAGATCTCCTCTCTTTTGTCGTAGAAGTCAACAATCAAGGTATATATCATAATATTAAACTCGGCTATCATTTCACATTTATGTTTTTGATGGGATAATCTAATATACCGAAAAATATATAAATGTCAGTTACTTAGTAACGGTTGTTTGAACTGAATACAATTTTATGTTTTACACTGCATGTCTTGTTTCTCTAATATTACCAACTAATACCATATCTGTTTGTCTTCTAACAAACAGATGTGGCATTTTGCAATTTGCGGAAGCACGATTCTCTGACTGATTCAGAATCTTGTTTAAATCCAGTTAATTCCACTACTATTGGAATGTGCGTACAAACAGTTGGACTGGAATACTGAGTTAGCACTACAGGATTGCACATGCCATTTCAAATTCGTGCTCAATATCCAATTGGTACTCTGCAACTAGTAAGCAAATACAAATACGTGTAAATACATATTCGCATAGACTTAAGAATGTAACTGGTGCCACAATATATATTATAATATGCCTATTTAATACCAACTTGATCAGCGATTAATAATTTACTTACAAACTCGTTTCGATTCCTCACACGGTGCATACATTTGTATTCATGAGTATGATTGTTCGTATTGGTCTGGATGTTTCTTTAGTATATTATATATGTATCAATATATTTAAGAATTTATATCAGTTCTCTAGTATACATATATGTGACACCTGCACTGCTTAGTTTGAAACTAGATGGCGCTTTTCGATGGCTTATTATTATTATTCATTAATTTTAATTGAATAGTATATTAGGAAAACAAAATTTAAATAGCATATATTTTAAGAAGAAATCAGATTTGTATTATGTATTAACTGATGGTTACAATAAGAACACCATTTTTTTTAATAATTAGACGAAGTAGTTATACCTCGGTGGTCTAATAGTTTAGCACACTCCTTTACTTCCGATGGTTGCGAGTTCAATTCCTCGCACGGTACATACATTTGTATTCATGAGTATGATTGTTTGTATCGGTGTGGATATTATCTATGCATATTATTTATATATTTACAAAGAAATCTAAGTATTTGTACCAGTTATCTACTATTCATAAGTTTAATATATTCATATATTTGAGCTAAACTTGAGATATATCCAGTTTTCTGCGAAACTCTTTGTTGGGTGCAGGTTTGAAGTCCTCACGAGATAACACAATCCTTTTTATTCATAACTTCGATTGGTAAATATATGCATATATCAGTTGTCTACCATGCACGATGACGGTATCGTGTGACATATCCACCGTCATTTATATTCACTCCAATTACTCTCAGGAAGACAACTTCACGAAAATATGTCGCAGTTTTCTCTGTACCCTCAGAGAATATCGCGCAAATACGCACCTTATATGTCCAAATCCTCTTGTCAAGCGAGAATATTTCGCTATTTTATTACCATATACTTCCTTATAAATTTTTATTCAAACAAATATCCGTGTGTCGTTATATTTTCGAGTCTATAAATTGTATTACCGATTTACCTTCCTGTAGCCAATGAAAATAAACAGCGATTTAATCGCACCATAAATAAAAACGTAGTCAGTCAAAGTAGGTAAAAGTATGTCAAATCAATATTTTATAAGGTAAGATTAAGAGGTAATATCAAAGGTATTGCTTATCAAATATTATAAAGCAAAATTATTATAATTCGATAATTACCTGTACTTATAGTTCGTTAAATTTAATAAAAATTCTTTGTTTAGGAACACTTACCAGGTTAGACCTTATGCAGGCTACGTCTATGTGGATGATTGTGACAAAGGTTACATATATATTTCTGCCGTCAGCAAATTACGTTGTTAGCTTTGTTCCAGTTTAGGGTAGAGATCTGCCAGTGAAATTACAGAGTACGGAAAGCGATACGGAATCTATACATATAAATAAAATTGGAGTGTCTGTATGTATTATTGAAATAACCGTTTTTTAGAAGAATATAAATACGGTACATACACGAACTGTCTGTTTATCTGTTTGTTCCGTGTAATCTCTGAAATAGCTGGACCGATTTTGACGGGATTTTTTTTGGCAGGTTGCTGATGTAATAAGGAGTAACTTACTCTACTTTTATTATAGAAAAATAAAGTTAACAGGCGATTCGCAAGGTGTCTAGCTAATATAGGAGATGGTTAGTATTTTCCTACATTTATAATATAGAAGTGTGTCACATTGATTTTTGGTACATATATCTACTTATGTAAAAACATGTATTAAAAAAATATATATTGCGTAAACTCTCTGTTTACAAAAAATCATCACTTCTGTTAAGTTGAACTTTCATTATTATTGCTATTAAGGGCTATATCACTGACGCAATAATATCCGCACGAGGTCACAAAGCATTGCCACAATTATTATTAGATTCATTCATGCGTCCCCTTTTCCTTTGGGATTATTTGGGATATGCAGAAATTAGAGGGCCTTGATTAGAAATGTGATGACTGATATTTTCATGTTAAATCTGAGAGAAGAGTGATTTATTAATGACTATCTTTCCGCCCGCGGCTTCGCCCGCGTAGACTATAGGTTATACTATTCAGTAGTGGAATGTTATACAGCTTAAACCTTCCCCTTGAGTCACTCTATCTATTCTGTCTATTAAAAAAACTTGCAGAAATTAGAAGGCCGTGATTAGAAATGTGATGCCTGATATTTTCATGTTAAATCTGAGAGAATAGTGATTTATTAATGACTAGTTACTTGCCACAACTTCGCACGGGTGTACATGTATTATATATTTAAAATTTCCTCTTGAATCACTCTATCTATTAAAAATCATTTGAAAATACGTTGCGTAGCTTTAATGATTTACATAGGGATGGACAGACAGCTACAGTGACTTTGTTTTATACTATGTTAAATGATATGAGGTTATCTAAGAAAAACATATTACGCTGATCCAAAATAAAAAAAAAGGATAAGGAAGAAGCAGATGATGAGGTAATGTGCTCATAAGTACAAAGCAATTGAATGTCGGTATATTTTTTAGTGTTATCTACTTTAAACAGGTTTAAAGGGTATAAGCCTGTTTAAAGTAGATAACACTAAAAAAATATACCGACATTCAATTTATATAAGAGCAAAAACAAACTTAACAGACAATCTTGTATGGATAGATCAACAAAATTGGAGAGGGACTGGCCACATGATCCGCAGCAAACCTACAAAACACGTGTTACTGAATGGTATCCAAGGGAACCAAAAAGGAAAAGATATGGACTAGAGACGCTGGGAAAATGAAATTAAATATAAATGAACAAAATTGTGCAACTAATAATAATAAAAAAATAAATAAGTGCAGAGTAAAAGCTTCTTTATCTTTATTTTAAACAGACTATATCTAGACAAAGTCATAATAATTTAAGATAGAATAATGATAAAAAAGAATGAATAAATAATTATGACATTTCTATCATTGATGCATGTTTTCTTTTTTTCTGGATATTTACTCCTTAGATAATACAAATAATTAGTTTCCCAGCCTCCCACTAATACATGTAGCGTTTGTTTTCTCCATCTTTACCCGACAATTAATCGGTTAAGTGAAATAAGTCACCGTAACCCACCCCATACCACCGCAGGCAGTAAGACGCTACCTTTTCTACCCAATTTGTAGTTAAGTACCATTACGAGTGTTTTACGTCCTTTTATCTCTGAATACAGTACACGGATCGAGGTCCTATCACATCCTCTTTTTGTCCCTTTATAAAAAGTAGCATTTCATCCTTTTTTTATGTTATCCACTTGTAGTTGAATGTAAAACAATTGAAATGTTTTTTATAAAAGCATCGGTATAATAATATACTTGTGAAAAAGTGTTATTTATCGCTACGAACGATTTAGTTATGTCAGACCTACAATGTGATTCACTGGCAGTTTTGTATGTTTCTTTATCCATAATTAAAATAGAAGTATTATGTTTATCTATTGTTTTATATACATTTCTATAACTGCGCTCTGCTCTTCTGTAATTAAACGTCTAAAAGCATGTCTTTTTTTATCATTTATTATTATTAAATCGTTACAAAATTTTATTTGTGTATATAAATGCCTTGATTTTTATGATTTATTATTTATTATCGCCCCGGTTATACACGGGTGTACATGTATTATCTATATAAACCTTCCACTTGAACCACTCTATCTATGAAAAAAAACCGCTTCAAAATCCGTTGCGTAGTTTTAAAGATATACATATGGACGGACAGACAGCGACCGCGACTTTGTATTATACTATGTAAGGATTTATGATTAACATTCTTTGTTTATATTCATGCAATATCAACAGCCGTAAATCAATTATATAAAAAAGCGAGCACGAGTAATAATAAAACAATGTTTAATATACAATTATACTGAACGTGACAGAACTGAATGAAGTGCAATTTTCTATTAAAATTTCTAAGTCCAGACAGCTAAGGGCTTTAGATAGGCAAAGGACAAAGATGACGCCTATAATAAAGGCGACAAGACTGAGGGAGTAAATTAGTTGGGGCTTCATAATAAGATCGTAACTTTCCGAGATACTAAAACGAAGATAATATGAGAACTTGTTATACAGATTAGGATTCTTAGTAGCCGTAAGAAAAGAACGTAATTAAAGGTATACTTCAGTGCACAATAAAACTTTTGTTAGGGTTCACATTAATATGTATCACATTGATATTTGAAAAAGATATTAAAAGAAGGTAGTTTGTGTTTAGTACTAATGACGTGTTACATGTAAAGATTATTACAGATATTGAAAATATCGTCATCTAATATTTATAGACCGAACTAAGCTGGTTGTCATAAGATAACCGTTACCCCTCCTCTCCCTACTCATCATCTGCTTCTTCCTTATCCCATTTATTTGGGGTCGGCGTAATATGTTTTTCGTTTCCATTCATCCCTGTTCGCAGTCATCGCGTTATTTACTTCCTTTCTTACCATATCATCTTTCACACAGTCCATCCATCTCTTTTTCGGCCTTCCTCTGCCCTTATAACCATCCACATTCATATGTAACACCTTTCTTAAAATATTATCCTCGTTCCTACGGATTACATGTCCATACCATGATAGACGATTACTCTTCAACCTCTCTGACACATAAATACGGAGGCCGGTAGTTGAATAATTATCTTTCGTTGAATAATATAATAATTTCGTCATCATAATTAGTGGATCTTACATTATGATTTAGGTATTCTTCAGTATTCAATCTATCTCTATTGAGAGATCTTGCCTCTTCCCTCACCAAAGCGCGTTTGCAATACTTTCGATTGAATTTTTGCCGTAAATATTTACGTATCGCTCCACTCGGCTCGCTCTATTGATACAGTAAATATAAGGGATTTTTTTCTTTATTCTGAAAATTTATTATAATTTCAATGTTTTGTTTGACACTTCTTAGTCTTGGTCTATTCATACGAATGAACTAAATATAGGTCCTTTTGGTGAATATCGAGTTTTCAATTAGGTGTAATTTTAAAACAAACTTGTTTAAAGAAAGTCTGAAGAGTGAAATTTTGATTTTAGTTGCCTTGTTTTTATGTGTTTGAATTTGTTTCCTATTGACAAAATTTTATCGTGTTTATTACTAAATGTAGATTTTTTAGAGTAATATATCGTGTATGGAGAGTGGTCGGAAATATGTAATGTTGAATAATGGAGCTTTGTAACCAATTGTGAGTTATTATCCAGACTTAAATAGATGCCAAAGATAGCGAATTCAAAGACCCACTTCAAGAAAAGATTGATATGTCAATTCATATTTGCGACCGACTATCTTTTGATGGAACTGCAGATAACAAGTTAAAAGTAATCCAAACGACAGTTGTAGGATAATTACCTGCTCAGTAGGTTAGAAATATACCTAGCGAAATATGGGCATGTCATGTGTTGTTTACAATTATCCTATTTTATTTATTTACCTAAAATAGCAATTAAAGCACTATCAGCATACCAGTAAGTGATAATTGAGGAGATAAAAACCATCGCCTCTAAGAAGAACGAGAAAAAGAACGAGCTCAATTGATCTATGCAAGTTGCAGTGTTATAGGATTTAGAGCCTGATAACAGCCGAAGAACCTCCAATAAAAAAAAAGATAATTGTCACCTGTTTACAAGAATTATACAACAGACGTCAAGTTACAAGTAAGGTGTGCTAAACCACTAGACCATCGAGGTATTTGGAATGATAAGTGACTGTGTTTGAATAAGAATTATATATATAATATTTAGTATATACTTGTATAAATAAATATAAATAAAGGAAATAGGTTAAATAGAGGCGCGTACGCAGTCGACATTGTACAGAATTTCTATTCTAATCGATCAGAGTTAAATAGGCATAAAGGTACAGGTATATTATAACTTTTTAAGATAACAATGAATATAATAACAGACAGATTAGGGTCAGTGGGAGCCTCAGGAAAGGAAAGTCATTAAACAATCGATTCGGTACCTCACAAAGAGTTTTATCGTTTTTATAATCTGTTTCCTTGAAAAAGTTAATGTACCTTGCCCTAATGAATATTGAATATAATCTGTTTGCTTTGAAGTTAAATTTACCGCCAAAATTTCTACATCAGTAATGTAGAAATTTTGGCGGTAAATTACGATATTTAGCTAAATTGAAATATTTAAAACACGTGCTTACAACTGCGTAGTTGTTAAGATATGCTTGATTAGACGTTGAACATATATCTATACATATAAATAAAATTGGAGTGTCTGTTTGTAATATTGAAATAACCGTTTTTTACTACATATGAATATAAATACGATACATACACCAAAATAACATTTTTTAGAAATTTTATCTTTCTGACTGTCTGTTTGTTCCGGTTAATCTCTGAAATGGCTGGACCGATTTTGACGGGACTTTTTTTGGCAAGTAGCTGATGAAATAAGGAGTAACATAGGCTACTTTTATTTTAGAAAAATAAAGTTTAATTCCCCACGGAATCAAATAATAAGTGTATGAGGTAAATATAAGGTAACTTTTATTTATTTGTTTAAACCTTCATTAGTGTACAGTTTGATGCAGTCCTAACTCCCAAACTATAAATTTTATTTTATTGGGGGGGTTTGGGCTATTGTCAGGTACTAATAATAATGTACAAATGTAAGATCTATTGATCTCACCCTTCGCTCGACTCCCAAACTAGCCTGAGCTGTATAACAGAATATCGTTATCGGATGCTAGGAATATCGTGGACAAAGTTTCGTACAAATGATTCCATATTAAAAGAACTCTGCATCAGACAGCGCCTATCAACCACAGTGCATTCACGCATTCCGACCTTCTTCGGTCACGTATCTCGAGGTGGTAATGACTCCATAGAGCGTCTCGTAGTGCAGGGAAAAGTGGAAGGCACCAGGCCACGTGGTAGATCACCAATGAGATGGACAGACCAGATCAAGGCCGCAACTAAGTGCTCAGTTTACGAATGTACCCGGAAAGCTACAGTCCGCGACGAATGGCGCCGTATTACCAAAAACCTCACTCATCGTGATTCAAAATGTTGACCACTACCACTCTGACAAGAGTGTACCGACTAAGAAGAAGTATAACAGAAGTCAGTTCCACAATGTACCTTTTGACAGTGCAAATAATCAATTCATGGAATGTTTGCGCTGTTTACAAAACTGTAAAACCTAAGTTACTTGTTCATTCTTTTAAAATTAATCTAGGTATATTTATTATGGTGACAGAATAACAAAACTGTAAAGGAAAGTGCTTATCTCATGTTAATATAGCATACCTATTTATATTCTAGCCTATATATCGGTTATTACTTATGCAGTCTACATATTGAGATTTTTTTTACAATTTACACAGCACCATCTAGATCCAAGTTAAGATAGCTAAAGCTTGTGTTATGGGTACTAGATAACTGATACATATACATAGATATTTTTTTAGTAAATACATACATATTATACATAGAAAACACCCAGACCGATACAAATAATCATACTCATGAATACAAATATTTGTTCAGTGCGAGGAATCGAACCCCCTAGACCGCTAGACCACGAGGTCGACGAAACAAATTATTGCAAATACAGTCGAGTTGTTACTAGTAGGTAATATATTTCGCCACAATATATAAATCGAATATCTTTAAAATAAACTTCCATGAAGATGCCTGAGCTATATTGTTTTATGCCGAGACGGAAACAAATCAAAACATTATCTATTTCTAGGTATCAATACCGGTTTATATTCACTGAACTATTTCATCAAATGTTCCTGTATTTCCTATATAAAACAAGAACACGATCTCCTTATTGCTTTACACGATATGAAATATTTTTCTTATTTTGTACTACAAATCGAATAGAATAAATAAAGAGAAAAGAGATCCTTCTATTTTTATAAACCAACTGATAATGTTACTAAGGACTATATTATATTAATAACTAGCTAACCTAGGCTTTGCACGGGTATACATATAAACCTTCCTCTTGAATCACTCTGTCTATTGCTAAGAACTGCATTAAAATCCTTTGCGTAGTTTAAAAGATCTAAGGGAACAGACAGCAGAAGTGACTGTATTATACACTATGTTACTAGCGACTCGTCCCGACTTCATACGGATGCATTACAAATCTTGGCTTGTTCTATACTATAAGATGCAAATTCAAATTCAAAATATATTTATTCATGTAGGTCTATTACAGACTCTTATGATATGTCAAATCTACCGTCAGTTCGGAATGATTTCGAGATGAGAAGAACTGACAAGAAACTCAGCTCGTATTTTTTTTTAATGTTGTATATATTTACAATAATACTATTTCATTTAAATTCAAATTTGGGAGAATAGAGTGACCACCAGCATATGCTATATAAAAAAAATCAAAAAAATCTAATCAGTGTTCGCAACCTGAACTGCATATATTATACATAAAAACCTTCATCTAGAATGATTCTATTTGTCCTGAAAACTGCATAAAGTCGTTGCATAATTTATCTTTTAAATTACACAACGGATTTTAATGCATAAGCGAACTAACAGCGGAAGCTACTTTATGTTATACTAGCTGTACACGCGACTTCGTCCACGTGGAATTTAACTTTATTTTTCTAAAATAAATGATTTTTCTAAAATAAAAGTAGCCTATGTCACTCCTTATTGCATCAGCTACCTGGCAATAAGTCCCATCAAAATCGGTCCAGCCATTTCAGAGATTAGCTGGAACAAACAGACAGACAGACAACAATTGTACAAAATGTTATTTTGGTGTATATACCGTATTTATATGCATATAGTAAAAAACGATTATTTCAATATTACAAAAAGTCACTCCAATTTTATTTATTTGTATAGATGTATAGATTATGTAAAGATATAGCGAATTGTTCTGATAAAGACGTTGTACAAAACCGTTTGCGTTGTGCCTCTGACACGCTTATTTCAGTCGCCCTACAGTTTACTTTGGTGAGGTATAGCAGTGAAATTACAGAGTACAGAAGCATAACAATGTAGTCCTTATTATGATAATATTTAAGGCTGCATTTCCAGCAATTTTTACAATAAGTAATTAAAATCGATGAAAATTTGTCAAGACATTATAAACGTGCATGGCAATAGTTGTTCATACACGGGATTGTGATTTAATATTATAATTAGACAACTATCTACACTAAGTGTACAGTGTTTAAAAAAAAGAATTTCAGTTAAGTTTCTTACCAGTTCTTCTGAATTGAATCTGTATACTGAACTCGACGGCTCAGTATATAGATTCAACTAGCTGTTCCCGCGACTTCATCCACGTGGAATTTAACTTTATTTTTACAAAATAAAAATAGCCTAAAGAACTAAAAATAATTTTATTCGTCTTAATTTATTCGTTCCATTAGGTACTGATAGATTCAAACTAATACATTTACATCCTGCGTCATCCCTTATTTTCCCTTCCCTTATATTCCCTTATATTATCCCAATTTTATCAAAATCCTATTTAAGCGAACGTCTTCATCATAGTAGCTCCAATCTTTAATTTCAGTTCAATCAGTCGAAAATCTAAGAAGATTTATACAAACTTTCATCATCTATTTTATCCCCTTGGGGGTAGAATTAATCAAAATCCTTTCTTAGCGGATGCCTACGTCATAACATCTACTTGCATGCCAAATTTCAGCCCGATCCGTCGAATAGTTGGGGCTGTGTGTTGATTCTACCTTTGAGTTATATAAGTATATTTAGATAAGAAACACTGGTAAGAGGAAAAAATATTAATACAAAAAGCTTGATATTCCTAAGCAGCTAAAATGTTCTACTGAATGTTTTTTGTTTTGTATATAATTTTCATTACTAGTACTTAAATGATTTTTCATTTGAATCAAAACCAAAACAAATATTACGACATGTGTTTCATCGCTGGCCATTAGAACTTAGATATAGTTTCGAAACTCAGTGTTGACTGTTCGACTCGAATAGCGGAATTAAACAAAAATAATACAAATCCATTAAATAATGAAATAAACTCCGCAAAATAACGCTTAATTCGATAAAATATATAATTAATAATAATTTTAGCTCATACATTTCATTTTAATAATCTCCGCAATAGTACTTAACCTTAAAAAAATACCTACTTATTAAAACCTATATAAATGATCCCATTCTGTACACAGATTAACTCTATGGCTACTCTGTATTGCATTGTTACGTAATCGACAGTGCTATGTTTAATTTGAACTCTGGAATACCAGTAATTGCTTGCAAATTATTACCAGGAAACATGCTCATAAATACCTCGGAAATTTTTCAAGCAGTTACTTGATAAATTTCCATCTAAAAATTATATAATAAATTGTTATCTAATAAACATTTCTCTTCTGAATAAATGTAACAGAGCAAAATGGTACGAGCTTGAAATAGGTGCCTTCGTATAGATTATATAAGAGAAATATACAGATGCAAAAAGAAAAATCAAAGTTGTAATACAGATTTCAATATTATTATTTACATGTTACTGTAAGTTCATTGTTACATATATAAAGTAACGTAGAAATAATTAGAATGAAGGTTAACCACAGGTTACTTACTAGTTTCTACATTACTAGACATTAAAACATAATGATCACTGACTCAGTTTGACTACAGACTAAATAAAACTTGTAATTCCAAATTCAAACCGCTATTTCCCGCACAATAATATTCGCGCTATTTTTTCGGTTTGCTACTAGTTTCTATGTAGCTAGACATTAAAACATAATGATCACTGACCCAGTGGTTTTACAGACTAAATCAAACTTGTCATTCCAAATTCAAACTCCTATTTCCCGCGCAATAATATTCGCGCCATTTTTCTCGGCTTTCCTCACTTAGAATAAAACATTTTTTGGAAGAAACTATATATTTAATCTAAAATCTGTCTCATTTAAGATAAAAACATATTTGTATGAATCTGTATGGTATTTAATAACCCATATGGGTTTATAGAAGATAGATTTGATAGGGTACTTACATCAAAACCTTGTACTGAACGGTAGGTGGTAGGTCTTAGAAGTTTCATCAAGGCAGTGCCATCTGTAGGTGGCAGGCCGGCCCTCATCGCAGCCGTGGCAGCTCGGGCCCAAAGTGTCACAGCATCGTAAAGATGAGCTGCTTCTATGGGGACCTGATAGGAGAATGAAATCAATATTACTAACTGTATTATCCAAAGTATAATTTTCCTCTATTATAAGTATATAGTTAAATAAGATATTTTATATTATATACCCTATATAGTATAAGCTGTAGTCAATAATATATTATTATAGTATAAAACAAAGTCGCGGCCGCTGTCTGTCCCTATGTATGCTTAAATCTTTAAAACTACGCAACGGATTTTGAAGCGGTTTTTTTTAATAGATAGAGTGATTCTAGAGGAAGGTTTATATATACAATACATGTACACCCGGGTGCAGCCGGGGCGAGTAGCAAGTAACCTATAAAGATGAAAACTGTGTTTATTTGAAAATGCAAAACTCTGAAACTACTAGTTAGAATAAGAAAATCGGAATAATTTAACAATCTATACTAATATTATAAAGCAGTAAAAAATTGCAAGTTCGATTTATTTTCATATCTGATATCTAATCATATCTGATCTGATAGTTACGACTGACCACGTTTTGAAAATTCTTTCAGTGTTGAAAAGCCCATTAATCAATAAAGTCTATAAACTACAATATCACGCTACGACCAATAGCAGTCGAGCTGCAATAAAAAATATTATGTGAAACAGCGAAAATGTGACCAAATAATATTACACAGATCAGCTAGTAATTTAAGAAATCTTACAATCATGCTACAACATATAGCAACCGAGTAAAAAAAGTCAGCAGAAATGCTAACGGACCACCTTAATGCGTGTTAATTGCAGTAATTACTAGTAGTTACTTTTGATTCCCTTACTCCCACAAACTTTCCGTAGATTGGAATATAAATCATAAATATATAGGTACATAATTCAATTTCCGTTGGTAAACCACACCTACCAGGCCAACGAAAATTGGATTATCTAAGCCGTATCTTCGCGTGGAAAGAATACAGAAACATCCCAAAATTTTATAGTAAACAAACAAATGAATCTTAATCATTACATAAAATAAAGTCGCTGTCGCTGTCTGTCCGTCCCTATGTATGCTTAAATCTTTAAAACTACGCAATGTATTTAGAAGCTTCTTCAAGAGAAAGATTTATATATATACTTTAGAGGAAGATTTTTATGTTTATATATATAATACATGTAGACACATGGTTTAGCTAGCGGTTTAGCACACCGCTTTACATCCGATGGTTCCTGGATCAAATCCTCGGACGGTGCCAACATTAGTATTCATAAGTAAGATTGTTTGTATCGGTCTGAGTGCTTTCTATGTATGTATTTAAAAAAAGTTGTAAGTATTTTTGTCAGTTGTACGCGACTGACATTGATTTTTAAATACTGGGTGTATTTAAAAATCAATGTCAGTCGTCGGTAATACAAGTTCTGCTATGGACTAGATGACGCTGTGTGTCCAGGGTTATTATTATTATATAGTTAGCAAAAATTTATATTATTTTACCACAGATAACATAATATTACATAATTTTACTAACAATCTCACTTTGCAAGAACAAGTTACAAACATAAGATTCGTTGTCAACATCCATAGGTATTATAGCATAAGCTGAATGTAGCGAATACCTTGGCCTCACGCCAGGACACGCAAGGACGAAGATCGCAAGATATCGTTTATTTTTTCTCAAACACAATGGTTTTCCAATAATATATTTTCCAATGAATTTTTATTTACCGTGTTCTTAACATATTTGTGTGGATATAATGGTATATTTATCGAATACAGACATCAAAACATTATTATACGGTACCTGCGAGATTTGAAAATAAACAGGATATTTAGAAAATAACCGGCACAGCTAAATAAAAGGCGCTGTAATCAATAAAGAAATTACTGTTCCAAATAAAGAACAGTGTGGCAATTTGGAGCTACGTAATTTTCGACATTACCTTCACAGCTTAATGTTATTGAACAAATTTATTTTGTAAAAGGACCGTTCCTCATTTATATATTTTTTTTGTAAACAAAGTGTGAAGGAGCAGTAAATTATTAGACCACAATGCTGAGAGCTTTGTGGTTTAGTGGTTAACTGCCCGTAGACCCGAAATGTTAAAGTTCAATCTAATCTATATTGTTGTAATTCTTGATACTTATATAGGCAAATAACAATATAATTACTAGTAGATAATAAATATGATATTGTAAAAATACTGTAAATTTAAGATTTTTTATATAACTTTTGTAAGTAACATTTGTAAACCTAAATAAAAAAATTTAAATAATTATAATAATAAAAAAAATTTTATATAAAAATTAAAAAAATAATAATACACGGAGATCCGAGATTTTGTTTTATGGATTGTCAAGAAGAGAAGTAAATACAAACTTTGAGTATAAACATTAGTACTTTTGTTTAGACCATTATAAAATTAATATACAAAAATTATGACAATTTATATTTCTTTAGAAACACTAATAAAAATACTAATTAATCAGTGAGACAACGGTAAGAGTATGCTCTGTTTATTACGATCCAAATATGGGCTATTGAAACTGGCAACAATCACTTTAGTTCATTTTTGTACCGCTTAGTGTCGCTCTCTTCTGTGTGCCTGCCATATTATGTAAAACACATTGTTTATATGTTTTTTATCTAATCCAATCCAACATAAAATCATAGGAAACCTATCAAATTATCAAATATATCCATGTTCAATACAACTTCAAAACTAAGCATAACCTTCACGATTCTAATCCCAGATGAGGCAGTCAGAAGTATTATCAAACATCAAAGTCATTTTCTAATATATAGTGATATTTCCCGATTTTAGTGAAAGCACTCTTACAGATATATATTTTTTATATTAGGAAAACAATAGAAGTACACGTTTACTTCGTTTTTCATTATATTATATTTAACCAATATGATAATACAATATAAAACATTTATGATCAAAGTTAAATATCTTTTCGATTATATTTTTAAAAAAATATTTTAGTTTGTTTATTGTCTTTCTCATTTAAGATTTGTGTTCCTGGCTGTATTTATTACCTATTGCTTTAGGGGTATTACAGTACAATCTACTCTAAAAAAATATCATTTCTTTAGGGTATATTGTACTATGAGACATACATACACTTATGACTTTTACACTTATGACAATGTCTGTACTAAACCTGAAAGAATAAATGATTTGAATTTTTAATTCGAATTCGCGTGAAATATCACTTACCGAAGCATCTTCGAAGAGTTTGTGGTAATTGGGCACGCAGAATGGCGGCGCTGCAGACAACTCCCTGATCATTTGGCAGAGCAATCTGAAAGCGATTAAGGCTGTTTATTAAAAATATCATTATAGTCACTATATACTAGACTTATTTACAACCCACTTAATTTTACGTCCGGGTCAAATTTATTGACCGGGATAAGAGTAGCCAGTGTCCTACCTGTTTGAAAACTCTTGAAAGATAATACAGAAGATTGTTTGAGGTATTAAGGAGTCATGAGATACCACACAGTCGAATCTTTTGATAATATGTAGGTATTATTAGATATACGTAGGAAACTTACAAATAAATACAAATAGGCATACTCTTGTTACAATTATGTTGGTATGTGGTATGGACATTGCTTGGTATGGACTGTTTTTTTTACATATCATATCATAAAATCTGTTGTATCTGGAATAGAATAGAATAGAAAATCATTTATTCAAGTAAACTTACATTGACGCACTTTTGAATAGTCATCACATTTTTTTTAATCTATCGCTCATTCGGAAAGCTGTTTCATCACAAGAAGAACGAGCAAGAAACTTGTGTGTTGCTCTTTTAAATAAATTTATTCTTACTTTACAATATAAGTTTAAGTGTGTGAATACAAACTACCAATTAGCATTAATTCAATTAAATAATCAAATAGAAAACATATTGAATACACAACAACTGGTCAAACAATAAGAGGAAATCAGTCATAGTGATTAGAGAAGACCAGTCCCTACAAGCAGCACCCGTTCATGAGAATGACGGATGAGCCAGCCATCACTGCGCTCGACCATATTTTAGGGAGCCCTATGACTCGGCCCACCACTCCGCCACAAGAGGCTGGCGCTACCACGCCGCCACTAATCAGAAATGTATTTTTTATTCTAAATTTGTATTTAAATTTATAGTTATCTTATTGTACATTCTTTTATATACTCTATTCTGTTATGTCAATAGTTTTACCAATACATATCTCTGTATACCTAGTCTTTTTCTATAAATAATATAAAACTAATGTTAGAATGAGAACAATTGAACAAGAATCGGCCAGTATATTTCTATGTAGTCTAAAATTTTATTAGAAAGTTTTACTATTTCCTCACTTTTGACTGAAAACACAAACAGAATAGCCAAATATATGCAGCCGTTCAGAAGTGGCCATATTATTTTTATACTTCATGAATGGAATTATTATATGCCATTATATGCCAAAAAATAGCTTAGATCTTTTAGAAATATATTCTTGTATATATTTATAGAGAAATAAAGCAATGTGGAAAAAGTAGGGCAGAAATAAGGCGCATAAATTGCGAGTAATATAACTATATATTATACATAATAATAATAAATAAAGGGACCCAAAAAATACTACGAATGATGTCGATATAATATCGTACTACAAGAAAATATTGTCATCTATACATATAAATAAAATTGGAGTGTCTGTTTGTAATATTGAAAAACCATTTTTTACTATATGCATATGAATATAAATATAGTACATACACCAAAATAACATTTTTTACAATTTTTGTCTGTCCTACTGTCTGTTTGTTCCGGCTTATCTCTGAAATGGCTGGACCGATTCTGACGGGACTTTTTTTGGCAGGTAGCTAGTGTAATAAGGAGTAACTTAGGCTACTTTTATTTTAGACAAAATAAAGTTAAATTCCACTCGGACGTAGTCGCGGGAACAGATTGTTATACATAAAGCATACCCATAAAACAAATACTATAGCACTTGTATACAACACCAATTTATGTATATCCTTACAGATGTAGATATAGATATTTTCATCTGATGACTGTTTCAAAACATTTGGCTTAGTGCCAACGTTATCCCTTCAGATATGAGTCTGGGATAATGTGATTTATCTGAAATAGCCAAAGTTTTATCTCACAAAGCAAAGCTGATGACAACCGTTGATAGACTTTCAGTCCTCAACCGACTGCCAAAAGGACAAGGTCGACAAATCGGTTTGATATTTGTAATAATAAAAATAATACTCGAATATAGTAGGTATAGGACGTAATAATCAAATCAAAAATAAACCTAAAACCAATAGAGAGAAGAACATATCTGAACATGATCAAAAAAGTCACACGAAGCAAATCATAAGCAAAACTAGTTATTCTCTATTAGTTACACAGATAGAAGTAGGTTATTTTGAAAATTTGTAATTTATAATTTGTTTGTGAGTATGGATGGATATTTGTTACTCTTTGATGCAAAAACTACTGAACGGATTTTCATGAAACTTTACAGTAATGTAGCTTAAACATCAGAATAACATATAGATTATAAATTTCACGCGAGAGAAACCGTGGGCACAGCTAATAAATTTATAATTGTAATTAACATACAAGGAATTTTTTACTTACTTCTTCACGAAGTAGTAAGTAAACATACAGAAATCTATTTTTTCATATAGAATTGAAAGACTATATATTAATTTCGATCTGTTTACTAATACGCTACGATTACAACAGCATCATAACGTACATACATATTCATGTTACTGTTTATAAAGAACGAGTCTATTGAAATCAATCAAATGGAATATATCCGACATTTATTTCGCCGTAAATATCGTTAATGTTTCCTGAAGGTGTATTAGAATGTTGTGTGAACTCGATATCCAATGTATATGTATGTGCAAAAAACTAAATGAAATAGGGTTGACAATTTCTATTATTAGGTTTGTAAAATATAACGCAAATATATACTCCATAAAATCTACGAGTAGTGCAGTAAGTTATAAATAATGCGGTGCAATGCTATAGCACGGTATAAAGTAGAAACTTTCGTGAAATAACAAAACGCATTAGACCTCATATTTTTTTTTATAGCATAGGAGACCAACAGACTTGCGGCTCACATGAAGCTAAGTGATTACTGCCGCTTATAGGCACCTACAATACCAGGGGAATTGCAAATGCGTTGCCTGCGTTTTAAGAAGGAATAAACTCTTTTCTGAATGTTTCAATATCGTATCGGTTCGGAAATACCATTTCTGGAAGGTGATTCTACAATGTGGAGTTAAGAAATTTCTAGAAAAATCCACGATGGAGGACCGTCATTCATCCGGATGAATGGATCAGGATGATATTTTAGAAACACATTGAGGTAGTATTTCAAAGCTAGCAAATATTAACCATATGGTTGTCCAGGGAATAGATGTGTGGATATTGCCCTGGCAGATACATTGTTGCCAAGGGGCTACTAGATCTAATAAACCATTCTGTACTTGATAGTTAGACAACCCTAGACACATTTAAAATATCGTAAACATGTTTACTTCCAAACGTATAGATAAGGAAGTTTTCTTAACAATTTAGAGAAAAATATATTAATAGGATATATATCTTTTAAGATAGATAATAAATTTGTTTATGACATAAAATATAATAAGTTCAAACTTATTTCTAAGTAATTTTAACAAAACATTTTTTTACAATAAATAAATAATGTATATAATTTTTAGGTACTGTTATAGACTTGTTGTATCCTGCAATTATGTTTAAGAAAATTAGTCAATACTTTTTGTGCAGAATTTAATATCCTTCTTAAGCAATAATTCCCCAAACAAACTTTCTGTCCCCTATTAAAATAAGTAAAACCTTAAACTGCCACTTCCCGCACAAAAGGTCTTTCGCAAAGATCACTCACCTCTATCAAAAATAATTAAAATTGATATGTATAAGCTTGAAAAAGTGACAAACAGACTTTTGCATTAGTATGAAATTTCATACATATTAACGAAGAAACATACATCTTATGCAAAAGAAGTTAGAACATTCTGCCGACAAAAGAGGACTACTGACACTAGCTTTTTCTTCCGGTCGATCCCCCCTCGTATCCAACAGCAATCTCGGCTTATACGATGGTCTGGGCCAAAGTCTCAAACTCCATCTAGTGGTACCCTCAGGCTGAAGTCGTATCTATCAGGCAAAAGTCATCGGCCGCTCCATAAATCCACGAATTTGAAGTTTACTTACCACCTTACTCTATTTAACTCGGTAAAGCTATAAACGCCTGCGGATAATAGTTATATAGAGAATAATTCGTTAAAATAAATACAGGCTTGTTCTGTCATCCCGATAAAATACAGTAAGATAGAAAGAGACAGATTACTCACGAGTAATGTGGGTTAGTAGGAAACGATGGTGTCAGCTTGAGAACAGCACGAAACGCCAGGATGTCATTAGTGCTGTTCTGGCCCAAATGATCTGTGTACAAAATAGAAATAGTTTATTTTAAAACAGAATGTATAAGAGATAACTTTTAGCAATAAGGTTGCCTTTTGTTAAGATTCTTTAAAAAGTGTTTTTATTTCTTAAAACCTAAGGTATCATACCATGTTCTCTTACTTACTCTCTTATTTACTCTTTATACTGAAATTCAGTTTACAAAGCAAGATGGTTAGTGTAGAATTAAATGAAGGAAAACCTATAGAGATGATTTTACAGTCTCACTTTTAAAGAGCTCAATATAGAGTTCCACTTATCTTATTACTAATTGATATCTTATCTATGTTTATACTAACTTTTTCTTTTCCATATTGTCCTTTTTGTTAATTTTGTTGTGTAAAGATAAAAGATATTTGATACCTTTTCACTTGGCTGTATGTAGATACACTTGTTTTTCTATTTCTAATATTAGTGTAGACTAAATATAAATTAATATTATTGTATTACAGTATTGTAGCATCACGATATTTATCCCAGATGGAGTGGTCAGAGGCCTACAAATAATATATTATTACCAATTAAAATAAAATTACTTAATATTATTATTCATTTGGAACGTCGAATAAGGCAGACTAATTCGCATAGTGGCATTATTTTTGATTTTTTCTTTTTAGCGCCGCAGTATTACGCAGTACATGTACATTTTGTGGAAGAAGCCTTGATTAGATGTGCTGAAATGTTTGTGAAATGCTAATCTAAACAATCTTATTATACGCCTTCACATAACGAATTTATCTTTATATTCTTAGACGACCTTCACAAGATTGTCTAAGTTTGTACGATAATATTATAAGCCTTCTAACTTTGTACTCGTCACACGGTCACACTATGTAATATTATGTTATCTGTAGTCACACAATGTTATACAGCTCTTATAGTACCGAGACTAAGCAGAACTTGTGTTATGAGTACTAGACAACTGATATAAATACATACATAATATATATAGAAAACACCCAAAACGATATGAACAATTCTTTTTCTTCCGTTTCAATGGCAATTATATGTACATTTCCCAGAATATAGCGACGACTTTTGCGCACTCTATCGCATTTTTTAGATCTTCTTCTGTGCAGGATGATAGGCACAAAGGACAGGACAATAGATGGACCATTGTCTGGGATGGTGCTCCGCAGTCGCAAGCTTCCCTTGATGCGACACCCTATTTTACCAAGTTGTACCTACAGCGAGCCATCTGGGTTCATACGAACAATCGTACTCATGAATACAAATGTTTGTACCATGCGAGGAATCAAACCCGCAACTATCGGAAGTACAGCGGTGCCCTATACCGCTAAACCACCGAGGCCGTTCGATATATGACATAGACAAGACGAACTGTCCTCTATATATCTCTCTTTGTGTATTGTAATAATTGTCTAGTGTCTGAAATAAATGCAAATTATAAATTTTATCTCGTCTCCTCAATGAATCCATTAGAAAGGCTACAGTAACTGGTTACCATTAGATGGACCATTTGTTTGATTGCCACCATAATAATAATAATAATTAATCGACAATTAACACAGCGCCTAATCCCACGGTAAGCAGAGCTTATGTTATGCATATGCAAAAAAAAATATATTTTATATATTATTTATATCAATAAATACTGAATTTTTTTGCAAATACATACAAATGTTTGTAACGTACGAAGATTCGAACTCGAGACCATCGGGAGTAAAGCGGTATGCTAAACCGACGGACCACCGAGGCCGGCTTGTATAAAAAAAATCTGAATCTGAAGTGTTACAATAAATGAATATATAGGAATAGCTAATCAATAAACAAAGTCACCAACTTTTGAACAGCAAAAACTGCCAATAGTCCTCGGTAGCAAGTGCTGAGAAGGGTACAAAAACTTTCATCATATTAAAACAGGTTTTTTTATCATTCTAGATAGGCACATCGTGATCTCGACTGACTTAAAAAAAGAAGTTTCTAAAGATTGTATTACAAACTTTTCATACAAGGAATAAAAAAAAATTAAATATTCCTAGTTTTCTTCTAAAAAAAGTAAGTCCATCTTTCATGGGACATTGTATACGTTTTTACAATAAATTGCCAGATAATGTTTTATATTTAAATGAAGGGAAATTTAAGATACATGTAAAAATACACTTTGCTCTAAATCTTATTATAAAATAAACGACTACTTGAATGACTGCAATGCGTGGTCTTAATTACAATTTTAACTTTTGTTATGGGACATATAACTTTCCCATTGGCTTAATTATCAATGTATTAAACATCAAATAAACTTATTAATAACATGTTGTAATATAAATATTGTAATGGGGAAAAATGTGATTGATACAACCTATGCTGTAAATACTATAAATGACGTTGTGCAATAAGTTGAAACAGTCATGCTCGCTATAAAGTTCAAACATGTGGCGTGGTGGGTCAGGTTGATGTGCTCCTTCAATATGGTTGAGTGCAATGATGGCTGGCTCATCCGTCATACTCGTAAAAGGGTGTTGCTTGAGGGGACAGGTCTGTTTAGGTTACGAACACTAATTAGATTATTTGCTTTTGCAATGACATCTGTTGGTGGTCACTCTATTCTCCCAAATATGAATTTAAAAATGAATCTGTATTATTGTATAACATTTATTTGAAAAGAATACGAGCTGAGTTTTATGTCAGTTCTTCTCATCTCGAAATCATTCCGAACCGACGGTAGATTTGACATATCATAAGAGTCTGTAATAGACCTACATGAATAAAGATATTTATGTCTGTTCACTTTAAATAAAAAAATAGCTCTCTCTAAAAGAGTAGCAATATTGAATTAAATATTTTCTCTTAAAAAATATTTAATGTAGGTTATATATAGACAAAGTAAATGAACGTGACTTTATTATACATATAATATTATCATAAAACCTCATATCGTTCAAAGAACGACAGGAATTATATGATATTTTTCCTTTGTACAGATTACGTAAATATCAAATATACATAAATTATATAAGGTTGTTTGTTAGTCAACAACTAATGACCGCTTCCATTAGCCTGTCCGTCCGTCAATTGGGTTACTGATGTAAAAAAACATCTATATATAAAAGATAATTTATTTACTTAATTTTATAAGGCTTTTATATAACTTGGAATGGCAAACATACTGGTCGTATTAAGAAGGAAATTGGTCTTTACGTATGCTATTCATATAAATAGCTTACAAGATATCACTTTGTTTGTTCCACGGACAGTTTGATGGCGATTTTGACGGCCTCGATGGTCTAGCACACAACTTTACTTCCGATGGTCGCACGTTCTATTCCTCGTACGGTGCATACATTTGTATTCATGAGTATGATTGTTTGTATCAGTCTGGGTGTTTTCTATCTGTATAATATGTATACATTTACAAAAAATATATATCTAAGTATTTCTATCAATTGTCTGGCACCTATAACACAAGCTTGTTGATTGATTTGCTACTTACTCTTTTGGTTTTGATGGAGTGGTATATATTCATATAATAATAATAATAAATTTATTTCATTATAATAGATGTTTTACAATATATATATATATATATATATAATATATATATAAGAAATTATAATGCTGAATAAGATTATTTAATAGAAAACAACAATTCACGAACTATTTGAAGGAGTATTAAGGGAAGTGGATGAATTTATAATATCTTGAGGCTAGTGTATAAGGATGTCGGAATGACACCTGTAGATAAGATAACAATTGGGAGAGTTTGCAACAATTGCGCTGCTTCTGCCTGTAATTGTAATTTAATTTCTATTGCCAAATATTACATTCAGCAATTTTTTTATGTATGTATGGCTGTATACGTACATAAATATATTGTATAGGCAACTTAAATATGTCACTTGGTTGTCTCAGATAAATTAAATTAGAAAAACGTTTGCTTTGTTATTTTATGTGATTATATATATGATTATTATTATTATAACCATGTACGTACCAGCATGTGTGATGGCTGCAGTACTCGGGTCGTAGATCTCATCATCCACGGCGACCACAGCGTACTCCCCGTTCTTGAGGAGTCCTCGCCGCTGGAGCAAGTTCACGAAGTCTACCAGAGCGATATGTTCACCAAGGAACACGTACACTGTTAGAAAAAAAAATCTGAATAAACCACCCATAATGCAAATGTTATATTATGACGACCTCAGTGGTCTAGCGGTTTAGCATACTGCCTTATTTTCCATGGTCACGGATTCGTTCCTCGCACGACGCAATTTGTATTTATGCACTTTTCAATAGCCATACTTATTTTTTTTATCAACCACTTATTACGAAAGCATCTGCATTTGCCCCTATTTTTATCCGATATAGCTGTTAAGGCGAAGGCCAGCTAGAGCCAACGGCTTTAGGGAAAAATTGTGGCAATCCTTACAAACAATGCCACCACTCAAGGAACAGGCCGACCAATCCGGGGCACTCGCGGCCGCCCGCCCGCACTCTATTATATATTTATATATGGTATATGTGAACTGTACCAATAGGATAAGTAATATGTTCCTTGCAGTTAGATAAGACACATGCAATTTGGTCGACATAAAGTTGACCGTTCGGTTTTGGTATTTTACAAAATAAAACAGCTTTCCATAAGAGAGCCTTACTCTCTCACTCTACTCAACACACGCCATACAAACCCTATCTTCACGCCTATATCTGACACCCATATAGTATTATTATAAATATTACAATCGTCATCTCTTTCCTTAAACAATATAATAATATATTTGTGATGATCATGAAGTCTAGTGATGATTAATCTGTGTACATTAGAAGGATTGTCATTTTCTTACACTTTGCTTTTATCATCGCATTACGAACATTAATATATCCGGAATAATATTAGTATCTTTCATCCAGGATAAATGTTACTTTTATCGTAAATATTGTTACACTATCTCCCCTAACATAATGTTGGGATAAACATTAAATTCTCCAATAACTTATCTGACGATACATTATATAGGCCATTTACTGAACAAAGACTGTGCTGGTGCTCCCTAAACGATCGCAGAGTACAAACGATATGCTTTTGTTGATAGTATATTATCATAGATATAGTGTTATTACTGATACCACAGATAATATAATATTACATACTGATACTAACATCGCATACAGCTATAACGCGCTCGTCATCCTACTGCGGCTGCGCGCCGTGCAATATTGTGCATCTGTGGCGCATAACGTTTGCGCGGGAAAATAAAGACAACAAAATGGCTTCTTCTACAGACGTACTGATTATTTGTTGTGCTCTTCATTGTTATTTTATACTATTTATGTCTGCAATTACTTTTATAATAATAATAAACTCAAGACAATTCACACAGCGCCATCTAGACCCAAGTTAAGCTAGCTAAAGCTTGTATTATGGGTACAAGATAACTAATATTAACGAAAAAAAAATCATCTATGTATTTGACATAGATAATTTTTTTTTTCGTAAATACATATTATACATAGAAAATACCCAGACCGAATCAAACAATCATAGAATAGAATAGAATAGAATAGAAAATCATTTATTCAAATAAACTTACATTGAAGCACTTTTGAATAGTCATAACATTTTTTTTTTACTTATGAATACACATGTTTGTGCCGTGCGAGGAATCGAACCCGCGACCATCGGACGTAAAGCGGTGTGAAGACCGCTAGGCCACCGAGGCCGTCAATATATAATAATATACCTATATACACAACAAACCTGAATTTAAATACAAGCCCTAAGAACATATCTAACATATAGAATACAATAGATGTCGCAACTACTTCAATTGAGCAAGCGGCTGAAGGCCAACTCTCGCTTGACAGATACGACTTTAGTCTGAGGGCACCTTAGGTGCACCGTTAGCTAGGAACCTCGGCTCTGGCCGTCGTAATTTCGATTCCCGTTTGAATTGGATAGACAATCGATCGGAGGGGCCCCAATTCGTGCGTGAAAGAGCGTATGTGTAAGGGCAACAAGCAACAAAATACGTTGTCATTTTCAAATAATAGATGAGGGTATATAGTCAAGGTGTCTTAACACTATACATGATGTTTCAATTCATATTCAATATTCAATATGCTATGCATAATATTGTACAAGTTGATACAAAAGGACACATTAGAATTAGTTAGTTATTAATAAATATATCCATATTGATATTATAAATACGAAAGTGTATTAATTTGTTTGTCACATTTTTATGACTAAAGTCCAGAATGTGTATTATTGAAAACTATCTCATTGTATATACTGGTGAATCAAAATCAGAAGATTATACAAATACTTTCAAATATGTGACCAAATAAAGTTATTAGTATATTACTATCATTAATCTGCATTCTGCATCTGCAGAGCATTAATCTGAGAATGGGCGGTAGGCTCGCTCTTTGCCATATTAGATTTAAATATACCGAACTGTGTGTATCTGCAATATTAGGCTCACCTCGAAGTCAACAATGATACTGCCTCTAACTACTAAAATATAATATATTATACTTCTAGCATAAAAGTCGTGTAATATGTTTGTTCATATACTCGTATATAGAGGTCAAAATAGTCATTACGTTTTTTGAAAATTTCTAATTTTTCATTCTATAAGAAACTTCACCGATAACAAACAAAACAATATAAATTAATTCGGGTCAGTAGCTTTCATGTTCTGACGTAACTGAGAGAAATAGAGACCGATTTATATATATTGATATAAATGCTGATTGTAGTTTTATTAGTAGTACGAAATTAACACAAAAAATCATATCATGACTGTAGTATATGTGAAAAAGAGAAGGAAGTATTATGTCATCTCTAGCACACACTGCTGGCATCATGTGGGCTGTGAACGGCGAGAAATAAGAGCGGTGTATTTCTGACAATAATAATAATTGGAACAATACAATATTTATTTACATGTAAATAAATATTTCACAACAATCTGCATTTCAACCTGTTTAATACGCTGTTTAAAGTATTAGTTGAGAGTATAATTTATTATTGAAATTGCACGATTGTAAACGCAATGTAGTCAACCGGTCGTCCCTAATGCAATTACTTTTCCTTCACCCTTATAAATCTGCTTACACAATCGCACGACAATCATTCTGTCGGCACACTTGAATGATCGGAACAGGATTTTATATTTCCACTACATTTTCCTTGATACCATATTTACGCAATATCTTTTCAGTTACCCTTGTATATAATCGCATTATTTGCATGCTCTACTCGTATGCATGCTCCACACCAACAATACCATTTCTTTACATATAATATCTATCATGGTAAACTGCACATATTTTTGCTAACATATGTTGTCATTTGCTGTTACATATGCACTTTTATGTGAATAGTTTTATAATAAGACGAGGCTCGGTATCATTCTGTAAGTTTAATAAGCTTCTCATGTTGGTTGATACATGGACAGAATTTATTTCTTTTTTTTCTCTTTATTTTGGCAACAGACAGTCGTTATATAAATATAGGTATAATTGGACAGAGAAATTTGTTTCGACAATACACCTTTCTGTAATAGCCCACCAAGCTACTTGGTGGCAGTATTAAGTGAGATAAAGTTACTTTACAAAAACTCACAGACAGACGGCCTCCTGATGACAAACCCATAACCGTCACCTATATACATGAACAGCACTATGAACATATTACCATGACACTTGTGGCATCTCATGTGGTGCTATTCCAGAGCACTAAAACGTCATGCCTCTTGCATTGACCATATAGACTAAATTTAGAATAGAATAGGAATAATATATATTTTAATAAACGAATTTAAGCACTTTTGAATAGTCATTTAGGTTAGGTTTTTTATTCTACAACTCATTGGGAACGAAGACTCATCAGAAGAAGAATGAGTAAGAAACTAATGAGCAAACAAAATTACCAGTTATATAAAAATAATTGAATGTATATATTATGTATAATACAGATGAAATAGATCTTTACTAGTATTACAAACGTGAAAAGTACTAAACTCACTAACTTTTGTAATACTATAGATAGATAGATGGATAGATGGATGTTTGTTACACTTTTACGCAAAAACTGCTGACCGAATTTTGAAGTCACTTTACAATAATATATCTTATACATCAGTATAACACATAGGCTATAAATTTTATGCAGGTGAAACCGCGGGTATAGCTAGTATCATCATAAATGGAAGTTCCAGGAATTCCAATGGAATCGAAATCGGTTGATCGACCCACTGAGAGAGATAACCAGTAATGTTTGCTCCCGAGGGTCTTCAATATCGTAATGGTTCAATTATAACACATTCCAACACCACTAAATATATAACATGCGGTAATATAGTACCAGAATATTTGCTGTCTCGTCCTAGTCTCGGTAACTTTGTTAATTTACGAAATTTATATAGAAATTTCACACACGTCAGTTGTGAAATTATTGGAGAATTTATTGAATTGACACTAATATATAGTATCATTGATTAAATATAAATCAACTACGTATTCACGCAACACTATTGCATAATGATGGCCTCGGTTATTTAACAGTTTAACACACTGATTTACATCTGATGGCCACAGGTTCGATTACCCACAGGACGCGTATGAGTCGATAATAATAATAATAATAATATCTCAGGACAATTTACACAACGCCATCTAGTCCCAAGCTAAGCATAGCTTGTGTTATGGGTACTAGACAACTCAGATAATTATGTGGATATTTTTTTTTTGTAAATAAATAAATATTATACATAGATCATACCCAGACCGATCAATCATACTCATGAATACAAATGTTTGTACCGTGCGAGTTATTGAATCCGCGACCATTGGATAGTAAACCGGTATGCTACACCACTACATACACCACCGAGGCTGTCAATAGAGACTAGATATTTTCTAAGTAAATTTGAGTTTATATTTGAGTATTTTTATAAGATATCTAGTACCCATAACATAAGTTCTGCTTTCTGCTTAGTTTGGGACTATATGTCTATTTTTTATTACTCTAATGCTGTTGGCCGCAGCTGGCCTTTACAGCTTCACCGGACGTTAGAGCGCGAGTGCAGATGGCACTCCAAACCAGCGGAAGAACTTATGTAGCGGCTGACTGCCAACTCTCGCCTGACAGATACAACTTTAGACTGAGGGCCCCGCTAGGGCGTCGAAGCTCGGCTCCGGCCGTTGAATTTCAATTCCTATTTGAACTGAACGGGGGATCGATCGGAGGGCACTAGATGATGATGTCCAAGGTTATTATTATTATATAATAGAAGTATTGAGAGCATCATAGCCATGTGGTAGAGTTTAAATCTTATCAACACCCACAAAAGACATTATGGGTCTATTGACATTTCTGACTAATTATTCGGTAAAGAATACATTGATATGAAATAAAAAATTAAACCCGAGATGGCGGTGGGTGCGAAAAC
Source organism: Achroia grisella (assembly GCF_030625045.1). NCBI lineage: Eukaryota > Metazoa > Arthropoda > Insecta > Lepidoptera > Pyralidae > Achroia > Achroia grisella. Next base: position 1,288,958 of record NW_026713043.1, on the reverse strand, counting down.
CAATGAAAAGTGGTCATTTCATGTGTTAGTTTTTATGCCATTACAGCATCGACAGCTGACCGTGACCCTGACTACTCCATCTGGGTAGTCGTGAAGGTATGCTTGTTTTTTTTTAATATTTTATCTATACATTTATACATATAAAAAAAATTGGAGTATCTGTTTGTAATAATGAAATAAGTGGCTTTTACTTATGCATATGAATATAAATACGGGACATACACAATTTTTTTTTTTTTTCAATTTCCGGCTGTCTGTCTGTCTGTCTGTTTGTTCCGGCTAATTTCTGAAATGGCTGGACCGATTTTGATTTTTTGCAGGTAGCTGATGTAATAAGGAGTAACTTAGGCTACTTTAGGACGAAGTCGCGAGAACAGATAGTATTTCTATAAAACAAGGACTATCATTACAAAAAGTTTTCATAACTCCTTTGTCTTGTAGGAGGTGGTCTTGCAGAGCACTTCGGAACAAAATGGAAACTTTACAAAAAAAGTGTACGAACCGTATTTTCGATTCCCTTTTGAATTGAACGGGTGATCGATCGGAGGGAGGACTTGGCAGCGGTAGTTACGTCAGATATAAATTTTATTTTTTAAAGACGCCACATGATGTACGTTCTAATTATATAGTCAAAACAATATACAATAGTTTTTCTTGACAATCTCTATAAATCTTAATCTATGGAACGCGTCGCTTACCAATTCAGTATTAGGTACACACCAACAAACAACCGACCTAATGTCTAGACATTGCCTGCACAAAAACGCCTGTCTAACCTATTTCAGCCGCCAAGCAACTTGCTTTGTAAGATGTATTTTGTTTAGGGATGCCAACTGTGCCTGGATCCAGAGAGAACGAACCGAAAGAACCAGTATGAGATTTTTGGTCTTCAGTACAAGTACACTCATACTTGTACAAATTTATATAAAACTACCTATATAGCTACCCACCCTGGCTTCGCACGGGTGTACAAGTATTATACATATAAATCTTCCTTTTGAATCACTCTATCTATTTAAAATACCGCTTCAAAATCCGTTGCGTAGTTTTAAAGATTTAAGTATATATATGGACAGACAGCGACAGCGACTTTGTTTTATACTACATATGTGATGAATAATGATTTTGACCTGATGTACGAGGTTAGAGTTACTTTATTTATATTTTTTTTACAGAAAATAGTAAAAATTAATAATTATATGAACCGATATAAAAAGCGATCTTAGGACGCTAAGCAATCTCTTCAGTCTATCTTTGTGTAGAATAAGTAACAAAAAGATAAGGAAAGTTTGTAAGATTTTCAACTATATATTACAAGGATAATTGTTTTAAGATTTACAACCCTTTTTTTTCTTGGGGAAATCCGTCATGGAGACCCGCCCGCTCCAGGGGTAACGAGCGGGTACTGCCGGACTCGTACCGGCTAAAACCCCAAGGTGCACCTCTATCGCCGCATCTCAGTAGACGGGTCACTACTCTTCTTCAGGAGAAGTAGCGCGGGTAGACGCGCGCACCCTCTCAAGGCTGCGATGTAAGATTTACAACCCTAGTTTTAGTTTCTGTTGAGATATTTTGCTGATGAAATTACAGTATACGCAGGAATCTTAGAACATTTTGGTCTCCTAGTGAACTATGATGACGTGATATCTATGATGCTGATCATGTAAGACAACGGTTGCCATACATAAATGAAGATATTTTGATAAGATTTGATTTAAAAATTGGTAGCAATGGCGTCACAGAATCGCCACTGGATCACTTATCGTAACGTAACAAAATGTGGTCATCCACTCACATTTTATTGAGGTTACAGACATGCTAACACTTTACGACACAAAGAAATATCGGGTCACTCCCTTGACATGTGTCTACAAAAATCTGTGACCGCAGAGAGCGTAAGATGATAAGTTCTTTTTATGATTACAATTGAAATGTTCAATCATTCATTCGGATCATAGATAATTTGTCTGTAATGATAAATCTAGCCAATATTGGCATCTCGATCATAAAGTTCTGAAATTTTATTTAAAAGATAGGAATAATTTCATTTCTGAAGGCTATAAATGTTGGTCTCGATATTTTAGGACAATAATTAAAATTATGGTAAAAGTAAAAAAGTTGTTTAGTATAGAAATTATCTACTATATATTTAAATAAACTTCTAAATGAATCTAGATCCACGAAAATGTCCATTGTATACTATAAATTAAAATTCATTTCGACATCAAATACATAAAAGTCACAGCTCTATTAAAGTATTATCGAAAACAATTACCCAAGTCTCTTTAAAATAAAGATGGCTTACTAAAATAATTATAATGTAGTTTGCAGTCCTTTACTTGACAGTTTTTCAATTTACTAGGAATAATGTCTGAACTTAGATAACTCACTAAGTGTAAAGTTGATTAATAGTTAAAAAAGATTTCACGATATCACCGAATATTAGATTTTTTATAAAATTGTAACTACATATAAGCTGATGGCCCACATGTTGCAAAGTTTTAACTATAGTCTATCACGGTTTTCCAATTAGTGGTACGCGTACCCCCAGGGGTACGTGAAGTTGCATCAAGGGGTACAGGCTATCAGTATATATCTGACCCGCCGTGCGCTACCCCGCGCCTGCCGAATCTCGTCATTCGGCTGTCCCCGTCACCCGTTCTTGCTTCCCACCAGTTCAGCTTTTGTCGTCATCCTTATCCTTACTAATATTATAAATGCGAAAGTAACTCTGTCTGTCTCACTTTCACGCCAAAACTACTGAACCGATTTGAATGAAATTTGGTACACATATAGTCTAGAATCTGAGAAAGGACATAGGCTACTTTTTACTCCGAAAAAAGGGTTGTAAGGGGTTGAAAGGGGAGATGAAAGGTTATATGGAAATATCCACAATTTGCGCGGACGAAGTCGCGGTCACATCTAGTTTATAATATTAGTGTGATTGCTACAATAAGGGGTACGCAAGGTTTGAGGTCTTTTTTGAAGTGGTAATCAGCAAAAACTAATTGGGTACCACTGGTCTATTAACATGATCAACACCATGGATATAATGCAATAGAGTGTAAGCCGCACCGTTACTCTAGAGAATTAAGTTGTTATACCTCAGTAACCAGAAAATTAACTGTTATATATCACACACCGGAAAACAGAATACAAGTAAGCGGCTTAGTAGAATTAGGTGAGATAAAGCTTTCCACGCAGACGACTTTACACAGTTTTTCGCTTGTAAATGTTGTAGGTTTTTCTTAATGGACGATAATAAATTTGTACCCCCCTGCGCTAATGATATACAATAGCAGAGCCCCAGTACAGAATAATAAAGTGAATATGAGCCCGGTAAGGTTCCCCAGTAATTAGCCACAATGAAGAAATAGAAATAGAAGTATATAAAAATAAAAGTTATTAAAGTATTTCTTTTTATGTACTACGATAGTGGTAAATGGTTGCCGTCGCCTGTGGACGCCTGACACCAGGGATGTCACGTGCGAGTTGCCGACCCTTATGAAACGTATACCCTTCTTGTAAAACCCCATTCTGTAGTCTCGTGAGAAAACCTCGGCAGGTAGTTCATTCCACAATCTAAGTGTACGTGGGAGAAGACATTAAAAAATCTTGAAACTTAACATATATGAAAAAAATATTCTATTTTACAAATTTAGTGGAATGTAATATATAAATGCTTCTCAATACATTTATGAAAATATCATCTATACCCGGAAAAATATAGACAGTTTCAAAAGAGTTAGTGATTGCACCAATAAAAGCTTACGTAACAATAACAAACTGATTTTACCTAAATGTCGTATGGCTAAAGTCAGTAATTCGTTTTATGGAAATTGCGTAAGGTTTTACAATAAAATACCAGAGTCTGTTATAAATCTGCCAGAAAAAAGATTTAAATGTCAAATAAAACAGTTCCTTTGCAAAAAAGCTTACTATAAAATTGAAGAATTCGTTAACGATAATAATGTTTTTATAGAAAGAAAGAAAGAAGAAAGAAAAATATTTTATTCAGTGCAATATAGAAAAACTTTAAATCCATAGCACAGACAATATTATCTAATTACACTAATAATGAGTGCGTAGCGATTTCTATGTTGATTATCGCATGCCTCTTACTTGTTATACTGTAATTATTTATATAAAAAAAAACATCTATTAAAAAGAGCAACACACAAGTTTCTTGCTCGTTCTTCTTGTGATGAATCTGCATTCCGAATGAGTGGTAGAATCAAAATATGACTATTCAAAAGTGCTTGTAATGAGTTTATTTGAATAAAGATTATTTCTATTTCTATTTCTAAATATTTTAAAAGCCGAATATCATATTTTGTATGTGCAAAATGTTGCCTAAATAATATATATGTAGCTATTTAGTAAATAAGAGAGATCTACGTGCCTGCAGACAATCCCCGAAAGAAGTTTTGCAGGACAATGATAGGAAATTTGGAAAAAGAAATATTTTTATCTATCTAACAAGTAATCTGTCTGTATGTATGTAGTACTAAGTTTTTTATTATATTAAGTTTATTTACTTAATATAATAAAAAACTTAGTACTTACAAATTGATTCTCAGATCATTATGTATTTATTGACGACCTCGGTGGTCTAGCGGTCTCGCACACCGCTTTACGTCCGATGGTCGCGGGTTCGATTCCTCGCACGGCACAAACATTTGTATTCATGAGTATGATTGTTTGTATCGGTCTGGGTATTTTCTATGTATAATATGTATGTATTTACGAAAAAAAAATTATCTATGTATTTGTATCAGTTGTCTAGGACCCATAACACAAGCTTTAGCTAGCTTAACTTGGGTCTACATGGCGCTGTGTGAATTGTCCTGAGATTATTATTATTATTATTATTTATATATAATATTTATATGTTTATGTTTTTTTTATAGAAAATATTTTGCTTTATCTTTTTTTACATTTCTCATTTATATTACCAACCAACCAATCTTTCTCTGCACTAATGGTTGACAGGTAGATAACGACGCAAGGTGTTAACTCCGCCGTATGTACACATTGTTTTTGTGCATTAAACTTAAATAAATAAATATTTTTTTTTACCACTCACTAGAAACAGTGATGAGTCTATCATCACAAGAAGAATTAGCAAGAAACTTCCGTGTTATTCTGTAGACGTACTAATTCCTGACCTAACTGGCTTACGTAACTGTAATTCTCAGTACAATAAAATTAAACCTTTTTTCCAGTCCGGGCTACTTCGGCCTATCAGATGTGTTAGGCCGTAATCTTCAAACATCTATTGTGCTCGCCCGATTTTATAGGCGAGGAATTTTATGGTGCCGTTAACAGGGATAGTTTTACCTCGGGATTGTACTTTGTGAATTAGATTTTGTGACGCTTTGTTATCTACTTGGAATTAAAGGTCGTTTAAAGATAGAATTTGATGTCAGCATGTTCATATAAAAATTTACTGTCCAATAAAACGTCTTTTTATAATCAATTAATTAAATATGATTATTTAAAAGTGCTTATATTAAGTTTATTTGAATAAACATTATTTTTATTTCTATTTCCATTAAGTGTTTTAATTTTCAAATTTACGAGAAATTTGAAAATTAAGAGACTCAAATGGAGATGGCACATAATAAGAGAATTTTATAAATAGACTAGAAAAGGACAAGACGGTATCCCAAGGAAGCTAAAAGAAAAAGAGGCAGACCCCACACAAGATGGGAAGCTGCTATCAGGGAAATGGGTCAGAGTGACTTAAGAAAGAGGAAAATGGAAATGATTGGAGCAGATATTAGAGCATACAGATCTACAAAAAGTAAATAATATGAATTATAATAGTATAATCTAAGCTGATCTGAATAAACGTTATAATAATAATAATTAATATGTGTTTCCTGATAGTACAAGTACAATAGAAACGTATTAACTAAACAGATGAAGCTGTTCTAAAACTCGCGCTTATATATTGCAGAATATATCTATTTCATATTAATTAGTCATTATAACAGTGCCGAGGTACGTGCGTGTTTACTTTGCCCTATAACTTCATGCCTCAAGTTAATGTTTGTCAAAGAGGCAACTTTTAATGAATGCAAACTTTGAATTTTATGCATAACCTCATAAAGTAAATTTTGAAGACAAAATGGGAAGGAAGCTCCTCGAATTTACCGGTATGCCATCCGTTTTCAACGCTTCCGTGAATTTTTTTACAAGCCCATTTTAATACGCATATATGGTCTAGTATAGTACCATACATACTCTGCACAGTTTATACGTACAATTAAGACAATACACGGGATCTTATCATGTTTTATTCATTTTTAGTGGATTCCTGACATTTCGGTGGTTTCAACCATCAAATATTTCGACAATTTGAGAACAGTAAGATCTCGTGATTTGTCCTGGTTATACGTAAAAATAATTACCGTATCAATTTTAAAACAGTATCTTTACAATTTGTCCATACTACCTATTGGATATTTTAACTTAATTAATATAAACTACATTTAATTTATGGACAGGGCTGATTCATGCTCCAAAAAAGAACAGTTAGACCAATCTTTCGAAGCAACAGGAATGGAATTGTGATTATTTTGGACAATTGGGTGAGTATTCTTTCTGATCCATCTCTCTATATTCTGGTAATATTTGAAACAATTCGCTAAACACATAAATATATATAAAACTAATGAAGAGAGACAACAAGGAGACAACATTTTGTGAACCAGTTGTCATCTACACTGAAGCTAGGCGAAACATAATTTCCATAACAATATGTCGCATTTTAGAAACATTTATATTCATGAGTATAATAGTTTGTATGTTTGTATTGATGTATCGTATATTATTCGATATATTATATCGTATATATTATATTTTCATAAATCAAAATTTGTACAAAAATACTTGTATCTATAGTATAAGTTCTGCTTAGTTACGCACCAGATGGCGTTGTGTAAATTGTCCTTGTTTAAATATTATTATATGAATGAATGATATTTTAAAACGATCTTATTGTAACGACTAATTTTATAAATGATTTCACTTCCTCTCTTTAAAAGTACAGTACCGATGCTCCTTGTTTCGCGCGACTCAGTATAATGTAAATGGGATTTAATTATGATAATGAAGATAACGTCTTTAAGTAAATAATGTAATAAAAACCCGAGCACGAGTTAGCGAGTACAACTCGCTCTTGACCATTCAAGGGACTTAAAACGTCTGGTCGACTTTAAGATTGCTAAAATATTCAGAGAGAATAATAACAACAAGTGGCCCACTACATAACTTTGTTAGTTATACATTTATACAATAATCTCAGGATAATTCACACAACATTTCTAGTCCCAAGTTAAGCTAGCTAAATCTTATGTTATCGGTACTAGATAACTGATATAAATATGTACATATTGTACTCCCAGAATGATACAAACAATTATAATCATGAATACAAACGTTTGGGCAGTGCGAGAAATCAAACCCGCGGCCATCGGAACTAAGGCGGTGTGCTAAACTGCTAGACCTCCGGGGCAGTCATATGTATAATAGTGACAATTTTTTTAAATTTTTATTTGAATTAAAAAAAAATCGTTTTTAGAAGCAATATCACGTGGGATCAATTAATTATTAGTAATATATTACATTGCTAGCAAGTTACTATCCTGTAGAAAAATAAAAATATTTATATGCAAATAGTAACACGGATTATATTTCATTCGAGCAGTACCGCGAAATAGAGTTAATAATAAAAAACTCACCTCTCGTCTTGTCGTATGTCTGATCAACGATCCGCTCCATTTCAGAGATATGGAGGGGCTAATAATAAAAAACTCACCTCTCGTCTTGTTGTATGTCTAGTCAACGATCCGCTCCATTTCAGAGATATGGAGGGGCTAATAATAAAAAACTCACCTCTCGTCTTGTTGTATGTCTAGTCAACGATCCGCTCCATTTCAGAGATATGGAGGGGCTAATAATAAAAAACTCACCTCTCGTCTTGTCGTATGTCTGGTCAACGATTCGCTCCATTTCAGAGATATGGAGGGGCTAATAATAAAAAACTCACCTCTCGTCTCGTTGTATGTCTAGTCAACGATCCGCTCCATTTCAGAGATATGGAGGGGCTAATAATAAAAAACTCACCTCTCGTCTTGTCGTATGTCTGATCAACGATCCGCTCCATTTCAGAGATATGGAGGGGCTAATAATAAAAAACTCACCTCTCGTCTTGTCGTATGTCTGGTCAACGATCCGCTCCATTTCAGAGATATGGAGGGGCTAATAATAAAAAACTCACCTCTCGTCTTGTCGTATGTCTGATCAACGATCCGCTCCATTTCAGAGATATGGAGGGGCTAATAATAAAAAACTCACCTCTCGTCTTGTCGTATGTCTGGTCAACGATTCGCTCCATTTCAGAGATATGGAGGGGCTAATAATAAAAAACTCACCTCTCGTCTTGTCGTATGTCTGATCAACGATCCGCTCCATTTCAGAGATATGGAGGGGCTAATAATAAAAAACTCACCTCTCGTCTTGTCGTATGTCTGATCAACGATCCGCTCCATTTCAGAGATATGGAGGGGCTAATAATAAAAAACTCACCTCTCGTCTTGTCGTATGTCTGATCAACGATCCGCTCCATTTCAGAGATATGGAGAGGTATGTAGTCTGCGAAGCTATGCTCTGCAGTTACCGTCATACCATTCGATTGGGCCAGCTCCTATAATACAAAACGTACACATATAAATTATATTAATAATACTACAAAGCTTCATAAACTATCGCGGTGGTCTAGTGCTTTAGAACACAGCATTACTTCCGTAGATCGCGAGTTCGATTCCTCGAAAGTCTTCCTTCCTGTGTATTCATGAGTATGATTGTTTATATATGTCTCAGTGTTTTCTATATACATATATTAAGTATGTATCTACAAAATATATCACTGTAGTGCCCATAACACAAGCTATGCTTAGCTTAGAATTAGATCGCACTGAGTGAGTTGTCCTGAGATATTATTTTTTGTGTGAGTATATTAGTCTCACCTATTTCAGCAGCAGTTTCATTTGCTAAAGTGAGATGAGAACTAAACGCATGAGTGGGTCACATGAGAACGTGATGTGTGTTGTACTGCTCATGTATATAGGCAAGGGTTAACATTTACAATAACGTGGGCTACCAGTTTTAATATTGAAACTAGTGTATGGGATTTTAGACGTATTTATGAGTACTTTTTAGTGTTAAGGTCATCTACAGAGCGGGTCAACGCCGCCGGAGTCGCTGTAGAATCCTAACGCGACCTCACGACGCCAGCAATGGGGCTCTACCAGCTAAAAATCCATATGATTAGGTACTCCGTATCCCACACACCCACTCGTCAGCACTCTGACAGGAAGACGATCTATTTGAAGATTTTTACACAAAACAAAAAGGTGTCACTTATACTTTTTTGTTTATTTATTTACTTGTCCATAGATTATGAAATAATAAATGCCATAGAATATATAAATATTAGTTGTACATTTTATACTATAAAAGATTATTTATGTAACCTAAACATTCTATGTGAAAGGATTAGAATCCTGACACAAATATAGGGCTCCATGTTACACTCTGAATGTATCAAAGAGCTATATGCATGCTAAGTCGTCGACTTGGGTTTCCTTTGTTATCAACATTTTATTTATTTCTTTAGACATCTTCAATGCATATAATGGCATACTTAGTACCTAACAACGTTTTATATATATCAACAGAGAGTAAAAGTAGAGTAGTCATGTTCACTAAAATGTCTAGACATTGATGGCTGGCTCATCCGTCATACTCGTGAACGAGTGCTGCATGTAGGGACTGGTCTGCTCTTATCACTACGACTGATTTAATCTTATTGTGTTTTTATACTTGAGCCTAAATAAATTAGTGCTGGTTGGTAGTTTGTATTCACACGTTTCGACTTGTAAAATGTGAACTTACAAGGATTGTTTGAAAGAGCAACACACAAGTTTCTTGCTTATTCTTCTTGTGATGAGACAACTTTCCGAATAAGCGGTAGATTTAAAAAAAATTTTGACTATTCAAAAGTGCTTAAATTAAGTTTATTTGAATAAATGATTTTCTATTCTATTCTATTTTATTCTATTCTAAACAATGAGAAAGAACTACAGACAATAATTGACGGTGTAAAATATGTAGCTATAATAAATTTAGCATGTAGACGGCATAGTAAGGGAAACTATGGATAGGGGTGGATGAGTCGACAAGGTCAAACATTGTATTACTAGGTTGGGAGGAGTCACAATACTCCTGTAAAAATCATAAAGTCTAGGACTGCTTCAACCCTCTTACGAGGGTTAGATTTCGTGACATCCCATTTAGATCTTAGTATTAAAACACGAATTTGAACAATTAAAACTGTGATCAACTGTTTGTTGGGGGTAAAAATTACTGAAATTGCCATAATTTCATTTCTTTTGTTTTTATTATATATTTATTTCAGGTAACTAATGGCTTAAATTAAAAATACCTCATAGACTAACCTACATAATTATTATATTAATATTAATTATCTTTGTGGTCACGGCACTGACAACGGCAATCTGCCACGATAGCGCCGATATACCACACCCTTCGGCCAGTAGTCTTCCTACATTAATGTTGGTTGGACCCGGGCCATGAACGGATGACCCCTACGTTGCTTTCATACGTAATATACTTGTACAATTCTATATAAAAACAAAATTGTTACTGGCAGCCTATAAATATATGCGTTGCCATGTCAGTTAAACATAATAAAAAAAAAGAATTTTAAAAAAGAACAAATTTAATTCAAGAGATGTTATCGAGACATTGCATTTTTATAAATGTTTTTTCTTTTATTTCTTTATTTTTATTTAATAAAAATGTTTTTTAAATCTATCAATCAACAATTCCTCGTCAAACAAATAATATTACATAATACGACTGCGTAGTATGTTTGACATTTCGACTCTTGCTCGAAATAAACAGCTGCCCGATTAAGGAGTTAAACAATATTTTGTTTATTTTAATAGCTTTATAACTGAAGTATTTATAGGTATTATTAAAATGTCGGCCATCACGGCGTATAAGGCACCAATTTACGCGAAAGCACGTTCACGTAAACAAATGAACTTCTCATAATGTACTTGGTTGGGGCGCTTGCAGTAGATAGTGCTTATAGAATAGAATAGATGTAACCATTATTCAAACTTTAAGCGCTTTAAGCATTCATTTTTGCTATACTTATTTTTTATGAATACTTTTAGTAGCTAGTTTTTTTTTATATTTTAGTATAAACATCCTTACTTCCTTACTAATATTATAAGTGCGAAAGTAACTCTGTCTGTCTCGCTGTCACGCCAAAACCGATTTAAATAAAATTTGACACATAGGTAGTCTAGACCCAGAAAAAGGATATAGGCTACTTTTTAATGCGAATAAAGGGTTGTAAAGGTTGTAAAGGGTTGTAAGGGGAATTGTAGGGCTCTATGGAAGTATCGTCATTTTTAAAACTAGAATCATGAAACTTATTTATTAGGCTGTTCATTAAATGTAAATAAATATGACTAAGTAAAAAGTGTAAAAGTGTTACCCTTAAGGGGTTAAAAAATAGGGGATGAAAGTTTGTATAGAAAATCGTCATTTTAACGTCAAACTATAACGAGCAATCTATCATCTTTGCCTTTTTTGGGTTAGATTATTAAACATTTTTTCTATATTTGGCCAAGGTCACTACAACACGCGGACAAAGTCGCGGGCATAGCTAGTGCATTTATAAGTATGAATTATAACAATTTTCGGACCAACGTTTTGGGATTGTATTCTATTATTCTTACTTCCATACTAATATTATAAATGCATAAGTAATTCTGTCTATCTGTCTGGCTTTCACGCCCAACCTACTGAACCGATTTAAATGAAATTTGGTACACAGGCAGTCTAGATCCTGAGTAAATTATTCTAAAGTCATATATACTATATAATAAAAATATTTCAGGATAATTCACATAGCGCTATGTAGTCCCAAACCAAGCCGAGCTGTGTTATGTGTACTAGACAAAAGAAAAAATTCATACATTTTATTTGTATATATAATATATACATTATATATATATATTTTTTTCTGTATACATTATATATTATTGGTTTGGGCGTTTTCTATGTATTTAATATATACATAGAAAGCGCTCAAATCGTAACAAACAATCATGCTCATGAATACAAATATTTGTACCGTTCGAGGAATCGAAACCGCAATCACCGGAAGTAAGGTGGTGTGCGAAACTGCTAGACCACTAGGGGCTCTAAGATAATATGTACATAGGTCACAAAGTTATGGCTGGATATAAGTTACCTTCGCCAATAATTCAGAATACTCCATCTAACATTATAGTCGTAACAATTTTATTTTAACAAAATAGAGTATATAAATTCTTACCTATCGAATGTGCAAAGAAAGTTAGTAATTGTTTTTTTGCAAATGTCGACGGTTCTCTGTAAAATTCGAGAGTTTGCTCGCAGACTGCTTTATCGATCTTTGTCTCAATGGACTGAGAACACTCAGGTTTATTAGCTTAGCTTGCTATACAGTCGCAGGTTCGATTTCAATGTGTACATAGACATGAAAGAGCTTTTCTACCGCATATATCACGGGGAGTGTTCTGAGAAATTGTTCGGATTAATACCAGCTGTTGAGTTTCACCACCGTACCACCCGCCAGAAACTGCAATACCATCCTGATCACATGGATGAATGGCGGTCTTCCACAGTACGGTTTTCTAGAAACTTTTTGCCTCGCACAACCACATTGTGGAATCACCTTCCAGCAATGGTATTTCCGAACCGATACGATATTGAAACCTTCAAGAAAAGAGCTTATTCCTTTTTAAAAGGCCGACAACGTACTTGCAATTCCCCTGGTGTTGCGGGTGCTCATGGGCGGCGGTAATCACTTACCATCAGGTGAGACGCATGCTCGTTTGTCCCTTGTGTTATAAAAAAAAAAGAGTTTTGTTTAACTTGTCAAGTAGGAGTACTCTCTGCATGATCCAGCCTCCATGAGGAAGAGGTACCGTCGCTTAAACATACGATATAACCTAAGTAGTCATGCTCACTAATGTCCAGACATGTGGCGGCGTGGTGGTTTTAACTTCAAAATGTAAAGTTACAAAAAAATAATTAAAAAAGTAACACGACAGCTTTCTGAACGAGCGGTAGATTAATAAAAATAAGCGATGACTATTCAAAACTGGTTGAATGTAAATTAATTTGAATAAATCATTTTCTAGTCTATTCTATTCTATATGCATACTACGTATGTGGATGACGGTTCCCACTTATCACCAGATGGGCTGTCAATTCGTTTCCCATCCCAGGCACAGAAAAAATATTTGGAATTTGCTATCGATATCTACCTCAGTAAACATTGTCTTATTAGAATTATCACTGATTATTGTTATAAAAAAACGTATCACTACATATTAATCAATAACAATAATACAAGTGATTTCACAATAATAACGCAACAGGAAAAGATTCGACCAGAAATCCGGCACTAGTATGAATTACATGGCATTATATGAAGGATATATTTTTTGTATTCCAACCTTGTACAGTTTGGTAAGAAATATTGCTGGATTTTCTATCGTTATAACCAATGTGACCATATCTTTTTGTCAAATTGGGACTATAGAAAAAAGGATATAAATAACAACAGATTTTTATACAAAATAGTCCGAGTGGGTAACTCTAAAACGCCTATTTCAGCAACTTTCCTTGTAAAATTTAGATCAAGTATGAGATGAGGAAGTAGAGTTACGCAGGAGGGCCACCAAGGACATAGTAGTTGCTTTTGTGTTCTTGTTATTTTTAGTCCCTAGCGTTGAAGTCCTGTATTCATGTTTTTTACTTGCATAAACAAATAATAATCAAATTATGAAAAAAACGGGACTTTTTACTCCATCCGCGAACAGAGCCCATAAACGGGACTGTCCCAATGAAATCAGAATTTATGAACACATTAGTCACATCCGTTTTTTATATTATATACATACATTTTGTAAGAAGGAAACTTACTTTTTTTCTAAAAAAAAAAAACAATAAATGATCAACGTATGTAAAAAAGCGAGACTTTTTACTCCAACCACCAATAGAGTTTATAAACGGGACTGTCTCAATGAAATCAGAAAGTATGATCATATTAGTCACACCCGTTTTGTATATTATATACATATATTTTGTATGAAGAAAACTAATTTTTTTTCTAAAAAACAATAGATGATCGAAGTATGTAAAAAAGTGGGACTTTCTACTCCATCCGCGAATAGAGTTCATAAACGGGACTGTCTCAATGAAATCAGAATGTATGATCACATTAGTCACACCCGTTCTGTATATTATATACATACATTTTGTATGAAGGAAACTTATTTTTTTTTCTATACGCTATAACTGACATTGATGACAGAAACAAAGATAATGTCAGTCTGCTGTCTCATTAGGTGTGTATGAAATAGGCCTTTTTCTGTTCACTTTCCTCGGAGCTAACTTACCGATTTCTTTTTTTTTCTGTATAATTGAAATGACGAAGGACCGACGATCTGGTCAAGATCGATAGAAGACATCGGATGAGAGCAGCGTACGACCGTTCGTTGTGGAGATCTTTGAGCCTTTGTTCATCAGTGGACGTTTTCCGGGCTGAGATGATGATGATGATGATGGCGATGATGATAATGCTGATGATGGCGATGATGATGATGATGGCGATGATGATGATGATGATGATAATTGAAAAGTAAAACAAGGTGATAGCCAATCTGATGGGAGTGATAACCATTGTCAAAAGGGTATGGTTAGTGTTGGAGAGTATAGAGATATATACCACTCAAATTCAAAAACATGTAGAAAACTTTCGGCACCTTATAATTGATTTGACAGTAATATCATGTCAGATCAACCTCCTTTACCACGATGGACCGACTGGCCTGACTTCGTCCTCGACTGGTGCCCCGCCAGTGTATACCGTTAGCACAGCCTTAACATTTTAAACACCACATTAAAATATCTTATTTCTCACATAGGAATCGTCATTTTTTTATTGTTAATTACGTGTATTATTTTTTAATTATGTTTTTAGTGTACAATAATTTGAGGTAGACATTATTTAACCCTAGTTTTATTTAAAGTGCCCACGGATGATCTCCCGGTCCCAACGTGTAAATTTACTTTCGTTGCAGAGTGACCCACCGGTGAGCATGCGGTCTTTGAAGAGTTAAATACCATTTCATATAAATTCTTAAAAATTCTGTTCCGTTGCCTGTATATAGAACTTTTAATAATAATCTTCATTAGCTCATTTATTATTAGTATTATAATTTATATCTATAATCTAAATATATACATAATTAGGTAACTGATAATTGTTGCCTATTTATATAGTCACGAAAATAAGCAACAAACTTTAATTGCCTGTTATTTAGTTTACACAGCTTATTATTTATAGAGTTTATAAATAATACACCAATAAATAATTATATCTCATTTATAAAATACGGTCAGAGGCCGGGGAGTCTACCGGTTTAGCACACCGCTTTACAACCAAGGATCGCGGGTTCAATTCCTCGTATGATGCTAACTTTCTTATTCATGAGTAATGTGGTTGGTTGTGTGTGTCTGGGTGTTTTCTATATATATTATGTATGGATATAACGAAATATTATCATCATTGCCTTGTCTTTATCCCATAATTTGGGGTCAGCGCAGTATGTCATTCTCTTCCACTGCTCTCTATCGGTCGTCATATATGAACATACTCTTCTTTTCATATCATCTCTCACACAATCCACCCATCTTTTCTTAGGGCGTCCTTTCCCTTTATCCATATTATACACTTTCCATAAGACATGATCCTCGTTCCTCCGCATAACATGCCCATACCAGCTCAATTCGTTACCTCGCAACTTTTCTATAACCGGCGCAACTTTCAAACTTCCTCATATATACTCATTCCTTATTCTAACATTCGCATTTCCGCACATGCACACGCCTTTCGTCCATCCCCTTTACGGCCCAACATTCAGATCCATACAAAATGACAGGTCTTATGATAGCGATCTTATGATAGTCTTATAACGAAATATTAAGCAAACGAAATTGCAGCTAACATGCAGTAACAATAAGGATACACTCATAAACAAATTCAGTAAAAAAATCTTCTCTAAATTGCTTAAGAATAGAATTGAAAATCCTTTATATAAATTAATTTAATTTAAGCACTTTTGAATTATCCCTAGTTATCCTTCTTTTAATCTACCGCTCATTCGGAAAGCTGTCTCATCACAGAAAGAACGAGCAAGAAACTCGCGTGTTGCTCTTTTAAATAATCGTTGTAAGTTTAAATGTTTAAATCGAAACGTGTAAATACAAGATACCAACTAGGACTAATTTATTATAATGAAATATTAAATAGACAATAAGATTAAATCAGTCGTAGTGATTAGAGCAGACGAGTCTTTAGAAGCAGAATATTGAATCTTCTATTTATAACCGCTACGTTTGCACCGACACCTTTAAAGTCCATGTAAATAAACAAGTTTCAATGGAGCATTACAATTCTTCTTATTATTCAATCCTACAATCCCTTAATGGACAACGAAAAAGGAAAGGTAGCAATTTTTAAACGATATCCGACGCAATGCTCATCAATATTTTTTCATTCCAAAATATTCCCTTGATATAAAAGTCTTGAGAACCGGTAAGAAAATTCAACTGTTTATTTTACCTGTTTACAATCCTTAATTAATTCTCTCAGACAGACAAAAAACATGGAAACGTTTCAAAAACATATTAGTATTTTTTAATTATTAATACAGAAACTCCATTCAGTTTTGTGTAACGATTTTGTTTAGTGTAACGATTTAAAACACTAGTTTATTATATGAGGTGGGGGGTTCAATCCCGACACACTATAAACATTTGAATTAATAAGTATAGCTTTTTATATTAAGGGAATTCATACCCTCACGCTAGTACCTAAGTGGTCTCGGACAGTACGCTTTCAGAGGAGCGTCCTCCCACATACACTTAGATTTCAGAATGAACATGCCAAGGTTTTCTCACGAGACTACAGCATGAGGTTTTCTAGAAGGGTATATTAAGGTTTCTTAAACACCCCTGGTGTTGCAGGCATTCATAGGCCTTGCTTTACGGCTAACATTTACCATCAGATGGGCCGTATGCTTGTTAACCACCATAGTAGTAAAAAAAAATTGAAATATATACATTTACAAATAAAGTATTTAATTTACGTAATTATATCAGTTATATAATTCGCAATATATTAGCTATCAATAGTTTGTGTTTAGTTTTCTTCTAGCATTTGTCATTTTTTTTTAATCATCATCTCAGCCCGGAAGACTTCCACTGCTGGACATAGACCTCCCCCAAAGATCTCCACGGCGAGCGGTCCTGCGCTGCTCGCATCCATCACCTTCAAGCGATCGTGACCAAATCGTCAGTCCGGCTTGCTGGAAGTCTTCCCACGCTGCGTCTTCCGGTTCATGGTCGCCACTAGAAGACTTTGATAGAAGACCCTACGAGCTATGTGCCCTGCCAGTATCGCAATACTTCGGACTATGTCTGTCACTATGGTTCTTTTTTAAATAAATAATAATAATCCCAAATAGTGTATAGTTGTCAAAATTAAACTGTACAGAATATTTTCTTCAACACAATAATTGACATATAAAGTACTCACAAAGTACTCTAGATACATTCAAAATGCTATTTTAATGAACAAAGAAATCTGCAAAATCCTGAGTATAATGGAAGAGATATATTACGTACATTACATATAAGAATATATTGTAAGTACGTATATCTAGGGATATTTTTATCTGAGCTTTTTATGGGGTCCTAATGATCATCTTCCTGGTCACGAATCATCTGTCAATACCTAATCAGGGTGCTTGTAATAGTATCGAAATATCGGGAGTCCGTAAATAACATCGTTACAAGAAACGAACGGAGCAACGGCTTTATATCTCGTCTATTAAATACAGCCTAGACAGTCTGGAGGTTTAAGTACACGTCTTACTTCCGATGGTCGCAGATTCGATTCCTCGCACGATGCAAACATTTATATTCAATATTATGAATGTTTGTGTTGTTTTCTATGTACATTATGAAATGAGATGAAAAGAAAAAAAAAAAATTATTGTTCCTCTCACAAAAGGAAAATAACAATTACATAAATTAATAAGTATAAATGCAAACATTTATTTCCACGAGTATGACTGTTTGACTTGTTTTCTATATAAGTATGAAATGAAATGAAATTAAAAAACTCTATTATTCCTCTCACAAAAAGAAAATAACAATTACTTAAATTAATAAATATAACATATATAACACAAAATTTGACGGCCTCGGTGGTCTAGCTGTTTAACATACCGCCTTACTTCCGATGATCGTGGGTTCGATTTCTCGCACGGCACAAACATTTGTATTCACGAGTATGAGAGTTTCAAGAGTACGATGTTTGTATCAGACTGAGTGATTTCTATGTATAATTTCCGAAAACAAAAAAATAATTATATTATGTTTTTATAAAAGTAATCTAGTACCCATAACACAAACTTTAGCTAGCTTAACTTAGATCTAGATGAATGGATAGATAACAAATAGAAAAAATACATAATTACATCATATATCGATTTATATATCTAAATAACTCAAAGGTGACTGACTGACATAGTGATCTATCAACGCACAGCCCAAACCACTGGACGGATCGGGCTGAAATTTGGCATGCAGATAGATGTTAAGACGTAGGCATCCGCTAAGAAAGGATTTTGAATAATTCTACCCCCAAGGGAATAAAATAGGGGATGAAAGTTTGTATGAAACTTTGCCAATTTTAAACCGATCGGGCTGAGACTTTGCATGCATAAAGCTACTATGATGTGAAGGATTTTGATAAATTCCACCCCTAAGGGGATAAATTAACGCGAGCGAATCCGCGGACAAAAGCTAGTTAAAATATATATTGAAGTATTTCTATCAGTAGCATAGTACCCGTACCAACTCTACTTAGCTTAGTACACCATGGTGCTTTGTGAATTCTAAAAGAATAATCCGTAAAGAGATCCCTATATAGTTGCAAACTACTGTAAAAAAAACACATTTGCTTACTTTAATAGCATTCATTTGTTGCGTAGCAGCTGTGAGAGCGTCTCCAACGACGATAGCGAATTTGGACCATCCAAATGCCTTTAGCAGTGCCACTACTGACTTGCTGACTTTGTACGCCGGTGGTAGGGTCCTGGCGAAAGTCGCACCAAGACCTGCATTGCCCTCATGCGACGACCCACGAGCTCCGGTGCATTTCTGGAGACAATCAAAGAAAAAGTTATCAATCTACTTATAGTATTATCTAACTACTTTAAATCTTCATTATCTAGCGTAACGGTAATCATTTACCATCAGATGGGCCGTATGCTTGTTTGCCACCTTCGTAGTGTATATAAAAAATCTCCAAGATAACGTAACCTAATTAAATTTAAGTCAAAATGGTAATAAAACTATAACACATTGGTTTAAGATAACAATATATTGGAAAAAGTTTTGATGTGTCACACTTTTTCGTTCCAGTATGACGAAATGGCGACTATGGTACTTATACGAAACATTCGACACAAAAGAAAAACTGAATTTGGAAAAATATATACAAATTCCAGTTTCAAATTTCCATTATTTTTTATAATGGTTCAGTATCTTTAGGGTTTACTTAACTTTTAGTAAGTCTATTCCATTTTCAAATTTCCACTTTTTTTTTATTGGTTGAGTACCAATGTATTTTTAATTCTTTACCTAACTTATAGCTAAGTACACCCTTAATGTTTAACCCTGTATATACGAAAATATTTTCTTACTGTACTTCACAAACTTTGCTACAGTGACGTAGTGGGAAAGTTGCAGCTGGCGTATTTGTCCAGCTCATCTAAGTCCATTAATATTAGCAGTGACACGAAGTCATCCTGCCAAGGTTGTACAAGCTTAGAAAATTCAAAATTATTGTTCATTCAATAAACAACTATAAATATTAACATACATATATTGACGGGCATGGTGGTTTAGCGCCTTATTTTCTGTGGTCGCGGGTTTGATTCCTCGCACGATGAGTATTTGTATTTGTCTCGCTTGTTTTTTTTTCGGACTACTCTAATGCTGTTGGCCGCAGCTGGCCTTTACAGCTTCACCGGACGATAGGAGGCGAGTACAGATGACACTACAAATCCGCGGAAGGACTTATTTAGCGGCTGAAGGCCAACTCCATCCTGACGGATACGACTTTAGTCTGAGGGCACCTACAGGGGTCGAACCTCGGCTCAGACCGTCGTAAAATCGATCCCTGTTTGAATTGAACTGGGGATTGATCGGAGAATAGAATAGAATAGAATAGAAAATCATTTAATCAAATAAACTTAATTTAAGCACTTTTTAATAGTCAACATTTTTTTTAAATCTACCGCTTATTCGGAAAGCTGTCTCATCACAAGAAGAATAAGCAAGAAACTTGTGTGTTGCTCTTTTAAACAATCCTTGTAAGTTCACATTTTACAAGTCGAAACGTGTGAATACAAACTACCAACCAGCACTAATTTATGTAGGCTCAAATATAAAAACACAATAAGATTAAATCAGTCGTAGTGATAAGAGCAGATCAGTCCCTACAAGCAGCATTCGTTCACGAGTATGATGGATGAGCCAGCCATCACTGCGCTCGACCATATTTTAGGGAGCCCAATGACCCGGCCCACCACGCCGCCACATGTCTGGACATTTTAGTGAGCATGACTACTCATTCCACACGACCACGTCACAGCTACAAAAATTACTATATGGTAGTTACAGTATTCGCACTTTACATGAGGATGCATGCGGAAATCAATACAAAAGCCGCTACGCTATCATATATCAAGAAAGCAGTATGAAAAATAAATTATAACGTTGTCCGCAAATAAACTTATACTTGCTATATATTGCTATCATCTATAAATTCATCTATCCTATAATAGGCTTTTTTACATAACATTTGTTTAATATAAAGTTTGAATTGCCTCTCTGTCAGATTTAGCGTAGATTCTGGTAGTTTATTATGGAATCTTACGCAATTACCATAAAATGAAATGAGAGGTTGTACCTATGTATTTCGATAAAAATGTATTTATGTCTTAGTAGCCAAAACACAAGCACTGCTTAGGGTGGCACCACATAGTACAATGTGAATTGTCCAAGCTTGTTATTTAATATTTTCCTGGCATATATTCCTGACAGCCTCGGTGGTCTAGTGGTTTAGCACACCGCTTTACAATCCGATGGTCGTGGGTTCGACATTTGTATCTATGAGTATGATTGTTAGTATCGGTCTGGGTATTTTCTAAGTACAATATGTATTTATTTACAAAAAAAAAGTATCCATGTATTTATATCAGTTATCTAGTACCCATAACAAAACTCTGCTTAGCTTGGGACTAGATGGCGCTATGTGAATTGTCCTGAGATATTATAGTATTATTATTATTATGTTATGTACTATATTTAGATGTGTCAAAAGCAAACTGATTCGCGTTTCCTTAAAGCGTTCGAGTGGGTAGACACTGTAATTAGAATTACTTAATCTTTGGCGTTTTATAATTTGTATTCATTGTAAATAATTGGAATTATCGAAAATTCCTGTAAAAGTATTTTTTTATACAATAAACATCGTAATTAAAATTCGTTGATGAAGCGAAATATTTTGTACACAAAAATGAACATTTTCCGCATTTAAATTTTAATTAATTTACTGTAACTACCGTAAATTAATTAAAATTAAAATGCGAATGTTGTCGTTTAAACAACGACGAATTATATTAATTTAATTATAACTTAATTGCGTTTTAAGTTACAAAAAATCGAGTAAGTATTATAAGTCTATTACAAACTCTTATGTCAAATCTACCGTCATTTCGAAATGATTTTGAGATGGGAAGAACTGACGAGAAACTCAGCTCATATTCTTTTCAAACTTGCTTATCTGTTGTATGATTTATGTTAATACTAAGTACCTATATCATCACGACGAAATGTAAATATTTATGTTTATAATTGCGTTCACAATAACACTGACAGTCAATAATGGGTAGTCAGAAACCTCATCTGGGTCAGTTGTGATAACATATTTATTTTACTTGTAATGTAATATAGATTATTCTCCGCATTTTGCCTTTCATCTAGACTGTTATGCATGTAGAGCCGAGACTACTAAAGTAACCAGCTAAGCTCCTCCCACAATTGCTGGACCCTCCTGGAATCTTCATAAAATTCACGAAGCGACCTCACCGTTCCGAGGATATGTGTTCATTATGTGGCCACTGCTACGCACTCCAGGGTTATGTGAGCAGCCGTTACTTCAGCTTCAGAGCCCCGACAAATAGGACTGTAGCACCTGTTGTGTATAAAAACTTATCATAATACTTCATACATGAAAGTATTAAGTACTAGCCGTGCCCGCGGCCCATATGTAATTTTTTGAAAATAATATATTGGCGCTATTGCGCCAATATATTATTTAAAAAAAAAAATATTTAAAACCTCAAAAAAATTTTTAGTCTATGTGTTATCCTGATGTATAAGCTATATTAATGTAAAGTTTCATCAAAATTAGTTCAGTAGTTTTTGCGTGAAATAGTAACAAACATCCATACGTACAAACTTTCGTTTTTATAACATTAATAAGATTTTTATTTTTAACTAGTTAACAGACATTATCAGTTTATCACTATCTACACTATGAATATTGAATTCGCATTGGTAATTAATAAAAAAAAATTAGCGCTGTTTTCTTAAAGTTTTCTATCACAATAACCTTGTCCTGACAGTTCGAAACACAATAAAAAAGAATTAGCAAAATCTGTATAGCCGTTCACACGTGACGCTATGAGTATGTAATATTATGTTATCTGTGCTATGAGCAAGGGATAGAATGATTTATTTTTGACACTATTATGATATTTTTGAGCATTTTGATCTCACGGTACCTAGTCATTCAGTGATCTAATCTGAATTATATACTTAGTAGCTGTCCCCACGGTTTCACTCGCATGAAATTGATAGTATAAATGATATTTTGATATATACGCTATATTAGTATAAAGTTTCAACAAAATTCGTTCAGTAGTTTTTGCGTGAGGGAGTAACAAACATCCATCCATACTCACAAACTTTCGCGTTTATAATATTAATAAGATTATATTTATAATTAGCTACCCACCCCGGCGTTGCGTGGATGTACATGTGTTATATATACATATAAACCTTCCTCTTGAATCACTCTATATATTAAAAGAACCGCTTCAAAATCCATTGCGCAGTTTTAAAGATTTAAGCATACATATGGACAGACAGCGTAATGATGATACTGTTACTGTAACACCATCGCTCCTAAGAATATCCTTCAATTCTTGTCCCTGACGGGTCTAGGTAGCGAACTTTGAAAAAGGGCGAGCACAATAGATCTAAGTAACTCGCAGTGCTACAGGTGCTACAAACATCTGACAATAGTCCAAACAACCCAATATAGAATATAAAATACTGTTACTGTACTTTAAAATCAACTAAGCCACTAATATTAATTACTGTATAAATTTTAGCTTACCAGAACCACGACAAGATTTAGTCTCCATTTTCTTCCTAATATAATTCTCAGAACTTCGATCATTTAGTTAATCTGGAATTAGTTTTTTACAAGCTTTATTTATCATTATGCAAATTGTTTAATGTTTAGTTATTTTTTCTTTATAAATTATTCTTCGTGACCGTGTCTAATTCCACGAGTTATATTCCATTTTGGACCTAATGCGGTGGCATCGAGAGTAGATTTTCTTTTAATTTAAACTGCAGATGACTCGGCGCATTTAACGTTATTTGTAATGTCAAAGAATGAAATGCACAGAGTAATTATATATATCAAGTTTAGTTTAGGAAAGTAGTTTGGTCTGTTCTGGTTATGGCCACTGTTTAGGGTCTTCAACCCGCGCCCGTCAACAGCATAGGCCTACTTTCAATAACGACAACAATTAAGTAATAAAACTACTTGTTAAATCATCCTAATCATTACCAATAAAAAAAATCCTTATAAAAATACCTATGGTGTGACCCGCTGTATGCACAAAAAATCATTTTTGGACCTTGATTTGTAAAATGTTGATAACCGCTGGTATAGACTTTCCTTTATATCCTTTTGATAATATTGCAATAATAATTCTATTCTGCATAATTTTTAATTTAAAAATAGATCTAAATTTTATAAACATTTACAAGCACATTTAAAAAGAATAAGAGCTGAGTTTCTTGTCAGATCTTCTTAGCTCGAATGATCGAACTGATGGTACTTCTTGATGATATATCAAGAAGTAAGAGTGTGTAATAGGCCTACATGAATACAGATATATTGATTTGATTTTATTTGAAATATTTGGTATTTGAAACTCAGAATCAAAACAGATGCGTTATGGTTGGTTCCCTCTGTGTCTCTATTTACTTATCTACTCTGCTGTTTTTCTCTGTCTGTACAGAATAAGACGCAAAAATAAACAGATAATTCAGTGTACATATAAAATATGATACAAGGTAAGTACATGTAAATTGTTTGATCGGGAAACTCTAAACGTATTCTCATAGTTTATAGAGAATTTTATACAAGTTGCCCCTTCAGGGATTATGTTACAAGTAACTAGCGTAAATTGAGGAAGTTACTAATTCTACTGCTACATAATATATAGTATGTTACGTTAGGTAATAACCTATTATATGTTTACAATAATAATGATATCTCAGGTCAATTCAGATAGCGCCATCTAGTCCCAAGCTAAGCAAAGGGTATTGTACATTTTTTTTGCAAATATTATAAATATAAAACATCCAGACTGATACAAACAATCATACTCGTGAATATAAATGTTTGTACCTTGTAAGGAATCGAACCCGTGGACATCGGAAGTAAGGCGATGTGCTAAACTGCTAAACCACCGAGGCTTTATACATAAGACAGCCATAACAGTGATCTTATCGATATAGACATTATGCAAATATTGCTGTTAAAGTTTTTATGTTTGATAATGAAATGGCACACCTGCCTGCGCTAGTGGGGCACCAGTGGAGGATGACAGTATGAGTTGGTCACTTAGCTATCGTGGTAAATTCACGATGAATTAGTAATTTACAGGGGAACAACAAGGAGGTCGACCTGACATGTCACATTGCTAGCAATCGGGTTATTAGTCCACATTACTAACAATCTTCTTCCTCCTGTCTGTAAAAGTTAATGTAATTAAGTTAAAGTGAATAACTCTGTCTCACTGTCAGTCGCCAAGTATACTTTGTAAGTTGTGTGTCGGTTTAGATAAGGCAGTGAAATTATGGGGTATGGAGATATGATAACTAATTCATCTGGAATGGTATCGCATGACTACTAGTATTGCGATTGTCACTTACTATTAGGTGAACTGTTAGCTTATTTATTAATCAAACTAGCTACGTGAACGCACCCACGTGAAATTTATAGTCTATGTGTTAATCTGATGTATAATCTACTATATTATTCTAAAGTTGCATTAAAATCCATCCAGTCATTTTCGCATGAAAGTGTAACGAACACCAATCCATCCACACTTACAAACTTTCGTGTTTATAATATTAGTAAGATAATATAAAAAAATTGTAAATAAGTTAATTTTACACAAAGCGAAGGCCCAAGTTAGTATATGTATACAAAGGAATAAAATTTAAGTATCTGTTTGTAATATCAAACTATAATTCCATTAAATACCTATGAAAGTATATACGGTAATTACATAAAAAAAAACATTTTTCTTCCTGTCCGTCTGTTTTTTCTTGCTGTTCGGACATCGTCGGCTCGCCGGACGCGAATAGCACCGGACCGACCGGCCCTCACTTCTGATCCCGTCACCGAATACTACACGCGCGCACAATATCCGATCATTCTCTGTATTTTTTATATTTCAACTATTACATTTAACTTACAGTCCAAGAAACCTTTTAATTTAAAAGTCCTTAGTTTAGGACCCTACATTAATGGTCCTTCGAGCCGGATGCTAATGTCTGAAACAGCTAGACCGGTTTTTACGGGGCTTTCAATCACAGATAGCTAATGTTATACATTACTATTTATAACATTAGCTACTGTTAGTTTAGAAATTTTATTTATTTTCATAAAAAAGTAAACTCCACGCAGACGATATCACAGGCAACAGTTAGTTCGTAATAAAATGATCTAAGAGTACGAACATAAAACATTAAATGGCAGAAAACATAAAACAAAGATATATCTACAGGATTTAATGCCACGTTCCTTTCATGTGTGCAGTAGATTGATAACGTTTTCTTGGTAAAAAAAATAAAGGTTATTCCACTTCGCGTAACGTAAATAGAAATATTTACTACTTGTACACAAGTACACTTACGAAATCACGCAATTCTGATAGAAACCTTAAAAAGCTGTTGCAAGTTTATTCACAGGAGGTAACATAACTATGATAATGTTATTAAAATTTACATTTTTGACGTAGACTTTTTTACCAAGTCGGGTAATTAAGCTAAATTTACCGGATCGATTAAAGAGTACCAGATGGGACCACTAAGCAGTCTAATCATGCTTAATGTATATTCTAAATATATAGTCTTGGTAGTTTAGCGGTTTAGCACACCGCTTTAGTACCGACGGTTGCGGGTTCAATTCCTCGCACGGTGCAAAGATTTGTATTCATGAGTGGTTCATGTTGGTACTAGATGGCGCTGTGTTAAATATTTATTTACATATACCCTAACCCTCGATATTTGCTTTAATAATTATACAAAAAGAACATGCTCATCCCATTTTCAACGTTATTATATTGATAATTAAATTGGACATTAAAAAATATGGTAATATTAAAATCAACATATATTTCACATATGTAGGTACATTTATAATTCATTCACACAAACATTTACATAGTAGTATAATAAAAAAAAAAAGGAAAGGAAAGGGAAAAAAAAATTCCGAATTACGACATAAGTGAACTGTGAAATAAAACAATCAATAATTAAACAAAACCTGGACTATAACAAATAGTGAACTTTGAAAATAATGTTAAAATAAGATTTCATATAAATGCAGTGTAAGAATTCATAATGTAACAATACGACACAATGTAATGAAAACTGTGAAATTAGTAGTACTGTAAGATTTATATAATTGTATATGCATATTGGTAAATCTAATCAATAATAAAGATGGGTCCTAATAAAGATGGGTGACACTGCATGTTGTCAAACTCACCCGGCCGGCCAGCGGTGGTTCTGGGCCAGACGGATAAGGTCTGCCTCGGTGTCACTGTTAGGCAAATTGTAACATCTCGGCTGGAGTTGTACAAAAGTGGAAATTAAATAAATATTATAATATTAAAGTAAATTAAAAAAGGCACGGACGAATATGCCTGAGGAAAATTGTATTTAAAAATAAAAAAAAAACATTTACATAGTAATTCTATTTTTCATATCATCTTCTTTCTATGTTGATATACTGTACTGTTGATATACTGTGTACATGATGTACTATATCATCTTGAAATAAATTGAGACGAATCTGTGACCGTTTATTTACCCTGAGAGACAGCGTGTGTCAACACCTTCCAACTCACACATTCAATGAATAATGGCCTTACTTTGTAACTAGGTAGTGATCCGTCTTGTACTTTTTAGTTGGTCTAAGTAAATCACTAAAGTTGGACAATGGATTCAATTAATGTAGTTCATCTTTTATTCGACGACCTCGGTAGTCTGGCGGTCAAGCACACCGCTTTACGACCGTTGGTCGCGGGTTCGATTCCTCGCACGGCACAAACATTTGTATTCATGAGTATGATTGTTTGTATGTTCGGGCTACTCTGAAATGTCTGAACCGATTTTGACAGGTTGCAGGTAGCTGATGTAATAAGGAGAAACTTAGGCTACTTATATTTTAGAAAATAAAGTTAAATTCCACGCGGACGAAGTCGCGGGTACATATAATATGTTGCGGGTGAATGATACGATGTTGTTGGTCGAGACGATGTATATTACAGATGATGTATGTATTCATGAGTATGATTGTTTGTATCGGTCTGGGTGTTTTCTATGTATAATATGTATGTATTTACAAAAAAAATATCTATGTATATGTATCAGTTATCTAGTACCCATAACACAAGTTCTAGCTAGCTTAACTTGGGTCTAGATGGCTCTGTGTGAATTGTCCTGAGATTATTATTATTATTATTCAGAAAGAGACAAATCTAGAATCTTCTAGAACCTCTACATATATCATGAAACTTTCGTAATACAGAGACCACTAAAATATAAAAAAATAAAGACATGTTTATACAAGTACAACTATTGTACATAATATGATCGTTACCTCTTTCTGGTTCAATTTTAATGATGATCAGCCTGCTATACAATCTATGTTAAGGTACAAACGGTAAGAAATGTCAGTTAATTTACGGATCCATAACAATTTAGTTTTTAGTAATAACAATGTGTTCCCTCTATAAAGGTTGAGTGCAATGATGTAATGTGTGTGAATGAGTAGCACCATGAGCGGCTGCCTCATGATACTCGTGAACAGGTGCTACTTATGGGGACTGTTCTGGCTACAGACACTGATTAGACTATTTCCTTTTGATAAAATTGCAATAGCTTGTGATAGTCACTCTCCATGCTGCCTAATTTTAAATTTAAAAATGAATCTGTATTTTTGTAAACATGTACAAGCACATTTAAAAGAATAAGAGCTGAGTTTGTCGTCAGTTCTTCTTAGCGCGAATGCACTCCGAACTGACGGTAGTTTTTGAGATATCATAAGAGTCTATAATAGATCTACATGAATAAAGATATTTTGATTTGACAAGCATTACATAAATCCAACTGACGGTAGTTTTTGACATATCATAAGAGTATGTAAAAGATCTACATGAATAAAGATATTTTGATTTGATTTGATTTGACAATCAATAAAGGCGTGATTCTGACGTAGATATTCAGTAGATATAGCAATAAATATAATTTTATGTAACTTTTAATTTTGATATTATCACACTCGTTTACAAGACCTAACTGTTACTTAGCAATAAGAACACTTTAAATGTGTGGTTTATACTTTTTATTCCAAAATCAATGTGCCCAATACGGTCCCTTAATCCATTACATTTAATACACTCTACATTTAAATAACAAACATAACTAGCTGACAGCGCGAACTCCATTCTGCCTCAAAATTAAATATAATATGTCAAAGGTGTTTTAAGGTTTAGTTACGCTATAAATTTCTGAACAGAAAATTTCCGTTCAGAAATTTATTGCGTACTTGACAAGTATCAGCAGTTTGTTGGGAAAATAAAATTGTTGTTTTTACTATCTTATATGCAATTTCTTCATATTTTATCACATTTAAACCTTCCCTGGACTTCCACGAATATTTCAAGACTAAAATTAGCCAAATCGGTTCAGCCGTTCTCAGGTTTTAGCGAGACTAACGAACAACAATTAATTTTTATATAGTATATATGTATATATATATAACAATACTCAGAAGAGTAAATAATAGTAGCAAAAAACAATTCCAAAATTAAACCTGTCAAAACACTAATTATTAATTACAATTGGATCTATAATTTCCATCAGGTAACCTGTTTAAAGTGGTAAAGCTGTTTACCATTCTATTTGGACTAAAAAACTTGTAACATCATATGCAATGCAATAAATATTTGAATAGACATAAAAGAACAGCGTCAAATTCAATGCAACCTCCAAATTTCCGAATTACATAGAGAATCATGTCATGAATTTATAGTGTCCTGAGTGAAGTATACTCATAGATAGCACTCTATGTGACAGTCACATGTAGAGTTGATAACAAACACACGTTTAATGAAATTTATACCTTATCGTTGGGTAATACAGATGTTTATGCTTCACATTTTTACTGTACAAGTCATTTTTCAAGCCTCATAAAATATGGATGAGGGGTGCCTTTTAACATTTTCTTTTTCGGTGGAACACAAGTATTTGAACGTTTATAACCCATGTAGGTTGGAGTTCGGTTACTGAAATAAATTTTAGTGACACGCGGATTTACTTATGCATAATGGCGGTGGTCTAGCAGTTTAGCAGATTGCTTTACTTCCAATGGTCGCGGGTTCGCTTTTTCGCACGGTGCAATCATTTATATTCAGAAGTATGATTGTTTGTATCAGTCTGGGTGTTTTCTATGTATAATATGTATTTATAAAAAAAAGATCTGTATTTATATCAGTTGTCTAGTACCCATAACATATGCTCTGCTTATGTTGGAACTGGATGACAGTGTGTTAATTGTCCAGGATGTTTTATTTATTTATTACGGATTTGTTACGCAGAATTAGATCGCATACTTGCGCTCCGCGTTGTTCTCAATAGAATTCAACGGAGAAAAACTGTCAGAAAACTCAACAATTTTTTTTTTAAAGACAATTTATTCACCTTATGTACTATGTGTAACATTAAATGAAAATCCCGTGCTTGAACAACTATTGCCATTCACGGTCGTCATTCAAGTAATCGTTTAGTGAATAATAGGCTTTGCTCAGTAAATATGATTTAACGGATGTTTTGAATTAATTTTAAGGTATTATACTATATTAATAACAGTATAACGCTGCTATTACTACGCTAGCTGAAGAGTTCGGTAATATTTTTAGGCTTTATTTTGCCTTCATAGAGAATTATATTGTTATGATTCCATTTCCTATAATTTTACTGACATATCTCACCAGGAAAGGAAGCTGCAGGCGACAGAATTAAGTGAAATAGGTATACCCACGCAGCCGACTTTATACGAAGTCTGTAAAAAGTCGTCAAAGCCGTATTCTGAAGCTGAAGATGGCGCCGCGGCGCCGAAAGCAAAAGTGTGTGCGAAAGTTAACAATAACATTATCAGGAAAATAAAATCGTTTCTTAATTTTACACCCACATTATCGTCTACGAAATTTTCATGTAAACAATTTGATTAAAGTAAACATTATTACACAATAACATTTCTTCATTATCTATTTTTAGTATTCTCGGCAATAGACATAGAAATAATCTTTATCCAAATACACTTAATATAAGCAGTTTTCGTTAGTTTATAAGTCGTTTTTTTTTTAATCTAACACTAATTATGAGAGCAGACTTATCATAAGAAGAACGAGTAAGAAACTAACTTTTTCCTCTTGTTATTCAACTTTACACTTACGATTTTGTATGAATACAAACTGCTAATAGCGAAATTCACAAAAGTAAATAGTTACTGGAGTTATAAAATAAATAAGTAATAAATTATTATTTAAATTATAATTAAATAATATTTGTTACAGCAGATCAATTCCTACAAGCAGCATAAATAAAATCATAACTTAAATGATGAATATGCTGCAATCATCTTAAAATATTTTGTTTCTTTCAAAACACTATTCTACATGGAAACGAAATTTGAAATTCATAATATAATAAATAATATGTACGTATACATTCTGATAATTATGGTGATGGGGTTGGTATTGGAGAAAACTACATATGTACACGTATAACATATATTTACTTTTGTACATGTGTTTACAATGCAGAGGATGCTTACAGACTAACTGGACAACGTAAAATGCAGTGTTTATAAGAACGGCCACTGGATATCAAAAACCGGTTTAGGTATGTAATATTATATTATCTGTGGTTTCGGGTCGAGCTCGTCGCTAGCACCTTCCATAATATTTTTAACACTTATTTATAGTTAAAGATACAGAGTACACAGGTTTCGATACGACATAAATAGAATAAATGAACTGTCTAAAGAAGGAACGACCACAGAGTAATTAACGACACGTGTTTCCCCACTTCCCGCAGCAACGAACGTATTCGTTTACGCGGGAAAATAAACCATATCGCCACAGATTATTAAAATCCTTGGTATAGCAGCGGTAACTGTATGCGTATATTGTCTTGTCATCATCATCATCATCGCAGCTCGGAAGACGTCCACTGCTGGACAGAGGCCTCCCCCAAAGATCTCCACGACGATCGGTCCTGCGCTGCTCGCATCCAATGCTTTCCAGCGATCTTGACCGGTGGGCTAATTATGTAACACGATATGAAATTGTTTCTGTTGAAGTTGTGATGCAATATGAAATCATTTCAATTTAAAAAATGCGATCAAGTAAGGTCGAATGACCGCAACATAAATCATTTCTATCGATAAAACACTACTATGAAGTTGCAGCGGAATATTGTTAATCCGACCAATTTAAAAAGTCAGTACATTAGATAGCTTATACCTTTAGAGGGATACATTTTAATTTATTGGGTTGTTACACTAGTTGGTTGATTTGAAACAATTTTTATTGCGTTCAAAAATTACAAAATATACTGCAGCGTTCACTTGTTCTTTTATTTTAATTTTATTAATAGACATTTAATAAAATAAAATAAAGAAAGTCTATTCTATTCTAATGAAAAAATAAGGTTAATAATTTTGAATATAAAAGCATATTTTATACAAACTATTTATAATCATTAATAATATTAATCTAACCTACAAATTAAATTTTCTTTTCTGCTATAGATACCTAGGTAAGTATGTAGGTATCCATATAAATTTAAAATGATATGGGCACATCTTTTTAAATTTGTACATAATTGCTTTAAACAAATAAATTTATTTACTTTAAACAAATCACAGAGCATCATAAACGTTGTATTCCGTTCACAGAGCACCGTATTCATTGAAATAGTTTTTTAATTATATTAATATCATAATCAACCCTAATTTTATATTAAACATTTACTCTAGTTAATACAACATTCTATGTGATTTGGGACGAAAATAAAATATCGAATTGGCAACACTGATGTCGTGTTGTGAGTCGTGACAATTTTCCCATTTTAATAAATTTAAAACCTTTTCACGACTTTCTACGTAATATTTAATATAATAAAAATATATGTAATACTGAAAATTACCAAAACAAGATAAATAATGCTGATATTTTAAAGATTGTAACCAAAAGAAACACCTTCTAAATTGTTTCTCATAATGTAAAAACCGTTTCAATTCCACGCTGTCATTTCGGCAAAATAGCGATTACGTGACGTTGCAACGAGGTTACTAAATCGACATTCGATAGAAATATTTTTTATCGATATGTAAAGTTGCGTTTACGTTGCAATGCTAGTTGACAGCGTCAAATGGCGTCTATATGATCGCATTATTGACAGATGACGTCATTTTCACTACGTTACATACGAAAATCGTTGCGAACGAAGTTACATAATTAGCCCACAGATCGTCGGTCCACCTTGCTGGAGGCCTTCCCACGCTGCGTCTTCCGGTCCGTGGTCGCCACTCGAGGACTTTACTGCCCCAACGGCCATCTGTCCTACGAGCTATGTGCCCTGCCCATTGCCACTTCAGAGTCGCAATTCTTCGGGCTATGTCGGCCACTCTGGTTCTTCTGCGGATCTCCTCATTTCTGATTCGATCACGCAGAGTAACTCCGAGCATAGCCCTCTCCATTGCCCTCTGAGTGACTCTGAGCTTGTTGATGGGGCCCATAGTTAGCGACCACGTCTCTGTTCCGTAAGTCATCACTGGCAACACACATTGGTCGTAAACCTTGTATTGTCTTGTACTAGTGTGTAATATTATTTTATCTGTGATATTAATATTTACAGTCGATATCTACATGGAAACTTCAAATGCATATTATAATAAATAATAGGTACGTATTCCTTACCAATATTTCTTAACACTTATTTATACATAGTTAACATACATACTACAGGTTTCAATACAATATAAACAGAATAAACGAACAGACTGTCTGAAGAAGGAACGACCACAGAGCAATTAACGACATGTGTTTCCCCATTTCCCGCAGCAACGAACGTATTCGTTTACGCGGGAAAATAAACCACATCGCCACAGATTATTAAAATCTTTAGTATAGCAGCGGTAACTGTATGCGTATACTGTCTTGTACCAATATGTAGTATTATTTTATATATGGTATTAATATTGACAGTAGATATTTAATTAGACTTCGAAAGGCCACATTTAAATATACTCGATCAAAATATATTTTGACTACTTGATAATGACAGCAAAATATTGCTGCTGTGTCGCTCTCTACAAGGTCGACGATGCTAATTCTTCTGTTTACTCCATCTGAGGTTAGAGTCATGAGGATAATGGTTTTTTTTTTGAGGGTTGATAATGAAATGGTAACATCGCCTGCGTTAACGGTATACGCTGGTGGGTCACTAGTGGAGGATGAATGATAGGGAATCGCGTGGTGGCCAATCAGACATGGTACATTGCTACCAATGGGGTTATTAATCCACATTAATAACAATCCCTAATTCCCCCAATGCTTGTTAATTAACATTACAATGTATATGTGACTGTTTTTTAATTGCTAACTTAATCATTTGTTAAAGAAATTATGTAAAAGACAATTTTACATGTAATTTGATTTGAGTTGTCGCTTGTCTTTAAACTTGGCTACTCAAGTTTCCCAGCCATTACAAACTTTCCAAATTATTATACTTTCTGATTAAATTCCTTGTTAGTAACCAAAGAGTGTTAAGTTTCGTCCAAATTTATACGAATACCAATAATATAGAATTTAAAAGTAATGAAGTTAAGATATTAAGATACACAATTTAAATGAGCAATGCGTATATATGCTTATATATCGTCATCATCTGCTTATTCCTTATCCCATTTATTTGGGGTCGGCGTAATATGTTTTTCTCTTCCATTCATCTCTGTTCGCAGTCATTCCGTTATTTACTCCCTTTCTCACCATATCATCTTTCACACAGTCCATCCATCTCTTTTTCGGTCTTTCTCTACCCTTATAACCATCCATATTCATATGTAACACCGTCCTTAGGATATGATCTTTATTCCTACGCATTACATGCCCATACCACGATAGACGATTACTCTTTAACCTCTCTGACATCTTATATATATGCTATATATTGTCTGCTATGTATGTATGCTTATATATTATCTCTTAAATTTTACACCTGAGTGCAAATTTTTCCAATTGCCAATTATATCAAACAATCGTTTAGCTACAAAAATAAGTTTCAATCGTTTAGATTTGAAAATGACAAATGTACACAACCTTTTATCTCAAACTTTTTATTAACAAACCTTTTATTCAAACTTTTACAAATCTTGTCGCATTAAAAAGTAGCCTATGTCGTTCTTTGTATACCAAATTTCATTAAAATCAATCCAGTAGTTTCGGCGTGAAAGCACAACAGACAGTGAGACAGAATTACTTTCACATTAATAATCATTACTTAGTATAAAACAAAGTCGCTGTCGCTGTCGGTCCGTCTCTATATATGCTTAAATCTTTAAAACTACGCAACGGATTTTGAAGCGGTTTGTTTTTAATAGATAGAGTGATTCAAGAGGAAGGTTTATATATATAAACATCTACGATAGAACTAGTACATATAGTATAGAGAGATTTTACGTAGATATTCAGTCGTAGATTATCAACCTAAGTTCTGTTATTTCAGCCGTCAAACAGCTTGCTTTGTTAGCGTTATTTCTATTGAAGGGTAAAATTTAAAAAAAATTGTCCCAATGCCAATGCATGACTGGTATTACAGTCACATGATAACGTGATGTCATGTATATAGGTATGTAATATAATGTTATCTGTGATATAGAGGACAGTTCCCACTTAACATCAGGACGTCTGTCTGCTTGTTTTACCGTTTCAATTACATAAAAAAAGGAATTTCTACTTTAAAAACTGGGAAATAAGGACTGTATACCTTTTTAAAATGTTTTGTTACATAATTTGTATAACTTATTTGACTTTATAATGTTTTAGGAGGGATTCACCACAGTTGTTGAAAATCTTAGAAATTTCTCTGCATTGCTGTATAACTTTCATTGCCCATTATGTATATGGTGTAGGAAGAAATAAGGAGAAAGGAACCAACGTGTACTTTTGTTATGGGCAAACAGGCCATTACAGGAACAGTCGTTCCGTGATAATAAACCCTAAAAGGGAAAATAGACTTGAACCTTAATCTTTTCATTTGTAGTTGACATATAAAATAATCTTGTCGTATCTTTTTATTGAAATAGCACAGATAATACAAGATTATAAGTTTCTGGAAGGTATGAAGCTACTCTTCGAATAATATATAATCAGACAAGGCAGGAACTTTTTATTAAAAAAAATACTTTATAAGCATAGTTCCTTTGCCTTTCCAACAGGATAAACCACATAAAAAATATTCCAAGTCCCGCCTTATTTGACACACAAATTATTGGGGTTGACTCTTTGACTTGGTTGGTATTGATAAAATGATAATGTTATGATATACGGAGAACATTAAATAAAAGATACGTCCCGTTGTGTGTACTTATCATTCATTTTTTCGATCGATTTTATTACTACTTCTATTTATTAATAATAACAATAATAATTTCAGGACAATTCACACAGCGCCATTTAGATCCAAGTTAAGCTAACTAAAGCTCGTGTTATGAGTACTAGATAACTGATACATATACATAGATATTTTTTTTTGTAATTAGTAAATACATACATATTATACATAGAAAACACTCAGACCGATACTAACAATCATACTCATGAATACAAATGTTTGTGCCGTGCGAAGAATCGAACCCGCGACCATCGGTCGCAATGCGGTGTGCTAGACCGCTAGACCACTGAGGTCGTCGTTATCATTATAATAATTATTTATTATAATGATACAAGTAAAGGGCATGGCTTGTACAGGTATATGACCACTCCTGTATAAGCAAATTACATAAACATATTCTATTCTCCCTAATTTGAATTTAAAAATGAATCTATATTTTTGTAAACATGTACATTGTATAAGCTTATTTGAAAAGAATAATAGCTGAGTTACTTGTAAGTTTTTTTATTGGTTGGTTTAGGCTACAGTCTGATTCTCAAGGCATGATAATGGTATGGTGCACTCCCCTGCGCTAACGGTATACGCTGGCGGGGCACCAGTGGAGGATGATAAGATGAGTATGACGTCAGGTCAGTTAGCTCATAGTGGCAAATTTACTAGAAGTTTATCACGATGGTTTCCAGGGGGGACCGCGTGGAGGTCAACCTGACATGGTACATTGCTAGCAATGTATTAATCCACATTACTATCTCTTTCCCCCCCCGGCTATTGTCAGGTGCTTAGACCTATAGCACTACGACCTACATACATAGATATATCGTGCTCGCCCTTTCTTCAAAGTTCACTACCTATACCCGTCAGGTACAAGAACTGAAGGATATTCTTAAGAGCGATGGTTCTTATCTCCTCAGGATAGAGTGAAAACTTTCTTGGCAGTTCTTCTTAGCTCGAAAGCAGGCCGAACTGACGATAGATTTGACATATCATAAGTCTGTAATAGACCTACATGAATAAATATGTTTTGATTGAATGATGGATATATTACTATACGGTTTTTCGTACATAATCAGTATTTTTAGCATTGCAATTGCCACCTTTTAGCACAGCAATTGTTTGCATTATTTCAATTTGTATATTTTGTCTTCATATGCAAAATGTCTTGTTTGACTTCACTAATGTAATGTGTATATCTGTT
Source organism: Achroia grisella (assembly GCF_030625045.1). Lineage (NCBI taxonomy): Eukaryota > Metazoa > Arthropoda > Insecta > Lepidoptera > Pyralidae > Achroia > Achroia grisella. Next base: position 1,251,178 of record NW_026713043.1, on the reverse strand, counting down.
TTATTTTTGTTCTTATTATTACAGTGCCTTTTGTGTGTGTGTGTGCCTTTAACGTGAATAAAATTTTTATCTATCTATCTTACTTTAAAATTGACTTACTCTTCTTTTATAACCGTTATTGGTTACGCCATTTATAACATTTTTATTGTTAATAATTATATGTATTGTTATTTCGCTGGTCTGTTATATTTGCAGCCAAGGTTTGTATATTTGTAATTTAGTGGGTAAGTATGTACCTATAAAGTGGCGCCTCAGTCGCGTCACTGAGAGTGCAATTGAGCATCTATTCACTTTGATAAAGTAAAACGGTCTGATTTGTGCAAAATCACCTAATCTTGAATTTGGACAATATTTTTGAGTTTGTGCTTTATATCATTGTGATCTGTGCGACATCCGTTAGAGGAGGTCCAGGAGTACGAGCCCAATATATTGCAGGTAACAAGCCTGCAATATATGCTCTTGGAGACCACCGCAATATTTCTGAACCAGCGACTGTGCCATACCGTATGGTGGTGAAACCTTATTTTCTATATTTTCCGCAAATTCCCACCAGTTATTCTTTGTTACATAAATTCATTTTTGGTTTTATATTCTTAAGTGCAGTGCCGACTTATTAAATGTAATGTTCATAGCTTCGTGCTTGTAATATCAATGGATTATGCGCAGTTTATATAAATAAAGATCAGAAAGTGATTATTTCGTAATATTATGGTTATATCTTGTTTAAGTATCTGCCTACATAGACATTAACGCGAAGAAAGCTGATAAAAGCCGTCCTACGCCTTTAAATATGTATATGCAAAGATTGCTTTCTAAATATGCAGTATACAATAATAAACAGATTACATAATGTACCTAGGGATGCAGTAATAATAATATAAAACCAGGCAAATTGCCACAACGCCATCTAGTCCTAAGTTAAGCAGAGCTTGCATTATGGGTACTATAAAACTGATACAAATATAATTTCTCTGTAAGTCTTACTACGAGTAATATTATTAAGACGAAAGTTTGTAAGTATAGAAGGACGGATGTTTGTTACTCTTTCACGTAAAAACTACTGAACAGATTTTGATGAAACTTTACAATAATATAGCTTATGTATTAGAATAACACATAGGAGATATTTTATATTGAAATTTAACGCGGGCGAAACCGTGGGCACAGCTAGTAGGTTGTAATTTTAAAAAGATATTATGTAAATGTGGAGAAATATGATGATAATGACAAATGTCAAGTAATTGTAAAGTAGACGAAGGTGCGCGGGTCAGCTAGTACATCCTTACTCCTTACTAATATAATAAATGCGAAAGTAACTCTGTCTGTCTGTCTGTCTGTCTGTCTGGCTTTCACGCCAAAACTACTGAACCGATATAAATTAAATTTGGTACACAGATAATCTAGACCCTGAGAAAGGACATAGTCTACTTTTTAATGCGAAAATATGATTATAAGGGGTTGAAATTGGGGATGAAAGATTGAATGGAAGAATCGTCATTTTTGAAGCTAGAAGCTTGAAACTTATTTTTGAGGCTGCTTATTAAATACAAATAAATATGACATATAAAGTTTTTAAAAATGTTACCCTTAGGGGGTAAAATAAAATAGGGGATGAAAGTTTTTATGTAAATTTGACTTTTTTGAAGCTAGAAACTGATTTTTGAGGCTGTTAATTGAATATAAATAAACTATCAAATTATGTAAAAATGTTACCCTTAAGGGTGTAATATAAATTAGGGGATAAAAGATATAAGGTAAATTCGTCATTCAGTCTCATCTCGTCAGATCTGGCTTAAAGAGCCGGATCTATGAAACTTTTTCCATTGGCTTTTTTGGGTTAGTTTATAAAATACCCCACTAATATTATAACTGTAAAAGTAACTTTATCTGTCTGTCTGTCAGTCTCACTTACACACTAAAACTACTGAACCGATTTAAATGAATTTGCTACACAGTTAGTCTAGACCCTGAGAAAGGACATCAGACAGCTACTTTGAATGCGATAGAAGGGTTATAAGGGGTTGAAAGAGTTATGTATGGAAGTGTCGTCATTTTTTAAAATGAAATGATGAACCTTTTTATATAGTTTTTATTGGGTTAGGTCATTAAATATTTTTTTCATTATTTGGTCAAGGTCGCTATTTTACGCGGACGAAGTCGCGGGTACAGCTAGTATATAATATACATAGAAAACACCCAGACCGCTACAAACAATCATACTCATGAATACAAAACCTTTGCACTGTGCGAGGAATCTTAAAGCTGTTTTGTAAGGATAATAGGATGACACTGGGGTCAAGCCTTTCATGGATTACTAAGAATGACCTCGATGGTTTCCTATAAATCGGTATTATAGCTGTATGTTCCACTGAAAAACAGCATTGTGCCTTTAGGCAAGGCATAATGCTAGGAAGGGTTCTTAACACACAGTGACGTGGTGACAATACTACACAGTGGTGGATAAGATACGCATTTTACTTTATTATTTTGATTTTTTCTTTTCTTTGATTATGTAGTTCTTTTTTTTATACAATAATTTTATGTCTAATTTAATGCATTGTGTTATTTTCTGTTTATATGATACTAGCTACTCGTCCCGGCTTACATACCCGCACGTGTATACTTGAATTATATATATAAACCTTCCTCTTGAATCACTCTACCTATATAAAAAACGCTTCAAAATCCGTTGCGTAGTTTTAAAGATTTAAGCATACATAGGGACGGACAGACAGCGACAGCGACTTTGTTTTATACTATATAATGATGATAATTATTTATATCTTGCTGTCAGCATCATCATTGTTGTGTTGTGATGTAATAAATGTTTCTATATATATTCTATTCTGTAAGGTTTACATAAAAAGTTTATGGGTTGAGAAATTCTGTCTCTATACAGTGACAGGTATACTAATATAATACCTATGGGATCATTTGCCATTCTGTGTACGAAGTATAAAATGTAAATAAAGTTCGTGACAGATTACTGCTTTTGATTTATTTTGTCGCTGTTTCTTCTTCAGTTTACGTCCTGGGAGAGTTGATTGCTCGTGTATGAAACGCGTCACATACCCTTCATCTTATTATTAAACTTATGCAGTATATCTCTACGGCACAGATCAGTTAGAATACATAGTGCGTCTTCAGTATTTAAATATAATTTGTAATGTAGTAGTAGTTTGGTAAATTAATATAATTTGTGTAAATACAAACTGTTAAATGGCAAAGTAATTGGCGGTTTGTATCGACACAAAATTCTTATAGAATAGAATAGAATAGAATAGTAAATCATTTATTCAAATAAACTTAATTTAAGCACTTTCGAATAGTCATAACAATTTGTTTTTGATCTACCACTGGTTCGGAAAGCTGTCTCATCACAAGAAGAACGAGCAAGAAACTTGCGTGTTGCTCTTTTAAATAATCCTTGTAAGTTTACATTTACAAGTCGAAACGTGTGAATACAAACTACCAACCAGCACTAATTTTTTGGGTAAAATATACAATAAGATTAAATCAGTCGTAGTGATAAGAGCAGACCAGTCCCTACAAGCAGCACTCGTTCACGAGTATGACGGATGAGCCAGCCAACACTGCGCTCGACTATATTTTAGGGAGCCCAATGACTCGGTTAAAAATGTAATTTCGAACATTTATTTAAAAGCAACACGCAAGTTTCTTCCTCTTTCGTCTTGCAGTGAGTCTGCATTCCGAATGAGTGGTAGAATGAAAAAAATATGACAATTCAAAAGTTATATTAAGTTTATTTGAATAAAGATTCTTTCTGTTTCTATTTAATTAGCACTTATAATAGCTATTAGCGGAACCACTAGTGTAGTATAAAAGCACAGTTTCTTAAATCTATAATACTTACATGAGATATGAGTGGTAGATTCCAGGCAGCAGCCAGCTTGGCCTCGGTGTGGCAGGTGCTGTCGGGGCCGAAGAATGCCACCACGCCCAAGTCACGCATCTGGGTCATCACCCTGCAACCATATTTTAGGACAATAAACCATGTTCTAATTAGAATAAAAAGTATTAAATATGTAATATTTCATCGTTAAATACTGTGTTGATCCCATTGTTTAGGGTCGGCGCAGTATGCCATCTTCTCTGATCTCTATCAGCCGTCAGATCTGAGTATACTCTCCTTTTATGTAAATCATCTTTCACACAGGCCATCTACCTTTTAATCAGTCGTCCTCTACCTTTTCGTTCATCTACTTTTATTAAAAACCATTATTTTGTTTGTATTAAAATTAATTATTTAAATAATTTATTAATACTTTATGTGTCTATATCATTTCGTTTCATTCCGGTACGATTTGTATGTGTGAAACCACAAATTTTCAATGAGCACACCTGACCTGAGTGGTCAGGTGTGCTCACTTCTGTAAGCGCTACGACCTTCTCTATTGGTGATCAAATTCCAAGCGTTATTGAATCTACACCCATATTGCGACAGTAGATGCTCTTTTTTGGACTATAGAATATGCTACACTACTGACGAGTTTATGTTGCTTCGGCGCAATGTATGGTATTTTCGGCTATATACTGTATATAATATAAAATGTAGCTCGTCAGTCATCACAGAAATAGTGAATCTAAGGTAGCACCTTTAGCATCTTGTAGCACCACCAGAAGTACCTTCTACTAAATATAAATCGATTTCAATTGTAATAATAAATATAACCTAATAACCATTTCACAAGCACCGGCTTTCAAATAAAAAAGAATCATTAAATTTCAGTCACGTAGATAAAAGAAGAAGAATAAAAAATAACACACAAAAAATACAGACCAATTGACAACCTCCTCCATTTTTAAAGTCGGTTAAAAAGTGTGATAAGTAAATAATTCTTACCGCAGTGTAAAACTGTCCTTGTCCTTAGGCAGTGGTGGTCTCGAACGGCCTATGTCTGCGGCCACAAACCGCAACCTCAGCCCGGGTAGCAGGCTCGGTTCCCGGTTTACCGCGGCTACTGCCAGTGGCATAGCGCCCAACACCGTCTGCAAAGATACATTTTATTTATCTCCACAATTCTAGTATAATTTTATTATACTATGAATCACAATAAGTTAGCTAACTGCCAGTGGCATAGCGCCCAACACCGTCTGCAAAGATACATTTTGTTTATCTCCACAATTCTAGTATAATTTTATTATACTATGAATCACAATAAGTTAGCTAACTGACCCACGCAGCTTCGTCTACGACACATTTCCCCTTTTTATAATATTTTGCTGCTCCGCTCCTATAGGCCATAGCACGATGTTTAATGACCTATAGCTTTCTTCAACAAATGGGCTATTCAACTCTAAAATTATTTTTAAAATAGGATCAGTATGGGAAATAACCTCGAACATCCAATCTCACAAAATTTACCTCTTTACAATATCAGTATAGATGGCCAACATTTGTATATATCTTATAGATCAAGTCAATAGTTGGAGTCGTATCGTATTAAAAACTAAAGAGATTTATGGAAAATCTAAAGATCATTGAAGAGCACGACTCATAAATTTTGAATGAATATTAACTTGTGAAATAATGTAAAAACAACAAAAGTAGGGGAGCGTGGGGTACAGTGGTTACTTCTTTTTTACAAATGCTGTAACTTCATCTTTTCTACCCCTGATTTATCAATGGTTTAATGAAAACCTAGAAGATACATTTCAGTTTAAAACAACATTGCAAAAATAACCTTACAAATACTTAGTATCAATTACACTGTACCCCACGCTCACTATATAAAAAAATATCTTTGTTTGTAATGAACTAATGAGTTAATGTTGAATATAACATCAAAAAATACTTAACCGATTTACTATAATATATATGTATATAACTTAACGCATATAATTCAAAAGCACGTATATATACTTATATGTACTTTTGAATTATATGCATTTAAGTTAACACTATGCAACATTATCTACCAGTCGACTATGAGCGGTGAAAAATATACGCTCGCGGTAAGTAATAAGTCGATAATACAGTGTTTATTACATAATTTATATCACAATATTATTTCTACAGCCAATGAACAAATTTTGCAAATTATTTATAATTGCCTATTTATAATATTACATACAATTATAATCCGAAACGTCAAACTTTGACAAACAAAATACTTTACAATAATTATTACTGCCATTGGGAATTCAATGTTTATTATCAACAAGAACCTGAAGTTTCTGCGAAGCTATGTGGTTTAGTTATTCCCAGAAGGAAACTAAGAGTCGTCTTATAAATTACAAACAAACAAGTTTAATCAAAAAGAAAAATAAGTAAGTAGAAAGAAGCAATTAAAGTACTTTATATATATTAATATGTGAAATTTTTTTTGTACCAATTTTTTTTAATATCAATAAAATTCTGTTAACATAATGATTCATAGCATTACGTAGTTATATATTGTTCTCTATTTAATTTACTATTTATTATATAACTTTATCTAGCTTATATTGAATGCGTCTATATAATTCAGCTTTTAGGCATACATAGTGTTGGATTACAATCCAGTTTTGTACCGAACTACACGCTCCTAATCGTATTATTGTATTGATTTGTATGCTAATAATAAACTGTTTTGTATGCTAATAAATAAATAAATGTGTGGAGCAAAAACTTTGAAACCCTTTTTATGAAAATGGTCCCGACGAGGGAGTATGAAATTCAAAACTTATTGTTTATACAGAAAGAGTGCGGAACGCTAATATTTTTTTAATTATTTACAAAAATACATTACACATACTACTATGTATGTAGCACACACGCGTAGAAGTATACTTTTTAAATTAATTATAATCGAATTCCGATTATTGGGCCATCACTAGTTTTTTTAACATTAGTGATAATGGAATGATGGATCCGCCTGCGATAACAGTTTGTATGTAATACTTTATTGTACAATACAAATTATACACCATCCATACTAACAAAGTTGGTGTGGACTTTAAACTTTTATAAACCCGTTTATAATATTAGTAAGACAATAAAATCGATACCATTAGAAATTGGTTTAAAAGTACACAAACATAATATTTAACGTTACACGGAGAATTATCTTTTTAAACATGTGATCTCGTACTAAATATTCTACGACCCTCCTATGGCTTCTTGGCCAGTATTTAAAACGTATTTTTAAATCAAACTTATAGTTTCAGATATCATCGCGATCAAACCAACAAATTCAGCATTACATCTTAGAATAGATTACAGAACACAAATAATTAAAACTCATCAAAGTTTTTTTAAGTACACTGTAGACCCTGACTTTACTGGCGAGAACATCTTATAGCGCACTCAACTTTTAATTAACTCTCATTCATTGCCTAATGAATGTGCCATTATTCTTATAATAGGAAACATTTGATTAATGATTATAAATCCGAGAAATTATTGAAATCACCAAGTTATTTCAGAATTAATATTAGGTACTTATTTCGTAAACATTACATAGTATAAAATTTATATTTAGTATAAAATTTATATATAGTATAAAAGTCGCTGTTTGTCCCTATGTATGCTTAAATCTTTAAAACACCGCAACGAATTTTGTAGCAGTTTTTTTTAATAGATAGAGTGATTCTAGAGGAAAGTTTATATATATAATACATGTACACCCGGGCGAAGCCGGGGCGAGTAGCTAGTATATAGGAATATAGAGTTAGTTATAATACAAAATATACAAAAAGGTTTTTGTAACGGCCAAATTTGAACCCACTATGGTTTAATCACAAGATAGTAAACCACTAGACCAAAATACTTCTTATTATAATTATATTGTTTTGTATTGTAACTATCGAATAGTTTATTATATAATGTTTTAAATTTAACGCGGTACATTATGTACGAGTATAATTAGTAAAAATCACGGTCACAACCTACTGGACAGATTTACTCGTGAATGGGAATACAGATAGAGCATATCTATATTAGACGCCTCGGTGGTCAAGCAGTTATGCAGACCGCTTTACTTCCGATGGTCGCAGGTTCGATTTTTCGTACATTACAGATGTTTGTATTGGTTACAGTGTTGCGCACGTGACACCTCTGGTGTTTCAGGCGTCTATAGTCTATGATAACCGTTTACCATCAGATGGGCCGTATGCTTGTTTGCCGACGCAGTAGTAAAAAAAAGATGGCGGGCAGGCGTTGAATTGCCCACTATTACTAAAATTAATAATAGTATTTACTACTAATTAGTATTTAGATACGCGGTATCGTGTCAAGCCAAGTTCAAGTACCAGAACTTGCGAGCAGCACCGTATGTAATATTACACGGACCATTTGGAGCCACTTTTGAACCCCTCATAACTAAAAAACTATTTCACATAAACGTGTCAAATTTGGCTCACCTTATGCTGAAATATTTATCAAGAAATTATATTTTATGTTATGAATAAATTTCAGGACTGACCATTGAACTTGGCACCTATTTAGATCTCATTTCTTTTGGCATTGAAACCAAGCATATGATGATGATGATGATGTAATTTCGGCCACGGCGACTGTCTTAATCTTCGGTTTTGCCGTTAATGTGCTCGCATGTGGCTTATGTAGCCAAGGCATATATCATAATATTAAACTTGGCTCTCATTTCACATTTATATTTTTGATGGGTTATATACAACAGACTTAAATATTAAGTTAATAACATGTATTTATGCCCAAAGAATGTAATTTCTTAGACAGATGCCAAGGTCACATCAGACGAATGTCTTTTTATGATTTACAAAGGGATAATAACTCGTTGCGTTGCGAACATTCGTTGAATACATATCATAAACAATTCTCTCAGAGATATTCGAGTCATGCCAGTCGTCGGTGTTCTGGTTCTGTAATTATAATCTTCAAGACTGCAATTTTTCAGGGAGTAGTCAGGGGCGGCGTCGTGTTAACGCAATATTTGACGGCCATGTTTTCCTTCCGCAAACGAATTTCCTTCCGCTTAAAACCTTTTATACTTGTAAGAAATAATTTATATGTCTATATATTATCTTTATGAAATAATTGAATAGGAAACTATTCAAGTATTGTACTGACTATACAGCGCCATCTTACAATCAGTTAGATTAGAGACATTCGTGTTTATTTCATAACTTATTTATATTATAAAAATGTAATAATGATACAAAGTACAACAAGGAAATGCTAATTAATTATGTTATTTTCTAAAACTATTTTAAGTATTCTACGTTCCGTTATTAGAGGATAGGAATGAAACGACTACCCTTCTTCTTAAAAAGGGGTAATTGTTTCAGAAAGTTAGTGAGTTACGCGCTGGAGTTGGCACCAAGAGAAAATTTGAATAAACGGCTTGCATATCGATTGACTGTTTTTATTATTGCCACCTGATTTCTTATATACTGATTAAACTACCTTAACCTTCCACTCCGATCAACCCCCCGACCAATTCAAACGGGGATCCAAATTACAACGGCCTGAGCCGAGATTCGAAGCCCTAGCGGTGCCCTCAGACTAAAGTTGTATCCGTCAGGCGGGAGTTGATCTTGTGTGGTTTTAATACATGATTAATTTGATGTCTGCTACTTACATTTACACGCGGCTTCGACTACCTGACTATGACTGTAGGCAATGCAGGAACGCACAGGGGCATCTAATCCCAAGTTAAGTTTTGTAAAAAATATTTAACTTAAAATTCATAGCGCTGACAATGTTATAATTAAACAAAGATTGCAACTCTCAAACTAAAGTCGTATCCGTCCGGTGGGAGTTGTTTTCAGCCGCTCCATAAGTTCCTTCCGCAGATTCTGAGTACCATCTGCACTCGCCAACAGCATTAGAGTAGTCCAAAAAAAATTCTTAATCTTCTTTAATATTTGGAACCTACTGAACTTCAGCTGCGAATCCAAGAGTGGGTTCAGGAACTGTAACCTCACAAGCTTTTTTTTTGTTAATAATAATAGACCATATGGACTATAACTTTAAGGTTAATGTCAATTGTTAGTTATTATCAATTTTATCAGGTTGTCTACTTCTCAATAGAATAGTACAACGCCGTACAAAATATACATTGTGTACGAAATTTCACTTCGCGACACGACACGACACACACTATACAACGACACTTCGCTAGCCATATTTGAATGGCGAGGGACTTGTCTTAGGTACCTTTATTCTTCTGTGTCTTAGCATCTTAGATACCTGCAGTCTAAGAACCTAAGGCACAAAAGAATAAAGGGTATTTGTTATTTTTAATTTTTGTCTTTTTATATATTTTTTTCTAAATTCGATCTCACGACTATGGGAATTATATTGGGGTAGTCAGCCGGTCACAGTATACTCATTTTAATTCCATTATATTTTTAGAATACTGTTCCTAAAAAGTGAAAAGTAATTCTTGACACAGCAGAGTAAAGACTAAGTAATATAAAATGATATTTTTTTTTTCGAATTTGGGAAAATTCGAACTTAGAACTATGAGAATTATCTTTGGGTAACCACTGAGTCACAGTATAATCATTTTAATTCCATTATATTTTTAGAATACCGTTCCCAAAAAGTGAAAAGGAATCCTTGGCACAGCAGAGTAAAAACTAAGTAATATAAAATGACACAATATTTTTTCGAATTTGAGACAATTCGAACTCAGGACTATGGGGATTATCTTTGGGTAACCACTGACTCACAGTATACTCATTTTAAATCCATTACATTTTTAGAATACCGTTCCCAAAAAGTGAAAAGGAACCCTTGTCATTCGCAAGTCACGACTGGGTACGGCCGCTTTCAGTAAACCGTTCGTAACTTCCCGTATTATATGCAGATATAATGCCTTTGAATAGAACTCAATTACATGCTTCTTTTAAAAGAAATCGTTTATCGTACTTTGTAATACATTTAAATGCCATTTCTATTTGCTATTTGTTAATATCTTTACACAGTATAAAACAAAGACGCTGCCACAGTCGGTTCGCTTTTATATCTTTTAAATTACGCAACGGATATTAATGCAGTTTTAGCAATGGATAGAGTGATTCAAGAGGAAAGTTTATATGTATAACTAGCTGTACCTGCGACTTCGTCCGCTTGGAATTATACTTTATTTTTCTAAAATAAAATAATGTTTCTAAAATAAAATTAGCCTAAGTTACTACTTATTATATTAGCTACCTGCCAAAAAAGTCCCGTCAAAATCGGCCCAGCCATTTCAGAGATTAGCCGGAACAAACAGACAGACAAAAATTGTAAAAAAATATTATTTTGGTGTATGTACCACATTTATATACATATACAAGTAGTAAAAAACGGTTATTTCAAAATTACAAACAGACACTCCAATTTTATTTATATGTATAGATACATACATAAGCCGATAAATTCAAAGATTCGTAATGCATCCATGCGAAGCCGGGATGGGTCGTTAGTTAATTATAAAATTAAATTTCAGTTCGTACGTATGCAAAACTCGAAAAGTAGTCGATGAACTTTTTACACAGAGTCGCATTTTCATTTATAAGTATTATTAATAACCTGCTAAATTTCCCATGGGAACGGGAAATTTATAATTAAAATTAGTCTAAAGTACAACGAATCTTGGCCTTTTAGTTATTTATGAAACGAAAGACGGAAAATTGACGTTTTTTAATTTCAGAAATAAGAAAGTCTCATTCAGCCGCATGCCGTAGTAATAACATTTGATTATGCCATTTCTTTGCCCTTTTTCTTTGCCTTTTTTTTTCTCACTTCAGTTATTTCAAGGTCAAATAATCAGTTGAAAATATTAATATCAACTTATTATTTATTCTATTAAAAATGAACAAGAGGAATGGAATTTTAAATATACCTTCACGACTGGATTTGCCAGATGGGGTATACAGGCAATATTAACTGTGGACGATGTGAGGAACATGCACATGAAATCAAAATATTCTTATTCATCTAAGTCTATTTAGTGATTTATGATATGTCAAATTTACCGTCAGTTGAGAATGCTTTCGAACGAAGAAGAACTGATAAGAAACTCATTTCTTATTATTTTCAAAAGACCTTGTACATAATTACAAAAATATATATTCATTTTTAAATACATGAGAGTGAGAGAATTTAGAAACACTGCTCCAGTCACATATATATATTACACTAGCTGTTCTCGCGTCTTCGTCCGCGTGGAATTTAACTTTATTTATCTATAATATTTTTTTTTCTACAATATAAGTAGCCTAAGTTACTCCTTTTTACATTAGCTACCTGTCAAAAAAACTCCCGTCAATATCGGTCCAGCCATTTCAGAGATTAGCCGGAACAAGCAGACACACAGACAGACAAAAATTGTTAAAAATATTATTTTACCATGTAGTAAAAAAAGGTTATTTCAATATTACTAACAGACACCCAATTTTATTTATATGAATAGATACCTAAGCATTATAGCATTGTTGTTAAAAAAAATCATTGCGATGAACTTTTTAGCATTCCGTGGATTCACCGTAGGAATGCCGGATCTAGAGAAAGACACGCAAAATCGTTAAGCGTTCCACATTTTTAAACCTATACCCGGGTCACAAGTCCGGTGCAGTTCACCGGACTTGTGACCCGGGTATAGGTTTAAAAATGTGGAACGCGAACTCGAAGTTTCCCTCTCTGCCACACGATGGACCCGCCACCCGCACGGTGAATACTAAAAAGTTTGTCTCTCTAATATTCTTTTATGTATATATATATATGGAAAGAGGATTTATGCATTTTATTTTTATTATAGTTTTATTTAAAAAAAAGAAGTGGTTGACAGAACGACGTAAGACGATTTTAAGACGTTAATAAATAATTAAATATTATAAGACTTTTCTTCAAGTCTCACTCGCGATAATCCCACATATATATAATATATAATTTAATTTATATATTTTATAAAAAACATATTAATACGTGAAGTAAAAACTGTACTAAAATTGCGCCGAAGAGTATTAAATTTCACACATTTATAGTTTGAATAGGGAAGGAGTATAGAATACTAATAATTTTCTTAATTGTAGATAAAAATACATTAAATCATTAAAAAAATTACATACACTACTATGTATAACACAAAGACAAGAATCTGCAGATTCTGCCAAACTGAAGAGGAAACGCCGCTTCACATCCTATGTGGTTGTAGCCCACTCATGCATAAACGAAATATCTCCATTGGAAAGTTTACACTCTTTCCCGAGGAGATAAAAACCATCGCTCCTAAGAATATCCTTCAATTCTTGTCCCTGACGGGTCTAGGTAGCGAACTTTGAAAAAGGACGAGCACAATAGATCTATGTAGGTCGCAGTGCTACAGGTGCTACAAACATCTGACACCCCTATTGTCAAGTCTATTGGAAGCGGATTGTTAGTAATGTGGATGGATAACCCCATTGCTAGCAATGTACCATGTCAGTTCGACCTCCACGCGGTTCACCCTGGAAAACATCGTGTCATTCCTGGTGAATTTGTCACGATGGGCTAACTGACCTAACCTCATGCTCCTTTTATCATCCTCCACTGGTGCCCAGCCAACGTAAACCGTTAGCCCTGGTGAATTTGTCACGATGGGCTAACTGACCTGACCTCATGCTCATCTTATCATCCTCCACTGGTGCCCCGCCAGCGTAAACCGTTAGCGCAGGGGGGAAAGGGGATTGTTAGTAATGTGGATTGATTATCTTATTGCTAGCAATGTACCATGTCAGGTTGACCTCCACGCGGTTCCCCCTAGAAACCATCGTGATAAATTCCTGGTGAATTTGTCACGATGGGCTAACTGACCTGACCTCATGCTCATCTTATCATCCTCCACTGGTGCCCCGCCAGCGTAAACCGTTAGCGCAGGCGGGTGCACTATTCCATTATCATTCATAAAAAAAACATCTGACAATAGCCCAAACAACCCAATAAAAAAAAATGTATAACACACATATTATATTAATCTTCTGTTTATTGTTAAAGTCCGTAGTCAAATTGAGAATGCATTAATGCAGTCTTACTGAATGTTATATATTATTATAGTCGAAATTAGACATTTAATATACTTATAATTTACACCATCATCAACCAATGAAATAAACATCATAATATAAAATTTATATGTATGTATCTGTCACTATAAAAAATATAGTAAATCTCTATCTATCTATCTATCTATAATGTCAATGGCGTCGGGCCGGTAATTTTTCATGTGTTCTCAATAAGCTACGAACTTGATGAATAGCTTTCTTCTTAGATACAAGTAATTAATCTTATTTTAATGAAAGACTCCATTGTACTTGTAAATAGGCTTATTGCTGTATTATTTTTACAATAGACTTACTTGCCGTTACTAATCTTACGAAATATAAAGATAAAGGAGCGTAACCAATTGTAGCGGTGATTATCACCTCACCACTGTGTATGATATGATGAGGTACCTGTACATAATTTATCTGTTTATTGTAGTATCTAGGTAATGAATATTATACAAGTGCAATGATTATATTATTTACTAGCTGTACCCGCGAATTCGTCCACGAGGAATTTAAATTTATTTTTCTAAAATAAAAGTAGCCCAAGTTACTCCTTATTACATCAGTTACCTGCCAAAAAAAGTCCCGTCAAAATCGGTCCAGCCATTTCAGAGATTAGCCGGAACGAACAGACAGATAGACAAAAATTGTTTTGGTGTATGTCATATGCATGTAGTAGAAACCGGTTATTTCAATATTACAGACAGACACTCCAATTTTGATATATATGTATAGATTGTACATTAGTATGTTTATTTGGTATTGTGCTACATGACTTATTAGTGACTCGTATATTCGTCGCGGAGTCGTAACGTGAACTGAAATCTATGTTATCTGGAGAGTTACTAAAGGAAGAAGTTGACAGATATATTACAAATCGCATTTGAGATAATTATTGTGCTTTTGATAATCTATTTCTATTAGTATTTATGAACTGGACAGAAAATATTTAGAAGAAACGTTAATCGATAAAGAAGTAATTATACAAATTACTAATAGCTCAGAGTGATGATGCGATTATTTTATATCTAATATTATTTTATATCATTATCATTACATAGTATAAAACAAAGTCTCTGTCGCTGTCTATCCGTCCCTATGTATGCTTAAATCTCTAAAACTACGCAACGGATTTTGAAGTATTTTTTTTTTAATAGTTAAAGACCACAATTTTTTTTTCTTCTTTTGACATCATTTTTTATTTTCATTGATTTATAATGTGGCCTAATAATAATAATAATCTAATTATGAACCAATTATGATCATTTTTCTTTGTAATATTATGGAATGCAACAAATATTTGAATATTGAGTATTGAGTATTAATTTAGAATAACAAGCTAAGCAGAGCATGTGTTATGCGTACTATACAACTGATATAAATACTTCGATATTTTTTTTTGTAAATGCAAAGATAATCTACATAGAAAACACCCAAACTCATACAATCAATCATACTCATAAATACAATTGTTTGTATCGTGCAAGGAATCGAACAAGCACCATCGGAAATAAGAGATCTTCTAAACCAACACCACCAAGGTCGTCAAATTGCATCTTACAACGGAAACACAGATTATGAAGACAGCTGCTGCGACTGAAATTGATGAAACTTTTTAACAAGAAACGAGACGACTTTTTACAGTTTGCTATGGTAAACTTATACAACAAGAGAATCTGCGGGACAAAGCTAGTGTTAGTATAGATTTCAAATAATCCCTAATACAATATAAAAATCAGATATCGTATTCTAAACAGTTTTACGAAACCTTCCGCTTTGGCTTATACAACACGGGTATTCAAATACAAGGAAATTCCGGATAAATCTCGAGGTCAGATGGCGACAGGGTTCTGCAGGTACGCCATTTGGCGCAAAGTAAACTAGATTTTATATTTACATTTATTACGTAGCATTTCGATTGTGTATTCGCCGGTCACTTTGGTCTCTCCGTCTTGACGCGCCTGACCTTGATGTGGATTCAAAAGAATATTTTTAGATACACAATACGTTTGGGATTTATATAATCTGTAGCGTGACTGTATGGGATAGATACACCCAGGTCCCTCTTTCCCACTGGATACGTGCCCGGGGCCCCGCGATGGATTGGGGCACCCTTATCTAGTCTAGTCCTTACTCCATTACCAAACGATAATCGATAGCTACTGTACTCTCACCTGAAAATTAGTCTTAACAAATGCTTACCAGCTACAGTCAATTTGTTCGTTTTTGTTTTTTATAAATGTCTAGCCATGAAGTTGAACCCCTCATCACATAAAATTTTTTTTTAATATTTTTGCCTGGTATGTTTTGACGGTAGAGCATCCCCATATACATCTCTAAAGAATCATGTTCAAAAATGACTGTCTATTCTAACATAATAGTGCTTTATTACTGTGGTCATAGGGGCCCTATTATCCTAAGATGCCCAGGGCCTCTAATAGGTGAAAGACGGCCCTGGATATACCGTTGTGTGAGAACAACCAGATGTGACGAGATAAGAGGAAGTTTGAACTCTGTTGCTAAGGTTCATTATTCTCTGTGCGTGATAACATACTGCAAATGACAGGCCACTACAACGTAATTTACGAAGGCTTTCTGCATTCGCTTATATAATTGGTAAATTACAGCACAGGATGGATGAAATATTGTAATAGAATTACAGGATACAGAGGCATAATGCTCTCGGATACGAAAACGAAAACGACAATGCATCAGTGTCAGCTCTGGTGGGTTCCAATGGCCGCAGATATAGGGCTCACTATGGAGTAGGCCATAGATGGAGCTCACATAGAGTGAGTCGAGTCCATTTAATCACGCAACTCTGGCATATGGTGTTGGATGAGGTACATCTTACATCTTGAAGTTTTTAATGAGTAGGAGTCTCACAGTACTCGCGTCCCCCGTGGCGGGCAAGTTTCCATGAAGATATACTCCATGTAAAAAAAACGGCTGAAGCCACGTCTGAACAAATACTATTTTCACTTATTTTCTATTCCAGTCATATAAAAACGTATATCAAATCAACTTCAAGCAAAACTTATAATACTATTTTATGGTCCCACGTTGGGCGCCAGTTGTTCTAAATGTCAACAAGTTTAAGTAACTGGATTCGATGTTATGAATTCGATTCTCAATGGACATCATAATCTGTAGGTTTGAGCTTTTTCGTTACCATCGACTATTGGTAATTCCTCTCCATACGCTGGAACCCAAGTGGTCTCGAATAGTGCGGTTTCAGAGGAACTTTCTTCCGAGGTTTTCTCTAGAGTCTATAGCTACAGGGCTTTTTCAAGAAAATTGAGTATTTTAAGGGCGACAACACCCACGTGCTGTCGACCCTTAATACACCTTTGGTATTTCATGCGTCCATAGGCTATATTAACCATTTATCATCAAATAGACTGAATGCTGTCGGCTATCATTGTAGTACAAAAATAAGTATGCAAGGCGGGTCGCAAAATCAAACCACTAAGCTTCACTTTAATTATATGAATTACTTTTTGTCGCTCGAAAGCACACAAACCGTAGCTCTAGAATGAAAACATGACTTTTCGGAAGACAAAAGTAAATAAGCTATTAAGATTTCAGAAAAATCCCACGGGAAGAGCTATCTGTTTATATCTGATTAAAGAAACACCCCGGGTTAAAATTATTTACGTAGATAAATCAATAATTTGACTCGATTCTGTAAATTAGGTGGGTAGATTAATTGCTGTATGATTGTAAGCCTAGAATATCTAATTAAATTAGCTTAATTTAAGATCTAATATATTATCAAAGTCTGTTTCAACTAGTTTAGAATATTTGTCTAAAACGAGCCATTTGTACTAAGTAGTCTTTCATCCTTTACAAATTGTGCAATAAATCATAACAATAATTGTAACTTTAGGAGAATCACAGTAATTGTGCTTAAATTTACTGGAATCTGTTCATGACATCATTGTATTGAGATTCGATAATCATTACCAGATAGAGAGAATGTATTATTAGTAATTAGTTACAGCTGTAGAGAAGTTGGTGTTAGGACATTTCACACAGCGCCATCTAGTCCCAAGCTAAGCAGAGCTTGAGTTATGGGTACTAGACAACTAATATAAATAGTTAGATATTTCTTTTGTAAATACATACATAATATATATAGACAACACTCAGACCGAAATCATGCTCATGAATATGTGCGCACTGTGCGAGGAATGGAACCCGCAATCATCGGAACCAAGCGGTGTGCTAAACCACTAGACCAACGAGGTATAGATATATTTATACACCATAAACTATGGAATTTTTGATATAAATAGCTCTGAAACTCGAAATATTACGTTGAGTTCAGCGTGTCGTATAGCGGCATAACTTTCGTAAACTAGAAGCATTACAACTTCCGTATAATAACTCCTAACGTCACTAGTTATATTAGAAACTTTCTCAGAATTAATAACAGTAAGCATATTTTATATATTTTCCTCTTTAGTTTTTGTAACTAATACTTATTTAATATAAAGTCATGACTTCTTTTTTGATACAAATTATTTCGTTAATATTTCGGACGTTGATCTCATACGGTTAAGATTTACATTTATTTTTTATGTAAACGAGATATTTATCATGATAATAGTATTTTAGAACTTCAGATATTTCAACGCTATTCTAAAAGTCCTAGGAGCGGGTCGACTGTGAATTACTGAAATAATATTTATTTATTTATATTTGGAATACCAAGGCGCCAACACAACGCCATCTAATCCCAAGCTAAGCAGAGCTTGTGTTATGGATATTAGACAACTGATATTTAAATACTTAGAAAAAAATTGTCTTTATAAATACATACATAATATACATAGATAACAAACTAATACAAACAATCATACTCATGAATAAAAAATTTTGTGTCCTGCGAGAAATTGAATCTACCACCATAAGAAGTAAGATATGTACTTAACCGCTAGACCAGCTCTCTTCAATAACAGTACAAGACACATCCGTGATTCCTAAAGCCTTTGAGCATAGACACAATTAAGAAATCACTGTTCAGCGATAATTTAATAAATATAGCCTTTGGGCGATGTCCCGTGGCAACTAACTGAATTCGGAGATTAATTATTGACAGATTTACGAAGACGAACAATCGGGACAAACAATCAACTGCTTGTGTTTATGGAGCAGATATAATCTGAGCAAAATTAAATAATAAATATCTATATTAATGTTTACCAGAGGTAGATTTTGGGATAAGTCATCTACGAAGGTAACTCAGTATCGCGTATTTTGGCCGCTATGCAGCGTGTTTAGTATATCTTTTGATTTGAAGTGTGAGATATGATAGTAAAATTACAGGATATATGACATTCAGGATCTTAGACTTCCGAAATGGCAACACATGAAGATCTCTAAGAATGTTATTGAAAAACGTGAGTGCCGACAAATTCTTACCCTTGCAGTTACATACAATGGTAACACAAAGGTATTTCGAAGTTTCAATATCCGGACTAGTTTCATAAATTAATTGTAGCTAGTACAGCTTCTAGTCACTTTTCAGCTGAAACTACAACTACTAAAGTATTGGACTTAAAATTGACTTCATGTTTTTTTGTCTTAAACCTCGCCACGTGCAGCACCAAGGGTGCAGCGGGAGGAGAATGGGGACGGTGGTTATGCATGATATGGAACTGTGCACCCGCCTGCCCTAACGTCATACGGGCACCAATGAATGCTGATAAGATGAACATGATATCAGGTCAGTTGGCCCATCATAGTGAATTTACCAGGAATTTAACATGATGGTTTCCTGGGGGAACCACATGTAGGTAAACTTTACAGGTTACATTGCTAGCAGTAGGTTGACTAGCACGCTGCATATCATTGTATCATTGTATCACATGTTTTTATTTTTTCTTTTCGTTCGTGTTTTTAAAGGCTATTTTTATTACGAAATAATTTTGAAAATTTTTTTATACATACTTTTTTCTTATCTAATACTAGCTCGTCCCGGCTTCGTACGGGTGTACATGTATTATATATATAAACCATCCTCTTGAATCACTCTATCTATTTAAAAAGACCGCTTCATAATTCATTGCGTAATTTTAAAGATTTAAGCATACATAGGGACGGACAGACAGCGACAGCGACTTTGTTTAACACCTATGTAATGACTATCATTACATATTTGTATAACATCTGATTTATATTCATATTTTTTAAATTGTAATTTATATCCGTCCGTACTGTGGACCCAACTGATAATCAGCACTGGAAACGTTTCCAGCATAATACTAAGTTCCAAATTGACTCAGTTTTGTAAAGTGTGTAAATTGTAACTTGTATTTTCTCCTGTGTCAAGACGAGTCAATAAAATTATACTGTACTAACTTTTGCTCGCGGCTTCGCTCGCGTTAATTTCTCCCTTTAGGGGTGAAATTTAAGAAAATACAATCTTAGGGGATGACTATGTCATAGTAGCTTTATGCAAGCAAAGTCTCAGCCCGACCGAAGTTTCATATAAATTTTCATCCCCTATTTTATCCCCTTGGGGGTAGAATAAATCGAAATCCTTTCTTAGCGGACGCCTACATCATATCATCTACCTTCATGGCAAATTTCAGCCTGATCCGTCCAGTGGTTTAGGCTGTGCGTTGATAGATCTGACATAGTGTCAGTCACCTTTGAGTTATATATATTTAGATTATATATAATGTTCTCAGTATTACACATTAAGAACTCCATCGTGATTCAGAGTCACAGGTTGATGGTTATTACACCATTATATTCAAACAATGCAAATTATACTGCAGAGACTTAAACTGGGAAAACAATGAGTGTACCGCTTCAAAGAGAATTAAGATGTTGTAATAGCATTCACTTCATAAGTCGAAACAAGCGGTCATGTTTCATTAATGAATAGAAAATCAACTGACTTAGGTTTATTTCGTATTGCTTTAATAGTTAACGATGTAACTTTGTACAAAGTCGTCTGAAATACATTTGTCTATTTCAGTCGCAAAACAGCTTGCTTTATAAGGTGTGTTATAAGGCAGTAAAATTATGGGATACTACCTGACCCGCGCATCTTCTTCTATCACTGAACGGATTTTGATGATAAAGTAGGTCTTTCACAAAAACTAATATAACTTTATAATATAACATGTATATATATAACATATAGGCTATATTTTTTATTGCAATTTAAGGCGGGTGAAACCACGGGCACAGCTAGTAGGATATACAGCAACAGTCTTATTTGACATAAGGAAATGTTGAATCATGTCTGAATGAAATGTCTTATTTGGTATAAAGAAATAGATCAACATACAGCATAACAATGAAAACTGTTTCAATATGAATCATCAGGATTATATGAACGGAGAGACGAAGTTGTGTGTGACATTTTCAAGAAGAAATATTTTTAATTCATTTTAAAATATCAAGTAAACCACATATATTTAACTAGAAAATTTTAATACGGCACAAAACATTCGAAAAATGTAATGTGAAAACATCGTCATAATAAATTAATTCAATTTCAATATTAAAGACCACTCTTCCAGAAAAACGACTAATCATGCAGGTTCCCTCCAAAATGGAGGAAGGAACAATAAAAAGTAACGAAAATCTTTAAGTTGAAAACTTTATAAAACAATCATTTGTAGAATACAATTGATACTGCCATCTGAGGGTAATTTAGTTTACAAGTCTAATTTAGGGTCCGTAAAAAGAAAAAATGAAGAAACTTTTCTCCCTAGACAATATTAACATTGGTGAGTTAAAAATTATTGATAACTCACAAAACGTAACTCTATTTCATATTTGACAACCAAAATTTACGCTGCACAGTGCTGATTTTCAGTCAGGCCTTCTCATCGAAAAGAATGCATATCACAGGTGTCACATGATATGTTATAAGAACAGAAGAAGATCGAAAAAGAGATGGATGGACTGTGTGAAAGATGATATGATAAGAAAGGGAGTAAATAACGAGATGACTGCGAACAGGGAATGGAAGAGGAAACATATTACGCCGACCACAAATAAATGGGATAAAGGACAAGCAGATGAGGTGTCACATGATATGATGATGCTGTTTGGTAGGCGGATACCACTTACAATTAGATGGGCCGTCAGCTGGTATGTCGTTTGCAGTACATCTAAAATTCTAATTGTGACCAAAACTTCTACGTAGAGAATACAAAGAATGTAAATGTAAGAACATTTTAATATTTTTATAGTAACTTAAGAGTTGGTAATAAGCCCTCGTATTTTCGAACGCATGAGCAAATCGTAATGCCTATAATTCTAAGAACTTGGGTACAAAAGTTTAGAAGTTATCACAGCGTAGTGAAGTACGTGGAGAGAGTGGATTTCTCCCCCGTGCTGAAATCGTACGTTTGGGTAGCAGTGGTAATAAATATAAATTATTATTATATTATATTATTATTACATAGTATAAAACAAAGTATCTGTCGCTATCTGTCCGTCCCTATGTATGCTTAAATCTTTAAAACTACGCAACGAATTTTGAAGCAAGTTTTTTTAATAGATAGTGATTCAAGAGGAACGTTTATATATTTATATAATACATGTACACCCGGGCGAAGCCGGGGCGAGTAGCTAGTGGCATATAAATGGTAAAATATATAGATATTAAATAATAAAAACATCTATTCAAAAGAGCAACACACAAGTTTCTTGCTCATTCTTCTGTGATGGATCTGCATTCCGAATGAGTAGCGGAATAAAAATATGACTATTCAAAAGTGTTTGGGTTGAGTTTATTTGAATAAAGATTATTTCTATTTCTATTTCTATTTGTAAATAAATGTAGAACAGTTGCCAAAATGACTTCGCTGGTTAAAAAACCCATACTAGCGAAACTGCTATAGTTTGGCTAGTATGGGATTTTAAAGAAGGGTATATTAAGGTTTCCTGAGGGTTGTCATCGCGCACGTGTCACCCCTATTATTTCAGGCGACGGTGACCTTTACCATCAGATGGCCCATTTGCTTCTTTGCCACCATCGTAGAATTAAAAAAAGGTATAGCATTTTTTTAATATTTCACTTTCTAACCCGCGTAACTATATCTGCGTTATATTTTTACAGTTTTTGCGACATTTATATAATCGCTACCGATCCTAAACCATTCATAATCGGCCATAAATTGAGGATCGCGGTGATCTAACGGTTTAGCATGCAGCTGTACTTCCGATGATCGAGGGTTCAATTCCGCACTATACAAACATTTGTATTCATGAGTATAATTGTTTATATCGGTCAATCTATGGATACTGTGTCTGAATATTCAAATGAGTGTATCTAAGTATTTCTAATGATTATAATATTTATTTCAAGAAAAACATTTCACATGAGATACAACTTTACAAACATAGAAACTTAACTTGATCTATAATAATGAAACAAGAACAAGTGATCAATTGTATTTATTTACAACGGTCTGCACTAAGGTTAGGTTGTATCGCAGGACAAAACTATGCTTTACCGTTTTACCTTTACTTTATATATCAGTTGTCTAGTATAACGCAACCTCAGCTTAGCATGGGACTAGATGGTGTTGTGTGAATTATATAACGTTATTATTATATTATTTAAACCAAACATAGTAGAGATAGCAAATCAATTCGCATTGAAATGTGTCGATTCGCCCGTCGATTCGTCGATGACCTTTTTACACATGAATTGTATGTATATTATTATCGTATTTCGTATACTGATATTTAATCTTCGAAAATTGAATTTTGAACTATAACCATATAAAGTACTTTCTTGATTGATTTTCAAAATAAAGTTTTGTTGCCGCTAGTAAGGCAATTGTTGCTTAAAGACACATGGAAAAGTAGAAAGTAAAAATATCATGTTTGGTTCATAGTCTAAAATGTATGTTTAACACCCAGTGCTGCACTGTACCGCCAGGACTCCTTTGTTCTTCCGTACAACATAAACACGCGGGAGGTCATTACTGTCTACCCTTTGTTTTTTGTTCAATGACGGACACTCAATAAGGACGTCTCTCCAACCCTACTATATATGTTTAACAAAAGCAAATTGAATTTTCTCTAAATATTCCCCAAGTTAATATTGCATAATACTTAATATATTAAATAATATTAAAAATTTCAATGTAATGAATTGATTTCATGTACTGCCGCGTAAAAATCTGAGGTATAAACAGTTATACATGCTTATGAACACAAATGTTTGCATATTAAGATAACCAAACCGTTGGGAAGAGTACTATCTGAATCACTACACCTACGTGCCATAAAATCATGACTTAGTTATTTCGCGATATTAGTAAGTTATAGTTTTCCCCAGTCTGATGACATTATAAATTGTATTAAACACATTACACAGTACAAATTATTCCTAATGACATAATACATTTTCCTAACTGGATTCGGAAATAATAAAATATACTTTATTTTTAATTATCTACTGTCACTCATAACATGTTTTTATTCTTTATTCACAATGTTTGTGAAGAGACAAACAATTTCACTTTGATGTTAATTGGACTTTTGCCTTTTATCTTTCAAGCACAACTCACCAATATTTAAACGGTACAGAGGGAATTATTGAAAATTTCGTTGATTCTTTAATTTTTAACTCTAATGAATTTCTACTAATTGGTCGTTTATACTCACACGTTCCATTTGTATGTAAAGTTGCAATAATTATTTAAAAGAGCAGTTTTTTTCGTTTTTTCATGAGATGTGACAGAATTCCGAATAAGCGGTAGATTCATAAAATAAATATGACTATTAAAAACTGCTTAAAATTGAGTATACTATATTTGAATAAAGAATTTTCTGTTATATTTAAGATTAGTGTCATTTTATTCTTTCTTTTCAGTAATAAAATTAAAATGCAACTCACCTGACTCCATCCGTAAGCTCCAAGAAATCCAATAGTAATGGTCTTCTCAGTCCAGTTGACATTGAAACTCGGACACAATTTCGCACCACCACAGTCACTGTTCACCAAATCGTACAAACTCACACCGTTCGCTTCAATCTTATCAATCGACACTTTCTCCTCTATCAAATTCGTAGTCACCCTCGAGTAAATATTGTTCAAGTAAACCGAGTCTAGCATATTCGTATTAGCATATCGTATATCGTCTGTGTTCGTTATGTTTACAATCTCGCACTTCCTACGATGTACTGTTCCATTATCGTCAACCGTGTTCTTTATAGATTTCAATATATCCATTTCTGTTCCATTAAAAATATATTCTTCATTTATATTATCGTTAATCGCATTTGTACAGTTCGCATCTGTTTCTAGATCATTCGTTGTAGTGATTTCAACTTTTGCATGATCAATGGTGTTGTTTTTTGCAGGTTTTGCGCCGATGCCGTTTAGAAACAATATTAGAAGATATATTGGTATTCGACGCGCCATTTTCGTTTCAATTCATTGTTGATGTTAATATGTAGATCGTAGTATTCTGTAAGGAAAATAAATTTAATGTAAATTAGTATATATTACCAGGCGCGAGATATTTAATGTAGTATTACTAAAATCCAAATGTAGGTCGGTTACAGACAAAATTAAATGGAATTAAGACAAGGGTCTCATTATTTCTCTCACAGAAAATAGAGTTACATAATCTATTGTGTAAAAAAGATAAAATATATAATTACAACGAGAGAGACAAAGAGGTAACGTTAGGCGGACTCATCGCTAAATAGCTGTCGTTATATAGCTATAATCCCTTCCAGACGAACTTGTACGATTAGAGAATAAATTAACGTTATATGTTTCTGTTTTAATTATAATATATATCTACGACCACGAGTATTTAACAAAAAATCCAAAAATTATAAATTTTGACATACACATTTATACACACGTCGATATTGATCTCTTCTACAAAACTGTAGCATGCCAATTTCTTTTATCTATACCCCGTGACAAAGGAAGGATTAAAAAGCAATGTAAGAAAAAAAGGATGGAGGAAAGAAGGATTTGGTGGGTTTTTTGATTTGTTAGGTTACATTATCGAAGTTTTAATTATTTAGTGTTTTTAAAAGTATTTTATCGCCTATGTTCGTCAGGGTTAAAGTAGGATTCTAATGGCATAAGCGAACGCAAAGAGTAGAGGCGATGGATGCTGAGTCTTAGCATCCGTCGACTTCAATTTCAAATTGAAATTCAAAAATCATTTATTCATGTAGGACATTTTAGCCGCTTATGAACGTCGAGTTTTTACATTATATTTTTTTCCCTACCGTCCAGTTCGGTATATAGAATAGAATAGAATAGAAAATCATTTATTCAAATAAACTTAATTTAAGCTCTTTGGAATAGTCATAACAATTTGTTTTTTATCTACCACTCGTTCGGAAAGCTGTCTCATCACAAGAAGAACGAGCAAGAAACTTGTGTGTTGCTCTTTTAAATAATCCTTGTAAGTTTACATTTACAAGTCGAAACGTGTGAATACAAACTACCAACAAGCACTAATTTTTTGGGTCACATATAATCATGCAATAAGATTAAATCGGTCGTAGTGATAAGAGCAGACCAGTCCCTACAAGCAGCACTCGTTCACGAGTATGACGGATGAGCCAGCCATCACTGCGCTCGACCATATTTTAGGGAGCCCATTGACCCGGATATAGATCCAATTGAGAAGAACTGGCAAGAAACTCAATTGAATTACTTTTTTTTTTAAATCCAGTTTATTTACAATGCATAGGTATTTATATAGGTGTCTATGTCTAACATTAAATGAATATTAATAATTAATTCAAGCATGGGCCTCGCGGTGTTAGACGCGAGACACATCTGTTGTCACTTAAGAAGAGTGAGGTCTAGAGGAGGAGGCTGTAGAGCCTGCGCTGCTAGGGCTACGGTGAATGAACTTTGATCCCGTGCATCTGATGCTAGTAGCGAGCTGAGGACACTATGGGGTTTGGGCCGGTAGTAGCCCGCTAGTATCCGTTGGTCTCCCCCGGGGCAAGTGGATTTCCATGACGGATTTCCCCATGTAGACGAATAAAGGATTCTAATGGCATAAATTTTTTTCAAATCGTCCAATTGTTTCCGAGCATGAACAAACCAACAATGAAATCTTTTCTCTTTACAATATTAATATAGTATATGTATTCTTAACACCACAATCTACGTGAAGATGATTGTGTACGTAATTATATTCAATATATCCATAATTCATAGATTAATATTAATATAATATTAAAATATATACATAAAATGTCTGTGTGTATTTTCACCTTTATACAATTCAACGGTAAAATTAATTTTAGTGAAATTTAATGTGAAAATAAATTATATCACATGAAAAGACTTATCTTTTATCTTTTCATTATCTCAAAAAATGTAGACGATGTCACGGGTATAAACTAGTAAAATATAACTATAATCGGTCACGAACAATGGCCCAAATGAAAGGCTACATGCGGGTAAGTCCAACTGTCTATAATCGCCACAGATAACATAAAACAAATTGTCGAATGCAGAACCTCCTTATTTTCACAGTTGGTTAATAAATCAAAGCATTTTATCAAATTCATAATGTCTAAAACAGCTGACCCAGTGTTGTAATAGCGTCGGTCTCAAATGAGAAATTTTAGAAGTTATATTTAGATTATAATTTGATTGTTAATTTAAAATTCTTTAAACCTAATAAATTATTCATTTATTCGATTAAGTGGTAATTATGTGTAACCCAATATTTAAGAGATTATTTGTCAAACAAAATAGAAGAAAAAGGAGAGACAAGCAAGAAAAGAATACAAAAGGACGAAACAAGAAACCGATTTTTTTAAATGCAAGCCCGCCTGACGGCAAGTGCCATCCCACACCTATATACATGAACAACACCAGATTGCCATTCCAAAAGACTATGATATCAAACCTCTACACATACATATTTATGTCTATTACATGCACCACCTACTCTTTTCTAATCTTTCTAAAAGTTCATATAAGTCTAGTACAAACTCTTACGGCCTTATTACAAAAAGATAAATCTGGTTTAGCACTAGTAATAAACCATTCACCAATGTATTCCTTATTACAAAATGAAGTTTATCTCTAAATCGTGATTCGTCTATGGTCTAAAGTTAGACCTGCGATGCCCCTAGTTTAACAGTGGTCTAAATGCAAAAATACAAACTCCATTTTAAAAATTCTATTGTTAGTTGTAGTTTTTGGAAAAATATTTTAACTAAATTAAAAATATATTAACTAAAAATATTTAAAGCAAATTTTACGACAATAAAAACGTATAAAAGACGTTAATTGTTATTTTTTCACTCATTTGACTTTGAAATAGTCATCATTCGAACGATCCAATAAAAATATCTCGCCGTTCCTTTTCTCCGTATAGGACTCCTACTTGTAATTTAAAACTGATTTTCAGCCTAATAGTATATTAATAAATATTATATATTAATGAAATAGTTATAATGAAGATATAGATAAATAGAAATAAATTTATTTTTAGTTTATACATTTTTCTTTGAACTAATATTATTTTTGATCTTTTCAGTTTTCTGGTAAAATGGAACGTAATTGTACGGTGACAGACATGAGTGACTGATTTCTGTATGTAATACATAATGAACGATTTAACTGTACTAAGTAGTCCTCTGTTAGATCTGGATTCGTAATAATGTTAGGTTTATTCCAAGTATTAACTTTAGGAATGGTTTAAACCACGACCATTTAGACCACGTTTCGTCCGAGTTTTAACAGATTTTTTGTAATAAGACCGTCAAAGTATGTCAAAACTACTGTCAGTTCGGTATGCTTTCGAGCTAAGAAGAACTGACATGAAATTCAGCTCTTATTCTTTTCAAATGAGCTTGCACATCATCATAAAAGTCATTCATTTTTAAACTCGATTAGAGAGAATGACCACCAGCAAATGTAGTTTGTAATGCAAACCAAAAATTAATTAAGTTACTTCAATTCCAAAGGTATATACGTAATGTCTCATTTATATGTATTTTGTCGTATTTATAAGTTTAAAAAATATAAAAATAATTTGTCAGGCCTTTGCAAAAAGTAAATAAAATATAGTATACGATTCCCTAACCTTAATTAACTTACTCTTCCAAAGGAATTTAAAATGAGTAATCATTCTCGTATATACGCCATTTCTCATTTTAAATATATTTTAATATTGATAAATGTAAAAATTAAAAAATATATATAAAAATACATTTATAATATAAGTAGGTATGATAAGCCTTGGCATAAAGCAAAGAAATTGTATACAATTTCGCAACTTTAATTAACTAAATCGCCAATGATTTTCCTTGAAGTACCTTATCTTTATTAGTACACGTGTATTCGATCTACCTATAAATCATTTATAATATCATATTGCAGTGCTATTCATAAATATCGTTTAAATTTTAATAGGTCAAATTTAATAGAGAATGAACACGAATTATTACAGAAAGGTATATATAGAATTAAAATATGACTTGCCGTAAATTTAATACTTTCCATTTGAAATAATAATAACCCTGGGCAATTCTAAAACGCAATCTATTCCCAAACTAAACAATGTGTCTTAGGTACTACACAACTTATATATAAATACTTAAAACATTTTAGTAAATACATACTTAATACACATAGAAAATACCCAGACCAATGCAAAGATTTATACTCTTTTTTTTTCGGACTACTCTTATGCTGTTGGCCTCAGCTGGCCTTTACAGCTTCACCGGACGTTAGGGGGCGAGTGCAGATAGATACAATGAGTACTAGCCTGTCGGGGACACCTAACTGATGGAGCTTGTAAATCAAGCCGTTGTGCCAGACTTTATCGAAAGCCTTAGCCACATCGAAAATAGAACGCCTGTACCGCCTTTGGGGACTTGGTGGCAAAGTACAGGCTGTTTTTGTGATTGTAAATGTGATTTACACTCATCAAAACAACTTTTAGGTGTGCTAAATTGCTAAACTACAGAGTCGTCAAATACTTCTTACGTAAAACCGATTTACTCTGTAAATAATTACTTAGGAGATAGCCGTTGCTTATTTAGGCAAGGAATTACAATATCAACTGAAGTATAAGTCTAGACTACTGTTATAAATGCGGAAGTGTGTGTTTTTCTCTTGTTGGATATTGTATATTAAAAGTTGTGTCATTCTTTCTAACTCTACGGCATCTGTACAGTCTGTGGAGTGGCAGCTAACTTAATCAGATTATCTGTATTTATAATGTAACTAATCTGTGCATTTTGTTTGAAACGATATTTTGGATTTTATCTTCAGTTTTGTATAAGTTTGTGAACTGGCAGATAGCTTTATCATATAAATCTATGTTTGTGATACTACTCTGTGCGTTATGTTTAAAATGGTACTTTCGATTGTTTTTCTTCAGTTTACTATGTTTCAGTAACACAGTTAACACAGTTTTTTATATTTTTACATTTTATTATAGAATACTAACATGTCTGTCTGTCTATCTTGGTGTTTATTATATACTTATTTTTAAACTTCCGCGTTTTGTACATATTATTAATGTAGTTAAATAGGTTTTATCATGATTAATTTTATCGTAAGTAAAGGTATTTACATCTCTCGACGAGTCGAGTAGATTGCACTAGCCGTTATTACGAGCTGACTAGTAGCTAGACTGGTCAGTTATACACGTTTTACTAGAGTTTAGAGGCTGAAGATGTAGTTTCAATTAGGTAAAATTGAAATAATAATAGATTATAAAGTTTAGCGACAGAAATAGACCAGACAAAAGTACCCACGCAGACAACTTTATGCGATGTCTACGTCGACATATTAGTTAATTGGTGAGTACTCAATAAGTGTATTATAATATATGTACGATATACAAAATTAGTAAATAACTCTCAACAAATAACACAGCGCCATCTAGTCCCAAGAAAACCTGAACTTGTGTTATGGGTACGAGACAACTGATATAAATACTTAGATTTTTTTTCCTAAATACATACATATTACTCATAGTACCACCCCGACCGATACTATCGTATTATATGACAAATATAATACTAATATTTGTGCCCTGCGAAAAATCGAACCCGCGACCATTGGAAGTAAGGCGGTTTGCTAAATCGCTACACCACCGAAACTGTGAATCAATCCATAGTAGGATTATAAACGCGAATGTGTGTTTGTCTCTCTGTTTGTTGCTTTTTCAAAATTCAATAGCACAATAGACTTAAATAAATTTGACAAAAAAATAGAGACTACAAAAGCTAGCTTTTCCCGAAAAACAATCTGAAACTGAGTGAAATAGGGAATGAAAGTTGATGCAAATGAAGTCGCGGGTAACAGGTAGTATTATTTATTTATTTAATAACAAATATTATTTTTAATAATACATTCATTGAACTAAATCACATCGAAATACCCTTCAGCGTGGTCTCATTTCGTACGATAACGTGACTGGAATCCAAATAAGGGCTTATGTTCAAGAATAGCGTTTTTCTTCATTTTGTATATATATACTGATACATACATACATATAGATATATTGTATGTATGAACATCAAACGTAATGTCTTTATTTACTAAAAATAGTCTGACAAATTTACTTTAACTGCAACTTTAGCTCTTAAAATACAGACTAAATTAATCCTATAGACGGCGGTAGTTCAGAAATATATCAACGAATTGCGGGTATGCGAAAGTTTGCGTTCACTACGTCACTTTTGACAATACTTCTGTCTGGATTTCTAGATAAGAGGATAATCCAAAGACAATGGCTGTATGGGCTGGGTTCTTTTGTCTTACTCTGTGACGGGAAAAATAGAACCAAAAAAAAAAGATAATTATTTGTTTTTTTTTAGATGATGGAGAATCACACAATTCGAATGCATATTGACAGATTGTAAAAAAAAAGACAATTATTTGTTTTTTTTAGATGACGGAGAATCACACAATTCGAATGCATATTGACAGATTGTAACCAAAGTTTAATGAGTACAGTATTGAATAATTACGGAAACATAATATTTTCAGCGACAATAATAGATTTTTAATGCTCTTTTTAGTTAAAAGTATAGAGAAACATGTAGATTTATGATATGTAGAGCTTAATATCATAAGAATAGTCAATGAGTAGCAGACTAAAATCGCACCGCTATTAAAAATATTTATATTGTGCCAACGACTAAGACGCGCGGGGAACCTGCTCCGACTTGGTTGCGACGGCAGATGCACGGCACTGCGCTTATAGCTGCTCTCGCGCATACACGTAGTTGTAAATATTGTAATATACTTACTATAGTAACTTACGCTTTCTAATTTTTTTATTCGTACATAATGTGACGTGAATGTTAGTGAGGACCCACAGGAGTAATCCAATGGCCCTACACTACAAGAGGAAGTGTGACTTTAGCGGCCCATAGTTGTATTTGTGATGACGTATTGGAGCCGCGTCAAGTATAATTATATGTATATTATACTGAAATCTAAATAATTTGGTAGAATAGGAAATATTACTTTTTTTATGAAACTGTCCTACAATTATTCTAACGGTCGCCTATATACATGAACAGCACTACGTCATCACGTTATCATCTGATACCCGTGATGACATTCATGTGTTGCCATTTCAGAGGACTTGCCTATTATCCTGTAATTTGAAAATGTTGACTTCAAAATGCCTTTCTTTTTTTAATTCCTAGTAGTAATCTGTATAGTCCATGATACATTAACTAATAAAAATAACAAACAAAACAACCATCCACAAAGTATGTATATACGGAGTTATTTTTTAGGTAAAATCGCCGTGAAACTTCAAAGCTACATAAACAAAAACAAAGACGGACATGCCTATTAAACCCAGATTACATTCTGGGATGGAGAATGCTCGGAAGAGGAAAAATTAAAAAGAGTAACGAAAAGGGCGGTCAACAAACCCCGCTGGTCTGATTGATCTCTTTCAGGGAAAGGTCCGAAGGAATTATTAATTTAAATTAATAATCAGGTCAATTTGTTTCATGAACAAAATTCTAAAATATCGCAATTTCTTAAATGATTGTTCAATTTTAATGAATTAATTTAAAGAGTATCCTGGATTGCCCTTCCGGAGTTGTTGAGATGTTATACCTAGTATATACCTATATATATATATATATATTCTTTGTTTTACTTAAATATATTAATTAGAAATAATGTTAACAAAGGAGGACTTATCTCAATAAGAGATCTCTACCAATCAACACAATAGAGTGTGGCATAGGAAGTGTTGAGTGGGTCAAATTGTGCAAATAATAATTTAATAAAAATGTCATAAAAAATAAATAATTAACTGTTATTATTTTCTGGTTACACAACGGTACAATCTACGAAGGATACGCCATACATCCTATTTGCTTGTAGTCCACTCATAAACAAAATATCTCCATTGAAACGTACACACTCTATCATGAGGTCATAAAAACCATCGTCCCTAAGAATATCTTGTCCCTGCCGGGCGTAGGTTGCGAACTCTGAAAAAAAAGGCCGAGCACAATTAATCTTCGCAGGTCGCAGTGTTACAGGTCCAAAATACCTTGTAACCAAACCCCTCAGTAAAAAAAATACAGGACCTACGTCATAATATAGAATACCAATGTGAAGCCGTATATTCAAAGGACACTATCGCCATATTGGTATAAGATGTGATTTATATAATAACTAGCTGACCCGGCAAAAAATGTTTTTCCCCATAAAATAATATCACAATTAAAAAACAGGGATTCATAATAGAGTCTGTAAATTTATCATGTAGTAAAATACATGCAATTAGAAATTTTCACACTTTATATAAGCCATATAAAAAAATTAACACTTTTAAAAAATAGGGGTATAATGCACTTTTAAAAAATTTAGAATTATATATATATATTATAAATATATAATTATATTTTTAAAGCCGAATAAATATAATTAAAATCACCCTTATCACTTAAGGGTATCAATAATAGTTTACGTCCTATTCTCAGATCTACCGAATATACATACATAATTTAATAGCAACCTGATTTTTAGTCAGAGTTTTGTATTAATATATAAAACTCAACAATCATCAATGAATATCTAATGATATCAGATTCTTTAATATACTAACAACATCTTGTGAAAACGGCAATACAACTGTCCATTGTACAATGTTCTCGTACAGCCAAAAACCGTACCAGATTAAAATTGCGAGGGGCTCTGTCACCAAGGAGGACAACGAAGAGATACCACCACGAAGCCACTATCACTCTGTCAATAGCGTATGACAACAGAAGAAGAATAATCACAAACATACAACTCTCCCATAGAAAATACATTACATATAAATCTGTAAGTACCCAATGACGCAGAACATGAAAATCAATTAGGTAAACGAGGAAAATATCTGATATAACTTGTAAAATACGAAAAATCTAATTGGACGTAACTATAGATA
Organism: Achroia grisella; assembly: GCF_030625045.1. Lineage (NCBI taxonomy): Eukaryota > Metazoa > Arthropoda > Insecta > Lepidoptera > Pyralidae > Achroia > Achroia grisella. The sequence continues at coordinate 1,216,763 of NW_026713043.1, read as the reverse complement.
CGTGCTGTTGACGTAACTTGATTAACACAAGCCTCAGGAAAATTGTGTAATTACATTTCAAATCTATAAATACTGCATATTAAAAACTGTATTACTTTAATCTGAACTATTTCTGAAATAGGGGAAAGGAATTGTTAGTAATAAAAAATTACTCCATCGTTAGCAATATTGTAATCATTTGGTTGATCGTGGTTTCCCCGGAAATTTTTGTCATAGAATAGAATAGAAAATCATTTATTCAAATAAACTTACATTGAAGCACTTTTGAATAGTCATAAACATATAACATTTTTTTTTTCTAACCGCTCATTCGGAATGCTGTCTCATCACAAGAAGAACAAGCAAGAAAATTGTGTGTTGATCTTTTAAATAATTTATTCTTACTTACAATTTAAGTTTAAGTGTGTGAATACAAACCACCGATTAGCCATAAATTCCAGTCATTCCAGTCATTCCAGGACAGTTGCCCCAGCGTGACAAATTAGTCATAAATGGTTAATTTGTCACGCTGGGGCAACTGTTCTGACCTCATGCTCATCTTATCATGCTCTACAGGAGCCCCGCCAGCGTAAACCGGTAGCGTAAGTGGGTGCACCATTTCATTATCATTCATTAAAAATAACTTTTGAGGTAGCTTTATGAAAAGTTGTCAGCTTTGTAAAAAGTTGACTGCGTGGGTACCTCTATCGGCTGGTAATATCTGTGCATGGAATAAATTTGAATAAATAAATAGTAGCTCAAGATTTTACTACGCTTCATTTCACATACTGTAAAAATATTTTTAGACAATTCACACAGCGCCATCCACGTACTAGACAACTCATATATATACTTAAATATATATTTTTTTATATATACATATACAGAAAACAGCCGTTATCATGTGACACTCGTGATACCACTAATGCGTTCATTTTTCACTTCACATACATTCACTTTAATTCTCATCTCACTCTAGCAAATGAAGCTGCTGCTGAAATAGGCGAAAAAATAATATCTCAGGACAACTCACACAGTGCGATCTAATTCTAAGCTAAGCATAGCTTGTGTTATGGGTACTAGACTGATGTATTTTGTAGATACATACTTAATATATGTATATAGAAAACACTGAGACATATACAAACAATCATACTCATAAATGTAAGTTGGTACCGTGTAAGGAATTGAACTTGCGACAATCGCAAGTAAAGCGGTGTGCTAAACCGCTAGACGACTGCAGCCGTCGTACTTAACGAAAATGGCTTTATAAATAGTCTACATGGGTACTTTTTTATTACAGTACATCTGTGTTACTAAAAAAGTGGACTCAAAGTTGTGTCTCGAATAGTGTACAACACTTCGTAATCGATATATGATAAGTTACTTTAAATGTATAACATTAATAACAATAACAACATCTCAGACGGTTGGGATTCCGGGGCGGCTCACTCCCGGGAAAGATGCAGAAAGCGGTGCTGTTAGATTCTGCCCGCATTGTACGCCGGTTTCTCTCCCTGGGGCCCTGAACCCCGGCCGACTGTGCTTCTGCCGGGGGTAAGATGCCATCTCCTCTCCTTAAGAGGGGAGATGAGATTTCTTTTGGAAATATAAAAAAAGTATAATAATAAGGGGTAAGTTGCCATATCCTCTCCTTAAGAGGGAAGATGAGAATGTTTGTATAATGATAATAATATATATATAATGTAAAAAATGACACTTCAAAATAGTCTGACATTAAATATTCACCATTCCAAAACATATCTCCTACAAAAAACCACAATATTAAATACCTGTCGATTAACCAGAAAATTTTTAACCTCCTCAACAATATCTTCATACAGCACGACCTCTCCCACACTTGGCGAAGGCCCGTGTAGGTGAGTATTACCTTTTAAATGTATAAAAGAAGAGAAAGCAGAAGAAGAAATAATAATAATGTTTATTTGTCTCAAACAAAACTAAAACAATTATTGCCCATACAATAATATAATTTAAAACTAGTGAAGGAGACAAAACGGTCTATAACTCATTGGAACAGTGAGTCCACCCTCTCTGCTATTCTGTTATAGCCTTTATCAGTAAAATAACACAATATGAGATCAACGACGACAATAACACATTAAGTTAAGTTCTAAACTACAACTAACAAAGTAAACATAAAAATTGACAATAACAAGATTACAAACTAATAAGATTGGACAATAACAAATTTAAAATGATTGTGTTTTATTTTATTTATTACTAGCTGTCCCCGCGACTTCGTCCGCGTGGAATTTAACGTATTTTTTCTAAAATAAAAATAGCCTAAGTTACTCCTTATTACATCAGCCACCTGCCAAAAAAAGTCCCGTTACAATCAAACCAGCCATTTCAGAGATTAAAAGGAACAAACAGACCGACAAGTAAAATTATAAAAAATGTTATTTTGGTATATGTACCGTATATATATATATTCATATGCATGTAGTAAAAAACGGTTATTTCAATATTACAAACAGACACTCCAATATTATTTATATACATATATAGATAAAATTGTAAAACCCGAGCCGATAAATATGCTGCTGATGTTGACAAATAATTATGTCAACCTATTACCTTCGTTGAAAAAAAATTTTATTTTTTTTTTCAACGAAGAAAAAAAAATTTGTAAAAACACAAAAGTTTTCTCAAACACATTTCCCATTACGACACGTGCGCCACCTACTGTAAGCAATTGTATTATGCTAATAACCCACTCGCAAGTGTAAGCAATATGTTGACAAAGTTATATCGCAATGGAATTAACGATATGCGAATAATACGATTAAACAAACAGACAAACAAATATTGTGTTATACTGTTTTAAATTTGACGCGCTTATAGTATATTGTATATATTTATATAACTAGCTGTTCTCAAATTTAACTTACTTATTACATCAGCTTTCAAAAAAAGTCCCGTCAAAATCGGTCCAACCATCTCAGAGATTATCCGGAACAAACAGACAGAAAATTGTAAAAAATGTTATTTTGGTGTATATACCATATTTATATTCATATCCAGCCGTTTCAGAGATCTGAACAACCAGACAGACAGATAAAAAACGTAAAAAAATGTTATTACATACACCAAGTATGTACAGTATTTATATTCATATGCATGTAGTAAAAACGGTTATTTCAATATTACAACCAGACGCTCCAATTTTTTTATATGTATAGACAATCATTTCAGATCATTACCTCTTTTCACGACGACCCGCCGCGCCACTTACGAACGAAACAGACACGTTCCATAGTTCATCTATAAAATATTCTCTCGACATCCGTCACTCACTAAATTCTATATGCAACCTTCTATTAATTTATGTATCCTTTTATATATAATTATTTGTTGAGGGTCTATTTTATTTTAACACTAGCTGTAACCGCGACTTCATACCGCGTGGAATTTAACTTTATTTTTTTAAAACTTAGGCTAAGTTACTCTTTATTACATCAGCTACTTTCCAAAAAAAGTTCCGTCAAAATCGGTCCAGCCATCTCAGAGATTATCCGGAACAAACGGACGGAAAAAAATTGTAAAAAATGTTAATTTTAGTTAAAAGTTATTTTTGTGTATATATATTCATATGCATGTATAGTAAGTAAAAAATGGTTAATTCAATATTACATACAGACACTCCAATTTTATTTATATGTATAAATGTATAGATAACCCAATAACTTCACAAGCACCATCTTTCAAAAAAAAAGAGATTCATAAAAATCCTGTCACATGTTCTAATAACACACAAAAAATACAGACCAATACAACCTCCTCCATTTTTGAAGTCGTTTAAAAAAGTGTGAAAAGTATTTAATTCATATGCAGTGTAAAAACTGTCCTTGTCCTTAGGCAGTTATTTCAATATTACAAACAGACACTCCAATTTTATTTATATGTATAGATAACAATTACAATCATTTAGTAAAACTCACGAGATCATATTTTCATTGAGTTCTATTTCACGACGACTGTTTCAGCCGCGCCACTTTTATGGGCAGACATATTCGTCTACCTTCATCATTATTGTTACAAACTGATTGAAATAACACAAATATTAAATTTTAAGTTCATCATATAGAAATAAAGTCAAAAATTTAACATCATCGAAAGGTTCTTCTAAGGACAGACATCCGTCATCAACGACGAAATCATAAAACACTTACAGTAAAACAGGAGAGACGAGAAAGGGAGAAGTTTTAATAAATAATTATGTATAATATATATGTATTTAGAAATAAAAATCTATGTATTTGTACTCATAACACAAGCTTGAGCTAGTTTAACTTGGGTTTAGATGGCGCTGTGTGAATTGTCCTGAGATTATTATTATTATTATTAATAAATAAATAAATAATTGAAAAACGCACTCATCGCTTAATTTGCGCATACAAAAAATCCAAAAATTCTAATAATCAACTTTTTGCTCCGATTATAAAGTCCCCCCTTTATATAATAGTTTGTAACATATATCTGTACTGTAATGTACTGTTGTTAAGTTGTTTATAATGAGATAAATATTATATTTTAATGGTAGTTGTAGAAACAGTTAGGTGACATATACAGAATTGTTTTATAAATAGAAAATACAAAAAATGAACGTTAAATATATAAGTATTGAAAGAGTTTCTCAACATGCACAGACAGCAATCAGTTACATTTTTATTATATACTTTACTAGCTCTGCCAGCAAACGTTGTTTTGCCTTAAAATAAAAATAAAAATTTAGGGGTGGACTACCCCTAACATTTAGAGGGATGAAAAATAGATGTTGGCCGATTCTCATATCTACTCAATACGCTCACAAAATTTCATGAGAATCCGTCAAGCCGTTTCGGAGGAGTATGGGAACGAAAACTGTGACACGAGAATTTTATATATAAGATATATACGATTACATAACATCCATTACCAGCGAAAAGCTTTTAGAAATCCCGAAGTGTACGAGATATAGGTAATAGTATTAATACGCGTTCAAACCATGTTAGTTCCGCTGATTTAGTCGTGTCTGTAGGTTGAGATATGTATGTTAGAACATGCGTACTACGAGGTTTATAGAAATAATCAAATCAAATCAAAAACTTGATTCATATAGGATATACGCTACTTCTTCTGAAGAAGAGTAGTGACCTGTCTACTGAGATGGGTCCCCTCCGTCGGAGCTGCGGAAGAATGCTCACGCACACCCGGAGCTCCGGCAACAAGCAGTAGAGGTACACCTTGGGGTTTTAGCCGGTAGGAGTCCGGCAGTACCCGCTCGTTACCCCTGGAGCGGGCGGGCCTCCATGACGGATTTCCCCAAGAAAAAAAAAAAAAGGATATATGTTGCATATTCTAATGCAGTTGGCCTTTAACTTGTAACTGTAGAGGGTACTCCAATCCCGCGGAAGGACTTACGGTGCGTGTGTAGGCCAACTCCTGCCTTACTATGATTAGAAACTCCGTTCTAATTTAGATTCCGGTTGGAATAGTACAGACGATCGATTTTGAACAGAACATTGTGAGAAATTCAACCCGAAGTAAAGCGTTGTATTAAACAGTGAAGTCACTGAGACCGTCATAATCGAAACAGAGAAACTGTCATATATTTTCTTTAAATGGTAATGGAATAGACCATCCTTTGCTAATAGTATTAAATAAAATCGCTGGCAGGGCACCACTGGAGGATGATAAGATGAATATGGGAATTAGTGAGAGGAAATTATAGCTTTCAGTATTGGCTGCAATCGGCCTGCTGCAGATGATCCCTAAACACAGACAAGAGAATATATAAAGGTGGAATTTTTCTCTACGTCTTGTTTTCTTGTTTGTTGATAAATTGTTTAATATCTCATACACTAAGGATATGAGATATTGCCAAACAACTATAATAGTACTATGATAAACAAAAACAACGTTGTCTTTTATAAGAGCACTCGTAAATATGGGATTAATGAAGTGGGCGACAGAATAAATATAACTTCGATGGATTTAAATGATAAAAGTTCATTCAATTGTACGTTAAACTCAAATTACTCCATCGACATTGTCAGGCTTAACTGTCGAGAAATTTATCAGAATATATTCATTTTACTTAAATACCGTTTAACTATAGTTAGTAATTCGTTTTATGAGAATTGCTTAAAGTTTTACAATAAACTGCTAGAGTCTGTCCTAAATTTGAAAAAAGTTTCAAAAACACTTTCTTTGTATAAAAGCTTATTATGTAATTTAAGACACTCTTTATAGATAATAGTGTTTTCATAGAAAAAAAATTACTGACTGCATGAATATTATGCTGACAATATTATCTAATTGCACAATGAATGAGTGCGTTGGTGGTTTCAATGTTGATTGTCACATGCCTCCTGTTAAGTGTGTATTTACTTAATAAAAAACATTTACTTAAAACAGCAATACGGAAGTTTCTTGCGATAAGTCTACGCTTCGAAAAAGTGGTAGACTAAAAAAATATGTTTTTATATAATAATAAGTTTATTTGATAAATATTATTTACATTTTAACCTGTATTTCAGGTATTTTAATCTTATAAATATTCTTTTATTTTCATTTTGTGTATGGATAATATATAACAAATATAACCCATTACATTACATTTCATTAAAAATATACTTTTCTAAATTCTATTTTGCTCATAACCATGCTTAGTGCAACCAAGACGTTGCATAGTGATGTAATTAGTGTATTTTTTAATATCTAGATAAAATTCATAGCAACTGCAATAAATGTAGTTCATTATACTGCCTATTAACCCTATTTTTATAGAATAATCTCGATAGCCTATGAGTTCTAGCTGTTTCGCAAACCAACCCGCGACAGATGGTCGCGGCTCGGTTTACTCGCCAAAAATTTTGTATTTACAAAAATTATACTTCAGTATTTTTACCAGTTGTTTGTTCGTCCATAGTATAATGTAATGTATAATGTAATGTAATGTATCCATATAAGCTCTGATTAGCTTAGTAGTAGATAGGACTGTGTAAATTCTCCTCGGTTACTATTATTGTTACTGTAATCTACATCCTACTACTGTATACTTCTATGAAGTCTGTAATACCTAACAGTTTTTATGGTATTAAGAATAGGGAGGAGTTCGCGTTTTTCGAGGGCTAATTATTGAAATTGTTCTTTGCATAAGTAAATTAAGAGCCTTGAACTTTAAGGAACGTTTGAAAAAAGTCTAAGATAGATCAGCTGATCCTGAGTTTTGCGCTTAGCAACACATTTAGCGATCCATTTTTATTTATGTAGATTCTTGTGAAAATCCGATAAACTGTATTAATAATTCATATCGAAATCATTTTTATTATCGATCACCAATCTATATAATATTAAAGAAAAACTAATTTTCAATAATATAATGACCAAAATAGATTGACCAGAATTCGATGGTAACATAAAATATGGCGAAAATTAAATTAGTGCACCGTTTTACAAACGTAACTACGTTACTATACGTGTGCCATTCAAACGCTTCCACACGCAAAATTAAATCTGGTTGTACGCAGAAATGAATTATTGGTGTTTAATTAAAATTGTATGAATACCCGGACAGATGTATCACTCTGAAAAGCCTCTTACTGAGGATATACCAAAAGAGACGCCAATTACATACCCGTATTTCAACTCATAACTTCATACGAAATGATTTAATGTTAATGAGTTTATGAATTCGTATTATTTTGTTTAATTCCGATTCCATTAGCATTTGTGGGTACCACACATATAAAAAAATTGTCCAATAACCTGACCACCGCTACCTGCCCGCCTGATGGTAAGTGTTAACGGTCGGCTATAAGTATATACATGAACAGCACAACGACCATTATCATGTATTGCCATTCCGAAAAACGAAAATGTCATGCCTTGTATCATGTATTTTCACTGCCTATGTATATTCCAAAATTAACAAAATGTGAGAGCATTTAGTATCTACATTTAGAAGTTGCTCTATTCCAAATAACAAACATTATTATATAGGAGAGTGAAGGCTTAATTCTAATCAATCAATATGTCCCAAATACGCAAACATAATTGCAGGCAGAAACTAGTTTAAAAATAATTGACCCAAGTAGTGCGACCTTATTTACCCGATACGGAAGCAATCAATCACAGCTGTATGAAGACAGGCCCAACATCTGTATGCTCAAATAGTTGCCTGTTCGATATCAAAGTTTAGGGTATTGCCCTTCAATATCTTAAGTGATTGTGTATCCCACGCTTTCTAGAGGAGAGTTTGTACAACTTTTTTTTTATACCACGTAGGTGGCAAACAAACATACGACCCATCTGATGGTAAACGGTTACCGTAGCCTATTGACGTCTGAAATACCAGTTGTGTCACGTGCGCGTTGCCGTCCCTTAAGAAACCTTTTTTTTTACTCTTCCTGAAAAACTCCATGCTATAGTCTCGTGAGAAAACCTCGGCAGGTAGTTCATTCCCACAATCTAAGTGTACCATTTGTTGGTCATAGACCTAAATTTGTAAGTAATGCCTGACCTTAATTGATTTGCATTTTATCGACTCGCCATGCCTACGTCTTTATTACATTGTTTAGCTTAAATTTCCCAGTAGAAAAAGTTTATTGTTATTTTTGTTGCCATCTTTTGTTAAATATCAATAAGTCTATAACTGTAGTACATCACTTTACTTTATTGACAATAATTTCTACGTACGCTTTTGCCTTTTTATCACATTGGGCTGGGTTTCATTGTCGAAATGTTGACGGATCTCTAACGTTTTTGAAAATACATTCCATGTTCCTCTGTCCAAGGCCTTTTATAATAAAGTTATTGTTTATGTTTAATCGAATTAGGTATTATTTTGCGGACGTCTATCTCACTACTTGATAGGTTTATGTTATTTTGTTTACTTCCGCTACAATTAGCATATGTGAGACCACAAATATTCGGTGTGGAAACTTTTTGTGGTCTTAAACGGAAATTGTAGCGGAATTAAACAAAATAATATAAACCTATCAAGTAGTAGCGTTATTGTTATTAACTAAATTGAAATATCTGTTGTCTGTTGTATTTGAAATATATATATCTTATATATAAAATTCTCGTGTCACAGTTTTCGGTTTTAAATGTATTCGATGCAATCAAAATCCTTTTTTAAAAAAAGGAATTTATTTGAAAATAAAATTATAAAGTATGGTACAGAGGATTGACTTATATGAAATTTGGAATGAGACTGATGCCTCAACACTATGCTTCGCCTCGGTACTCAGTATTGCTGAAGTCAGCAATACTGGAAATGTTGATTGTGAACATTTCCTTATGTTCCCATACTCCTCCGAAACGGCTTGACCGATTCTCATGAAATTTTGTGAGACGTACCCCTAACATAGGTCTGAGAGGGGGATGAAAATAGATGTTGGCCGATTCTCAGACCTACTCAATACGCTCACAAAATTTAGGCGTAGTCCACCCCTAAATTTTTATTTTTTATTTTAAGGCAAAACAACGTTTGCCGGGACAGCTAGTATATATAAATATATATGTTGAATACATCTTGACATTCAACCATTAAATTATAAGGGGATCATCTTTTCCTACTTCCGACAATTCAAACACACATCTAACTATCCTTTTAGGATTTAATTCGTAATTTATAACAACTAGAACCAGCTCTATCCGTGGATTAGTGGCACCCAGATTATGGTACAGATGTTGATAATGTCATGCACATGATTTGTAGTGATCCTTCTAATTCAGGTATTTGTTGTTGTTTCATAATCTACATCATCAAAATATGTAGAAAATAGTAATAGTAGTAACAGTAAGAAGGATTTTTTTTATAGCATAGGGGACAAAACATCTTGCGTCTCACCTGATGGTAAGTGTTTACCGCAGCTCATTAGTACCCGCAACACCAGACGAATTGCAAGTGCGTAGCCAACCTTTTAAGAAGGAATACGTTCTTTTGTTTTTTCAAAGGTTTCAATATCGTATCGGTTCGGAAATACCATTGCTAGAAGGTGATTCCACAATGTGGTTGTGCGTGACAAGAAGTTTTTAGAATATCGCACTGTGGAGGACCGCCATTTACCCAGATGATCAGAATGGTATTTTAGTTTTTTCCGGGTAGCACGATGGTGAAACTCAGTAGCTGGTATTAATCCGAACAATTCCTCAGAACACTCCCCGTGATATATGCGGTAGAAAATGCACAGAGATGCAATATCTCGCCGCAGAGTCAATGGGTCGAGTTTGTCACAAAGACATTGTTGAAATTAAAATAATACTTTATAAAGAATTATTATTTGCCAGTTGTTCTTAATTGAAGTACCTAGCCGTATATATATACATATATGAGTGACCGAAACAGTCCGAAATGAATAAATAATTTAACTTTCAATTCTACTACTACTACAAATGAAGAAGGAACTAAGTAAAGCAAAACGTGTTTTTTTATTAATATTCATATGAAAAATAAACGTAAACAAAACAGATGTGGCTTGAAATAACTTTGCACTAAGCTTCTGTAATATACATATACAAACTGTTCTGAGTTACAGTTTATTTTTTTATGAAATTGCGATTCCGGCTTCACTAACTAGAAAGGACCAGAAAATCTGTACACGACCTAGTTTCACAGATTAATTAAAATTTATTATTTACAACTACGACGTATAAAATAATATTAAATTGGAGTAATTTTGTAACTAGCTATATTTAATTACTAACTGTACTCGCGACTTCGTCCGCGTGGAATTTTACAGAAGTTAATTAGAGAATTTTTCTAAAATAAAAGTAGCCTAAGTTACTACTTATTACATCTAATCTATACATATAAATAAAATTGGAGTGTCTGTAATATTGATATAACCGGTTTTTACTACATGCATATGAATATAAATACGGTATTTACACTTAAATAACATTTTTAAAAATTTTGTCTATCTGTCTGTTTGTTCCGGCTAATCAAAAAAATCCCGTCAAAATCGCTGGACCGATTTTGACGGGATTTTTTTGGCAGGTAACTGATGTAATAAGGAGTAACTTAGGCTATTTTTATTTTAGACAAATATAATTAAATTCCATGCGGACTATGTCGCAGAAACAGCTAGTTTATTATATAATATTTACAATATTCTGAAACTTTCGAACTATTTACAATATTCAACAATAAAATTTGTTTTCTGTATGTTCAAAATCTACCCTGTAACATCGTAAGCACAGATTATTATATTAGAGTCCGTTAGTTTTCTGTTCCCGCGTCTTTCCTTCCCCTCCCTTACCTACAGTACTGAACTGACCGTACGCCGGCCATGACGCGCGCGCATTTGTTGTGAATTAAAATAAATTAGAACTGTGTTAAACCTACTGTGAATCTGGAAAGCTAGCGACGATACCTTCGAGACCCTGAAGCCCAAGAAATCCGCAGAACCATACAGGTACTTGACAGACGCTTCCACCTATTTTTCCCTATATATATACATAGTAAATTCCCTAACATTTTGGTAGCAGAGAGTAGTTTCCCAAACACTGTATACTATAAGATATAATAGGGACCGTCGTATGCGAAACAAACCCGTTTGTAGGATTATATTGCCTTAAAACAAGACACGAGTTTTACATATTTTCTTTGTTATTGGAAAACTATTAATAGACTTTTAAAACACCGTTATAATCCAATAATTCACTATTTGTTTAAAATAATTAATAGTTAATATTTTCTATAAATTGATTCTGTAAACCAAATTGCTGCATTCGTAGCGCGTAATATGTTGTAATGTTTATATGTTTGCGTAAGAGCACACAGACGATTTCTATTCTATACGGCGAATGACATTAACATCCCTATTAGGCAGAGTGTGGCCGAGTTCCTGAAGTCCTGAGTTCCTGAGTGTCTTGAAGGCAATTGCTTGTAAAATAGGCTGTCCCATCCTAAGATACTGGGTGGGACAGGTAATTCGTTAAAGGTTACATTTTTATAATATTCTGTATTTGTTTGTATTTTTATCTTATATTGTACTACTAACATAGGATAAGTTATATTATTAAGTTGTTACTAATAAAATGGACCAAAGTTGACTGAAAAATAAATTATTATTATATATATATATATATTATTATTATTCTCTCTATCGTCTCACTCTATCAGCTTTTGCTGGGTTTCTCCACACTTACGGGCAGAAACCAAAGAGCAGTGTGTGTGTGTGTGTGTGTGTGTGTTTGCGCGCGTGTGTGTTTGCATGTGTGTTATTATTATTAAACACGGCTTATTTGTATATTGTCCTATTAATCCTTACTTCTTACTAATATTATAAATGCGAAAGTAACTCTGTCTGTCTGTCTCGCTTTCACGCCAAAACTACTGAACCGATTTAAATGAAATTTTGTACACTGATAGTCTAAAACCTGAGAAAGAATATAGGCTACTTTTTAATCCGAAAAAAAGGTTGCAAGGGGTTGAAAGGGGAGATGAAAGCTTATATGGAAGTATCGACAATTTACGCGGACGAAGTCGCGGGCACATCTTAGTTAATATTTTCTATAAAATGATCCTGTAAACCAAATTGCTAGTCTTTAAACAAGGCTTATTTGTGTATTGTTAATTTATTATATTGTAATATTATTGTGTACGCTTATCGACGGCCTCGATGGTTTAACAGTTCATTAGCACCCAACCTCAGTTACAATGGTCGCGGGTTCGATTCCGCCCACAGTACAAATATTCGTATTCATGAGAATAGTTGTTTGTATTAGACAGTGTTTTGTATGTACATTATATATACATATATATATTTAAGTATTTACTATCAGTTGTCTAGTACCCATAACACAAGCTCTGCGGGGGGAACTGGGATTATTAATAATGTGGATTAATGATCTCATTGCTAGCAATGCATGGTACATTGCTAACAATAAGATTATAAATTAGGTTGACCTCCACGCGGTTCCCCCTGGAAACCATCTTATCATCCTCCACTGGTGACCCGCCAGTGTAACCCGTTAGCGCAAGCGGGTAGACCATAAAACTGCTTACCTTGGGACTAGATGGCGCTGTGTGACAGTAGAATTCACACAGCAAGTAATTATTATTAACTTATTACTGCGAAGTAGAATGTAATACTAGAGAAAATATTTGTGTATAATATAACTATAACATCAAAGTCTGTTTATGTTGTTGTTTGTTATGTGTAAAACATGTAAATCAAAGGTATATTACTTGCCGGCAACTGCAACATTTATTAGTTAGTTTTAATGATGTATATAGCTTGGATGAGTTGAAACACAATATCAAAAGTTAGTCAATATGCAATAGTTTCTGTATGAGGTATTTAGTAACTCTATCGTCTATTTAATGTTACAGTTTTAGTTTAGATAAACTGGGAAGAATTCAAACGTTGTTCTGAATCTAACTAATATTATAAACGCAGAAGTTTGTATGTGTGGATGGATGGAAGAATGTTTGTAATCCTTCACACTAAAACTGCTGAATGGATTTTAATGAAACTTTATTATTATATAGCTTATAAATCAGAATAACACGTAGGTTATAATTTAAAGAGATATTATGTAAATTGGGCGAAATATGATAATAAAGATAAGTGTCAAGTAAGTGTAAAGCAGACAAAGTGTGGGTTAGCTAGTACATATATGTATAATATACATAGAAAACATAATGATAATTCTTCTTTCTCGCAAAAGAATAATTTAATATAAGTTAGCAAGTGCGGTCCACAAGAAATTTGTAGGAAATCCTATGAAATCTATATCTATCTATTTATATTTATATACATATATATACAGCCCAAACCACTGGACGGATCGTGCTGAAATTTGGCATGCAGATAGATGTTATGACGTAGGCATCCGCTACGAAAGGATTTTGATAAATTCCACTCCCAAGGGGATAAAAGTTTGTATGAAACTTTGTCAATTTTAAACCGATCGGGCTGAAACTTTGCATGCATAACGCTACTATGACGTAGGCATCCCCTAAGAAAGGATTTTGATAAATTCCACCGCTAAGGGGATAAATTAACGCAAGCGAAGCCGCGGGCAAAAGCTAGTTAAAATATATACTGTGTTTAATATACATCAATTGAACTCTGTGCCCGCGGTAACGCCCATGTGAATTTTATAGCCATGTATTATTCTGATATATAAGCTATATTACTGTAAAATTTCATGAAAATCCGTTCAGTAGTTTTTCGTGAAAGAGTAACAAACATCATTCATACTCACACACTTTTGTGTTTATAATTTTAATAAGATATAATGTTTAAAAGTAACCTAT